>NW_028136163.1:0-607072 GCF_964662115.1 Mustela nivalis
TAGCCTATGCAATTGGGGTGTTGCCGAGGGCCATGCAGTTTGATCCTCATTTGGGGTTTCTGGGCAGCACCATAGACAATGCTTTTCTCCTGGGAGGCAGACAGAGTGCTTCATTGTGGCCTCAGAATTCCCAGTTGGGAGGGTTTGTGGACTTGGTGTATGAGGACGGAAGTCTGAAAACACAAACTAGGGTGTGGATTGGAGCCAGGGGCAGAGCAGGCCCACTCTGCAGAGGCTGAATCAAAATCTCCTGCATCTGAAGTCAGGCTGAGGATCAGACGTTGGATGAGGCTTAAGTATGTGTCCATGATGGCACCTTCATGAAGCGGGGGCCTCATGAGGCCAAGGAAGTTTTCCCACGCTGAGTTTGGAGGTTGCCCCAAACCACAAGGTTTCCTTCTGCGGGACATTCGAGTCCTGTTGCACGGCTCCAAGACATACCATACGGAAGGACTGGAGAGCAGGGTTCGAAGAATGGATCTCTGTACAGCATGCCTCGCATTCCCATTGGCCATTAGCGACAAGATATGTTTGATCTGCTGCCTCTGGGGCACGCAACCCAGGGGGCTGAGTTGAAATGGCCTCTCCTGAGGATGCGTCATAATGTGCGTTTGGGTCCATGGAGACCTTGGAATGTGCTGGTTGTTCAGTGGCCCTGCGGAACTCTCCTACCTGAAGGGTTTGATACATCCCAGTAAGAAAGCTGCCCATGTGGAGATGAGAGATGTTTGGTTTGGTGCCTCAGAAAAGCCCCATGTGCTGGTCTACGGAAACAGTCCTCTGAGAACGGAAACATGGAAACCAAAGCTAAGGTTCAGATTAGGGCCTGGGGGCCTGTCCATTTCAACCTTCTGTCTCTGGGGACACTGTCTGAGAGTCTAAGTGGAGATAGTTTCTCCGCTGGTGTCAGAGAGCCCCTTTTAGTCCAGGGTGGCCTACACTATTGATGGCCTCAGGGGCCTTGGAGCTTTTCCGTAACCTGTTGGGTTGTGGTCAATGGATTGGGCACACTTTCCTTGGAGAGGGCAGGCACAATCTTTCACTGTGGGTCCAGAGGCCCTGGCCTGGTGTTGTGTGGGTCCAGGCTGTGGGCCCAGAAGTCTGAAAACACAAACTCAGCTTATTAGTGGCGAGTAGGGTATTGCAAGCCGGATGTACAGCCCGAGAGGGAGCTCCTTGGACTCTGAAACAAGGGCGAGTGGGAGGCGTTCCTTCAGGCTTTTGTCTCTGGATGTTGTGTCCGGATAGCCGTGGATTGGAGCGGTGGCCTCAGGTACTGTGGTCGAGTATCCCTCTCTGGGGATTTGTCCCAGCTCCCAAGAGTTTGGGGTCATTTTGTGGGAAGGGTGGAGTCGTGTTGTCTGGCTCATGGGTCTCTCCAAGAAAGGGACTCCAGAGCAGAGCCCCAGGTACGGGCGGGGCGACTGGAAAACTCAAACCCTGGTGAGGATTGGGTGCATAGGGGCTTGTCAAGCCCCATATGCGGGCTCTTGTTCCAGTCCCTGAAAGGCCTTTCTTTGACATGGGGCTCATGCTGAGGGTCACAGTGTGAATTAGTGCCCAAGCAGCACTCACGTTTGGGCGTGGCATCAGGTGGCGTGAAGGTTTCTCCCACCCTGAATGTGTGACTCCATGCCAAGGGCAAGTTTGACAGCCATGGGGAAGGAGGAGTTCTGTTTTGTGCTTGTAATACCCAGCTGTGTGGAGAATTGATATAATGTCTAGGTTTAGATATCTGAAAACCAAGGTTCAGAAGAGGTGACGGCATAAGACCATGGCGTGTCCGAAGTGCTGGGTGTGCGGCCAGCTGTCTCCTTGTCTGTCCGGACGTCTGGCTTCAAGCTGTGTCAGACAGAGCATGAGTGCCCAGAGCAGCCTATCCAGTTCGGGTACCGTCGAGGCCCGAGCAGGTTGATCCTCATCTGGGTTTTCTGGAGAGAGCCCAACAGGGAAACGTTTTCCTTCTGTTGGGCAGACACTGGGCTGGGTTGTGGTTGTAGACTTCCTAGTCCGAGGGCTTGTTTGCCAGGAGTGTGAGGAAGGAAGTCTGAAAACACAAGCTAGCGTGAGGTGTGGGACCGAGGGCACGGCAGGCCCACTCTGCAGAGGCTGAATCGAGATCTCCTGCACTGAGGTCATGTAAACTATGAGACGTGCCTCAGGCTAGAGTTTTTGTCCATCATGGCCTCTTCCTGAAGGCTGTGGGTGCTTCATGAGGCCAGGGAAGTTTGCCTACGATAGGATTTGTGAACTACTCCAAACCTCAAGGTTTCCTTCTGCACGACAGTCGAGTCCTATTGGATGGTTCCAGGAGGCCCCATACGGAAAGACTCGAGAGCAGGTGTCTAAGCATGGATGCCTGGGAACGCCACCTCATATTCTCACTCTTTAGTCAGGACAAGTCAGGCACAATCTGCAGGCTCCTGGGTGAGCTACCCAGAGGGGAGAGTTGAAGTGGACTCTCCTAAAGATGAGTCCTTCTGTGGCTTGGTTGCCTGGGAGACCTTGGAATGTGGAGGTGGCTCAGGGACTCTGCAGGATTCTCCAAGCTGAGGTGTTTGACACGGCTCCAACAAGGAAGCTTCCCATGTGGAGACAAGAGGAGTTCTGTTCAGTGCCTCAGGAAAGCCCCATATCCTGTTCTTCGAAACAAAGCCTATGAGGAGTGACACCAGAAAAACAAAGCAAGAGTTGAGATTAGGGCCTAAGGGCCTGTCGGCTCAACCTTCTAAATCTGTTGACATCTGTGGGCATGCCTTCGTGGAGGTAGCTGCTCAGCTTGTGTCCGATTCCCCTGTGTGTCCAGGGAGGCTCCCAGTAGTGGGATGTCCTCGGGGCCCTTTAGGTTTCTCCTATTCTGGAGGTGTGTGGCCAAAGGAATGGACACAATTTCCCAGGAGACAGCAGGCACGGTCCTGTGCTATGGCTCCAGAGGACCCAGCCTAGAGGCTGTGTTTGCCAGGGCTGTGGGGACAGATGTCTGAAAAAGCAAACTTGGCTCAGCTAGGGGCCAAGGTAATGGCAGGCTTGATCTTCAGTCCGTGAGGGGAGATCCTCTGGATATCAAAGGAGGGCAAGTGGGAGGCAGTCGCTCAGGCTTTTGTCTCTGGGTGTTGCGTTGACAGTGGCCGTTCAGGGTAGGGATTGCTTCAGGGGCCGACGAAGAGCCTTCCTCTCGGGGGATTGTCCAAGCTCCCAAGTGTTACGGTTCATTCTGTGGGAAGGGAAGAGTACTGTTCTCTGCCACAGGGGACCCCCCAGGAGAGGGACTATAGAGCACAGCAGTGGGTTCCCTCAACTAGAATACACACCATCTAGTTAGTCCTGGGTGCCTATAGGCAAGGCAAGCCACATATGCGGGCTCTTGGTCCAGTCACTGAGAGGCGTTACTTGAATGATGTACTCACGCTGAGGGACTCAATGTGTGTTTGTGCCCAAGGCGGCCCTCACGCATGGGTGTGGCCTCATGGGCCATGCCGTTTTCTCCTACACTGAAGGTTTGACTCACTGCCAGCAGCACGGTTTCTTGCCATGGGGAAGGAGGGGTTCTGACTTGTGCATCAGGTTTCCCCCTGTGCAGGGATTGGAGATAAGGTCTAGGTTCCGATGACTGAAAACCCAGGTTGGGAATGGATGGTGGCCTAAGGCAGTGGCGGGTCCAATGTGCTGGGTGTGCAGCCAGCTGTGTCGGTGTCTGTTGTAAGGTCTGGGCTCAGGCTATTTGCGACAGGGCATCAGTGTTTATGGTAGCCTATGCAATTGGGGTGTTGCCGAGGGCCATGCAGTTTGATCCTCATTTGGGGTTTCTGGGCAGCACCATAGACAATGCTTTTCTCCTGGGAGGCAGACAGAGTGCTTCATTGTGGCCTCAGAATTCCCAGTTGGGAGGGTTTGTGGACTTGGTGTATGAGGACGGAAGTCTGAAAACACAAACTAGGGTGTGGATTGGAGCCAGGGGCAGAGCAGGCCCACTCTGCAGAGGCTGAATCAAAATCTCCTGCATCTGAAGTCAGGCTGAGGATCAGACGTTGGATGAGGCTTAAGTATGTGTCCATGATGGCACCTTCATGAAGCGGGGGCCTCATGAGGCCAAGGAAGTTTTCCCACGCTGAGTTTGGAGGTTGCCCCAAACCACAAGGTTTCCTTCTGCGGGACATTCGAGTCCTGTTGCACGGCTCCAAGACATACCATACGGAAGGACTGGAGAGCAGGGTTCGAAGAATGGATCTCTGTACAGCATGCCTCGCATTCCCATTGGCCATTAGCGACAAGATATGTTTGATCTGCTGCCTCTGGGGCACGCAACCCAGGGGGCTGAGTTGAAATGGCCTCTCCTGAGGATGCGTCATAATGTGCGTTTGGGTCCATGGAGACCTTGGAATGTGCTGGTTGTTCAGTGGCCCTGCGGAACTCTCCTACCTGAAGGGTTTGATACATCCCAGTAAGAAAGCTGCCCATGTGGAGATGAGAGATGTTTGGTTTGGTGCCTCAGAAAAGCCCCATGTGCTGGTCTACGGAAACAGTCCTCTGAGAACGGAAACATGGAAACCAAAGCTAAGGTTCAGATTAGGGCCTGGGGGCCTGTCCATTTCAACCTTCTGTCTCTGGGGACACTGTCTGAGAGTCTAAGTGGAGATAGTTTCTCCGCTGGTGTCAGAGAGCCCCTTTTAGTCCAGGGTGGCCTACACTATTGATGGCCTCAGGGGCCTTGGAGCTTTTCCGTAACCTGTTGGGTTGTGGTCAATGGATTGGGCACACTTTCCTTGGAGAGGGCAGGCACAATCTTTCACTGTGGGTCCAGAGGCCCTGGCCTGGTGTTGTGTGGGTCCAGGCTGTGGGCCCAGAAGTCTGAAAACACAAACTCAGCTTATTAGTGGCGAGTAGGGTATTGCAAGCCGGATGTACAGCCCGAGAGGGAGCTCCTTGGACTCTGAAACAAGGGCGAGTGGGAGGCGTTCCTTCAGGCTTTTGTCTCTGGATGTTGTGTCCGGATAGCCGTGGATTGGAGCGGTGGCCTCAGGTACTGTGGTCGAGTATCCCTCTCTGGGGATTTGTCCCAGCTCCCAAGAGTTTGGGGTCATTTTGTGGGAAGGGTGGAGTCGTGTTGTCTGGCTCATGGGTCTCTCCAAGAAAGGGACTCCAGAGCAGAGCCCCAGGTACGGGCGGGGCGACTGGAAAACTCAAACCCTGGTGAGGATTGGGTGCATAGGGGCTTGTCAAGCCCCATATGCGGGCTCTTGTTCCAGTCCCTGAAAGGCCTTTCTTTGACATGGGGCTCATGCTGAGGGTCACAGTGTGAATTAGTGCCCAAGCAGCACTCACGTTTGGGCGTGGCATCAGGTGGCGTGAAGGTTTCTCCCACCCTGAATGTGTGACTCCATGCCAAGGGCAAGTTTGACAGCCATGGGGAAGGAGGAGTTCTGTTTTGTGCTTGTAATACCCAGCTGTGTGGAGAATTGATATAATGTCTAGGTTTAGATATCTGAAAACCAAGGTTCAGAAGAGGTGACGGCATAAGACCATGGCGTGTCCGAAGTGCTGGGTGTGCGGCCAGCTGTCTCCTTGTCTGTCCGGACGTCTGGCTTCAAGCTGTGTCAGACAGAGCATGAGTGCCCAGAGCAGCCTATCCAGTTCGGGTACCGTCGAGGCCCGAGCAGGTTGATCCTCATCTGGGTTTTCTGGAGAGAGCCCAACAGGGAAACGTTTTCCTTCTGTTGGGCAGACACTGGGCTGGGTTGTGGTTGTAGACTTCCTAGTCCGAGGGCTTGTTTGCCAGGAGTGTGAGGAAGGAAGTCTGAAAACACAAGCTAGCGTGAGGTGTGGGACCGAGGGCACGGCAGGCCCACTCTGCAGAGGCTGAATCGAGATCTCCTGCACTGAGGTCATGTAAACTATGAGACGTGCCTCAGGCTAGAGTTTTTGTCCATCATGGCCTCTTCCTGAAGGCTGTGGGTGCTTCATGAGGCCAGGGAAGTTTGCCTACGATAGGATTTGTGAACTACTCCAAACCTCAAGGTTTCCTTCTGCACGACAGTCGAGTCCTATTGGATGGTTCCAGGAGGCCCCATACGGAAAGACTCGAGAGCAGGTGTCTAAGCATGGATGCCTGGGAACGCCACCTCATATTCTCACTCTTTAGTCAGGACAAGTCAGGCACAATCTGCAGGCTCCTGGGTGAGCTACCCAGAGGGGAGAGTTGAAGTGGACTCTCCTAAAGATGAGTCCTTCTGTGGCTTGGTTGCCTGGGAGACCTTGGAATGTGGAGGTGGCTCAGGGACTCTGCAGGATTCTCCAAGCTGAGGTGTTTGACACGGCTCCAACAAGGAAGCTTCCCATGTGGAGACAAGAGGAGTTCTGTTCAGTGCCTCAGGAAAGCCCCATATCCTGTTCTTCGAACCAAAGCCTATGAGGAGTGACACCAGAAAAACAAAGCAAGAGTTGAGATTAGGGCCTAAGGGCCTGTCGGCTCAACCTTCTAAATCTGTTGACATCTGTGGGCATGCCTTCGTGGAGGTAGCTGCTCAGCTTGTGTCCGATTCCCCTGTGTGTCCAGGGAGGCTCCCAGTAGTGGGATGTCCTCGGGGCCCTTTAGGTTTCTCCTATTCTGGAGGTGTGTGGCCAAAGGAATGGACACAATTTCCCAGGAGACAGCAGGCACGGTCCTGTGCTATGGCTCCAGAGGACCCAGCCTAGAGGCTGTGTTTGCCAGGGCTGTGGGGACAGATGTCTGAAAAAGCAAACTTGGCTCAGCTAGGGGCCAAGGTAATGGCAGGCTTGATCTTCAGTCCGTGAGGGGAGATCCTCTGGATATCAAAGGAGGGCAAGTGGGAGGCAGTCGCTCAGGCTTTTGTCTCTGGGTGTTGCGTTGACAGTGGCCGTTCAGGGTAGGGATTGCTTCAGGGGCCGACGAAGAGCCTTCCTCTCGGGGGATTGTCCAAGCTCCCAAGTGTTACGGTTCATTCTGTGGGAAGGGAAGAGTACTGTTCTCTGCCACAGGGGACCCCCCAGGAGAGGGACTATAGAGCACAGCAGTGGGTTCCCTCAACTAGAATACACACCATCTAGTTAGTCCTGGGTGCCTATAGGCAAGGCAAGCCACATATGCGGGCTCTTGGTCCAGTCACTGAGAGGCGTTACTTGAATGATGTACTCACGCTGAGGGACTCAATGTGTGTTTGTGCCCAAGGCGGCCCTCACGCATGGGTGTGGCCTCATGGGCCATGCCGTTTTCTCCTACACTGAAGGTTTGACTCACTGCCAGCAGCACGGTTTCTTGCCATGGGGAAGGAGGGGTTCTGACTTGTGCATCAGGTTTCCCCCTGTGCAGGGATTGGAGATAAGGTCTAGGTTCCGATGACTGAAAACCCAGGTTGGGAATGGATGGTGGCCTAAGGCAGTGGCGGGTCCAATGTGCTGGGTGTGCAGCCAGCTGTGTCGGTGTCTGTTGTAAGGTCTGGGCTCAGGCTATTTGCGACAGGGCATCAGTGTTTA
The DNA here is from genome assembly GCF_964662115.1 of Mustela nivalis. Lineage (NCBI taxonomy): Eukaryota > Metazoa > Chordata > Mammalia > Carnivora > Mustelidae > Mustela > Mustela nivalis. Next base: position 7,492 of record NW_028136163.1, read on the forward strand.
TGGTAGCCTATGCAATTGGGGTGTTGCCGAGGGCCATGCAGTTTGATCCTCATTTGGGGTTTCTGGGCAGCACCATAGACAATGCTTTTCTCCTGGGAGGCAGACAGAGTGCTTCATTGTGGCCTCAGAATTCCCAGTTGGGAGGGTTTGTGGACTTGGTGTATGAGGACGGAAGTCTGAAAACACAAACTAGGGTGTGGATTGGAGCCAGGGGCAGAGCAGGCCCACTCTGCAGAGGCTGAATCAAAATCTCCTGCATCTGAAGTCAGGCTGAGGATCAGACGTTGGATGAGGCTTAAGTATGTGTCCATGATGGCACCTTCATGAAGCGGGGGCCTCATGAGGCCAAGGAAGTTTTCCCACGCTGAGTTTGGAGGTTGCCCCAAACCACAAGGTTTCCTTCTGCGGGACATTCGAGTCCTGTTGCACGGCTCCAAGACATACCATACGGAAGGACTGGAGAGCAGGGTTCGAAGAATGGATCTCTGTACAGCATGCCTCGCATTCCCATTGGCCATTAGCGACAAGATATGTTTGATCTGCTGCCTCTGGGGCACGCAACCCAGGGGGCTGAGTTGAAATGGCCTCTCCTGAGGATGCGTCATAATGTGCGTTTGGGTCCATGGAGACCTTGGAATGTGCTGGTTGTTCAGTGGCCCTGCGGAACTCTCCTACCTGAAGGGTTTGATACATCCCAGTAAGAAAGCTGCCCATGTGGAGATGAGAGATGTTTGGTTTGGTGCCTCAGAAAAGCCCCATGTGCTGGTCTACGGAAACAGTCCTCTGAGAACGGAAACATGGAAACCAAAGCTAAGGTTCAGATTAGGGCCTGGGGGCCTGTCCATTTCAACCTTCTGTCTCTGGGGACACTGTCTGAGAGTCTAAGTGGAGATAGTTTCTCCGCTGGTGTCAGAGAGCCCCTTTTAGTCCAGGGTGGCCTACACTATTGATGGCCTCAGGGGCCTTGGAGCTTTTCCGTAACCTGTTGGGTTGTGGTCAATGGATTGGGCACACTTTCCTTGGAGAGGGCAGGCACAATCTTTCACTGTGGGTCCAGAGGCCCTGGCCTGGTGTTGTGTGGGTCCAGGCTGTGGGCCCAGAAGTCTGAAAACACAAACTCAGCTTATTAGTGGCGAGTAGGGTATTGCAAGCCGGATGTACAGCCCGAGAGGGAGCTCCTTGGACTCTGAAACAAGGGCGAGTGGGAGGCGTTCCTTCAGGCTTTTGTCTCTGGATGTTGTGTCCGGATAGCCGTGGATTGGAGCGGTGGCCTCAGGTACTGTGGTCGAGTATCCCTCTCTGGGGATTTGTCCCAGCTCCCAAGAGTTTGGGGTCATTTTGTGGGAAGGGTGGAGTCGTGTTGTCTGGCTCATGGGTCTCTCCAAGAAAGGGACTCCAGAGCAGAGCCCCAGGTACGGGCGGGGCGACTGGAAAACTCAAACCCTGGTGAGGATTGGGTGCATAGGGGCTTGTCAAGCCCCATATGCGGGCTCTTGTTCCAGTCCCTGAAAGGCCTTTCTTTGACATGGGGCTCATGCTGAGGGTCACAGTGTGAATTAGTGCCCAAGCAGCACTCACGTTTGGGCGTGGCATCAGGTGGCGTGAAGGTTTCTCCCACCCTGAATGTGTGACTCCATGCCAAGGGCAAGTTTGACAGCCATGGGGAAGGAGGAGTTCTGTTTTGTGCTTGTAATACCCAGCTGTGTGGAGAATTGATATAATGTCTAGGTTTAGATATCTGAAAACCAAGGTTCAGAAGAGGTGACGGCATAAGACCATGGCGTGTCCGAAGTGCTGGGTGTGCGGCCAGCTGTCTCCTTGTCTGTCCGGACGTCTGGCTTCAAGCTGTGTCAGACAGAGCATGAGTGCCCAGAGCAGCCTATCCAGTTCGGGTACCGTCGAGGCCCGAGCAGGTTGATCCTCATCTGGGTTTTCTGGAGAGAGCCCAACAGGGAAACGTTTTCCTTCTGTTGGGCAGACACTGGGCTGGGTTGTGGTTGTAGACTTCCTAGTCCGAGGGCTTGTTTGCCAGGAGTGTGAGGAAGGAAGTCTGAAAACACAAGCTAGCGTGAGGTGTGGGACCGAGGGCACGGCAGGCCCACTCTGCAGAGGCTGAATCGAGATCTCCTGCACTGAGGTCATGTAAACTATGAGACGTGCCTCAGGCTAGAGTTTTTGTCCATCATGGCCTCTTCCTGAAGGCTGTGGGTGCTTCATGAGGCCAGGGAAGTTTGCCTACGATAGGATTTGTGAACTACTCCAAACCTCAAGGTTTCCTTCTGCACGACAGTCGAGTCCTATTGGATGGTTCCAGGAGGCCCCATACGGAAAGACTCGAGAGCAGGTGTCTAAGCATGGATGCCTGGGAACGCCACCTCATATTCTCACTCTTTAGTCAGGACAAGTCAGGCACAATCTGCAGGCTCCTGGGTGAGCTACCCAGAGGGGAGAGTTGAAGTGGACTCTCCTAAAGATGAGTCCTTCTGTGGCTTGGTTGCCTGGGAGACCTTGGAATGTGGAGGTGGCTCAGGGACTCTGCAGGATTCTCCAAGCTGAGGTGTTTGACACGGCTCCAACAAGGAAGCTTCCCATGTGGAGACAAGAGGAGTTCTGTTCAGTGCCTCAGGAAAGCCCCATATCCTGTTCTTCGAAACAAAGCCTATGAGGAGTGACACCAGAAAAACAAAGCAAGAGTTGAGATTAGGGCCTAAGGGCCTGTCGGCTCAACCTTCTAAATCTGTTGACATCTGTGGGCATGCCTTCGTGGAGGTAGCTGCTCAGCTTGTGTCCGATTCCCCTGTGTGTCCAGGGAGGCTCCCAGTAGTGGGATGTCCTCGGGGCCCTTTAGGTTTCTCATATTCTGGAGGTGTGTGGCCAAAGGAATGGACACAATTTCCCAGGAGACAGCAGGCACGGTCCTGTGCTATGGCTCCAGAGGACCCAGCCTAGAGGCTGTGTTTGCCAGGGCTGTGGGGACAGATGTCTGAAAAAGCAAACTTGGCTCAGCTAGGGGCCAAGGTAATGGCAGGCTTGATCTTCAGTCCGTGAGGGGAGATCCTCTGGATATCAAAGGAGGGCAAGTGGGAGGCAGTCGCTCAGGCTTTTGTCTCTGGGTGTTGCGTTGACAGTGGCCGTTCAGGGTAGGGATTGCTTCAGGGGCCGACGAAGAGCCTTCCTCTCGGGGGATTGTCCAAGCTCCCAAGTGTTACGGTTCATTCTGTGGGAAGGGAAGAGTACTGTTCTCTGCCACAGGGGACCCCCCAGGAGAGGGACTATAGAGCACAGCAGTGGGTTCCCTCAACTAGAATACACACCATCTAGTTAGTCCTGGGTGCCTATAGGCAAGGCAAGCCACATATGCGGGCTCTTGGTCCAGTCACTGAGAGGCGTTACTTGAATGATGTACTCACGCTGAGGGACTCAATGTGTGTTTGTGCCCAAGGCGGCCCTCACGCATGGGTGTGGCCTCATGGGCCATGCCGTTTTCTCCTACACTGAAGGTTTGACTCACTGCCAGCAGCACGGTTTCTTGCCATGGGGAAGGAGGGGTTCTGACTTGTGCATCAGGTTTCCCCCTGTGCAGGGATTGGAGATAAGGTCTAGGTTCCGATGACTGAAAACCCAGGTTGGGAATGGATGGTGGCCTAAGGCAGTGGCGGGTCCAATGTGCTGGGTGTGCAGCCAGCTGTGTCGGTGTCTGTTGTAAGGTCTGGGCTCAGGCTATTTGCGACAGGGCATCAGTGTTTATGGTAGCCTATGCAATTGGGGTGTTGCCGAGGGCCATGCAGTTTGATCCTCATTTGGGGTTTCTGGGCAGCACCATAGACAATGCTTTTCTCCTGGGAGGCAGACAGAGTGCTTCATTGTGGCCTCAGAATTCCCAGTTGGGAGGGTTTGTGGACTTGGTGTATGAGGACGGAAGTCTGAAAACACAAACTAGGGTGTGGATTGGAGCCAGGGGCAGAGCAGGCCCACTCTGCAGAGGCTGAATCAAAATCTCCTGCATCTGAAGTCAGGCTGAGGATCAGACGTTGGATGAGGCTTAAGTATGTGTCCATGATGGCACCTTCATGAAGCGGGGGCCTCATGAGGCCAAGGAAGTTTTCCCACGCTGAGTTTGGAGGTTGCCCCAAACCACAAGGTTTCCTTCTGCGGGACATTCGAGTCCTGTTGCACGGCTCCAAGACATACCATACGGAAGGACTGGAGAGCAGGGTTCGAAGAATGGATCTCTGTACAGCATGCCTCGCATTCCCATTGGCCATTAGCGACAAGATATGTTTGATCTGCTGCCTCTGGGGCACGCAACCCAGGGGGCTGAGTTGAAATGGCCTCTCCTGAGGATGCGTCATAATGTGCGTTTGGGTCCATGGAGACCTTGGAATGTGCTGGTTGTTCAGTGGCCCTGCGGAACTCTCCTACCTGAAGGGTTTGATACATCCCAGTAAGAAAGCTGCCCATGTGGAGATGAGAGATGTTTGGTTTGGTGCCTCAGAAAAGCCCCATGTGCTGGTCTACGGAAACAGTCCTCTGAGAACGGAAACATGGAAACCAAAGCTAAGGTTCAGATTAGGGCCTGGGGGCCTGTCCATTTCAACCTTCTGTCTCTGGGGACACTGTCTGAGAGTCTAAGTGGAGATAGTTTCTCCGCTGGTGTCAGAGAGCCCCTTTTAGTCCAGGGTGGCCTACACTATTGATGGCCTCAGGGGCCTTGGAGCTTTTCCGTAACCTGTTGGGTTGTGGTCAATGGATTGGGCACACTTTCCTTGGAGAGGGCAGGCACAATCTTTCACTGTGGGTCCAGAGGCCCTGGCCTGGTGTTGTGTGGGTCCAGGCTGTGGGCCCAGAAGTCTGAAAACACAAACTCAGCTTTTTAGTGGCGAGTAGGGTATTGCAAGCCGGATGTACAGCCCGAGAGGGAGCTCCTTGGACTCTGAAACAAGGGCGAGTGGGAGGCGTTCCTTCAGGCTTTTGTCTCTGGATGTTGTGTCCGGATAGCCGTGGATTGGAGCGGTGGCCTCAGGTACTGTGGTCGAGTATCCCTCTCTGGGGATTTGTCCCAGCTCCCAAGAGTTTGGGGTCATTTTGTGGGAAGGGTGGAGTCGTGTTGTCTGGCTCATGGGTCTCTCCAAGAAAGGGACTCCAGAGCAGAGCCCCAGGTACGGGCGGGGCGACTGGAAAACTCAAACCCTGGTGAGGATTGGGTGCATAGGGGCTTGTCAAGCCCCATATGCGGGCTCTTGTTCCAGTCCCTGAAAGGCCTTTCTTTGACATGGGGCTCATGCTGAGGGTCACAGTGTGAATTAGTGCCCAAGCAGCACTCACGTTTGGGCGTGGCATCAGGTGGCGTGAAGGTTTCTCCCACCCTGAATGTGTGACTCCATGCCAAGGGCAAGTTTGACAGCCATGGGGAAGGAGGAGTTCTGTTTTGTGCTTGTAATACCCAGCTGTGTGGAGAATTGATATAATGTCTAGGTTTAGATATCTGAAAACCAAGGTTCAGAAGAGGTGACGGCATAAGACCATGGCGTGTCCGAAGTGCTGGGTGTGCGGCCAGCTGTCTCCTTGTCTGTCCGGACGTCTGGCTTCAAGCTGTGTCAGACAGAGCATGAGTGCCCAGAGCAGCCTATCCAGTTCGGGTACCGTCGAGGCCCGAGCAGGTTGATCCTCATCTGGGTTTTCTGGAGAGAGCCCAACAGGGAAACGTTTTCCTTCTGTTGGGCAGACACTGGGCTGGGTTGTGGTTGTAGACTTCCTAGTCCGAGGGCTTGTTTGCCAGGAGTGTGAGGAAGGAAGTCTGAAAACACAAGCTAGCGTGAGGTGTGGGACCGAGGGCACGGCAGGCCCACTCTGCAGAGGCTGAATCGAGATCTCCTGCACTGAGGTCATGTAAACTATGAGACGTGCCTCAGGCTAGAGTTTTTGTCCATCATGGCCTCTTCCTGAAGGCTGTGGGTGCTTCATGAGGCCAGGGAAGTTTGCCTACGATAGGATTTGTGAACTACTCCAAACCTCAAGGTTTCCTTCTGCACGACAGTCGAGTCCTATTGGATGGTTCCAGGAGGCCCCATACGGAAAGACTCGAGAGCAGGTGTCTAAGCATGGATGCCTGGGAACGCCACCTCATATTCTCACTCTTTAGTCAGGACAAGTCAGGCACAATCTGCAGGCTCCTGGGTGAGCTACCCAGAGGGGAGAGTTGAAGTGGACTCTCCTAAAGATGAGTCCTTCTGTGGCTTGGTTGCCTGGGAGACCTTGGAATGTGGAGGTGGCTCAGGGACTCTGCAGGATTCTCCAAGCTGAGGTGTTTGACACGGCTCCAACAAGGAAGCTTCCCATGTGGAGACAAGAGGAGTTCTGTTCAGTGCCTCAGGAAAGCCCCATATCCTGTTCTTCGAACCAAAGCCTATGAGGAGTGACACCAGAAAAACAAAGCAAGAGTTGAGATTAGGGCCTAAGGGCCTGTCGGCTCAACCTTCTAAATCTGTTGACATCTGTGGGCATGCCTTCGTGGAGGTAGCTGCTCAGCTTGTGTCCGATTCCCCTGTGTGTCCAGGGAGGCTCCCAGTAGTGGGATGTCCTCGGGGCCCTTTAGGTTTCTCATATTCTGGAGGTGTGTGGCCAAAGGAATGGACACAATTTCCCAGGAGACAGCAGGCACGGTCCTGTGCTATGGCTCCAGAGGACCCAGCCTAGAGGCTGTGTTTGCCAGGGCTGTGGGGACAGATGTCTGAAAAAGCAAACTTGGCTCAGCTAGGGGCCAAGGTAATGGCAGGCTTGATCTTCAGTCCGTGAGGGGAGATCCTCTGGATATCAAAGGAGGGCAAGTGGGAGGCAGTCGCTCAGGCTTTTGTCTCTGGGTGTTGCGTTGACAGTGGCCGTTCAGGGTAGGGATTGCTTCAGGGGCCGACGAAGAGCCTTCCTCTCGGGGGATTGTCCAAGCTCCCAAGTGTTACGGTTCATTCTGTGGGAAGGGAAGAGTACTGTTCTCTGCCACAGGGGACCCCCCAGGAGAGGGACTATAGAGCACAGCAGTGGGTTCCCTCAACTAGAATACACACCATCTAGTTAGTCCTGGGTGCCTATAGGCAAGGCAAGCCACATATGCGGGCTCTTGGTCCAGTCACTGAGAGGCGTTACTTGAATGATGTACTCACGCTGAGGGACTCAATGTGTGTTTGTGCCCAAGGCGGCCCTCACGCATGGGTGTGGCCTCATGGGCCATGCCGTTTTCTCCTACACTGAAGGTTTGACTCACTGCCAGCAGCACGGTTTCTTGCCATGGGGAAGGAGGGGTTCTGACTTGTGCATCAGGTTTCCCCCTGTGCAGGGATTGGAGATAAGGTCTAGGTTCCGATGACTGAAAACCCAGGTTGGGAATGGATGGTGGCCTAAGGCAGTGGCGGGTCCAATGTGCTGGGTGTGCAGCCAGCTGTGTCGGTGTCTGTTGGAAGGTCTGGGTTCAGGCTATTTGCGACAGAGCATCAGTGTTTAAGGTAGCCTATGCAATTGGGGGGTTGCCGAGGGCCAAGCAGTTTGATCCTCATTTGGGGTTTCTGGGCAGCACCATAGACAATGTTTTTCTCCTGGGAGGCAGACAGAATGCTTCATTGTGGCCCCAGAATTCCCAGTAGGGTGGGTCTCTGGACTAGGTGTATGAGGACGGAATCTAAAAACACAAGCTAGGGTGAGGATTGGAGCCAAGGGCAGCGCAGTCCCACTCTGCAGCGCTGAATCAAAATCTCCTGCATCTGAAGTCAGGCTGAGGATCAGACGTTGGCTGAGGCTGGAGTATGTGTCCATGATGGCACCTTCATGAAGCGGGGGCCTCATGATGTCAAGGAAGTTTTCCCACGCTGAGTTTGGCGGTTGCCCCTAACACAAGGTTCCTTCTGCGGGACATTCGAGTCCTGTTGCATGGCTCCAGGACATACCATACGGAAGGACTGGAGAGCAGGGTTCGAAGGATGGATCCCTGTACAGCATGCCTCGCATTACCATTGGCCATTAGCGACAAGATATGTTTGATCTTCTGCCTCTGGGGCACGCTACCAGGGGGCTGAGTTGAAATGGCCTCTCCTGAGGATGCGTCATAATGTGCGTTTGGGTCCATGGAGACCTTGGAATGTGCTGGTTGTTCAGTGGCCCTGCGGAACTCTCCTACCAGAAGGGTTTGATACATCCCCAGTAAGAAAGCTCCCCATGGGGGAACGAGAGAGGATTGGTTTGGTGCCTCGGAAAAGCCCCGTGTGCTGGTCTACGAAAACAGTCCTCTGAGGACGGACACATGGAAACCAAAGCTAAGGTTCAGATTAGGGCCTGGGGGCCTGTCCATTTCAACCTTCTGTTCTGGGGACACTGTCTGAGAGTCTAAGTGGAGATAGTTGCTCTGCTGGTGTCAGAGAGCCCCTCTTAGTCCAGGGTGGCCTACACTATTGATATCCTCAGGAGCTTTTCCCTAACCTGTAGGGTTATGGTCAATGGTTTGGGCACACTTTCCTTGGAGAGGGCAGGCACAATCTTTCGCTGTGGCTCCAGAGGCCCTAGCCTGGAGGTTGTGTGGGTCCAGGCTGTGGGCACAGAAGTCTGAAAACACAAACTCAGCTTATGAGTGGCGCCTAGGGTATGGCAGGCCGGATGTACAGCCCGAGAGGGAGCTCCTGGGACTCTGAAACAAGGGCGAGTGGGAGGCGTTCCTTCAGGCTTTTGTCTCTGGATGTTGTGTCCGGGATAGCCGTGGATTGGAGGGGTGGCCTCAGCGACTGTGGACGAGTATCTTTCTCTGGGGATTTTTTCCAGCTCCCAAGAGTTTGGGGTCATTTTGTGGGAAGGGTGGAGTCGTGTTGTCTGGCTCATGTGTCTCTCCAAGTAAGGGATTCCAGAACAGAGCCCCAGGTACGGGCGGGGCAACTGGAAAACTCAAACCGTGGTGAGGATTGGGTGTATAGGGGTTTGGCAAGCCCCATATGCGGGCTCTTGGTCCAGTCCCTGACAGGCCTTTCTTTGACATTGGGCTCATGCTGAGGGTCAGAGTGTGAATATGTGCCCAAGCAGCTCTCAAGTTTGGGCGTGGCATCAGGGGCCATGAAGGTTTCTCCAACCCTGAAGGTGTGACTCCATGCCAATAGCAAGCTTTACAGCCATGGGGAAGCAGGACTTCTCTTTTGTGCTTGCGATACACAGCTGTGTGGAGAATTGATATAATGTCTAGGTTCAGATATCTGAAACCAAGGCTAGGAAGAGGTGACGGCATAAGAATATGGCATGTCCGAAGAGCAGGCTGTGTGGCTAGCTGTCTCCTTGTCTGTCTGGACGTCTGGCTTCAGGCTGTGTCAGACAGAGCATGAGTGCCCAGAGCAGCATATCCAGGTCGGCTACCGTCGAGGCCCGAGCAGGTTGATCCTCATCTGGGTTTTCTGGAGAGCCCCACAGGGAAACGTTACTCTTCTGTTGGGCAGACACTGGGCTAGGTTGTGGTTCTGGAGTTCCTTGTCTGGAGGGCTTGTTTGCCAGGAGTGTGAGGAAGGAAGTCTGAAAACACAAGATAGCGTGAGGTTTGGGACCGAGGGCACGGCAGGCCCAATCTGCAGAGGCTGAATCGAGATCTCCTGCACTGAGGTCATGTCAACTATGAGACATGCCTCAGGCTAGAGTTATAATCCAGCATGGCCTCTTCCTGTAGGGTGTGGGGGCTTCATGAAGCCAGGGAGATTTGCCTACGATGGGATTTGTGAACTACTCCAAACCTCAAGGTTTCCTTCTGCATGACAGTCGAGTCCTATTGGATGGTGCCAGGATGCTTCATACGGAAAGACTCGAGAGCAGGTGTCTAAGCATGGATGCCTGGGAACGCCTCCTCATATTCCCACTCTTAGTCAGGACAACACAGGGTCAATATGTGGGCTCCTGGGTGAGCTACCCAGAGGGGAGAGTTGAAATGGACTCTCCTGAAGATGAGTCCTACTGTGTCTTGGTGGCCTGGGAGACCTTGGAATGTGGAGGTGGCTTAGGGACTCTGCATGATTCTCCAAGCTGAGGTGTTTGACACGGCTCCAACAAGGAAGCTTCCAACGTGGAGACGAGAGGAGTTCTGTTCAGTGCCTCAGGAAAGCCCCATACCCTGTTCTTCGAACCAAAGCCTCTGAGGAGTGACACCTGGAAACCAAAGCAAGAGTTGAGATTAGGGCCTAAGGGCCTGTACGGCTCAACCTTCTATCTCTGTTGACATCTGTGGGTATGCCTTCGTGGAGGTAGCTGCTCAGCTTGTGTCCAAATGCCCCTGTGTGTCAAGGGAGGCTCCCAGTAGTAGGATGTCCTCGGGGGCCTTGAGGTTTCTCATATTCTGGAGGTGTGTGGCCAAAGGAATGGACACAGTTTCCCAGGAGACAGCAGGCACAGTCATGTGGTATGGCACAGAGGACCCAGCCTAGAGGCTGTGTTTGCCAGGGCTGTGGGGACAGATGTCTGAAAAAGCAAACTTGGCTCAGCTAGGGGCCAAGGTAATGGCAGGCCTAATCTCCAGTTCGTGAGGGAGATCCTCTGGATATCAAAGGAGGGCAAGTGGGAGGCAGTCGTTCAGGCTTTTGTCTCTGGGTGTTGCGTTCACAGTGGCCGTTCAGGGTAGTGGTTTCTTCAGGGGCCGAAGCAGAGCCTTCATCTCGGAAGATAGTCCAAGCTCCCAAGTGTTTGGGTTCATTCTGTGGGAAGGGAATTGTACTGTATTCTGCCACAGGGGACCCCCCAGGAGAGGGACTCTAGAGCACAGCAGTGGGTTCCCTCCACTGGAATACACACCATCTATTTAGTCCTGGGTGCCTATGGGCAAGGCAAGCCACATATGCGGGCTCTTGGTCCAGTCACTGAGAGGCGTTATTTGAATAAGGTACTCACGCTGAGGGTCTCAATGTGTGTTTGTGCACAAGGCGGCCCTCACGCATTGGTGTAGCCTCATGGGCCATGCCGTTTTCTCCTACACTGAAGGTTTGACTCACTGCCAGCAGCACGGTTTCTTGCCATGGGGAAGGAGGGGTTCTGACTTGTGCATCAGGGTCCCCCCTGTGCAGGGATAGGAGATAAGGTCTAGGTTACGATGACTAAAAACCCAGGTTTGGAATGGATTATGGCCTACGGCAGTGGCGGGACCAATGTGCTGGGTGTGCAGCCAGCTGTGTCGGTGTCTGTTGTAAGGTCTGGGCTCAGGCTATTTGCGACAGGGCATCAGTGTTTATGGTAGCCTATGCAATTGGGGTGTTGCCGAGGGCCATGCAGTTTGATCCTCATTTGGGGTTTCTGGGCAGCACCATAGACAATGCTTTTCTCCTGGGAGGCAGACAGAGTGCTTCATTGTGGCCTCAGAATTCCCAGTTGGGAGGGTTTGTGGACTTGGTGTATGAGGACGGAAGTCTGAAAACACAAACTAGGGTGTGGATTGGAGCCAGGGGCAGAGCAGGCCCACTCTGCAGAGGCTGAATCAAAATCTCCTGCATCTGAAGTCAGGCTGAGGATCAGACGTTGGATGAGGCTTAAGTATGTGTCCATGATGGCACCTTCATGAAGCGGGGGCCTCATGAGGCCAAGGAAGTTTTCCCACGCTGAGTTTGGAGGTTTCCCCAAACCACAAGGTTTCCTTCTGCGGGACATTCGAGTCCTGTTGCACGGCTCCAAGACATACCATACGGAAGGACTGGAGAGCAGGGTTCGAAGAATGGATCTCTGTACAGCATGCCTCGCATTCCCATTGGCCATTAGCGACAAGATATGTTTGATCTGCTGCCTCTGGGGCACGCAACCCAGGGGGCTGAGTTGAAATGGCCTCTCCTGAGGATGCGTCATAATGTGCGTTTGGGTCCATGGAGACCTTGGAATGTGCTGGTTGTTCAGTGGCCCTGCGGAACTCTCCTACCTGAAGTGTTTGATACATCCCAGTAAGAAAGCTGCCCATGTGGAGATGAGAGATGTTTGGTTTGGTGCCTCAGAAAAGCCCCATGTGCTGGTCTACGGAAACAGTCCTCTGAGAACGGAAACATGGAAACCAAAGCTAAGGTTCAGATTAGGGCCTGGGGGCCTGTCCATTTCAACCTTCTGTCTCTGGGGACACTGTCTGAGAGTCTAAGTGGAGATAGTTTCTCCGCTGGTGTCAGAGAGCCCCTTTTAGTCCAGGGTGGCCTACACTATTGATGGCCTCAGGGGCCTTGGAGCTTTTCCGTAACCTGTTGGGTTGTGGTCAATGGATTGGGCACACTTTCCTTGGAGAGGGCAGGCACAATCTTTCACTGTGGGTCCAGAGGCCCTGGCCTGGTGTTGTGTGGGTCCAGGCTGTGGGCCCAGAAGTCTGAAAACACAAACTCAGCTTATTAGTGGCGAGTAGGGTATTGCAAGCCGGATGTACAGCCCGAGAGGGAGCTCCTTGGACTCTGAAACAAGGGCGAGTGGGAGGCGTTCCTTCAGGCTTTTGTCTCTGGATGTTGTGTCCGGATAGCCGTGGATTGGAGCGGTGGCCTCAGGTACTGTGGTCGAGTATCCCTCTCTGGGGATTTGTCCCAGCTCCCAAGAGTTTGGGGTCATTTTGTGGGAAGGGTGGAGTCGTGTTGTCTGGCTCATGGGTCTCTCCAAGAAAGGGACTCCAGAGCAGAGCCCCAGGTACGGGCGGGGCGACTGGAAAACTCAAACCCTGGTGAGGATTGGGTGCATAGGGGCTTGTCAAGCCCCATATGCGGGCTCTTGTTCCAGTCCCTGAAAGGCCTTTCTTTGACATGGGGCTCATGCTGAGGGTCACAGTGTGAATTAGTGCCCAAGCAGCACTCACGTTTGGGCGTGGCATCAGGTGGCGTGAAGGTTTCTCCCACCCTGAATGTGTGACTCCATGCCAAGGGCAAGTTTGACAGCCATGGGGAAGGAGGAGTTCTGTTTTGTGCTTGTAATACCCAGCTGTGTGGAGAATTGATATAATGTCTAGGTTTAGATATCTGAAAACCAAGGTTCAGAAGAGGTGACGGCATAAGACCATGGCGTGTCCGAAGTGCTGGGTGTGCGGCCAGCTGTCTCCTTGTCTGTCCGGACGTCTGGCTTCAAGCTGTGTCAGACAGAGCATGAGTGCCCAGAGCAGCCTATCCAGTTCGGGTACCGTCGAGGCCCGAGCAGGTTGATCCTCATCTGGGTTTTCTGGAGAGAGCCCAACAGGGAAACGTTTTCCTTCTGTTGGGCAGACACTGGGCTGGGTTGTGGTTGTAGACTTCCTAGTCCGAGGGCTTGTTTGCCAGGAGTGTGAGGAAGGAAGTCTGAAAACACAAGCTAGCGTGAGGTGTGGGACCGAGGGCACGGCAGGCCCACTCTGCAGAGGCTGAATCGAGATCTCCTGCACTGAGGTCATGTAAACTATGAGACGTGCCTCAGGCTAGAGTTTTTGTCCATCATGGCCTCTTCCTGAAGGCTGTGGGTGCTTCATGAGGCCAGGGAAGTTTGCCTACGATAGGATTTGTGAACTACTCCAAACCTCAAGGTTTCCTTCTGCACGACAGTCGAGTCCTATTGGATGGTTCCAGGAGGCCCCATACGGAAAGACTCGAGAGCAGGTGTCTAAGCATGGATGCCTGGGAACGCCACCTCATATTCTCACTCTTTAGTCAGGACAAGTCAGGCACAATCTGCAGGCTCCTGGGTGAGCTACCCAGAGGGGAGAGTTGAAGTGGACTCTCCTAAAGATGAGTCCTTCTGTGGCTTGGTTGCCTGGGAGACCTTGGAATGTGGAGGTGGCTCAGGGACTCTGCAGGATTCTCCAAGCTGAGGTGTTTGACACGGCTCCAACAAGGAAGCTTCCCATGTGGAGACAAGAGGAGTTCTGTTCAGTGCCTCAGGAAAGCCCCATATCCTGTTCTTCGAACCAAAGCCTATGAGGAGTGACACCAGAAAAACAAAGCAAGAGTTGAGATTAGGGCCTAAGGGCCTGTCGGCTCAACCTTCTAAATCTGTTGACATCTGTGGGCATGCCTTCGTGGAGGTAGCTGCTCAGCTTGTGTCCGATTCCCCTGTGTGTCCAGGGAGGCTCCCAGTAGTGGGATGTCCTCGGGGCCCTTTAGGTTTCTCCTATTCTGGAGGTGTGTGGCCAAAGGAATGGACACAATTTCCCAGGAGACAGCAGGCACGGTCCTGTGCTATGGCTCCAGAGGACCCAGCCTAGAGGCTGTGTTTGCCAGGGCTGTGGGGACAGATGTCTGAAAAAGCAAACTTGGCTCAGCTAGGGGCCAAGGTAATGGCAGGCTTGATCTTCAGTCCGTGAGGGGAGATCCTCTGGATATCAAAGGAGGGCAAGTGGGAGGCAGTCGCTCAGGCTTTTGTCTCTGGGTGTTGCGTTGACAGTGGCCGTTCAGGGTAGGGATTGCTTCAGGGGCCGACGAAGAGCCTTCCTCTCGGGGGATTGTCCAAGCTCCCAAGTGTTACGGTTCATTCTGTGGGAAGGGAAGAGTACTGTTCTCTGCCACAGGGGACCCCCCAGGAGAGGGACTATAGAGCACAGCAGTGGGTTCCCTCAACTAGAATACACACCATCTAGTTAGTCCTGGGTGCCTATAGGCAAGGCAAGCCACATATGCGGGCTCTTGGTCCAGTCACTGAGAGGCGTTACTTGAATGATGTACTCACGCTGAGGGACTCAATGTGTGTTTGTGCCCAAGGCGGCCCTCACGCATGGGTGTGGCCTCATGGGCCATGCCGTTTTCTCCTACACTGAAGGTTTGACTCACTGCCAGCAGCACGGTTTCTTGCCATGGGGAAGGAGGGGTTCTGACTTGTGCATCAGGTTTCCCCCTGTGCAGGGATTGGAGATAAGGTCTAGGTTCCGATGACTGAAAACCCAGGTTGGGAATGGATGGTGGCCTAAGGCAGTGGCGGGTCCAATGTGCTGGGTGTGCAGCCAGCTGTGTCGGTGTCTGTTGTAAGGTCTGGGCTCAGGCTATTTGCGACAGGGCATCAGTGTTTATGGTAGCCTATGCAATTGGGGTGTTGCCGAGGGCCATGCAGTTTGATCCTCATTTGGGGTTTCTGGGCAGCACCATAGACAATGCTTTTCTCCTGGGAGGCAGACAGAGTGCTTCATTGTGGCCTCAGAATTCCCAGTTGGGAGGGTTTGTGGACTTGGTGTATGAGGACGGAAGTCTGAAAACACAAACTAGGGTGTGGATTGGAGCCAGGGGCAGAGCAGGCCCACTCTGCAGAGGCTGAATCAAAATCTCCTGCATCTGAAGTCAGGCTGAGGATCAGACGTTGGATGAGGCTTAAGTATGTGTCCATGATGGCACCTTCATGAAGCGGGGGCCTCATGAGGCCAAGGAAGTTTTCCCACGCTGAGTTTGGAGGTTTCCCCAAACCACAAGGTTTCCTTCTGCGGGACATTCGAGTCCTGTTGCACGGCTCCAAGACATACCATACGGAAGGACTGGAGAGCAGGGTTCGAAGAATGGATCTCTGTACAGCATGCCTCGCATTCCCATTGGCCATTAGCGACAAGATATGTTTGATCTGCTGCCTCTGGGGCACGCAACCCAGGGGGCTGAGTTGAAATGGCCTCTCCTGAGGATGCGTCATAATGTGCGTTTGGGTCCATGGAGACCTTGGAATGTGCTGGTTGTTCAGTGGCCCTGCGGAACTCTCCTACCTGAAGGGTTTGATACATCCCAGTAAGAAAGCTGCCCATGTGGAGATGAGAGATGTTTGGTTTGGTGCCTCAGAAAAGCCCCATGTGCTGGTCTACGGAAACAGTCCTCTGAGAACGGAAACATGGAAACCAAAGCTAAGGTTCAGATTAGGGCCTGGGGGCCTGTCCATTTCAACCTTCTGTCTCTGGGGACACTGTCTGAGAGTCTAAGTGGAGATAGTTTCTCCGCTGGTGTCAGAGAGCCCCTTTTAGTCCAGGGTGGCCTACACTATTGATGGCCTCAGGGGCCTTGGAGCTTTTCCGTAACCTGTTGGGTTGTGGTCAATGGATTGGGCACACTTTCCTTGGAGAGGGCAGGCACAATCTTTCACTGTGGGTCCAGAGGCCCTGGCCTGGTGTTGTGTGGGTCCAGGCTGTGGGCCCAGAAGTCTGAAAACACAAACTCAGCTTTTTAGTGGCGAGTAGGGTATTGCAAGCCGGATGTACAGCCCGAGAGGGAGCTCCTTGGACTCTGAAACAAGGGCGAGTGGGAGGCGTTCCTTCAGGCTTTTGTCTCTGGATGTTGTGTCCGGATAGCCGTGGATTGGAGCGGTGGCCTCAGGTACTGTGGTCGAGTATCCCTCTCTGGGGATTTGTCCCAGCTCCCAAGAGTTTGGGGTCATTTTGTGGGAAGGGTGGAGTCGTGTTGTCTGGCTCATGGGTCTCTCCAAGAAAGGGACTCCAGAGCAGAGCCCCAGGTACGGGCGGGGCGACTGGAAAACTCAAACCCTGGTGAGGATTGGGTGCATAGGGGCTTGTCAAGCCCCATATGCGGGCTCTTGTTCCAGTCCCTGAAAGGCCTTTCTTTGACATGGGGCTCATGCTGAGGGTCACAGTGTGAATTAGTGCCCAAGCAGCACTCACGTTTGGGCGTGGCATCAGGTGGCGTGAAGGTTTCTCCCACCCTGAATGTGTGACTCCATGCCAAGGGCAAGTTTGACAGCCATGGGGAAGGAGGAGTTCTGTTTTGTGCTTGTAATACCCAGCTGTGTGGAGAATTGATATAATGTCTAGGTTTAGATATCTGAAAACCAAGGTTCAGAAGAGGTGACGGCATAAGACCATGGCGTGTCCGAAGTGCTGGGTGTGCGGCCAGCTGTCTCCTTGTCTGTCCGGACGTCTGGCTTCAAGCTGTGTCAGACAGAGCATGAGTGCCCAGAGCAGCCTATCCAGTTCGGGTACCGTCGAGGCCCGAGCAGGTTGATCCTCATCTGGGTTTTCTGGAGAGAGCCCAACAGGGAAACGTTTTCCTTCTGTTGGGCAGACACTGGGCTGGGTTGTGGTTGTAGACTTCCTAGTCCGAGGGCTTGTTTGCCAGGAGTGTGAGGAAGGAAGTCTGAAAACACAAGCTAGCGTGAGGTGTGGGACCGAGGGCACGGCAGGCCCACTCTGCAGAGGCTGAATCGAGATCTCCTGCACTGAGGTCATGTAAACTATGAGACGTGCCTCAGGCTAGAGTTTTTGTCCATCATGGCCTCTTCCTGAAGGCTGTGGGTGCTTCATGAGGCCAGGGAAGTTTGCCTACGATAGGATTTGTGAACTACTCCAAACCTCAAGGTTTCCTTCTGCACGACAGTCGAGTCCTATTGGATGGTTCCAGGAGGCCCCATACGGAAAGACTCGAGAGCAGGTGTCTAAGCATGGATGCCTGGGAACGCCACCTCATATTCTCACTCTTTAGTCAGGACAAGTCAGGCACAATCTGCAGGCTCCTGGGTGAGCTACCCAGAGGGGAGAGTTGAAGTGGACTCTCCTAAAGATGAGTCCTTCTGTGGCTTGGTTGCCTGGGAGACCTTGGAATGTGGAGGTGGCTCAGGGACTCTGCAGGATTCTCCAAGCTGAGGTGTTTGACACGGCTCCAACAAGGAAGCTTCCCATGTGGAGACAAGAGGAGTTCTGTTCAGTGCCTCAGGAAAGCCCCATATCCTGTTCTTCGAACCAAAGCCTATGAGGAGTGACACCAGAAAAACAAAGCAAGAGTTGAGATTAGGGCCTAAGGGCCTGTCGGCTCAACCTTCTAAATCTGTTGACATCTGTGGGCATGCCTTCGTGGAGGTAGCTGCTCAGCTTGTGTCCGATTCCCCTGTGTGTCCAGGGAGGCTCCCAGTAGTGGGATGTCCTCGGGGCCCTTTAGGTTTCTCATATTCTGGAGGTGTGTGGCCAAAGGAATGGACACAATTTCCCAGGAGACAGCAGGCACGGTCCTGTGCTATGGCTCCAGAGGACCCAGCCTAGAGGCTGTGTTTGCCAGGGCTGTGGGGACAGATGTCTGAAAAAGCAAACTTGGCTCAGCTAGGGGCCAAGGTAATGGCAGGCTTGATCTTCAGTCCGTGAGGGGAGATCCTCTGGATATCAAAGGAGGGCAAGTGGGAGGCAGTCGCTCAGGCTTTTGTCTCTGGGTGTTGCGTTGACAGTGGCCGTTCAGGGTAGGGATTGCTTCAGGGGCCGACGAAGAGCCTTCCTCTCGGGGGATTGTCCAAGCTCCCAAGTGTTACGGTTCATTCTGTGGGAAGGGAAGAGTACTGTTCTCTGCCACAGGGGACCCCCCAGGAGAGGGACTATAGAGCACAGCAGTGGGTTCCCTCAACTAGAATACACACCATCTAGTTAGTCCTGGGTGCCTATAGGCAAGGCAAGCCACATATGCGGGCTCTTGGTCCAGTCACTGAGAGGCGTTACTTGAATGATGTACTCACGCTGAGGGACTCAATGTGTGTTTGTGCCCAAGGCGGCCCTCACGCATGGGTGTGGCCTCATGGGCCATGCCGTTTTCTCCTACACTGAAGGTTTGACTCACTGCCAGCAGCACGGTTTCTTGCCATGGGGAAGGAGGGGTTCTGACTTGTGCATCAGGTTTCCCCCTGTGCAGGGATTGGAGATAAGGTCTAGGTTCCGATGACTGAAAACCCAGGTTTGGAATGGATGGTGGCCTAAGGCAGTGGCGGGTCCAATGTGCTGGGTGTGCAGCCAGCTGTGTCGGTGTCTGTTGGAAGGTCTGGGTTCAGGCTATTTGCGACAGAGCATCAGTGTTTAAGGTAGCCTATGCAATTGGGGGGTTGCCGAGGGCCAAGCAGTTTGATCCTCATTTGGGGTTTCTGGGCAGCACCATAGACAATGTTTTTCTCCTGGGAGGCAGACAGAATGCTTCATTGTGGCCCCAGAATTCCCAGTAGGGTGGGTCTCTGGACTAGGTGTATGAGGACGGAATCTAAAAACACAAGCTAGGGTGAGGATTGGAGCCAAGGGCAGCGCAGTCCCACTCTGCAGCGCTGAATCAAAATCTCCTGCATCTGAAGTCAGGCTGAGGATCAGACGTTGGCTGAGGCTGGAGTATGTGTCCATGATGGCACCTTCATGAAGCGGGGGCCTCATGATGTCAAGGAAGTTTTCCCACGCTGAGTTTGTCGGTTGCCCCTAACACAAGGTTCCTTCTGCGGGACATTCGAGTCCTGTTGCATGGCTCCAGGACATACCATACGGAAGGACTGGAGAGCAGGGTTCGAAGGATGGATCCCTGTACAGCATGCCTCGCATTCCAATAGGCCATTAGCGACAAGATATGTTTGATCTTCTGCCTCTGGGGCACGCTACCAGGGGGCTGAGTTGAAATGGCCTCTCCTGAGGATGCGTCATAATGTGCGTTTGGGTCCATGGAGACCTTGGAATGTGCTGGTTGTTCAGTGGCCCTGCGGAACTCTCCTACCAGAAGGGTTTGATACATCCCCAGTAAGAAAGCTCCCCATGGGGGAACGAGAGAGGATTGGTTTGGTGCCTCGGAAAAGCCCCGTGTGCTGGTCTACGAAAACAGTCCTCTGAGGACGGACACATGGAAACCAAAGCTAAGGTTCAGATTAGGGCCTGGGGGCCTGTCCATTTCAACCTTCTGTTCTGGGGACACTGTCTGAGAGTCTAAGTGGAGATAGTTGCTCTGCTGGTGTCAGAGAGCCCCTCTTAGTCCAGGGTGGCCTACACTATTGATATCCTCAGGAGCTTTTCCCTAACCTGTAGGGTTATGGTCAATGGTTTGGGCACACTTTCCTTGGAGAGGGCAGGCACAATCTTTCGCTGTGGCTCCAGAGGCCCTAGCCTGGAGGTTGTGTGGGTCCAGGCTGTGGGCACAGAAGTCTGAAAACACAAACTCAGCTTATGAGTGGCGCCTAGGGTATGGCAGGCCGGATGTACAGCCCGAGAGGGAGCTCCTGGGACTCTGAAACAAGGGCGAGTGGGAGGCGTTCCTTCAGGCTTTTGTCTCTGGATGTTGTGTCCGGGATAGCCGTGGATTGGAGGGGTGGCCTCAGCGACTGTGGACGAGTATCTTTCTCTGGGGATTTTTTCCAGCTCCCAAGAGTTTGGGGTCATTTTGTGGGAAGGGTGGAGTCGTGTTGTCTGGCTCATGTGTCTCTCCAAGTAAGGGATTCCAGAACAGAGCCCCAGGTACGGGCGGGGCAACTGGAAAACTCAAACCGTGGTGAGGATTGGGTGTATAGGGGTTTGGCAAGCCCCATATGCGGGCTCTTGGTCCAGTCCCTGACAGGCCTTTCTTTGACATTGGGCTCATGCTGAGGGTCAGAGTGTGAATATGTGCCCAAGCAGCTCTCAAGTTTGGGCGTGGCATCAGGGGCCATGAAGGTTTCTCCAACCCTGAAGGTGTGACTCCATGCCAATAGCAAGCTTTACAGCCATGGGGAAGCAGGACTTCTCTTTTGTGCTTGCGATACACAGCTGTGTGGAGAATTGATATAATGTCTAGGTTCAGATATCTGAAACCAAGGCTAGGAAGAGGTGACGGCATAAGAATATGGCATGTCCGAAGAGCAGGCTGTGTGGCTAGCTGTCTCCTTGTCTGTCTGGACGTCTGGCTTCAGGCTGTGTCAGACAGAGCATGAGTGCCCAGAGCAGCATATCCAGGTCGGCTACCGTCGAGGCCCGAGCAGGTTGATCCTCATCTGGGTTTTCTGGAGAGCCCCACAGGGAAACGTTACTCTTCTGTTGGGCAGACACTGGGCTAGGTTGTGGTTCTGGAGTTCCTTGTCTGGAGGGCTTGTTTGCCAGGAGTGTGAGGAAGGAAGTCTGAAAACACAAGATAGCGTGAGGTTTGGGACCGAGGGCACGGCAGGCCCAATCTGCAGAGGCTGAATCGAGATCTCCTGCACTGAGGTCATGTCAACTATGAGACATGCCTCAGGCTAGAGTTATAATCCAGCATGGCCTCTTCCTGTAGGGTGTGGGGGCTTCATGAAGCCAGGGAGATTTGCCTACGATGGGATTTGTGAACTACTCCAAACCTCAAGGTTTCCTTCTGCATGACAGTCGAGTCCTATTGGATGGTGCCAGGATGCTTCATACGGAAAGACTCGAGAGCAGGTGTCTAAGCATGGATGCCTGGGAACGCCTCCTCATATTCCCACTCTTAGTCAGGACAACACAGGGTCAATATGTGGGCTCCTGGGTGAGCTACCCAGAGGGGAGAGTTGAAATGGACTCTCCTGAAGATGAGTCCTACTGTGTCTTGGTGGCCTGGGAGACCTTGGAATGTGGAGGTGGCTTAGGGACTCTGCATGATTCTCCAAGCTGAGGTGTTTGACACGGCTCCAACAAGGAAGCTTCCCACGTGGAGACGAGAGGAGTTCTGTTCAGTGCCTCAGGAAAGCCCCATACCCTGTTCTTCGAACCAAAGCCTCTGAGGAGTGACACCTGGAAAACAAAGCAAGAGCTGAGATTAGGGCCTAAGGGCCTGTACGGCTCAACCTTCTATCTCTGTTGACATCTGTGGGTATGCCTTCGTGGAGGTAGCTGCTCAGCTTGTGTCCAAATGCCCCTGTGTGTCAAGGGAGGCTCCCAGTAGTAGGATGTCCTCGGGGGCCTTGAGGTTTCTCATATTCTGGAGGTGTGTGGCCAAAGGAATGGACACAGTTTCCCAGGAGACAGCAGGCACAGTCATGTGGTATGGCACAGAGGACCCAGCCTAGAGGCTGTGTTTGCCAGGGCTGTGGGGACAGATGTCTGAAAAAGCAAACTTGGCTCAGCTAGGGGCCTAGGTAATGGCAGGCCTAATCTCCAGTTCGTGAGGGAGATCCTCTGGATATCAAAGGAGGGCAAGTGGGAGGCAGTCGTTCAGGCTTTTGTCTCTGGGTGTTGCGTTCACAGTGGCCGTTCAGGGTAGTGGTTTCTTCAGGGGCCGAAGCAGAGCCTTCATCTCGGAAGATAGTCCAAGCTCCCAAGTGTTTGGGTTCATTCTGTGGGAAGGGAATTGTACTGTATTCTGCCACAGGGGACCCCCCAGGAGAGGGACTCTAGAGCACAGCAGTGGGTTCCCTCCACTGGAATACACACCATCTATTTAGTCCTGGGTGCCTATGGGCAAGGCAAGCCACATATGCGGGCTCTTGGTCCAGTCACTGAGAGGCGTTATTTGAATAAGGTACTCACGCTGAGGGTCTCAATGTGTGTTTGTGCACAAGGCGGCCCTCACGCATTGGTGTAGCCTCATGGGCCATGCCGTTTTCTCCTACACTGAAGGTTTGACTCACTGCCAGCAGCACGGTTTCTTGCCATGGGGAAGGAGGGGTTCTGACTTGTGCATCAGGGTCCCCCCTGTGCAGGGATAGGAGATAAGGTCTAGGTTCCGATGACTGAAAACCCAGGTTTGGAATGGATTATGGCCTACGGCAGTGGCGGGACCAATGTGCTGGGTGTGCAGCCAGCTGTGTCGGTGTCTGTTGTAAGGTCTGGGCTCAGGCTATTTGCGACAGGGCATCAGTGTTTATGGTAGCCTATGCAATTGGGGTGTTGCCGAGGGCCAAGCAGTTTGATCCTCATTTGGGGTTTCTGGGCAGCACCATAGACAATGCTTTTCTCCTGGGAGGCAGACAGAGTGCTTCATTGTGGCCTCAGAATTCCCAGTAGGGAGGGTTTGTGGACTTGGTGTATGAGGACGGAAGTCTGAAAACACAAACTAGGGTGTGGATTGGAGCCAGGGGCAGAGCAGGCCCACTCTGCAGAGGCTGAATCAAAATCTCCTGCATCTGAAGTCAGGCTGAGGATCAGACGTTGGATGAGGCTTAAGTATGTGTCCATGATGGCACCTTCATGAAGCGGGGGCCTCATGAGGCCAAGGAAGTTTTCCCACGCTGAGTTTGGAGGTTGCCCCAAACCACAAGGTTTCCTTCTGCGGGACATTCGAGTCCTGTTGCACGGCTCCAAGACATACCATACGGAAGGACTGGAGAGCAGGGTTCGAAGAATGGATCTCTGTACAGCATGCCTCGCATTCCCATTGGCCATTAGCGACAAGATATGTTTGATCTGCTGCCTCTGGGGCACGCAACCCAGGGGGCTGAGTTGAAATGGCCTCTCCTGAGGATGCGTCATAATGTGCGTTTGGGTCCATGGAGACCTTGGAATGTGCTGGTTGTTCAGTGGCCCTGCGGAACTCTCCTACCTGAAGGGTTTGATACATCCCCAATAAGAAAGCTCCCCATGTGGAGACGAGAGTGGTTTGGTTTGGTGCCTCGGAAAAGCCCCGTGTGCTGGTCTACGAAAACAGTCCTCTGAGGACAGATACATGCAAACCAAAGTTAGGGTTCAGATTAGGGCCTGGGGGCCTGTCCATTTCAACCTTCTGTCTCTGGGGACACTGTCTGAGAGTCTAAGTGGAGATAGTTTCTCCGCTGGTGTCAGAGAGCCCCTTTTAGTCCAGGGTGGCCTACACTATTGATGGCCTCAGGGGCCTTAGAGCTTTTCCGTAACCTGTTGGGTTGTGGTCAATGGATTGGGCACACTTTCCTTGGAGAGGGCAGGCACAATCTTTCACTGTGGGTCCAGAGGCCCTGGCCTGGTGTTGTGTGGGTCCAGGCTGTGGGCCCAGAAGTCTGAAAACACAAACTCAGCTTATTAGTGGCGCCTAGGGTATTGCAAGCCGGATGTACAGCCCGAGAGGGAGCTCCTTGGACTCTGAAACAAGGGCGAGTGGGAGGCGTTCCTTCAGGCTTTTGTCTCTGGATGTTGTGTCCGGATAGCCGTGGATTGGAGGGGTGGCCTCAGGGACTATGGACGAGTATCCCTCTCTGAGGATTTGTCCCAGCTCCCAAGAGTTTGGGGTCATTTTGTGGGATGGGTGGAGCCGTGTTGTCTGTCTCATGTGTCTCTCCAAGAAAGGGCTTCCAGAGCAGAGCCCCAGGTACGGGCAGGTCGACTGGAAAACTGAAACCCTGGTGAGGATTGGGTGCATAGGGGTTTGGAAAGCCCCATATGCGGGCTCTTGGTCCAGGCCCTGACAGGCCTTTCTTTGACATGGGGCTCATGCTGAGGGTCACAGTGTGAATTTCTGCCCAAGCAGCACTCAAGTTTGGGCGTGACATCAGGGGCCATGAAGGTTTCTCCCACCCTGAAGGTGTGACTCCATATCAAGAGCAAGCTTGAATGCCATGGGGAAGGAAGAGTTCTGTTTTGTGCTTGCGATGCCGAGCTCTGTGGAGAATTGATATAATGTCTAGGTTCAGATATCTGAAAACCAAGGTTAGGAAGAGGTGACCCCTTAAGACCACGGCGTGTCCGAAGTGATGGGTGTGCGGCCATCTGTCTTCTTGTCTGTCTGGACGTCTGGCTTCAGGCTGTGTCAGACAGAGCATGAGTGCCCAGACCAGCCTATCCAGGTCGGGTACCGTCAAGGCCTGAGCAGGTTGATCCTCATCTGGGTTTTCTGGAGAGCCCCACAGGGAAACGTTTTTCTTCCATTGGGCAGACACTGGGCTGGGTTGTGGTTCTGGAGTTCCTAGTTCGGAGGGCTTGTTTGCCAGGAGTGTGAGGAAGGAAGTCTGAAAACACAAGCTAGCGTGAGGTTTGGGACCGAGGGCACGGCAGGCCCAATCTGCAGAGGCTGAATCGAGATCTCCTGCACTGAGGTCATGTCAACTATGAGACGTGCCTCAGGTTAGAGTTTTTGTCCAGCATGGCCTCTTCCTGTAGGGTGTGGGGGCTTCATGAGGCCAGGGAGGTTTGTTTACGATGGGATTTGTGAACTACTCCAAACCTCAAGGTTTCGTTCTGCATGACAGTCGAGTCCTATTGGATGGTTCCACGAGGCCCCATACGGAAAGACTCGAGAGCAGGTGTCTAAGCATGGATGCCTGGGAACGCCACCTCATATTCCCACTCTTTAGTCAGGACAAGGCAGGCTCAATCTGCGGGCTCCTGGATGAGCTACCCAGAGGGGAGAGTTGAAATAGACTCTCCTGAAGATGAGTCCTACTGTGGCTTGGTGGCCTGGGAGACCTTGGTATGTGGAGGTGGCTCAGGGTCTCTGCAGGATTCTCCAACCTGAGGTGTTTGACACGGCTCCAACAAGGAAGGTTCCCATGTGGAGACGAGAGGAATTCTGTTCAGTGCCTCAGGAAAGCCCCATATCCTGTTCTTCGAACAAAGCCTGTAGGATTGACACCTTGAAACCAAAGCAAGAGTTGAGATTAAGGCCTAAGGGCCTGTCCGGCAGAACCTTCTATCTCTGTTGACCTTGTGTGCATGCTTTCGTGGAGGTAGCTGCTCAGCTTGTGTCCGAATACCCCTGTGTGTCCAGGGAGGCTCCCAGTAGTGGGATGTCATCGGGTGCCTTGAGGTTTCTCATATTCTGGAGGTGTGTTCCCAAAGGAATGGACACAGTTTCCCAAGAGACAGCTGCACGGTCCTGTGGTATGGCTCCAGAGGACCCAGCCTAGAGGCTGTGTTTGCCAGGTCTGTGGGGACAGATGTCCGAAAAGCAAACTTGTCTCAGCTAGGGGCCAAGGTAATGGCAGGCCTGATCTCCAGTCCGTGAGGGGAGATCCTCTGGATATCAAAGGAGGGCAAGTGGGAGGCAGTTGCTCAGGCTTTTGTCTCTGGGTGTTGCGTTCACAGTGGCCGTTCAGGGTAAGGGTTTCTTCAGGGGCCGAGGAAGAGCTTTACTCTCGGGGGATTGTCCAAGTGCCCAAGTGTTTAGGTTCATTCTGTGGGAAGGGAAGACTACTGTTTTCTGCCACAGGGGACCCCCCAGGAGAGGGACTCTAGAGCACAGCAGTGGTTTCCCTCAACTGGAATACACACCATCTAGTTAGTCTTGGGTGCCTATGGGCATGGCAAGCCACATATTTGGGCAATTGGTCAAGTGACTGAGAGGCGTTACTTGAATAAGGTACTCACGCTGAGGGTCACAATGTGTGTTTGTGCCCAAGGCGGCCCTCATGCTTGGGCGTGGCCTCATGGGCCATGCCGTTTTCTTCTACACTGAAGGTTTGACTTACTGCCAGCAGCACGGTTTCTTGCCATGGGGAAGGAGGGGTTCTGACTTGTGCATCAGGTTCCCCCCTGTGCAGGGATTAGAGATAAGGTCTACGTTCCGATGACTGAAAACCCAGGTTGGGAATGGATTGTGGCCTAAGGCAGTGGTGGGTCCAATGTGCTGGGTGTGCAGCCAGCTGTGTCGGTGTCTGTTGGAAGGTCTGGGCTCAGGCTTTTGCGAAAGAGCATCAGTGTTTAAGGTAGCCTATGCAATTGGGGTGTTGCCGAGGGCCAAGCAGTTTGATCCTCATTTGGGGTTTCTGTGCAGCACCATAGACAATGTTTTTCTCCTGGGAGGCAGGCACAGTGCTTCATTGTGGCCCCAGAATTCCCAGTAGGGAGGGTTTGTGGGCCTGGAGTGAGAAGACGGAAGTCTGAAAACACAAGCTAGGGTGAGGATTGGAGCCAAGGGCAGAGCAGGCATACTCTGCAGAGGCTGAATCAAAATCTCCTGCATCTGAAGTCAGGCTGAGTTTCAGACGTTGGCTGAGGCTGGAGTATGTGTCCATGATGGCACCTTCATGAAGCGGGGGCCTCATGAGGCCAAGGAAGTTTTCCCACACTGAGTTTGGAGGTTGCCCCAAACCACAAGGTTTCCTTCTGCAGGACATTCGAGTCCTGTTGCATGGCTCCAGGACATGCCTTACGGAAGGACTGGAGATCAAGGTTCGAAGGATGGATCCCTTTACAGCATGCCTCACATTCCCATTGGCCATAGCGCCAAGTTATGTTTGATCCTCTGCCTCTGGGGCACGTTACCCAGGGGGCTGAGTTGAAATGGACTCTCCTGAGGATGCGTCATAATGTGCGTTTGGGTCCATGGAGACCTTGGAATGTGCTGGTTGTTCAGTAGCCCTGCGGAAATCTCCTTCCTGAAGGTTTTGATACATCCCCAGTAAGAAAGCTCCCCATGTGGAGACGAGAGAGGTTTGGTTTGGTGCCTCGGAAAAGCCCCGTGTGTGCTGGGTTAGGAAAACAGTCCTCTGAGGACGGACACTTGGAAACCAAATCTAAAGTTCAGATTAGGGCTTGGGGGCATGTCCATTTCAACCTTCTGTCTCTGGGGACACTGTCTGAGAGTCTAAGTGGAGTTAGTTGCTCCGCTGGTGTCAGAGAGCCCCTCTTAGTCCAGGGTGGCCTACAATATTGATGGCCTCAGGGTCCTTGGAGCTTTTCCCTAAACTGTAGGGTTGTGGTCAAAGGATTGGGCACACTTTCCTTGGTGAGGGCAGGCACAATCTTTTGCTGTGGCTCATGAGGCCCAGCCTGGAGGATGTGTTGGTCCATGCTGTGGGCACAGAAGTCTGGAAACACAAACTCATCTTATGACTGGCGACTAGGGTATCGCAGGCCGGATGTACAGCCCGAGAGGGAGCTCCTGGGCCTCTGAAAAAAGGTCGAGTGGGAGGCGTTCCTTCAGGCTTTTGTCTCTGGATGTTGTGTCCGGAATAGCCGTGGATTGGAGAGGTGGCCTCAGGGACTGTGGACGAGTATCCATCTCTGGGGATTTGTCCCAGCTCCCAAGAGTTTGGGGTCATTTTGTGGGAAGGGTGGAGTCGTCTTGTCTGGCTCATGGGTCTCTCCAAGAAAGGGATTACAGAGCAGAGCCCCAGGTACGGGCGGGGCGACTGGAAATCTCAAACACTGGTGAGGATTGGGTGCATAGGGGCTTGGCAAGCCCCATATGCGGGCTCTTGGTCCAGGCCCTGACAGGCCTTTCTTTGACATGGGGCTCATGCTGAGGGTCACAGTGTAAATTTGTGCCCTAGCAGCACTCAAGTTTGGGCGTGGCATCGGGGGCCATGAATGTTTCTCCCACCCTGAATGTGTGACTCCATGCCAAGAGCAAGGCTTACAGCCATGGGGAAGGAGGAGTTCTCTTTTGTGCTTGCGATACCCAGCTGTGTGGAGAATTGATATTTTGTCTAGGTTCAGATATCTGAAAACCAAGGTTAGGAAGAGGTGACGGCATAAGACCATGGCGTGTCTGAAGTGCTGGGTGTGCGGCCAGCTGTCTCCTTGTCTGTCTGGACGTCTGGCTTAAGGCTGTGTCAGACAGAGCATGAGTGACCAGAGCAGCCTATCCAGTTCGGGTACCGTCGAGGCCCGAGCAGGTTAATCCTCATCTGGTCTTTCCGGAGAGCCCCACAGGGAAACGTCATTCTTCCGTTGGGCAGACAGCGGGCTGGGGTTGTGGTTGAGGAGTTCCTAGTCCGGAGGTCTTGTTTGCCAGGAGGGTGAGGAAGGAAGTTTGAAAACACAAGCTAGCGTGAGGTTTGGGACCGAGGGCACGGCAGGCCCACTCTGCAGAGGCTGAATCGAGATCTCCTGCACTGAGGTCATTTCAACTATGAGACATGCCTCAGGCTAGAGTTTTTGTCCAGCATGGCCTCTTCCTGAAGGGTGTGGGGGCTTCGTGAGGCCATGGAGGTTTGCCTACGATGGGCCTGTCCGGCTCAACCTTCTATCTCTGTTGATATCTGTGTGCATGCCTTCGTGGAGGTAGCTGCTCAGCTTGTGTCCAAATGCCCCTGTGTGTCCGAATGTTCCCAGTAGTGGGATGTCTTCGGGGGCCTTGAGTTTTATCATATTCTGGAGTTGTGTGGCCAAAGGAAAGGACACAGTTTCCCAGGAGAGAGCAGGCACGGTCCTGTGGTATGGCTCCAGAGGAAACAGCCTAGAGGCTGTGTTTTCCAGGGCTGTGGGGACAGATGTCTGAAAGGCAAACTTTGCTCAGCTAGAGGCCAAGGTAATGGCAGGCCTGATCTCCAGTCCGTGAGGGGAGATCCTCTGGATATCAAAGGAGGGCAGGTGGGAGGCAGTCGCTCAGGCTTTTGTCTCTGGGTGTTGCGTTCACAGTGGCCGTTCAGTGTAGGGGTTGCTTCAGGGGCCGAGGAAGAGCCTTCCTCTCCGGGGATTGTCCAAGCTCCCAAGTGTTTGGGTTCATTTTGTGGGAAGGGAAGAGTACTGTTTTCTGCCACAGGGGACCCCCCAGGAGAGGGTCTCTAGAGCACAGCAGTGGCCTCCCTTAACTGGAATACACACCATCTAGTTAGTCCTGGGTGCCTATGGGCATGGCAAGCCACATATGCGGGCTCTTGGTCCGTCATTGAGAGGTGTTACTTGAATAAGGTACTCACGCTGAGGGTCACCATGTGTTTGTGCCCAAGGCGGCCCTCATGCATGGGCGTGTCCTCATGGGTCATGCCGTTTTTTCCTACACTGAAGGTTTGACTCACTGCCAGCAGCAATGTTTCTTGCCATGGGGAAGGAGGGGTTCTGACTTGTGCATCAGGTTCCCCCCTCTGCAAGGATTGGAGATAAAGTCTAGGGTCTGATGACTGAAAACCCAGGTTGGGAATGGATGGTGGCCTAAGGCAGTGGCGGGTCCAATGTGCTGGGTGTGCAGCCAGCTGTGTAGGTGTCTGTTGGAAGGTCTGGGCTCAGGCTATTTGCGACAGAGCATCAGTGTTTAAGGTAGCCTATGCAATTGGGGTGTTACCGAGGGCCAAGCAGTTTGATCCTCATTTGGGGTTTCTGGGCAGCACCATAGACAATGTTTTTCTCCTGGGAGGCAGGCAGAGTGCTTCATTGTGGCCCCAGAATTCCCAGGAGGGAGGGATTGTGGGCCAGGAGTGTGAGGACGGAGGTCTGAAAACACAAGCTAGGGTGAGGATTGGAGCCAAGGGCAGAGCAGGGCACTCTGCAGAGGCTGAATCAAAGTCTCCTGTATCTGAAGTCAGGCTGAGGATCAGACGTTGTTGAGGCTGGAGTATGTGTCCATGATGGCACCTTCACGAAGCGGGGGCCTCATGAGGCCAAGGAAGTTTTCCCACGCTGAGTTTGGAGGTTGCCCCAAACCACAAGGTTTCCTTCTGCGGGACATTCGAGTCCTGTTGCATGGCTCCAGGACATACCATACGGAAGGACTGGAGAGCAGGGTTCGAAGGATGGATCCTTGTACAGCATTCCTCGCATTCCAATTGGCCATTAGCGACAATATATGTTTGATCTGCCTCCACTGGGGCACGCTACCCAGGGGGCTGAGTTGAAATGGCCTCTTCTGAGGATGCGTCATAATGTGCGTTTGGGTCCATGGAGACCTTGGAATGTGCTGGTGGTTCAGTGGCCCTGCGGAACTCTCCTACCTGAAGGGTTTGATACATCCCCAGTAAGAATGCTCCCCATGTGGAGACGAGAGAGGTTTGGTTTTGTGCCTCGGAAAAGCCCCGTGTGTGCTGGGTTAGGAAAACAGTCCTCTGAGGACGGACACATGGAAAGCAAAGCTAAGGTTCAGATTAGGGCCTGGGGGCCTGTCCATTTCAACCTTCTGTCTCTGGGGACACTGTCTGAGAGTCTAAGTGGAGATAGTTGCTCCGCTGGTGTCAGAGAGCCCCTCTTAGTCCAGGGTGGCCTACACTATTGATGGCCTCAGGGGCCTTGGAGCTTTTCCCTAACCTGTAGGGTTGTGGTCAAAGGATTGGGCACACTTTCCTTGGGGAGGGCAGGCACAATCTTTCGCTGTGGCTCCAGAGGCCCTAGCCTGGAGGTTGTGTGGGTCCATGCTGTGGGCACAGAAGTCTGGAAACACAAACTCAGCTTATGACTGGCGCCTAGGGTATCGCAGGCTGGATGTACAGCCCGAGAGGGAGCTCCTGGGCCTCTGAAAAAAGGGCGAGTGGGAGGCGTTCCTTCAGGCTTTTGTCTCGGGATGTTCTGTCCGGGATAGCCGTGGATTGGAGAGGTGGCCTCAGGGTCTGTGGACGAGTATCCCTCTCTGGGGATTTGTCCCAGCTCCCAAGAGTATGGGGCCATGTTGTGGAAAGGGTGGAGTCGTGTTGTCTGGCTCATTGGTCTCTCCAAGAAAGGAATTCCAGAGCAGAGCCCCAGTTACGGGCGGGGCGACTGGAAAACTCAAACACTAATGAGTTGTTTGGGGACGTAGGTATGGTAGGCCCAATCTACAAACCATGACAAGAACTCTTCAGGATATGAAGAAAGTGCGAGTCTGAGGCACTTTCTCAGGCTTTTGTCTCAGGATTTTATATCAACGTTGGCCGTGGAATGTGGGGAGGCCTCATGGGCCATGGACGAATCTTCCTCTCTGTGGATTTGGCCCGGTCCCAATTGTTTTTCGTCAATCTGTGGGATGGGAGGTCTCATTTCAGGTTTATTACCTCAGGTGTCCGAAAAAAAGAGGAATTCCAAAGTAGAGCCCTGGGGAATAGTGAAGGGACAACCCAAACTATGGTTAAAAATTGGGGCCTGGGGCAATGGCAGGTCCAATATGCTCATTCTTCATCCAGCCACTAAGAGGCCTTATGTGAGTACTGGGCTCAGGCTGAGGGTCACAGTGTTTGTTTGTGACCAATGTGGCCTGCGAGCATGGGCGGAGCCTCATGGGCCACACTGGTTTCAACTACACTGGACTTTGGACAACATGCCAATCACAATTTCTCTTGCCATGGGGAAGGTGTTCTATTTCTGCATCATTTCAACCCTGGGCAGTGGTTGGCGATAAGATCTAGGTCCGGAAGCCTGAAAAACCGCAGTTGGGAAGATATGACGACCTAAGGCCATGGCGGGTCTGTTATGCTCTTAGTGCGGTCAGCTGCCTGTGTGTTGGTCAGGAGGTTCTGGCTCAGGTTGTGTCAGACAGTGCATTAGTGCCCAGGGTAGACTATATAATTTGGGTACAATCGAATGCCGTGTAGGTTTATCCTCATTTGAGGTGCCTGGGCAGCTCATTAGGCAACATATTTTTTCTAGATTGCAGGCAGAGTGCTGCATTGTGGGTACGGAAATGCCAAACTTGTGCGCTTCTGGGCCAGGAGTGTGAGGACAGATGTCTGAGAAGACAAGCTAGACTTGGGCTTCAGGCCGAGGGCACGGCAGGTACCCCTTGCAGATCTGAACCAATATCTCATGCATCTGAAGTCACGGCGAGGATCAGACGTTGGCTCAGGTTGGAGTTTCTGTGCATGACCGCCCCTTCATGAACGGAGGTGAATCTCAAGGCCATGGAGGTTTTCCCACGTTGGGAGTTGTGAATGCCCCCTTCAAGTATTCCTTCTGCGGGACAATTGAGACCTGTTGGGAAGCTCCAGGACATCACATATGGAATGACTCCAGAGCACCGTTCGAGGATGGATGCGAGGGAAGCCCGCCTCGCATTCAATTGTCTCCTAGCAACAAAATACTTGAGATCGGATGGCTTTGCTGGAGCAACCGGCTTGGCTGAGTTGAAATGGACTTTCCTGAGGATGGGGCCTAATGTGTGTTTGTGCCCCTGAGGGCCTTGGAATGGGGTGGTGGCACCGGGACCCTGAAGTATTCTCCTAAGCTTTTGACATAGCTCCCATGCAAAAGTTTCCTTGTGGAGACAAGATTTTTTCTGATGGGGTCCTCAGGAAACCCCTTATGCTGGTATTGGAATCCAGGCTTTTGAGTATACATGCCTGTAAAGCAAAGCACTGGATCCGATTATGGCCTAGGGTCCTGTCTGGTTCAATCTTATTCTCTGGATATATCCATCTATGGAATGAGTGGAGGTAGATGCTCACCTGGTGTCAGACCGCCCTTGTTTGTTCCCGGAGACCTACACTATTGGGATGGCCTCGGGGTTGTTGGAGATTTCTCCTAATTTGTACGATTTTGGTAAATGGAATGGGCAAAATTCCCATGGATCGGGTAGGCACAGTCCTAATGTGTGGCTCCAGGGGCCCCAGCTTGGAGGGTGTGTGGCCCAGGACTTTGAGGACAGAAGTCTGAAAACACAAACTCAGCTTAGCTTTGGGGACGTAGGTATGGCAGGCCCAATCTACAAACCATGAGAAGAACTCTTCAGGATATGAAGAAAGAGGGAGTCTGAGGCACTTGCTTAGGCTTTTGTCTCAGGATTTTATATCAACGATGGCCGTGGAATGTGGGGAGGCCTCATGGGCCATGGATGAATCTTCCTCTCTGTGGTTAAGCACGATCCCAATTGTTTTTTGTCAATCTGTAAGATTGGAGGTCTCCTTTCAGGTTTGTTACCTCAGGTGTCCCAAGCAAAGAGGAATTCCATATTAGAGCCCTGAGGAAGAGTGAAGGGACAACCTAAAATATGGTTAAAAATTGGGGCAGAGGGGCATGGCAGGCCCAATATGCTGTCTCTTCATCCTGCCACCGAGAGGCCTTACTTGAGGACTGGGCTCTGGCTGAGGGTCACAGTGTGTGTTTGTGACCAATGTGGCCCGTGAACATGGGCGGGGCCTCATGGGCCACACTGGTTTCAACTACACTGGACTGTGGACAACATGCAAATCACAGGTTTCTTGCCATGTGAAAGGTGTTCTGATTTCTGCATCATTTTCAACCCTGGGCAGTGTTTGGAGAGAAGGTCTAGTTTCTGAAGCCTGAAAAACCGCATTTGGGAAGAGATGACCACCTAAGACCATGGTGGGTCTGATATGCTCAGTGTACATTCAGCTGCCTGGGTGTTGGTCAGGAGGTTCTGGCTCAGGTTGTGGCAGACAGTGCATTAGTGCCCAGTTTAGACTATATAATTTGGGTACAGTGGAGTGCCGTGTAGGTTTATCCACATTGGAGTTTCCTGGGCAGCTCATTAGGCAAGATATGTTTTTTAGAGGGCATGCCAACTGCTGCATTGTGGGTCCGGAATTGCCAAACTTGAGGGCATCTGGGCCAGGAGTGTGAGGACAGAAGTCTGAGAACACAAGCTGGACTTGGGCTTCAGGCCGAGGGCATGGCAGGTACCCCCTGCAGATCTGAACCAATATCTCATGCATCTGAAGTCACGGCGAGGATCAGAAGTTGGCTCAGGTTGGAGTTTCTGTGCATGACTGCCCATTCATGAACGGAGCGGTATCTCAAGGCCATGGAGGTTTTCCCACTTTGGGAGTTGTGGGATGCCCCCTTCGTGGATTCCTTCTGCGGGACAATTGAGACATGTTGGGCATCTCCAGGACATCCCATATGGAATGACTCCAGAGCACCATTGGAGGATGGATCCAGGGAAGCCCGCCTCGCATTCCAATTGTCTCCTAACAACAATATAGTCGAGATGGCATGGCACTGCAGGAGCAACCGGAGTGGCTGAGTTGAAATGGACATTCCTGAGGATGTGGCCTAATGTGTGTTTGTGTCCATGAGGGCCTTGGAATGGGGCGGTGGCACCGGGACCCTGAAGTATTTTCCTAAGC
Organism: Mustela nivalis; assembly: GCF_964662115.1. NCBI lineage: Eukaryota > Metazoa > Chordata > Mammalia > Carnivora > Mustelidae > Mustela > Mustela nivalis. The sequence continues at coordinate 41,695 of NW_028136163.1, forward strand.
TTTTGACATAGCTCCAATGCACAAGTTTCTTTGTGGAGACGAGATTTGTTCCAATGGGCGCCTCAGGAAACCACTTATGCTGGTATTGGAATCCAGGCTTTTGAGGAACATGCCTGTAAACCAAAGCAATGGATCCGATTATGGCCTAGGGTCCTCTCTGGTTCAATCTTCTTCTATGGGCATATCCGTCTAAGAAATGAGAGGAAGTAGATTCTCCCCTCGTCTCAGACCTCCCTTCTTTGTCCCCGGAGACCTACACTATAGGGATGGCCTTGGGGACTTTGGAGAGTTCTCGTAATATTTACGATTTTTGTAAATGGAATGGCGATAATTTTCATGGTTTCGGTAGGCACAGTCCTAATGTGTGGCTCCAGGGGCCCCAGCCTGGAGGGTGTGTGGCCCAGGACTTTGAGTACAGAAGTCTGAAAACACAAACTCAGCTTAGGTTTGGGGACGTAGGTATGGCAGGCCCAATCTACAAACCATGAGAAGTACTCTTCAGGATATGAAGAAAGAGCGATTCTGAGGCACTTGCTCAGGCTTTTGTCTCTGGATTTTATATCAACGATGGCCGTGGAATGTGGGGAGGACTCACGGGCCCTGGACGAATCTTCCTCTCTGTGGATTTGGCCCGGTCCCTATTGTTTTTCGTCAATCTGTGGGATGGGAGGTCTCCTTTCAGGCTTATTACCTCAGGTGTCTGAACAAAAGATGAATTCCAAAGCAGAGCCCTGGGGAAGAGTGAAGGTACAACACAAACTACGGTTAAAAATTGGAACAGAGGGGCATGGACGCCCAATATGCTATCTCTTCATCCAGCCACTGAGAGGCCTTACATGAGGACTGGGCTCAGACTGAGGGTCACAATGTGTGTTTGTGACCAATGTGGTCCGTGAGCATGGGCGAGGCCTCATGGGCCACACTGGTTTCAACTACACTGGAATTTGGACAACATGCCAATCAGATGGTCACTTGCCATGGGGAAGGTGTTCTGATTTCTGCATCATTTTCAACGCTGGGCAGTGGTTGGAGATAAGGTCTAGGTTCTGAAGATTGAAAAACCGCAGTGGGAAGAGATCACGACCTAAGGCCATGGCGGGTCTCATATGCTCAGTGTGAGGACAACTGCCTTGGTGTTGGTCAGGAGGTTCTGGCTCAGGTTGTGACAGACAGTGCATTAGTGCCCAGGTTAGATATATAATTTGGGTACAGTCGAGTGCCGTGTAGGTTTATCCTCATTTGTGGTGCCTGGGAAGCTCATTAGGCAAGATATTTTTTCTAGTGGGCATGCAGAGTGCTGCATTGTGGGTCGGACTTGCCAAACTTGAGGGCTTCTGGGCCAGGAGTGTAAAGATAGAAGTCTGAGAACACAAGCTAGACTTGGGCTTCAGGCCGAGGGCACGGAAGTTACCCCCTGCAGATCGGAAACAATATCTCAAGCATCTGAAGTCACGGCGAGGATCAGACGTTGGCTCAGGTTGGAGTTTCTGTGCATGACGGCCCCTTCATGAACGGAGAGGAACCTCAAGGCCATGGAGGTTTTCCAACGTTGGGAGATGTGGGATGCCCCCTTCAAGGATTTCTTCTGCGGGACAATTGAATCCTGTTAGGCATCTCCAGGACATCCCATATGGAATGACTCCAGAGCATCATTGGAAGATGGATTTCAGGGAAGCACGCCTCACATTCCATTTGTCTCTTAGCACAATACAGTTGAGATTGGATGGCTCTGTGGGAGCAAGCGGGGTGGCTGAGTTGAAATGGACTTTCCTGAGGATGGGGCCTAATGTTTGTTTGTGTCCATTAGGGTCTTGAAATGGGGCGGTGGCACCGGGACCCTGAAGTATTCTCCTAAGCTTCTGACATAGCTCCCATGCACAAGTTTCTTGTGGAGACGAGATTTGTTCTGATGGGTGCCTCAGGAAACCCCTTATGCTGGTACTGGAATCCAGGCTTTTGAGGTGACATGCCTGTAAACCAAAGCAATGGATCCGATTATGGCCTAGGGTCCTGTCTGGTTCAATCTTCTTCTCTGGGTATATCCATCTATGGAATGAGTGGAGGTAGATGCTCACCTGGTGTCAGACCGGCCTTGTTTGTCCACGGAGACCTACACTATTGGGATGGCCTCGGGGACTTTGGAGAGTTCTCCTAATATGTACGATTTTGGACAATGGAATTGGCAGAATTCCCATGGATTGTGTAGGCACAGTCCTAATGTGTGGATCCAGGGGCCCCAGCTGGGAGGGTGTGTGGCCCAGGACTTTGAGACAGAAGTCTGAAATCGCAAACTCAGCTTAGGTTTGGGGACATAGGTATAGCAGGCCCAATCTACAATCCATGAGAAGAACTCTACAGGATATGCAGAAAGAGCGAGTCTGAGGCACTTGCTCAGACTTTTGTCTCTGGATTTTATATCACCGATGGCCGTGGAATGTGGGGAGTCCTCATGGGCCATGGACGACTCTTCCTGTCTGTGGATTGGGCCCGGTCCCAATTGTTTTTCCTCAAGCTGTGGGATGGGAGGTCTCCTTTCAGGTTTATTCCCTCAGGTGTCGACAAAAGAGGAATTCCGAAGCAGAACCCTGGGGAAGAGTGAAGGGACAACCCAAACAATGGTTAAATTTTGGGGCCTAGGGGCATGGCAAGCCCAATATGCTGTCTCTTCATCCAGCCACTGAGAGGCCTTACATGAGGACTGGGCTCAGGCTGAGGGTAACAATGTGTGTTTGTGACCAATGTGGCCCGCGAGGATGGTCGGGGCCTCATGGGCCACACTGGTTTCAACTACACTGAACTTGGACAACATGCCAATCACAAGGTCTCTTGCCATGGGGAAGGAGTTCTGATTTCTGCATCATTTTCAACGCTGGGCAGTGGTTCGAGATAATGTCTAGATTCTGAAGCCTGAAAACCGCAGTTGGGAAAAGATGACGCCCTAAGGCCATGCCAGGTCTGATGAGCTCACTCTGCGGTCAGCTGCCTTTGTGTTGGTCAGGCGGTTCTGGCTCAGGTTGTGTCAGAGAGCTCAGGTTAGACTATATAATTTGGGTAGAGTCGAGTGCCTCTTTGTTTTATCCTCATTTGAGGTGCCTCGGCAGCTCATCAGGCAAGATATTTTTTCTAGAGCGCAGGCAGAGTGCTGCATTGTGGGTCCGGAATTGCCAAACTTGAGGGCTTCTGGGCCACGAGTGTGAGTACAGAAGTCTGAGAACACAAGCTAGACTTTGGCTTCAGGCCAAGGGCACGGCAGGTACCCCCTGCAGATCTGAACCAACATCTAATGCATCTGAAGTCACAGCGAGAATCAGACGTTGGCTCAGTTTGGAGTTTCTGTGCATGACTGCCCCTTCATTAACAGTGCGGAATCTCAAGGCCATGGAGGTTTTCCCACGTTGGGAGTTGTGGGATGACCCGTTCAACGATTCCTTCTGCGGGACATTTGAGAGCTGTTGGGCTGCTCCAGGATATTCCATATGGAATGACTCCAGAGCACCGTTGGAGGATGGATACCAGGGAAGCCCGCCAAGCATTCCAATTTTCTCCTAGCAACAAGACAGTTGAGATGGGATGTCTCTGCGGGAGTAACCGGGTTGGCTGAGTTGAAATGGACTTTCTTGGGGATAGGAACTAATGTGTGTTTGTGTCCATGAGGGCTTGGAATGGGGTGGTGGCACCGGGAACCTGAAGTATTCTCCTAAGGTTTTGACATAGGTCCCATGAACAAGTTTCCTTGTGGAGATGAGATTTGTTCTGATGGGTGCCTCAGGAAACCCCCTATGCTGTTATTGGAATCCAGGCTATTGAAGACACATGTCTCTAAACCAAAGCAATGTATCCGATTATGGCCTAGGGTCCTGTCTGGTTCAATCTTCTTCTCTGGGGACATCCATCTATGGTATGAGTGGAGGTAGATGCTCATCTGGTGTCAGACCGCCCTTGTTTGTCCCCGGAGACCTACACTATTGGGATGGCCTCGGGGACTTTGGAGGTTTCTCCTCATTTGTACGATTTTGGACCATGGAATGGGCAGAATTCCCATGGATTGTGTAGGCACAGTCCTAATGTGTGGCTCCAGGGGCCCCAGCCTGGAGGGTGTGAGGCCCACGACATTGAGGACAGAAGTCCTAAAACACAAACTCAGCTTAGGTTTGGGGACGTAGGTATGGAAGGCCCAATCTACAAACCATGAGAAGAACATTTCAGGATATGAAGAAAGAGCGAGTCTGAGGCTCTTGCTCAGGCTTTGGTCTCTTGATTTTGTGTCAACGATGGCCGTGGAATGTGGGGAAGCCTCATGCGCCATGGACGATTCTTCCTCTCTGTCGATTTGGCCCGGTCACAATTGTTTTTCGTCAATCTGTGGGATGGGAGGTCTCCTTTCAGGTTTGTTACCTCAGGTGTCCCAAGCAAAGAGGAATTCCATATTAGAGCCCTAGGTAAGAGTGAAGGGACAACCCAAACTATGGTTAAAAATTGGGGCCTAGGGGCATGGCAGGCCCAATATGCTGTCTCTTCATCCAGCCACTGAGAGGCCTTATTAGTGGACTGGGCTCAGGCTGAGGGTCACAATGTGTGTTTGGGACCAATGTGGCCCACGATCATGGGCGGGGCCTCATGGGCCACACTGGTTTCAACTGCACTGAACTTTGGACAACATGCCAATCACAAGGTCTCTTGCCATGGGGAAGGTGTTCTATTTTCTGCAACATTTTCAACCCGTGGCAGAGGTTGGAGATAAGGTCTAGGTTCTGAAGCCTGAAAACAGCAGTTGGGAAGAGATGACGACCTAAGGCCATGGCGGGCTGATGGGCTCAGTGTATGGTCAGCTGCCTCGGTGTTGGTAGGAGGTTCTAGTTCAAGTTGTGTCAGAGAGTGCAATAGTGCCCAGGTTAGACTATATAATTTTGGTACAGTCGAGTGCCGTGTCGGTTTATCCTCATTTGAGGTGCCTGGGCAGCTCATTAGGCAAGATATTTTTACTAGAGGGCAGGCAGAGTCTGCATTGTGAGTCCGGAATTGCCAAGCTTGAGGGCTTCAGGGCCAGGAGTGTGAGGACAGAAGACTGAGAACACAAGCTAGACATGGGCTTCAGGCCGAAGTCACGGCAGGTACCCCCTGCAGATCTGAACCAATATCTCATGCATCTGAAGTCACGGCGAGGATCAGACATTGGCTGAGGTTGGAGTTTCTGTGCATGACTGCCCCTTCATGAACGGAGCAGAATTACAAGGCCATGGAGGTTTTCCCACGTTGGGAGTTGTGGGATGCCCCCTTCAAGGAATCCTTCTGCGGTACATTTGAGACGTGTTGGCAACCCAGGACATCCCATATGGAATGACTCCAGAGCACCGTTCGAGGATGGATGCCAGGGAATCCCGCTTCCCATTCCATTGTCTCCTAGGAACAAGACAGTTGAGATGGGATGGCTCTGCGGGAGTAACCGGTGTGGCTGAGTTGAAATGGACTTTCCTGAGGATGGGGCCTAATGTGTATTTGTGTCCATGAGGGCCTTGGAATGGGGCGGTGGCACCGGGACCCTGAAGTATTCTCATAACCTTTTGACATAGCTCCAATGCACAAGTTTCCTTGTGGAGATGAGATTTTTTCTGATGAGTGCCTCAGGAAACCCCCTATGCTGGTATTGGAATCCAGGGATTTGAGGAGACATGCCTGTAAACCAAAGCTATGGATCCGATTATGGCCTAGGGTCCTGTCTGGTTCAATCTTCTTCTCTGGGGACATCCATCTATGGTATGAGTGGAGGTAGATGCTCAGGTGGTGTCAGACCGCCCTTGTTTGTCCCCAGAGACCTACAGTATTGGGATGGCCTCGGTGACTTTGGAGGTTTCTCTTCATTTGTACGATTTTGGTCAATGGAATGGGCAGAATTCCCATGGATTGGGTAGGCACCGTACTAATGTGTGGCTCCAGGGGCCCCAGCCTGAGGGTTGTGGCCCAGGACTTTGAACACAGAAGTCTGAAAACACTAACTCAGCCTAGGTTTCAGGACGTAGGTATGGCAGGCCCAATCTACAAACCATGAGAAGAACTCTTCAGGATATAAAGAAAGAGCGAGTCTGAGGCTCTTGCTCAGGCTTTTGTCTCTGGATTTTGTATCAACGATGGCCGTGGAATGTGGGGAGACCTCATGGGCCATGGACGAAATTTCCTCTCTGTGGATTTGGCCCAGTCCCAATTGCTTTTCGTCAATCTGTGTATTGGGAGGTCTCCTTTCAGGTTTATTACCTCAGGTGTCCCAAACAAAGAGAAATTCCAAAGCACAGCCCTGGGGAAGAGTAAAGGGACAACCCAAACTATGTTTAAAAATTGGGGCCTAGGGGCATGGCAGGACCAATATGCTGTCTCTTCATCCAGCCACTGAGAGGCCTTTCTTGAGGACTGGGCTCAGGCTGAGGGTCATAATGTGTGTTTGTGACCAATGTGGCCCGCGAGCATGTGCGGAGCCTCATGGGCCACACTGGTTTCAACTACACTGAACTTTGGACAACATGTCAATCACAAGGTCTCTTGCCATGGGAAAGTTGTTCTGATTTCTGCATCATTTTCAACCCTGGGCAGTGTTTGGAGATATGGTCTTGGTTCTGAAGCCTGAGAAACCGCAGTTAGGAAGAGATGAAAACCTAAAGCCATGGTGGGTCTGATATGCTCAGTGTGCATTCAGCTGCCAGGGTGTTTGGTCAGGAGGTCCTGGCTCAGGTTGTGTCAGACAGTGCGTTAGTGCCCAGGTTAGACAATATAATTTGGGTACAGTCGATTTCTGTGCAGGTTTATCCTCATTTGAGGTGCCTGGGCAGCTCATTAGGCAAGTTATTTTTTCTACAGGACAGCCAGAGTGCTGCATTGTGGGTCCGGAATTGCCAAACTTGAGGGCTTCTGGGCCAGGACTGTGAGGACAGAAGTCTGAGAACACAAACTAGACTTGGGCTTTAGGCCGAGGGCATGGCAGGTACCCCCTGCAGATCTGAACCAATATCTCATGCATCTGAAGTCACGGCGAGGATCAGAAGTTGGCTCAGGTTGGAGTTTCTGTGCATGACTGCCCCTTCATGAACGGAGCGGAATCTCAAGACCATGGAGGTTTTCCCACGTTGGGAGTTGTGGGATTCCCCCTTCATGGATTCCTTCTGCGGGACAATTGAGACCTGTTGGGCAGCTCCAGGATATTCCATATGGAATGACACCAGAGCACCGTTGGAGGATGGATGCCAGGGAAGCTCGCCTCGCAATCCAATTGTCTCCTAGAAAAAATACAGTTGAGATCGGTTGGCGCTGCGTGAGCAATCGGGGTGGCTGAGTTGAAATGAACTTTCCCGAAGATGGGGCCTAATGTATGTTTGTGTCCATGAGGGCCTTGGAATGGGGCGGTGGCAGCGGGACCCTGAAGTATTCTCCTAAGCTTTTGACATAGCTCCCATGCACAAGTGTCCTTGTGGAGACGAGATTAGTTCTGATGGGTGCCTCAGGAAACCCCTTATGCTGGTATTGGAATCCAGGCTTTTGAGGAGACATGCCTGTAAACCAAAGCAATGGATCCGATTATGGCCTAGGATCCTGTCTGTTCAATCTTCTTCTCTGGGGATATCCATCTATGGAATGAGTGGAGGTAGATGCTCACCTGGTGTCAATCACCCTTGTTTGTCCCCGGAGACCTATACTATTGGATGGCCTCGGGGACTTTTGAGAGTTCTCATAATTTGTACGATTTTAGACTATGGAATGGGCAGAATTCCCATTGATTGGGTAGGCACAGTCCTAATGTGTGGCTCCAGGGGCCCTAGCCTGGAGGGTTTGTGGCCCAGGACTTTGAGGACAGAAGTCAGAAAACACAAACTCAGCTTAGATTTGGGGATGTAGGTATGGCAGGCCCAATCTACAAACCATGAGAAGAACTCTTCAGAATATGAAGAAATTGCGAATCTGAGGCACTTGCTCAGGCTTTTATCTCTGGATTTTGTATCAACGATGGCCGTGGAATGTGGGGAGACGTCATGGGCCATGGACGAATCTTCCTCTCTGTGGATTGGCCCGGTCCAGATTGTTTTTCGTCAATCTGTGGGATGGGAGGTCTCCTTTCAGGTTTGTTACCTCAGGTTTCCCATTTAAAGATGAATTCCAAAGCAGAGCCCTGGGGAAGAGTGAAGGGACAACCCAAACTATCGTTAAAATTTGGGGCCTAGGGGCATGGCAGACCCCATATGCTGTCTCTTCATCCAGCCACTGAGAGGCCTTACTTGAGGACTGGGCTCAGGCTGAGGGTCACAATGTGTGTTTGTGACCAATGTGGCCCGGGAGCATGGGCGGGGTCTCATGGGCCACACTGGTTTCATCTACACTGAACTTTGGACAACATGCCAACACAAGGTCTCTTGCCATGCGGAAGGAGTTCTGATTTCTGCATCATTTTCAACCCCGGGCAGTGATTGCAGATAAGGTCTAGGTTCTGAAGCCTGAAAACCGCAGTTGGATAGAGATGATGTCCTAAGGCCAGGGCGGGTCTGTTGTGCTCAGTGTGTGGTCAGCTGCCTGGGTGTTCATCAGGAGGTTCTGGCTCAGGGTGTTAGACAGTGCATTAGTGCCAAGGTTAGACTATATAATTTGGGTACATTCGAGTGCGTGTAGGTTTATCCTCATTTGAGGTGCCTGGGCAGCTCATTAGGCAAGATATTTTTTCTAGAGCGCAGGCAGAGTGCTGCATTGTGCGTCCTGAATTGCCAAACTTGAGGGCTTCTGGGCCAGGAGTGTGAGGACAGAAGTCTGAGAACACAAGCTAGACTTGGGCTTCAGGCGGAGGGCACAGCTGGTACCCCCTGCAGATCTGAACCAATATCTCATGCATCTGAAGTCACGGCGAGGATCAGACATTGTCTCAGGTTGGAGTTTCTGTGCATGACTGCCACTTCATGAACGGAGCGGAAACTCAAAGCCATGGAGGTTTTCCCACGTTGGGAGTTGTGGGATGCCCCCTTGGAGGATTCCTTCTGCGGGATTATTGAGACCTGTTGGGAAGCTCCAGGACATAACATATGAAATGACTCCAGAGCACCGTTCGAGGATGGATGCCAGGGAAGCCAGCCTCGCATTGCAATTGTCTCCTATCAACAAGACAGTTGAGATCAGATGGCTCTGCGCGAGCAACCGGGGTGGCTAAGTTTAAATGGACTTTCCTGCGGATGGGGCCTAATGAGTGTTTGTGTCCATGAGGGCCTTCGAATGGGGCGGTGGCATCGGGACCCTGAAGTACTCTCCTAAGCTTTTGACATAGCTCCCATGCACAAGTTTCCTTGTGGATACGGGATTTGTTCTGATGGGTGCCTCAGGAAACCCCTTATGCTGATATTGGAATTCAGGTTTTGAGGAGACATGCCCTAAACCAAAGCAATGGATCCAATTATGGCCTCAGGTCCTGTCTGTTTCAATCTTCTTCTCTGGGTATATCCATCTATAGAAAGAGTGGAGGTAGATGCTCACCTGGTGTCTGATTGCCCTCGTTTGTCCCCAGAGACCTACACTATTAGGATGGCCTCAGGGACTTTGGAGAGTTCGCCAAATTTGTACAATTTTGGACAATAGAATGGGCAGAATTCCCATTGATTGGGTAGGCACAGTCCTAACGTTTGGCTCCAGAGGCCCCATCCTGGAGGGTGTGTGGCCCAGGACTTTGAGGACAGAAATCTGAAAACACAAAATCAGCTTAGGTTTGGGGACGTAGGTATGGCAGGCCTAATCTACAAACCAGGAGAAGAACTCTTCTGGATATGAAGAAAGAGCGAGTCTGAGGCACTGGCTTAGTCTTTTGTCTCTGGATTTTATATCAACGATGGCCGTTGAATGTGGGGAAACCTCATGGGCCATGGACAAGTCTCCTTTCAGTTGATTTGGCCCGGTCCCAATAGTTTTTCGTCAATCTGTGGGACGGGAGGTCTCCTTTCAGGTTTATTACCTCAGGTGTCCGAACAAAAGAGAAATTCCAAAGCAGAGCCTGGGGAAGAGTGAAGTGACAACAGAAACTATGGTTAAAAATTGGGGCCTAGGGGCATGGCAGGCCCCATATGCTGTCTCTTCATCCAGCCACTGAGAGGCCTTACATGAGGACTGGGCTCAGGCTGAGGGTCACAATGTGTGTTTGTGACCAATGTGGCCCTCGAGCTTGGGCGGGGCTTCATGGGCCACACTGGTTTCAAGTACCCTGGCTTTGGTCAACATGCCAATCACAAGGTCTCTTGCCATGGGGAAGGTGTTCTGATTTTTGCATCATTTTCATCCCTGGGCAGTGGTTGGGGGTAAGGTCTAGGTTCTGAAGCCTGAAAAACCGCAGTTGGGAAGAGATGACCTCATAAGGCCAAGGCGGGTCTTATACACTCAGTGTGCGGTCAGCTGCCTGTGTGTTAATCAGGACGTTCTGGCTCAGGTTGTGTCAGACAGTGCATTAGTGCCCAGGTTAGACTATATAATTTGGGTACAGTCGAGTGTCGTGTAGGTTTATCCTCATTTGAGGTGCCTGGGCAGCTCATTAGGCAAGATATTTTTTTCTAGAGGGCAGACAGATTGCTGCATTGTGTGTCCGGAATTGCCAAACTTGAGGGATTCTGGGCCAGGAATGTGAGGACAGAAGTCTGAGAACACAAGCTAGACATGGGCTTCAGGCGGAAGGCACGGCAGGTACCCCCTGCAGATCTGAACCAATATCTCGAGCATCTGAAGTCACGGCGAGGATCAGAAGTTGGCTCAGGTTGGAGTTTCTGTGCATGACTGCCCCTTCATGAACGGAGCGGAATCTCAAGTCCATGGAGGTTTTCCCACGTCGGGAGTTGTGGAATGCCCCCTTCAAGGCTTCCTTCTGCGGCACAATTGAGACCTTTTGGGCAGATCCAGGATATCCCATATGGAATGGCCCCAGAGCACCGTTGAGGATGGATGCCAGGGAAGCCCGCCTCGCATTCAAATTGTCTCCTAGCAAAAAGACAGTTGAGATCGGATGGCTCTGCAGGAGCTACTGGGTGGCTGAGTTGAAATGGGCTTTCCTGAGTATGGGGCCTAATATGTGTTTGTGTCCAGAGGGCCTTGGAATGGGCCGGTGGCACCGGGACCCTGAAGTATTCTCCTAAGCTTTTATCATAGCTCCCATGCACAAGTTTCCTTGTGGAGACGAGATTTGTTCTGATGGGTGCCTCAGGAAACCGCTTATGCTGGTATTGGAATCCAGGCTTTTGAGGAGACATTCCTGTAAAACAAAGCAAAGGATCCAATTATGGATTAGGTTCCTGTCTGGTTCAATCTTCTTCTCTTGGGATATCCATCTATGGTATGAGTGTAGGTAGATGCTCAGCTGGTCAGACGCCCCTGTTTGTCCCCGGAGACCTACACTATTGGGATGGACTCGGGGACTTTGGAGGATTCTCCTAATTTGTAAGAATTTATACAATGGAATGGGCAGAATTCCCATGGATTGGGTAGGCACAGTCCTAATGTGTGGCTCCATGGGGCCCAGCCTAGAGGGTGTGTGGCCGAGGACTTTGAGGACAGAAGTCTGAAAACACAAACTCAGCTTAGGATTGTGGATGTAGGTATGGCAGGCCCAATCTACAAACCATGAGAAGAAGTCTTCAGGAAATGAAGAAAGAGCGAATCTGAGGTGCTTGCTCAGGCTTTTGTCTCTGGATTTTGTATCAACGATGGCCGTGGTATGTGTGGAGGCCTCATGCGCCATGGACGAATCTTCCTCTCTGTGGATTTGGCCCGGTCCAAATTGTTTTTCGTCATTCTGTGGATGGGAGGTCTCCTTTCAGGTTTGTTACCTCAGGTTTCCCAACAAAAGAAGAATTTCAAAGCAGAGCCCTGGGGAAGATTGAAGGGACAACCCAAACTATGATTAAAAATTTGGGCCTAGGGGCATGGCAGGCCCAATATGCTGTCTCTTCATCCAGCCACTGAGAGGCCTTACTTGAGGAATGGGCTCAGGCTGAGGGTCACAATGTGTGTTTGTGACCAATGTGGCCAGTAAGCATTGGCGGGGCCTCATGGGCCACACTGGTTTCAACTACACTGAACTTTGGACAACATGCCAATAAGAAGGTTTCTTGCCATGGGGAAGGAGTTCTGATTCTGCATCAGTGGTTGGAGATAAGGTCTAGGTTCTGAAACCTGAAAAACCGCAGTTGGGAAGAGATGACGACCTAAGGCCATCGTGGGTCTGATGTGCTCACTGTGCGGTCAGCTGCCTGAATGTTGGTCAGGAGGTTCGGGCTCAGGTTGTGTCAGACAGTGCATTGGTGCCCAGGTTAGACTATATAATTTGGGTACAGTCGAGTGCCGTTTAGGTTTATCCTCATTTGTGGTGCCTGGGCATCTCATGAGCCAAGATATTTTTTCTAGAGGGCAGGCAGAGTGCTGCATTGTGTGTCCGGAATTGCCAAACTTGAGGGCTTCTGGGCCAGGAGTGTGAGGACAGAAGTCTGAGAACACAAGCCAGACTTGGGCTTCAGGCCGAGGGTACGGCAGGTACCCTTTGCAGATCTTAAACAATATCTCATGCATCTGAAGTCACGGCGAGGATCAGCCTTTGGCTCAGGTTGGAGGTTCTGTGCATGACTGCCCCTTCCTGAATGGAGCGGAATCTCAAGGCCATGGAGGTTTTCCCACGTTGGGAGTTGTGGGATGCCCCCTTCAAGTATTCCTTCTGCGTTACAATTGAGACTTTTTGGGCATCTCTAGGACATCCCATATGGAATAACTCCAGAGCACTATTCTAGAATGGATGCCAGGGAAGCCCGCCTCGCATTCCAATTGTCTCCTAGCAACAAGACAGTTAAGATCGGATGGCTCTGCGATAGCAACCAGGGTGGCTGAGTTGAAATGGAATTTCCTGAAGATGGGGCCTAATGTGTGTTTGTGTCCCTGAGGACCTTGGAATGGGGTGGTGGCACCGGGACCCTGAAGTATTCTTCTAAGCTTTTGACATAGCTCCCATGCACAAGTTTCATTGTGGAGATGAGATTTGTTCTAATGGTTGCCTCAGGAAACCCCCTATGCTGGTATTGGAATCCAGGCTTTGAGGAGACATGCCTGTAAACCAAAGCAATGGATCTGATTATGGCCTAGAGTCCTGTCTGGTTCAATGTTCTTCTCTGGGGACATCCATCTATGGTATGAGTGGTGGTAGATGTTCAGCTGCTGTAAGACCGCCCTAGTTTGTCCCGGGAGAACTACACTATTGGGATGGCCTCGGGGACTTTGGAGGGTTCTCATAATTTGTAAGATTTTGGACAATGGAATGGGCAGAATTCCCATGGATTGGGTAGGCACAGTCCTAATGTTTGGCTTCAGGGGCCCCAGCCTGGAGTGTGGGTGGCCCAGGACTTTGAGGACAGAAGTCTGAAAACACAAACTCAGCTTAGGTTTGGGGACGTAGGTATGGGAGGCCCAATCTACAAACCATGAGAAGAACTCTTCGGGATATGAAGAAAGAGCAAGTCTGAGGCGCTTGCTCAGGCCTTTGTCTCTGGATTTTGTATCAACGATGGCCATGGATGTGGGGAGGCCTCATGGGCCATGGACGAATCTTCCTCTCTCTGGATTTGGCCCGGTCCCAATTGTTTTTCGTCAAGCTGGGGTATGGGAGGTCTCCTTTCAGGTTTGTTACCTCAGGTGTCCCAACAAAAGAGGAATTCCGAAGCCGAGCCCTGGGGAAGAGTGAAGGGACAACCCAAACTATGGTTAAAAATTGGGGCCTAGGGGCATGGCAGGCCCAATATACTGTCTCTTCATCCAGCCACTGAGAGGCCTTACTTGAGGACTGGGCTCAGGCTGAGGGTCACAGTGTGTGTTTGTGACCAATGTGGCCCGCGAGCATGGGCGGGACCACATGGGCGACACTGGGATCAACTACACTGAACTTTGGACAATATGCCAATCACAAGGTCACTTGCCATGAGAAGGAGTTCTGATTTCTGCATCATTTTGAACCCTGGGCACTGGTTGGAGATAAGGTCTAGGTTCTGAAGCCTGAAAACCGCAGGTGGGAAGAGATGACGACCTAAGACCATAGCGGGTCTGATGTGCTCAGTGTGCGGTCAGATGCCTGTGTGTTAATCAGGAGGTTCGGGCTCAGGTTGTGACAGACAGTGCATTAGTGCCCAGGTTAGACTATATAATTTGTGTACAGTAGAGTGCTGTGTAGGTTTATCCTCATTTGAGGTGCCTGGGCAGCTCATTAGGCATGATATTTTTTCTAGAGTGCAGGCAGAGTGCTGCATTGCGGGTCTGAAATTGCCAACATTGAGGGCTTCTGGGCCAGTAGGGTGAGGACAGAAGTATGAGAACACAAGCTAAACTTGGGCTTCAGGCCTTGGGCACGGCAGTTACCCCCTGCATATCTGAACCAATATCTCATGCATCTGAAGTCACGGTGAGGATAAGACGTTGGCTCAGGTTGGAGTTTCTGTGCATGACTGCCCCTTCATGAACGGAGCGGAATCTCAAGGCCATGGAGGTTTTCCCACGTTGGGAGATGTGGGATACCCCCTTCAACGATTCCTTCTGCGGGACATAGAGACCTGTTGGGCAACTCCAGGACATCCCATATGGAATGACTCCACAGCACCGTTCGAGGATGGATACCAGGGAGACCGCCTCGCATTCCAATTGTCTCCTAGCAACCAGACAGTTGAGATCGGATGGCTCTACGAGAGCAACTGGGTTGGCTGAGTTGAAATGGAATTTCCTGAAGATGGGGCCTAATGTGTGTTTGTGTCCGTGAGGGCCTCGGAAAGGGGCGGTGGCACCAGGACCCTGAATTATACTGCTAAGCTTTTGACATAGCTCCCATGCACAAGTTTCCTTGTGGAGACGAGATTTGTTCTTTTGGGTGCCTCAGGAAGCACCCATTCTGGTATTGGAATCCAGTTTATTAGGAGACATGCCTGTAAATCAAAGCAATGGATCTGATTATGGCCTAGGGTCCTGTCTGGTTCAATCTACTTCTCTGGGGACATCATCTATGGTTGAGTGGAGGTAGATGCTCAGCTGGTTTCAGACCACCCTTGTTTGTCCCCGGAGAACTACACTATTGGGATGGCCTCGGGGACTTTGGAGGTTTCTCCTAATTTGTACGATTTTGGACAATGGAATGGGCAGAATTCCCATGGATTGGGTAGGCACAGTCCTAATTTGTGGCTATAGGGGCCCCAGCCTGGAGGATGTGTGGCCCAGCACTTTGAGGACTGAAGTCTGAAAACACAAACTCAGCTTAGGATTGGGGACGTAAGAATGGCAGGCCCAATCTACAAACCATGAGAAGAACACCTCGGGATATGAAGAAAGAGCAAGTCTGAGGCGCTTGCTCAGGCTTTTGTCTCTGGATTTTGAATCAACTCAGGCTAGAGTTTTTATCCATCATGGCCTCTTCCTGAAGGGTGTGGGGGCTTCATGAGGCCAGGGAGGTTTGCCTATGATGGGAATTGTGAACTACTCCACACCTCAAGGTTTCCTTCTGCACGACAGTCGAGTCCTATTGGATGGTTCCAGGAGGCCCCATTCAGAAAGACTCGAGAACAGGGGTCTAAAAATGGATGCCTCGGAACGCCACCTCATATTCCCACTCTTTAGTCAGGACAAGGCAGGCTCAATCTGTGGCCTCCTGGGTGAGCTACCCAGAGGGGAGAGTTGAAATTGACTCTCCGGAAGATGAGTGCTACTGTGGGTTGGTGGCCTGGGAGACCTTGGAATGTGGAGGTGGCTCAGGGTCTCTGCAGGATTCTCCAACCTGAAGTGTTTGACACGGCTCCAACAAGGAAGCTGGCCATGTGGAGACGAGAGGAGTTCTGTTCAGTGCCTCAGGAAATCCCCATATCCTGTTCTTCGAACCAAAGCCTCTGAGGAGTGACACCTGGAAACCAAAGCAAGAGATGAGATTAGGGCCTAAGGGCCTGTCCGGCTCAACCTTCTATCTCTGTTGATATCTGTGTGCATGCCTTCATGGAGGTAGCGGCTCAGCTTTTGTCTGAATGCCCCTGTGTGTCCAGGGAGGCTCCCAGTAGTGGGATGTCCTCGGGGTCCTTGAGGTTTCTCATATTCTGGAGGTGTGTGGCCAAAAGAATGGACACAGTTTCCCAGGAGAGAGCAGGGACGGTCCTGGGGTAAGGCTCCAGAAGACCCAGCCTAGAGGCTGTGTTTGCCAGGGCTATGGGGACAGATGACTGAAAAAGCAAACTTGGCTCAGCTAGGGGCCAAGGTAATGGCAGGCCTGATCTCCAGTCCGTGAGGGGAGATCCTCTGGATATCAAAGGAGGGCAAGTGGGAGGCAGTCGCTCAGGCTTTTGTCTCTGGGTGTTGTGTTCAATGTGGGCGTTCAGGGTATGGGTTGCTTCAGGGGCCGAGAAAGAGCCTTCCTCTCAGGGGATTGTCCAAGCTCCCAAGTGTATGGGTTTATTCTGAGTGAAGGGAAGAGTACTGTTTTCTGCCACAGGGGACCCCCCAGGAGAGGGACTCTAGAGCACAGCAGTGGGTTCCCTCAACTGGAATACACACCATCTAGTTAGTCCTGGGTGCCTATGGGCATGGCAAGCCACATATGCGGGCTCTGGTCCAGTCACTGAGAGGCGTTACTTGAATAAGGTACTCACGCTGAGGGTCACCATGTGTGTTTGTGCCCAAGGCGGCCCTCACGCTTGAGCGTGGCCTCATGAGCCATGCCGTTTTCTCCTACACTGAAGGTTTGACACTCTGCCAGCAGCAAGGTTTCTTGCCATGGGGAAGGAGGGGTTCTGACTTGTGCATCAGGTTCCCCCCTGTGCAGGGATTGGAGATAAGGTCTAGGTTCCGATGACTGAAAAAACATGTTGGGAATGGATGGTGGCCTAAGGCAGTGGCGGGTCCAATGTGCTGGGTGTGCAGCCAGCTGTGTCGGTGTCTGTTGGAAGGTCTGGGCTAAGGTTATTTGTGACAGAGCATCAGTGTTTAAGGTAGCCTATGCAATTGTGGTGTTGCCGAGGGCCAAGCAGTTTGATCCATGTTTGGGTTCTCTGCACAGCACCATAGACAATGATTTTCTCCTGGGAGGCAGGCAGAGTGCTTCATTGTGGCCCCAGAATTCCCAGTTGGGAGGGTTTGTGGTCCAGGAGTGTGAGGACGGAAGTCTGAAAACACAAGCTAGGGTGAGGATTGGAGCCAAGGGCAGAGCAGGCCCACTCTGCAGAGGCTGAAACAAAATCTCCTGCATCTGAAGTCAGGCTGAGGATCAGACGTTGGCTGAAGCTGTAGTATGGTTCCATGATGGCACCTTCATGAAGCGGGGGCCTCATGAGGCCAAGGAAGTTTTCCCACGCTGAGTTTGAAGGTTGCCCCAAACCACAAGGTTTCCTTCTGCGGGACATTCGAGTCCTGTTGCATGGCTCCAGGACATACCATACGGAAGGACTGGAGAGCAGGGTTCGAAGGATGGATCCCTGTACAGCATGCCTCGCATTCCCATTGGCCATTTGCGACAAGATATGTTTGATTTGCTGCCTCTGGGGCACGCTACCCAGGGGGCTGAGTTGAAATGGCCTCTCCTGAGGATGCGTCATAATGTGCGTTTGGGTCCATGGAGACCTTGGAATGTGCTGGTTGTTCAAGGGCCCTACGGAACTCTCCTACCTTAAGGGTTTGATACATCCCCAGTAAGAAATCTCCCCATGTGGAGACTAGAGAGGTTTGGTTTGTTGCCTCAGAAAAGCCCCGTGTGCTGGTCTACGAAAACAGTCCTCTGAGGACGGACACATGGAAACCAAAGCTAAGGATCAGATTAGGGCCTGGGGGCCTGTCCATTTCAACCTTATGTCTCTGGGGACACTGTCTGAGAGTCTAAGTGGAGATAGTTGCTCCGCTGGTGTCAGAGAGCCCCTCTTAGTCCAGGGTGGCCTACACTATTGATGGCCTCAGGGGCCTTGGAGCTTTTCCCTAACCTGTAGGGTTGTTTTCAATGGATTGGGCACACTTTCCTTGGAGAGGGCAGGCACAATCTTTCGCTGTGGCTCCAGAGGCCCTAGCCTGGAGGATGTGCGGGTCCAGGCTGTGGGCACAGAAGTGTGAAAACACAAACTCAGCTTATGAGTGGCGCCTAGGGTATGGCAGGCCAATGTACCGCCCGAGAGGGAGCTCCTGGGCCTCTGAAACAAGGGCGAGTGGGAGGCGTTCCTTCAGGCTTTTGTCTCTGGATGTTGTGTCCGGGATAGCCGTGGATTGGAGGGGTGGCCTCAGGGACTGTGGACGAGTATCCCTCTCTGGGGATTTGTCCCAGCTCCCAAGAGTGTGGGGCCATTTTGTGGGAAGGGTGGAGTCGTGTTGTCTGGCTCATGTGCCTCTCCAAGGAAGGGACTCCAGAGCAGAGCCCCAGGTAAGGGCAGGGCGACTGGAAAACTCAAACACTTGTGAGGATTGTGTGCATAGGGGCTTGGCAAGGCCCATATGCGGGCTCTTGGTCCAGGCCCTGACAGGCCTTTCTTTGACATGGGGCTCATGCTGAGGGTCACAGTGTGAATTTGTGCCCAAGCAGCACTCATGTTTGGGCGTGGCATCAGGGGCCATGAAGGTTTCTCCCACCCTGAAGGTGTGACTCCATGCCAAGAGCAAGCTTTACAGCCATGGGGCAGGAGGAGTTCTGTTTTGTGCGTGCGATACCCAGCTGTGTGGAGAATTGATATAATGTCTAGGTTCAGATATCTGAAAACCAAGGTTAGGAAGAGGTGACGGCATAAGACCATGGCGTGTCCGAAGTGCTGTGTGTGCTGCCTGCTGTCTCCTTGTCTGTCTGGACGTCTGGCTTCAGGCTGTGTCAGACAGAGCATGAGTGCCCAGAGCAGTCTATCCAGTTCGGGTACCGTCGAGGCCCGAGCAGGTTGATCCTCATCTGGGTTTTCTGGAGAGCCCCCCAGGGAAACGTTTCTCTTCCGTTGGGCAGACACGGAGCTGGGTTGTCGTTCTGGAGTTCCTAGTCCGGAGGGCTTGTTTGCCAGGAGTGTGAGGAAGGAAGTCTGAAAACACAAACTAGCCTGAGGTTTGGGCCCGATAGCAAGGCAGGCCCACTCTGCAGAGGCTAAATCGAGATCTCCTGCACTGAGGTCATGTCAACTATGAGCCGTGCCTCAGGCTAGAGTTTTTGTCCCGCATGGCCTCTTCGTGAAGGGTGTGCGGGCTTCATGAGGCCAGGGAGGCTTGCCTACGATGGGATTTGTGAACTACTCCAAACCTCAAGGTTTCCTTCTGCACGACAGTCGAGTCCTAATGGATGGTTCCAGGAGGCCCCATACGGAACGACTCGAGAGCAGGTTTCTAAGCATGGATGCCTGGGAACGCCACCTCTTATTCCTTCTCTTTAGTCAGGACAAGGCAGGCTCAATCTGCAGTTTCCTGGGTGAGCTACCCAGAGGGGAGATTTGAAATGGACTCTCCAGAAGATGAGTCCTCCTGTGGCTTGGTGGCCTGGGAGACCTTGGAATGTGGAGGTGGCTCAGGGTCTCTGCAGGATTCTCCAACCTGAGGTGTTTGACACGGCTCCAACAAGGAAGCTTCCCATGTGGAGACGAGAGGAGTTCTGTTCTGTGCCTCAGGCAAGCCCCATATCCTGTTCTTCGAACCAAAGCCTCTGAGGAGTGACACCTGGAAACCAAAGCAAGAGTTGAGATTAGGGCCTAAGGGCCTGTCCGGCTCAACCGTCTATCTCTGTTGACATCTCTGTGCATGTCTTCGTGGAGGTAGCTGCTCAGCTTGTGTCCGAATGCCCCTGTGTGTCCAGGGAGGCTCCCAGTATTGGGATGTCCTCGGGGGCCTTGAGGTTTCTCATATTCTGGAGAATTCCCAGTAGGGAGGGTTTGTGGGCCAGGAGTGTGAGGACGGAAGTCTGAAAACACAAGCTAGGATGAAGATTGGAGCCACGGGCAGAGCAGGCCCACTCTGCAGAGGCTGAAACAAAATCTCCTACATCTGAAGTCAGGCTGAGGATCAGATGTTGGCTGAGGCTGGAGTATGTGTCCATGATGGCACCTTCATGAAGCGGGGGCCTCATGAGGCCAAGGAAGTTTTCCCACGCTGAGTTTGGAGGTTGCCCCAAACAAAAAGGTTTCCTTCTGCGGGACATTCGAGTCCTGTTGCATGGCTCCAGGACATACCATACGGAAGGACTGGAGAGCAGGGTTCGAAGGATGGATCCCTGTACAGCATGCCTCGCATTCCCTTTGGCCATTTGCGCCAAGATATGTTTGATTTGCTGCCTCTGGGGCACGCTACCCAGGGGCCTGAGTTGAAATGGCCTCTCCTGAGGATGCGTCATAATGTGCGTTTGGGTCCATGGAGACCTTGGAATGTGCTGGTTGTTCAGGGGCCCTACGGAACTCTCCTACCTTAAGGGTTTGATACATCCCCAGTAAGAAAGCTCCCCATGTGGAGACGAGAGAGGTTTGGTTTGGTGCCTCAGAAAAGCCCCGTGTGCTGGTCTACGAAAACAGTCCTCTGAGGACGGACACATGGAAACCAAAGCTAAGGTTCAGATTAGGGCCTGGGGGCCTGTCCATTTCAACCTTATGTCTCTGGGGACACTATCTGAGAGTCTAAGTGGAGATAGTTGCTCCGCTGGTATCAGAGAGCCCCTCTTAGTCCAGGGTGGCCTACACTATTGATGGCCTCAGGGGCCTTGGAGCTTTTCCCTAACCTGTAGGGTTGTTGTCAATGGATTGGGCACACTTTCCTTGGAGAGGGCAGGCACAATCTTTCGCTGTGGCTCCAGAGGCCCTAGCCTGGAGGATGTGCGGTCCACGCTGTGGGCACAGAAGTCTGAAAACACAAACTCAGCTTATGAGTGGCACCTAGGGTACGGACCGACGGATGTACAGCCCGAGAGGGAGCTCCTGGGCCTCTGAAACAACGGCGAGTGGGAAGCGTTCCTTCAGGCTTTTGTCTCTGGATGTTGTCTCCGGGATAGCCGTGGATTGGAGGGGTGGCCTCAGGGACTGTGGACGAGTATCCCTCTCTGGGGATTTGTCCCAGCTCCCAAGAGTGTGGGGCCATTTTGTGGGAAGGGTGGAGTCGTGTTGTCTGGCTCATGGGTCTCTCCAAGAAAGTTACTCCAGATCAGAGCCCCAGGTAAGGGCAGGGCGACTGGAAAACTCAAACACTGGTGAGGATTGGGTGCATAGGGGCTTGGCAAGCCCCATATGCGGGCTCTTCGTCCAGGCGCTGACAGGCCTTTCTTCTACATGGGGCTCATGTGGGTCACAGTGTAAAATTGTGCCCAAGATGCACTCAAGTTTGGGCGTGGCATCAGGGGCCATGATGGTTTCTCCCACCCTGAAGGTGTGAATCCATGCCAAGAGCAAGCTTTACAGCCATGGGGAAGGAGGAGTTCTGTTTTTGCTTGC
Organism: Mustela nivalis; assembly: GCF_964662115.1. Lineage (NCBI taxonomy): Eukaryota > Metazoa > Chordata > Mammalia > Carnivora > Mustelidae > Mustela > Mustela nivalis. Next base: position 63,105 of record NW_028136163.1, read on the forward strand.
GATACCCAGCTGTGTGGAGAATTGATATAATGTCTAGGTTCAGATATCTGAAAACCAAGGTTAGGAAGAGGTGACGGCATAAGACCATGGCGTGTCCGAAGTGCTGGGTGTGCGGCCAGCTGTCTCCTTGTTTGTCTGGACGTCTGGCTTCAGGCTTTGTCAGACAGAGCATGAGTGCCCAGAGCAGCCTATCCAGTTCGGGTACCGTCGAGGCCCGAGCAGTTTGATCCTCATCTGGGTTTTCTGGAGAGCCCCCCAGGGAAACGTTTCTCTTCCGTTGAGCAGACAAGGGGCTGGGTTGTCGTTCTGGAGTTCCTAGTTCGGTGGGCTTGTTTGCCAGGAGTGTGAGGAAGGAAGTCTGAAAACACAAGCTAGCGTGAGGTTTGGGCCCGAGGGCACGGCAGGCCCACTCTGCAGAGGCTGAATCGAGATCTCCTGCACTGAGGTCATGTCAACTATGAGACGTGCCTCAGGCTAGAGTTCTTGTCCAGCATGGCCTCTTCCTGAAGGGTGTGGGGGTTCATGAGGCCAGGGAGGTTTGCCTACGATGGGATTTGTGAACTACTCCAAACCTCAAGGTTTCCTTCTGCATGACAGTCGAGTCCTATTGGATGTTTCCAGGAGGCCCCATACGGAAAGACTCGAGAGCAGGTGTCTAAGCATGGATGCCTGGGAACGCCACCTCTTATTCCCTCTCTTTAGTCAGGAAATGCAGGCTCAATCTGCGGGCTCCTGGGTGAGTTACCCAGAGGGGAGAGTTGAAATGGACTCTCCTGAAGAAGAGTTCTCCTGTGGCTTGGTGGCCTGGGAGACCTTGGAATGTGGAGGTGGCTCAGGTTCTCTGCAGGATTCTCCAACCTGAGGTGTTTGACACGGCTCCAACAAGGAAGCTTCCCATGTGGAGACGAGAGGAGTTCTGTTCTGTGCCTCAGGCAAGCCCCATATCCTGTTCTTCGAACCAAAGCCTCTGAGGAGTGACACCTGGAAACCAAAGCAAGAGTTGAGATTAGGGCCTAAGGGCCTGTCCGGCTCAACCATCTATCTCTGTTGACATCTCTGTGCATGTCTTCGTGGAGGTAGCTGCTCAGCTTGTGTCCGAATGCCCCTGTGTGTCCAGGGAGGCTCCCAGTATTGGGATGTCCTCGGGGCCTTGAGGTTTCTCATATTCTGGAGAATTCCCAGTAGGGAGGGTTTGTGGGCCAGGAGTGTGAGGACGGAAGTCTGAAAACACAAGCTAGGATGAAGACTGGAGCCACGGGCAGAGCAGGCCCACTCTGCAGAGGCTGAAACAAAATCTCCTGCATCTGAAGTCAGGCTGAGGATCAGACGTTGGCTGAGGCTGGAGTATGTGTCCATGATGGCACCTTCATGAAGCGGGGGCCTCATGAGGCCAAGGAAGTTTTCCCACGCTGAGTTTGGAGGTTGCCCCAAACAAAAAGGTTTCCTTCTGCGGGACATTCGAGTCCTGTTGCATGGCTCCAGGACATACCATACGGAAGGACTGGAGAGCAGGGTTCGAAGGATGGATCCCTGTACAGCATGCCTCGCATTCCCATTGGCCATTTGCGCCAAGATATGTTTGATTTGCTGCCTCTGGGGCACGCTACCCAGGGGGCTGAGTTGAAATGGCCTCTCCTGAGGATGCATCATAATGTGCGTTTGGGTCCATGGAGACCTTGGAATGTGCTGGTTGTTCAGGGGCCCTACGGAACTCTCCTACCTTAAGGGTTTGATACATCCACAGTATGGAAGCTCCCCATGTGGAGACGAGAGAGGTTTGGTTTGGTGCCTCAGAAAAGCCCCGTGTGCTGGTCTACGAAAACAGTCCTCTGAGGACGGACACATGGAAACCAAAGCTAAGGTTCAGATTAGGGCCTGGGGGCCTGTCCATTTCAACCTTCTGTCTCTGGGGACACTGTCTGAGAGTCTAAGTGGAGATAGTTGCTCCGCTGGTGTCAGAGAGCCCCTCTAAGTCCATGGTGGCCTACATTATTGATGGCCTCAGGGGCCTTGGAGCTTTTCCCTAACCTGTAGGGTTGTGGTCAATGGATTGGGCACACTTTCCTTGGAGAGGGCAGGCACAATCTTTCGCTGTGGCTCCAGAGGCCCTAGCCTGGAGGATGTGCGGGTCCAGGCTGTGGGCACAGAAGTGTGAAAACACAAACTCAGCTTATGAGTGGCGCCTAGGGTATGGCAGGCCAGAAGTACCGCCCGAGAGGGAGCTCCTGGGCCTCTGAAACACGGGCGAGTGGGAGGCGTTCCTTCAGGCTTTTGTCTCTGGATGTTGTGTCCGGGATAGCCGTGGATTGGAGGGGTGGCCTCAGGGACTGTGGACGAGTATCCCTCTCTGGGGATTTGTCCCAGCTCCCAAGAGTGTGGGGCAATTTTGTGGGAAGGGTGGAGTCGTGTTGTCTGGCTCATGTGCCTCTCCAAGAAAGGGACTCCAGAGCAGAGCCCCAGGTAAGGGCAGGGCGACTGGAAAACTCAAACACTGGTGAGGATTGTGTGCATAGGGGCTTGGCAAGCCCCATATACGGGCTCTTGGTGCAGGCCCTGACAGGCCTGTCTTTGACATGGGGCTCATGCTGAGGGTCACAGTGTAAATTTGTGCCCAAGCAGCACTCAAGTTGGGGCGTGGCATCAGAGGCCATGAAGGTTTCTCCCACCCTGAAGGTGTGACTCCATGCCAAGATCAAGCTTCACAGCCATGGGAAGGAGGAGTTCTGTTTTGTGCGTGCGATACCCAGCTGTGTGGAGAATTGATATAATGTCTAGGTTCAGATATCTGAAAACCAAGGTTAGGAAGAGTTGACGGCATAAGACCATGGCGTGTCTGAAGTGCTGGGTGTGCGGCCAGCTGTCTCCTTGTCTGTCTGGACGTCTGGCTTCAGGCTGTGTCAGACAGAGCATGAGTGCCCAGAGCAGCCTATCCAGTTCGGGTACCGTCGAGGCCCGAGCAGTTTGATCCTCATCTGGGTTTTCTGGAGAGCCCCCCAGGGAAACGTTTCTCTTCCGTTGAGCAGACAAGGGGCTGGGTTGTCGTTCTGGAGTTCCTAGTTCGGTGGGCTTGTTTGCCAGGAGTGTGAGGAAGGAAGTCTGAAAACACAAGCTAGCGTGAGGTTTGGGCCCGAGGGCACGGCAGGCCCACTCTGCAGAGGCTGAATCGAGATCTCCTGCACTGAGGTCATGTCAACTATGAGACGTGCCTCAGGCTAGAGTTTATGTCCCGCATGGTCTCTTCCTGAAGGGTGTGGGGGCTTCATGAGGCCAGGGAGGTTTGCCTACGATGGGATTTGTGAACTACTCCAAACCTCAAGGTTTCCTTCTGCATGACAGTCGAGTCCTATTGGATGTTTCCAGGAGGCCCCATACGGAAAGACTCGAGAGCAGGTGTCTAAGCATGGATGCCTGGGAACGCCACCTCTTATTCCCTCTCTTTAGTCAGGAAATGCAGGCTCAATCTGCGGGCTCCTGGGTGAGTTACCCAGAGGGGAGAGTTGAAATGGACTCTCCTGAAGATGAGTCCTCATGTGGCTTGGTGGCCTGGGAGACCTTGGAATGTGGAGGTGGCTCAGGGTCTCTGCAGGATTCTCCAACCTGAGGTGTTTGACACGGCTCCAACAAGGAAGCTTCCCATGTGGAGACGAGAGGAGTTCTGTTCTGTGCCTCAGGCAAGGCCCATATCCTGTTCTTCGAACCAAAGCCTCTGAGGAGTGACACCTGGAAACCAAAGCAAGAGTTGAGATTAGGGCCTAAGGGCCTGTCCGGCTAAACCGTCTATCTCTGTTGACATCTCTGTGCATGTCTTCGTGGAGGTAGCTGCTAAGCTTGTGTCCGAATGCCCCTGTGTGTCCAGGGAGGCTCCCAGTATTGGGATGTCCTCGGGGGCCTTGAGGTTTCTCATATTCTGGAGAATTCCCAGTAGGAAGGGTTTGTCGGCCAGGAGTGTGAGGACGGAAGTCTGAAAACACAAGCTAGGATGAAGATTGGAGCCACGGGCAGAGCAGGCCCACTCTGCAGAGGCTGAAACAAAATCTCCTGCATCTGAAGTCAGGCTGAGGATCAGACGTTGGCTGAGGCTGGAGTATGTGTCCATGATGGCACCTTCATGAAGCGGGGGCCTCATGAGGCCAAGGAAGTTTTCCCACGCTGAGTTTGGACGTTGCCCCAAACAAAAAGGTTTCCTTCTGCAGGACATTCGAGTCCTGTTGCATGGCTCCAGGACATACCATACGGAAGGACTGGAGAGCAGGGTTCGAAGGATGGATCCCTATACAGCATGCCTCGCATTCCCATTGGCCATTTGCGCCTAGATATGTTTGATTTGCTGCCTCTGGGGCACGCTACCCAGGGGGCTGAGTTGAAATGGCCTCTCCTGAGGATGCATCATAATGTGCGTTTGGGTCCATGGAGACCTTGGAATGTGCTGGTTGTTCAGGGGCCCTACGGAACTCTCCTACCTTAAGGGTTTGATACATCCCCAGTATGAAAGCTCCCCATGTGGAGACGAGAGAGGTTTGGTTTGGTGCCTCAGAAAAGCCCCGTGTGCTGGTCTACGAAAACAGTCCTCTGAGGACAAACACATGGAAACCAAAGCTAAGGTTCTGATTAGGGCCTGGGGGCCTGTCCATTTCAACCTTCTGTCTCTGGGGACACTGTCTGAGAGTCTAAGTGGAGATAGTTGCTCCGCTGGTGTCAGAGAGCCCCTCTAAGTCCATGGTGGCCTACATTATTGATGGCCTCAGGGGCCTTGGAGCTTTTCCCTAACCTGTAGGGTTGTGGTCAATGGATTGGGCACACTTTCCTTGGAGAGGGCAGGCACAATCTTTCGCTGTGGCTCCAGAGGCCCTAGCCTGGAGGATGTGCGGGTCCAGGCTGTGGGCACAGAAGTGTGAAAACACAAACTCAGCTTATGAGTGGCGCCTAGGGTATGGCAGGCCAGATGTACCGCCCGAGAGGGAGCTCCTGGGCCTCTGAAACAAGGGCGAGTGGGAGGCGTTCCTTCAGGCTTTTGTCTCTGGATGTTGTGTCCGGGATAGCTGTGGATTGGAGGGGTGGCCTCAGGGACTGTGGACGAGTATCCCTCTCTGGGGATTTGTCCCAGCTCCCAAGAGTGTGGGGCCATTTTGTGGGAAGGGTGGAGTCGTGTTGTCTGGCTCATGTGCCTCTCCAAGAAAGGGACTCCAGAGCAGAGCCCCAGGTAAGGGCAGGGCGACTGGAAAACTCAAACACTGGTGAGGATTGTGTGCATAGGGGCTTGGCAAGCCCCATATGCGGGCTCTTGGTGCAGGCCCTGACAGGCCTGTCTTTGACATGGGGCTCATGCTGAGGGTCACAGTGTAAATTTGTGCCCAAGCAGCACTCAAGTTGGGGCGTGGCATCAGGGGCCATGAAGGTTTCTCCCACCCTGAAGGTGTGACTCCATGCCAAGAGCAAGCTTTACAGCCATGGGGAAGGAGGAGTTCTGTTTTGTGCGTGCGATACCCAGCTGTGTGGAGAATTGATATAATGTCTAGGTTCAGATATCTGAAAACCAAGGTTAGGAAGAGGTGACGGCATAAGACCATGGCGTGTCTGAAGTGCTGGGTGTGCGGCCAGCTGTCTCCTTGTCTGTCTGGACGTCTGGCTTCAGGCTGTGTCAGACAGAGCATGAGTGCCCAGAGCAGCCTATCCAGTTCGGGTACCGTCGAGGCCCGAGCAGGTTGATCCTCATCTGGTCTTTCCGGAGAGCCCCACAGGGAAACGTCATTCTTCCGTTGGGCAGACAGCGGGCTGGGGTTGTGGTTGTGGAGTTCCTAGTCCGGAGGTCTTGTTTGCCAGGAGGGTGAGGAAGGAAGTTTGAAAACACAAGCTAGTGTGAGGTTTGGGCCCGAGGGCACGGCAGGCCCACTCTGCAGAGGCTGAATCGAGATCTCCTGCACTGAGGTCATGTCAACTATGAGACGCGCCTCAGGCTAGAGTTTTTGTCCCGCATGGCCTCTTCGTGAAGGGTGTGGGTGCTTCATGAGGCCAGGGAGGTTTGCCTACGATGGGATTTGTGAACTACTCCAAACCTCAAGGTTTCCTTCTGCACGACAGTCGAGTCCTATTGGATGGTTCCAGGAGGCCCCATACGGAAAGACTCGAGAGCAGGTGTCTAAGCATGGATGCCTGGGAACGCCACCTCTTATTCCCGCTCTTTAGTCAGGAAATGCAGGCTCAATCTGCGGGCTCCTGGGTGAGTTACCCAGAGGGGAGAGTTGAAATGGACTCTCCTGAAGATGAGTCCTCCTGTGGCTTGGTGGCCTGGGAGACCTTGGAATGTGGAGGTGGCTCAGGGTCTCTGCAGGATTCTCCAACCTGAGGTGTTTGACACGGCTCCAACAAGGAAGCTTCCCATGTGGAGACGAGAGGAGTTCTGTTCTGTGCCTCAGGCAAGCCCCATATCCTGTTCTTCGAACCAAAGCCTCTGAGGAGTGACACCTGGAAACCAAAGCAAGAGTTGAGATTAGGGCCTAAGGGCCTGTCCGGCTCAACCGTCTATCTCTGTTGACATCTGTGTGCATGTCTTCGTGGAGGTAGCTGCTAAGCTTGTGTCCGAATGCCCCTGTGTGTCCAGGGAGGCTCCCAGTATTGGGATGTCCTCGGGGGCCTTGAGGTTTCTCATATTCTGGAGAATTCCCAGTAGGGAGGGTTTGTGGGCCAGGAGTGTGAGGACGGAAGTCTGAAAACACAAGCTAGGATGAAGATTGGAGCCAAGGGCAGAGCAGGCCCACTCTGCAGAGGCTGAAACAAAATCTCCTGCATCTGAAGTCAGGCTGAGGATCAGACGTTGGCTGAGGCTGGAGTATGTGTCCATGATGGCACCTTCATGAAGCGCGGGCCTCATGAGGCCAAGGAAGTTCTCCCACGCTGAGTTTGGAGGTTGCCCCAAACAAAAAGGTTTCCTTCTGCGGGACATTCGACTCCTGTTGCATGGCTCCAGGACATACCATACGGAAGGACTGGAGAGCAGGGTTCGAAGGATGGATCCCTGTACAGCATGCCTAGCATTCCCATTGGCCATTTGCACCAAGATATGTTTGATTTGCTGCCTCTGGCGCACGCTACCCAGGGGGCTGAGTTGAAATGGCCTCTCCTGAGGATGCATCATAATGTGCGTTTGGGTCCATGGAGAACTTGGAATGTGCTGGTTGTTCAGGGGCCCTACGGAACTCTCCTACCTTAAGGGTTTGATACATCCCCAGTATGAAAGCTCCCCATGTGGAGACGAGAGAGGTTTGGTTTGGTGCCTCAGAAAAGCCCCGTGTGCTGGTCTACGAAAACAGTCCTCTGAGGACGGACACATGGAAACCAAAGCTAAGGTTCAGATTAGGGCCTGGGGGCCTGTCCATTTCAACCTTCTGTCTCTGGGGACACTGTCTGAGAGTCTAAGTGGAGATAGTTGCTCCGCTGGTGTCAGAGAGCCCCTCTAAGTCCATGGTGGCCTACATTATTGATGGCCTCAGGGGCCTTGGAGCTTTTCCCTAACCTGTAGGGTTGTGGTCAATGGATTGGGCACACTTTCCTTGGAGAGGGCAGGCACAATCTTTCGCTGTGGCTCCAGAGGCCCTAGCCTGGAGGATGTGCGGGTCCAGGCTGTGGGCACAGAAGTGTGAAAACACAAACTCAGCTTATGAGTGGCGCCTAGGGTATGGCAGGCCAGATGTACCGCCCGAGAGGGAGCTCCTGGGCCTCTGAAACAAGGGCGAGTGGGAGGCGTTCCTTCAGGCTTTTGTCTCTGGATGTTGTGTCCGGGATAGCCGTGGATTGGAGGGGTGGCCTCAGGGACTGTGGACGAGTATCCCTCTCTGGGGATTTGTCCCAGCTCCCAAGAGTGTGGGGCCATTTTGTGGGAAGGGTGGAGTCGTGTTGTCTGGCTCATGTGCCTCTCCAAGAAAGGGACTCCAGAGCAGAGCCCCAGGTAAGGGCAGGGCGACTGGAAAACTCAAACACTGGTGAGGATTGTGTGCATAGGGGCTTGGCAAGCCCCATATGCGGGCTCTTGGTGCAGGCCCTGACAGGCCTGTCTTTGACATGGGGCTCATGCTGAGGGTCACAGTGTAAATTTGTGCCCAAGCAGCACTCAAGTTGGGGCGTGGCATCAGGGGCCATGAAGGTTTCTCCCACCCTGAAGGTGTGACTCCATGCCAAGAGCAAGCTTGACAGCCATGGGGAAGGAGGAGTTCTGTTTTGTGCGTGCGATACCCAGCTGTGTGGAGAATTGATATAATGTCTAGGTTCAGATATCTGAAAACCAAGGTTAGGAAGAGGTGACGGCATAAGACCATGGCGTGTCTGAAGTGCTGGGTGTGCGGCCAGCTGTCTCCTTGTCTGTCTGGACGTCTGGCTTCAGGCTGTGTCAGACAGAGCATGAGTGCCCAGAGCAGCCTATCCAGTTCGGGTACCGTCGAGGCCCGAGCAGGTTGATCCTCATCTGGGTTTTCTGGAGAGCCCCCCAGGGAAACGTTTTTCTTCCGTTGGCAGACACTGGGGCTGGGTTTTGTTCCGGAGTTCCTAGTCCGGAGGGCTTGTTTGCCAGGAGTGTGAGGAAGGAATTCTGAAAACACAAGCTAGTGTGAGGTTTGGGCCCGAGGGCACGGCAGGCCCACTCTGCAGAGGCTGAATCGAGATCTCCTGCACTGAGGTCATGTCAACTATGAGACGTGCCTCAGGCTAGAGTTTTTGTCCCGCATGGCCTCTTCGTGAAGGGTGTGGGTGCTTCATGAGGCCAGGGAGGTTTGCCTACGATGGGATTTGTGAACTACTCCAAACCTCAAGGTTTCCTTCTGCACGACAGTCGAGTCCTATTGGATGGTTCCAGGAGGCCTCATATGGAAAGACTCGAGATCAGGTGTCTAAGCATGGATGCCTGGGAACGCCACCTCTTATCCCGCTCTTTAGTCAGGAAATGCAGGCTCAATCTGCGGGCTCCTGGTGAGTTACCCAGAGGGAGAGTTGAAATGGACTCTCCCTGAAGATGAGTCCTCCTGTGGCTTGGTGGCCTGGGAGACCTTGGAATGTGAGGTGGCTCAGGTCTCTGCAGGATTCTCCAACCTGAGGTGTTTGACACGGCTCCAACAAGGAAGCTTCCCATGTGGAGACGAGAGGAGTTCTGTTCTGTGCCTCAGGCAGCCCCATATCTGTTCTTCGAACCAAAGCCTCTGAGGAGTGACACCTGGAAACCAAAGCAAGAGTTGAGATTAGGGCCTAAGGGCCTGTCCGGCTCAACCGTCATCTCTGTTGACATCTGTGTGCATGTCTTCGTGGAGGTAGCTGCTAAGCTTGTGTCCGAATGCCCCTGTGTGTCCAGGAGGCTCCCAGTATTGGGATGTCCTCGGGGGCTTGAGGTTTCTCATATTCTGGAGAATTCCAGTAGGGAGGGTTTGTGGCCAGGAGTGTGAGGACGGAAGTCTGAAAACACAAGCTAGGATGAAGACTGGAGCCACGGGCAGAGCAGGCCCACTCTGCAGAGGCTGAAACAAAATCTCTGCATCTGAAGTCAGGCTGAGGATCAGATGTTGGCTGAGGCTGGAGTATGTGTCCATGTTGGCACCTTCATGAAGCGCGGGCCTCATGAGGCCAAGGAAGTTCTCCCACGCTGAGTTTGGAGGTTGCCCCAAACAAAAAGGTTTCCTTCTGCGGACATTCGACTCCTGTTGCATGGCTCCAGGACATACCATACGGAAGGACTGGAGAGCAGGTTCGAAGGATGGATCCCTGTACAGCATGCCTAGCATTCCCATTGGCCATTTGCACCAAGATATGTTTGATTTGCTGCCTCTGGCGCACGCTACCCAGGGGGCTGAGTTGAAATGGCCTCTCCTGAGGATGCATCATAATGTGCGTTTGGGTCCATGGAGACCTTGGAATGTGCTGGTTGTTCAGGGGCCCTACGGAACTCTCCTACCTTAAGGGTTTGATACATCCCAGTATGAAAGCTCCCCATGTGGAGACGAGAGAGGATTTGGTTTGGTGCCTCAGAAAAGCCCCGTGTGCTGGTCTACAAAACAGTCCTCTGAGGACGGACACATGGAAACCAAAGCTAAGGTTCAGATTAGGGCCTGGGGGCCTGTCCATTTCAACCTTCTGTCTCTGGGGACACTGTCTGAGAGTCTAAGTGGAGATAGTTGCTCCGGCTGGTGTCAGAGAGCCCCTCTAAGTCCATGGTGGCCTACATTATTGATGGCCTCAGGGGCCTTGGAGCTTTTCCCTAACCTGTAGGGTTGTGGTCAATGGATTGGGCACACTTTCCTTGGAGAGGGCAGGCACAATCTTTCGCTGTGGCTCCAGAGGCCCTAGCCTGGAGGATGTGCGGGTCCAGGCTGTGGGCACAGAAGTGTGAAAACACAAACTCAGCTTATGAGTGGCGCCTAGGGTATGGCAGGCAGATGTACCGCCCGAGAGGGAGCTCCTGGGCCTCTGAAACAAGGGCGAGTGGGAGGCGTTCCTTCAGGCTTTTGTCTCTGGATGTTGTGTCCGGGATAGCCGTGGATTGGGAGGGGTGGCCTCAGGGACTGTGTGGACGAGTATCCCTCTCTGGGGATTTGTCCCAGCTCCCAAGAGTGTGGGCAATTTTGTGGGAAGGGTGGAGTCGTGTTGTCTGGCTCATGTGCCTCTCCAAGAAAGGGACTCCAGAGCAGAGCCCCAGGTAAGGGCAGGGCGACTGGAAAACTCAAACACTGGTGAGGATTGTGTGCATAGGGGCTTGGCAAGCCCCATATGCGGGCTCTTGGTGCAGGCCCTGACAGGCTGTCTTTGACATGGGGCTCATGCTGAGGGTCACAGTGTAAATTTGTGCCCAAGCAGCACTCAAGTTGGGGCGTGGCATCAGGGGCCATGAAGGTTTCTCCCACCCTGAAGGTGTGACTCCATGCCAAGAGCAAGCTTTACAGCCATGGGGAAGGAGGAGTTCTGTTTTGTGCGTGCGATACCCAGCTGTGTGGAGAATTGATATAATGTCTAGGTTCAGATATCTGAAAAACCAAGGTTAGGAAGAGGTGACGGCATAAGACCCGGCATAAGACCATGGCGTGTCTGAAGTGCTGGGTGTGCGGCCAGCTGTCTCCTTGTCTGTCTGGACGTCTGGCTTCAGGCTGTGTCAGACAGAGCATGAGTGCCCAGAGCAGCCTATCCAGTTCGGGTACCGTCGAGGCCTGAGCAGGTTGATCCTCATCTGGGTTTTCTGGAGAGCCCCCCAGGGAAACGTTTTTCTTCCGTTGGGGAGACACTGGGCTGGGTTTTGGTTCCGGAGTTCCTAGTCCGGAGGGCTTGTTTGCCAGGAGTGTGAGGAAGGAAGTCTGAAAACACAAGCTAGTGTGAGGTTTGGGCCCGAGGGCACGGCAGGCCCACTCTGCAGAGGCTGAATCGAGATCTCCTGCACTGAGGTCATGTCAACTATGAGACGTGCCTCAGGCTAGAGTTTTTGTCCCGCATGGCCTCTTCGTGAAGGGTGTGGGTGCTTCATGAGGCCAGGGAGGTTTGCCTACGATGGGATTTGTGAACTACTCCAAACCTCAAGGTTTCCTTCTGCACGACAGTCGAGTCCTATTGGATGGTTCCAGGAGGCCCCATACGGAAAGACTCGAGAGCAGGTGTCTAAGCATGGATGCCTGGGAACGCCACCTCTTATTCCCGCTCTTTAGTCAGGAAATGCAGGCTCAATCTGCGGGCTCCTGGGTGAGTTACCCAGAGGGGAGAGTTGAAATGGACTCTCCTGAAGATGAGTCCTCCTGTGGCTTGGTGGCCTGGGAGACCTTGGAATGTGGAGGTGGCTCAGGGTCTCTGCAGGATTCTCCAACCTGAGGTGTTTGACACGGCTTCAACAAGGAAGCTTCCCATGTGGAGACGAGAGGAGTTCTGTTCTGTGCCTCAGGCAAGCCCCATATCCTGTTCTTCAAACCAAAGCCTCTGAGGAGTGACACCTGGAAACCAAAGCAAGAGTTGAGATTAGGGCCTAAGGGCCTGTCCGGCTCAACCGTCTATCTCTGTTGACATCTGTGTGCATGTCTTCGTGGAGGTAGCTGCTCAGCTTGTGTCCGAATGCCCCTGTGTGTCCAGGGAGGCTCCCAGTATTGGGATGTCCTCGGGGGCCTTGAGGTTTCTCATATTCTGGAGAATTCCCAGTAGGGAGGGTTTGTGGGCCAGGAGTGTGAGGACGGAAGTCTGAAAACACAAGCTAGGATGAAGACTGGAGCCACGGGCAGAGCAGGCCCACTCTGCAGAGGCTGAAACAAAATCTCCTGCATCTGAAGTCAGGCTGAGGATCAGACGTTGGCTGAGGCTGGAGTATGTGTCCATGATGGCACCTTCATGAAGCGCGGGCCTCATGAGGCCAAGGAAGTTCTCCCACGCTGAGTTTGGAGGTTGCCCCAAACAAAAAGGTTTCCTTCTGCGGGACATTCGACTCCTGTTGCATGGCTCCAGGACATACCATACGGAAGGACTGGAGAGCAGGGTTCGAAGGATGGATCCCTGTACAGCATGCCTAGCATTCCCATTGGCCATTTGCACCAAGATATGTTTGATTTGCTGCCTCTGGCGCACGCTACCCAGGGGGCTGAGTTGAAATGGCCTCTCCTGAGGATGCATCATAATGTGCGTTTGGGTCCATGGAGACCTTGGAATGTGCTGGTTGTTCAGGGGCCCTACGGAACTCTCCTACCTTAAGGGTTTGATACATCCCCAGTATGAAAGCTCCCCATGTGGAGACGAGAGAGGTTTGGTTTGGTGCCTCAGAAAAGCCCCGTGTGCTGGTCTACGAAAACAGTCCTCTGAGGACGGACACATGGAAACCAAAGCTAAGGTTCAGATTAGGGCCTGGGGGCCTGTCCATTTCAACCTTCTGTCTCTGGGGACACTGTCTGAGAGTCTAAGTGGAGATAGTTGCTCCGCTGGTGTCAGAGAGCCCCTCTAAGTCCATGGTAGCCTACATTATTGATGGCCTCAGGGGCCTTGGAGCTTTTCCCTAACCTGTAGGGTTGTGGTCAATGGATTGGGCACACTTTCCTTGGAGAGGGCAGGCACAATCTTTCGCTGTGGCTCCAGAGGCCCTAGCCTGGAGGATGTGCGGGTCCAGGCTGTGGGCACAGAAGTGTGAAAACACAAACTCAGCTTATGAGTGGCGCCTAGGGTATGGCAGGCCAGATGTACCGCCCGAGAGGGAGCTCCTGGGCCTCTGAAACAAGGGCGAGTGGGAGGCGTTCCTTCAGGCTTTTGTCTCTGGATGTTGTGTCCGGGATAGCCGTGGATTGGAGGGGTGGCCTCAGGGACTGTGGACGAGTATCCCTCTCTGGGGATTTGTCCCAGCTCCCAAGAGTGTGGGGCCATTTTGTGGGAAGGGTGGAGTCGTGTTGTCTGGCTCATGTGCCTCTCCAAGAAAGGGACTCCAGAGCAGAGCCCCAGGTAAGGGCAGGGCGACTGGAAAACTCAAACACTGGTGAGGATTGTGTGGATAGGGGCTTGGCAAGCCCCATATGCGGGCTCTTGGTGCAGGCCCTGACAGGCCTGTCTTTGACATGGGGCTCATGCTGAGGGTCACAGTGTAAATTTGTGCCCAAGCAGCACTCAAGTTTGGGCATGGCATCAGGGGCCATGAAGGTTTCTCCCACCCTGAAGATGTGACTCCATGCCAAGAGCAAGCTTTACATCCATGGGGAAGGAGGAGTTCTGTTTTGTGCGTGCGATACCCAGCTGTGTGGAGAATTGATATAATGTCTAGGTTCAGATATCTGAAAACCAAGGTTAGGAAGAGGTGACGGCATAAGACCTTGGCGTGTCCGAAGTGCTGGGTGTGCGGCCAGCTGTCTCCTTGTCTGTCTGGACGTCTGGCTTCAGGCTGTGTCAGACAGAGCATGAGTGCCCAGAGCAGCCTATCCAGTTCGGGTACCGTCGAGGCCCGAGCAGGTTGATCCTCATCTGGGTTTTCTGGAGAGCCCCCCAGGGAAACGTTTCTCTTCCGTTGGGCAGACACTGGGATGGGTTGACATTCTGGAGTTCCTAGTCCGGTGGGCTTGTTTGCCAGGAGTGTGAGGAAGGAAGTCTGAAAACACAAGCTAGCGTGAGGTTTGGGCCCGAGGGCACGGCAGGCCCACTCTGCAGAGGCTGAATCGAGATCTCCTGCACTGAGGTCATGTCAACTATGAGACGTGCCTCAGGCTAGAGTTTTTGTCCCGCTTGGCCTCTTCCTGAAGGGTGTGAGGGCTTCATGAGGCCAGGGAGGTTTGCCTACGATGGGATTTGTGAACTACTCCAAACCTCAAGGTTTCCTTCTGCACGACAGTCGAGTCCTATTGGATGGTTCCAGGAGGCCCCATACGGAAAGACTCGAGAGCAGGTGTCTAAGCATGGATGCCTGGGAACGCCACCTCTTATTCCCTCTCTTTAGTCAGGAAATGCAGGCTCAATCTGAGGGCTCCTGGATGAGTTACCCAGAGGGGAGAGTTGAAATGGACTCTCCTGAAGATGAGTCCTCCTGTGGCTTGGTGGCCTGGGAGACCTTGGAATGTGGAGGTGGCTCAGGGTCTCTGCAGGATTCTCCAACCTGAGGTGTTTGACACGGCTCCAACAAGGAAGCTTCCCATGTGGAGACGAGAGGAGTTCTGTTCTGTGCCTCAGGCAAGCCCCATATCCTGTTCTTCGAACCAAAGCCTCTGAGGAGTGACACCTGGAAACCAAAGCAAGAGTTGAGATTAGGGCCTAAGGGCCTGTCCGGCTCAACCGTCTATCTCTGTTGACATCTCTGTGCATGTCTTCGTGGAGGTAGCTGCTCAGCTTGTGTCCGAATGCCCCTGTGTGTCCAGGGAGGCTCCCAGTATTGGGATGTCCTCGGGGGCCTTGAGGTTTCTCATATTCTGGAGAATTCCCAGTAGGGAGGGTTTGTGGGCCAGGAGTGTGAGGACGGAAGTCTGAAAACACAAGCAAGGATGAAGATTGGAGCCACGGGCAGAGCAGGCCCACTCTGCAGAGGCTGAAACAAAATCTCCTACATCTGAAGTCAGGCTGAGGATCAGACGTTGGCTGAGGCTGGAGTATGTGTCCATGATGGCACCTTCATGAAGCGCGGGCCTCATGAGGCCAAGGAAGTTTTCCCACGCTGAGTTTGGAGGTTGCCCCAAACAAAAAGGTTTCCTTCTGCGGGACATTCGACTCCTGTTGCATCGCTCCAGGACATACCATACGGAAGGACTGGAGAGCAGGGTTCGAAGGATGGATCCCTGTACAGCATGCCTAGCATTCCCATTGGCCATTTGCGCCAATATATGTTTGATTTGCTGCCTCTGGCGCACGCTACCCAGGGGGCTGAGTTGAAATGGCCTCTCCTGAGGATGCATCATAATGTGCGTTTGGGTCCATGGAGACCTTGGAATGTGCTGGTTGTTCAGGGGCCCTACGGAACTCTCCTACCTTAAGGGTTTGATACATCCACAGTAAGAAACCTCCCCATGTGGAGACGAGAGAGGTTTGGTTTGGTGCCTCAGAAAAGCCCCGTGTGCTGGCCTACGAAAACAGTCCTCTGAGGACGGACACATGGAAACCAAAGCTAAGGTTCAGATTAGGGCCTGGGGGCCTGTCCATTTCAACCATCTGTCTCTGGGGACACTGTCTGAGAGTCTAAGTGGAGATAGTTGCTCCGCTGGTGTCAGAGAGCCCCTCTTAGTCCATGGTGGCCTACACTATTGATGGCCTCAGGGGCCTTGGAGCTTTTAGCTAACCTGGAGGGTTGAGCTCAATGGATTGGGCACACTTTCCTTGGAGAGGGCAGGCACAATCTTTCGCTGTGGCTCCAGAGGCCCTAGCCTGGAGGATGTGCGGGTCCAGGCTGTGGGCACAGAAGTGTGAAAACACAAACTCAGCTTATGAGTGGCGCCTAGGGTATGGCAGGCCAGATGTACCGCCCGAGAGGGAGCTCCTGGGCCTCTGAAACTAGGGCGAGTGGGAGGGGTTCCTTCAGGCTTTTGTCTCTGGATGTTGTGTCCGGGATAGCCGTGGATTGGAAGGGTGGCCTCAGGGACTGTGGACGAGTATCCCTCTCTGGGGATTTGTCCCAGCTCCCAAGAGTGTGGGGCCATTTTGTGGGAAGGGTGGAGTCGTGTTGTCTGGCTCATTTGCCTCTCCAAGAAAGGGACTCCAGAGCAGAGCCCCAGGTAAGGGCAGGGCGACTGGAAAACTCAAACACTGGTTAGGATTGTGTGCATAGGGGCTTGGCAAGCCCCATATGTGGGCTCTTGGTGCAGGCCCTGACAGGCCTGTCTTTGACATGGGGCTCATGCTGAGGGTCACAGTGTAAATATGTGCCCAAGCAGCACTCAAGTTGGGGCGTGGCATCAGGGGCCATGAAGGTTTCTCCCACCCTGAAGGTGTGACTCCATGCCAAGAGCAAGCTTGACAGCCATGGGGAAGGAGGAGTTCTGTTTTGTGCGTGCGATACCCAGCTGTGTGGAGAATTGATATAATGTCTAGGTTCAGATATCTGAAAACCAAGGTTAGGAAGAGGTGACGGCATAAGACCATGGCGTGTCCGAAGTGCTGGGTGTGCGGCCAGCTGTCTCCTTGTCTGTCTGGACGTCTGGCTTCAGGCTGTGTCAAACAGAGCATGAGTGCCCAGAGCAGCCTATCCAGTTCGGGTACCGTGGAGGCCCGAGCAGGTTGATCCTCATCTGGGTTTTCTGGAGAGCCCCACAGGGAAACGTTTCTCTTCTGTTGGGCAGACACTGGGCTGGGTTGTCGTTCTGGAGTTCCTAGTCCGGAGGGCTTGTTTGCCAGGAGTGTGAGGAAGGAAGTCTGAAAACACAAGCTAGTATGAGGTTTGGGCCCGAGGGCACGGCAGGCCCACTCTGCAGAGGCTGAATCGAGATCTCCTGCACTGAGGTCATGTCAACTATGAGACGTGCTTCAGGCTAGAGTTTTTGTCCCGCATGGCCTCTTCGTGAAGGGTGTGGGGGCTTCATTAGGCCAGGGAGGTTTGCCTACGATGGGATTTGTGAACTACTCCAAACTTCAAGGTTTCCTTCTGCACGACAGTCGAGTCCTATTGGATGGTTCCAGGAGGCCCCATACGGAAAGACTCGAGAGCAGGTGTCTAAGCATGGATGCCTGGGAACGCCACCTATTATTCCCTCTCTTTAGTCAGGAAATTCAGGCTCAATCTGCGGGCTCCTGGGTGAGTTACCCAGAGGGGAGAGTTGAAATTGACTCTCCTGAAGATGAGTCCTCCTGTGGCTTGGTGGCCTGGGAGACCTTGGAATGTGGAGGTGGCTCAGGGTCTCTGCAGGATTCTCCAACCCGAGGTGTTTGACACGGCTCCAACAAGGAAGCTTCCCATGTGGAGAGGAGAGGAGTTCTGTTCTGTGCCTCAGGCAAGCCCTATATCCTGTTCTTCGAACCAAAGCCTCTGAGGAGTGACACCTGGAAACCAAAGCAAGAGTTGAGATTAGGGCCTAAGGGCCTGTCCGGCTAAACCGTCTATCTCTGTTGACATCTCTGTGCATGTCTTCGTGGAGGTAGCTGCTCAGCTTGTGTCCGAATGCCCCTGTGTGTCCAGGGAGGCTCCCAGTATTGGGATGTCCTCGGGGGCCTTGAGGTTTCTCATATTCTGGAGAATTCCCAGTAGGGAGGGTTTGTGGGCCAAGAGTGTGAGGACGAAAGTCTGAAAACACACGCTAGGATGAAGATTGGAGCCAAGGGCGGAGCAGGCCCACTCAGCAGAGACTGAAACAAAATCTCCTGCATCTGAAGTCAGGCTGAGGATCAGACGTTGGCTGAGGCTGGAGTATGTGTCCATGATGGCACCTTCATGAAGCGGGGGCCTCATGAGACCAAGGAAGTTTTCCCACGCTGAGTTTGGAGGTTGCCCCAAACAAAAAGGTTTCCTTCTGCGGGACATTCGACTCCTGTTGCATGGCTCCAGGACATACCATACGGAAGGACTGGAGAGCAGGGTTCGAAGGATGGATCCCTGTACAGCATGCCTAGCATTCCCTTTGGCCATTTGCGCCAATATATGTTTGATTTGCTGCCTCTGGCGCAGGCTACCCAGGAGGCTGAGTTGAAATGGCCTCTCCTGAGGATGCATCATAATGTGCGTTTGGGTCCATGGAGACCTTGGAATGTGCTGGTTGTTCAGGGGCCCTACGGAACTCTCCTACCTTAAGGGTTTGATACATCCACAGTAAGAAAGCTCCCCATGTGGAGACGAGAGAGGTTTGGTTTGGTGCCTCAGAAAAGCCCCCTGTGCTGGTCTACCAAAACAGTCCTCTGAAGACGGACACATGGAAACCAAAGCTAAGGTTCAGATTAGGGCCTGGGGGCCTGTCCATTTCAACCATCTGTCTCTAGGGACACTGTCTGAGAGTCTAAGTGGAGATAGTTGCTCCGCTGGTGTCAGAGAGACCCTCTTAGTCCATGGTGGCCCACACTATTGATGGCCTTAGGGGCCTTGGAGCTTTTCCCTAACCTGTAGGGTTGTGCTCAATGGATTGGGCACACTTTCCTTGGAGAGTGCAGCCACAATCTTTCGCTGCGGCTACAGAGGCCCTAGCCTGGAGGATGTGCGGGTCCAGGCTGTGGGCACAGAAGTGTGAAAACACAAACTCAGCTTATGAGTGGCGCCTAGGGTATGGCAGGCCAGATGTACCGCCCGAGAGGGAGCTTCTGGGCCTCTGTAACAAGGGCGAGTGGGAGGCGTTCCTTCAGGCTTTTGTCTCTGGATGTTGTGTCCGGGATAGCCGTGGATTGGAGGGGTGGCCTCAGGGACTGTGGACGAGTATCCCTCTCTGGGGATTTGTCCCAGTTCCCAAGAGTGTGGGGCCATTTTGTAGGAAGGGTGGAGTCGTGTTGTCTGGCTCATGTGCCTCTCCAAGAAAGGGACTCCAGAGCAGAGCCCCAGGTAAGGGCAGGGCGACTGGAAAACTCAAACACTGTTGAGGATTGTGTGCATAGGGGCTTGGCAAGCCCCATATGCGGGCTCTTGGTGCAGGCCCTGACAGTCCTGTCTTTGACATGGGGCTCATGCTGAGGGTCACAGTGTAAATTTGTGCCCAAGCAGCACTCAAGTTGGGGCGTGGCATCAGGGGCCATGAAGGTTTCTCCCACCCTGAAGGTGTGACTCCATGCCAAGAGCAAGCTTTACAGCCATGGGGAAGGAGGAGTTCTGTTTTGTGCGTGCGATACCCAGCTGTGTGGAGAATTGATATAATGTCTAGGTTCAGATATCTGAAAACCAAGGTTAGGAAGAGGTGACGGCATAAGACCATGGCGTGTCCGAAGTGCTGGGTGTGCGGCCAGCTGTCTCCTTGTCTGTCTGGACGTCTGGCTTCAGGCTGTGTCAGACAGAGCATGAGTGCCCAGAGCAGCCTATCCAGTTTGGGTACCGTCGAGGCCCGAGCAGGTTGATCCTCATCTGTGTTTTCTGGAGAGCCACCAGGGAAACGTTTCTCTTCCGTTGGGCAGACACTGGGCTGGGTTGTCGTTCTGGAGTTCCTAGTCCAGAGGGCTTGTTTGCCAGGAGTTTGAGGAAGGAAGTCTGAAAACACAAGCTAGCGTGAGGTTTGGGCCCGAGGGCACGGCAGGCCCACTCTGCAGAGGCTGAATCGAGATCTCCTGCACTGAGGTCATGTCAACTATGAGACATGCCTCAGGCTAGAGTTTTTGTCCCGCATGGCCTCTTCCTGAAGGGTGTGGGGGCTTCATGAGGCCAGGGAGGTTTGCCTACGATGGGATTTGTGAACTACTCCAAACCTCAAGGTTTCCTTCTGCACGACAGTCGAGTCCTATTGGATGGTTCCAGGAGGCCCCATACGGAAAGACTCGAGAGCAGGTGTCTAAGCATGGATGCCTAGGAACGCCACCTCTTATTCCCGCTCTTTAGTCAGGAAATGCAGGCTCAATCTGCGGGCTCCTGGGTGAGTTACCCAGAGGGGAGAGTTGAAATGGACTCTCCTGAAGATGAGTCCTCCTGTGGCTTGGTGGCCTGGGAGACCTTGGAATGTGGAGGTGGCTCAGGGTCTCTGCAGGATTCTCCAACCTGAGGTGTTTGACACGGCTCCAACAAGGAAGGTTCCCATGTGTAGACGATAGGAGTTCTGTTCAGTGCCACAGGAAAACCCGTATCCTGTTCTTCGAACCAAAGCCTCTGAGGAGTGACCCCTGGAATCCAAAGCAAGAGTTGAGATTAGGGCCTAAGGGCCTGTCCGCTCAACCGGCTATCTCTGTTGACATCTCTGTGCATGCCTTCGAGGAGGTAGCTGCTCAGCTTGTGTCCGAATGCCCCTGTGTGTCCAGGGAGGCTCCCAAAGTGGGATGTCCTCGGGGGCCTTGAGGTTTCTCATATTCTGGAGAATTCCCAGTAGGGAGGGTTTGTGGGCCAGGAGTGTGAGGACGGAAGTCTGAAAACACAAGCTAGGGTGAGGATTGTAGCCATGGGCAGAGCAGGCCCACTCTGCAGAGGCTGAAACAAAATCTCCTGCATCTGAAGTCAGGCTAAGGATCAGATGTTGGCTGAGGCTGGAGTATTTGTCCATGATGGCACCTTCATGAAGCGGGGGCCTCATGAGGCCAAGGAAGTTTTCCCATGCTGAGTTTAGAGGTTGCCCCAAACAAAAAGGTTTCCTTCTGCGGGACATTCGAGTCCTGTTGCATGGCTCCAGGACATACCATACGGAAGGACTGGAGAGCAGGGTTCGAAGGATGGATCCCTGTACAGCATGCCTCGCATTACCATTGGCCATTTGCGCCAAGATATGTTTGATTTGCTGCCTTTGGGGCACGCTACCCAGGGGGCTGAGTTGAAATTGCCTCTCCTGAGGATGCGTCATAATGTGCGTTTGGGTCCATGGAGACCTTGGAATGTGCTGTTTGTTCAGGGGCCCTACGGAACTCTCCTACCTTAAGGGTTTGATACATCCCCAGTAAGAAAGCTCCCCATGTGGAGATGAGAGAGGTTTGGTTTGGTGCCTCAGAAAAGCCCCCTGTGCTGGTCTACGAAAACAGTCCTCTGAGGACGGACACATGGAAACCAGAGCTAAGGTTCAGATTAGGGCCTGGGGGCCTGTCCATTTCAACCTTCTATCTCTGGGGACACTGTCTGAGAGTCTAAGTGGAGATAGTTGCTCCGCTGGTGTCAGAGAGCCCTTCTTAGTCCATGGTGGCCTACACTATTGATGGCCTCAGGGGCCTTGGCGCTTTTCCCTAACCTGTAGGGTTGTGCTCAATGGATTGGGCACACTTTCCTTGGAGAGGGCAGGCACAATCTTTCGCTGTGGCTTTAGAGGCCCTAGCCTGGAGGATGTGCGGGTCCAGGCTGTGGGGACAGAAGTGTGAAAACACAAACTCAGCTTATGAGTTGCGCCTAGGGTATGGCAGGCCAGATGTACCGCCCGAGAGGGAGCTCCTGGGCCTCTGAAAGAAGGGCGAGTGGGAGGCGTTCCTTCTGGCTTTTGTCTCTGGATGTTGTGTCCGGGATAGCCGTGGATTGGAGGGGTGGCCGCAGGGACTGTGGACGAGTATCCCTCTCTGGGGATTTGTCCCAGCTCCCAAGAGTGTGGGGCCATTTTGTGGGAAGGGTGGAGTCGTGTTGTCTGGCTCATGTGCCTCTCCAAGAAAGGGACTCCAGAGCAGAGCCCCAGGTAAGGGCAGGGCGACTGGAAAACTCAAACACTGTTGAGGATTGTGTGCATAGGGGCTTGGCAAGCCCCATATGCAGGCTCTTGGTGCAGGCCCTGACAGTCCTGTCTTTGACATGGGGCTCATGCTGAGGGTCACAGTGTAAATTTGTGCCCAAGATGCTCTCAAGTTGGGGCGTGGCATCAGGGGCCATGAAGGTTTCTCCCACCCTGAAGGTGTGACTCCATGCCAAGAGCAAGCTTTACAGCCATGGGGAAGGAGGAGTTCTGTTTTGTGCGTGCGATACCCAGCTGTGTGGAGAATTGATATAATGTCTAGGTTCAGATATCTGAAAACCAAGGTTTGGAAGAGGTGACGTCATAAGACCATGGCGTGTCCGAAGTGTGGGTGTGCGGCCAGCTGTCTCTTTGTCTGTCTGGACGTCTGGCTTCAGGCTGTGTCAGACAGAGCATGAGTGCCCAGAGCAGCCTATCCAGTTCGGGTACCGTCGAGGCCCGAGCAGGTTGATCCTCATCTGGGTTTTTGGAGAGCCCCCTAGGGAAACGTTTCTCTTCCGTTGGGCAGACACTGGGCTGGGTTGTCGTTCTGGAGTTCCTAGTCCGGAGGGCTTGTTTGCCAGGAGTGTGAGGAAGGAAGTCTGAAAACACAAGCTAGCGTGAGGTTTGGGCCCGAGGGCACGGCAGGCCCACTCTGCAGAGGCTGAATCGAGATCTCCTGCACTGAGGTCATGTCAACTATGAGACGTGCCTCAGGCTAGAGTTTTTGTCCCGCATGGCCTCTTCCTGAAGGGTGTGGGGGCTTCATGAGGCCAGGGAGGTTTGCCTACGATGGGATTTGTGAACTACTCCAAACCTCAAGGTTTCCTTCTGCACGACAGTCGAGTCCTATTGGATGGTTCCAGGAGGCCCCATACGGAAAGACTCGAGAGCAGGTGTCTAAGCATGGATGCCTTTGGAACGCCACCTCTTATTCCCTCTCTTTAGTCAGGAAATGCAGGCTCAATCTGCGGGCTCCTGGGTAAGTTACCCAGAGGGCAGAGTTGAAATGGACTCTCCTGAAGATGAGTCCTCCTGTGGCTTGGTGGCCTGGGAGACCTTGGAATGTGGAGGTGGCTCAGGGTCTCTGCAAGATTCTCCAACCTGAGGTGTTTGACACGGCTCCAACAAGGAAGCTTCCCATGTGGAGACGAGAAAAGTTCTGTTCTGTGCCTCACGCAAGCCCCATATCCTGTTCTTCGAACCAAAGCCTCTGAGGAGTGACACCTGGAAACCACAGCAAGAGTTGAGATTAGGGCCTAAGGGCCTGTCCGGCTCAACCGTCTATCTCTGTTGACATCTGTGTGCATGCCTTCGTGGAGGTAGCTGCTCAGTTTGTGTCCGAATGCCCCTGTGTGTCCAGGGAGGCTCCCAGTAGTGGGATGTCCTCGGGGGCCTTGAGGTTTCTCATATTCTGGAGAATTCCCAGTAGGGAGGGTTTGTGGGCCAGGAGTGTGAGGACGGAAGTCTGAAAACACAAGCTAGGATGAAGAATGGAGCCAAGGGCAGAGCAGGCCCTCTCTGCAGAGGCTGAAACAAAATCTCCTGAATCTGAAGTCAGGCTGAGGATCAGACGTTGGCTGAGGCTGGAGTATGTGTCCATGATGGCACCTTCATGAAGCGGGAGCCTCATGAGGTCAAGGAAGATTTCCCACGCTGAGTTTGGAGGTTGCCCCAAACAAAAGGTTTCCTTCTGCGGGACATTCGAGTCCTGTTGCATGGCTCCAGGACATACCATACGAAAGGACTGGAGAGCAGGGTTCGAAGGATGGATCCCTGTACAGCATGCCTCGCATTCCCATTGGCCATTTGCGCCAAGATATTTTTGATTTGCTTCCTTTGGGGCACGCTACCCAGGTGGCTGAGTTGAAATTGCCTCTCCTGAGGATGCGTCATAATGTGCGTTTGGGTCCATGGAGACCTTGGAATGTGCTGCTTGTTCAGGGGCCCTACGGAACTCTCCTACCTTAAGGGTTTGATACATTCCCAGTAAGAAAGCTTCCCATGTGGAGACGATAGAGGTTTGGTTTGGTGCCTCAGAAAAGCCCCGTGTGCTGGTCTACGAAACAGTCCTCTGAGGACGGACACATGGAAACCAAAGCTAAGGTTCAGATTAGGGACTGGGGGCCTGTCCATTTCAACCTTCTGTCTCTGCGGACACTGTCTGTGAGTCTAAGTGGAGATAGTTGCTCCGCTGGTGTCAGAGAGCCCCTCTTAGTCCATGGTGGCCTACACTATTGATGGCCTCAGGGGCCTTGGAGCTTTTCCCTCACCTGTAGGGTTGTGGTCGATGGATTGGGCACACTTTCTTTGGAGAGGGCAGGCACAATCTTTGCTGTGGCTCCAGAGGCCCTAGCCTGGAGGTTGTGCGGGTCCAGGCTGTTGGCACAGAATTGTGACAACACAAACTGAGCTTATGAGTGGCGCCTATGGTATGGCAGGCCGGATGTACTGCCCGAGAAGTAGCACCTGGGCCTCTGAAACAAGGGCGAGTGGGAGGCGTTCCTTCAGGCTTTTGTCTCTGGATGTTGTGTCCGGGATAGCCGTGGAATGGAGGGGTAGCCTCAGGGACTGTGGACGAGTATCCCTCTCTGGGGTCATTTTGTGGGAAGGGTGGAGTTGTGTTGTCTGGCTCATGTGTCTCTCCAGGAAAGGGATTCCAGAGCAGAGCCTCAGGTACGGCAGGGCAACTGGAAAACTCAAACACTGGTGAGGATTGGGTGCATAGAGGCTTGGCAAACCCCATATGCGGGCTCTTGGTCCAGGCCCTGACAGGCCTTTCTTTGACATGGGGCTCATGCTGAGGGTCACTGTGTAAATTTGTGCCCAAGATGCACTCAAATTTGGGCGTGGCATCAGGGTCCATGAAGGTTTCTCCCACCCTGAAGGTGTGACTCCATGCCAAGAGAAAGCTTTACAGCCATGGGGAAGGAGGAGTTCTGTTTTGTGCGTGCAATACCCAGCTGTGTGGAGAATTGATATAATGTCTAGGTACAGATATCTGAAAACCAAGGTTAGGAAGTGGTGACGGCATAAGACCATGGCGTATCCGAAGTGCTCGGTGTGCGGCCAGCTGTCTCCTTGTCTGTCTGGACGTCTGGCTTCAGGTTGTGTCAGACAGAGCATGAGTGCCCAGAGCAGACTATCCAGTTCGGGTACCGTCGAGGCCCGAGCAGGTTGATCCTCATCTGGGTTTTATGGAGAGCCCCTCAGGGAAACGTTTCTCTTCCGTTGGGCAGACACTGGGCAGGGTTGTCGTTCTGGAGTTCCTGGTCCGGAGGGCTTGTTTGCCAGGAGTGTGAGGAAGGAAGTCTGAAAACACAAGCTAGTGTGAGGTTTGGGCCCGAGGGCACGGCATGCCCACTCTGCAGAGGCTGAATCGTGATCTCCTGCACTGAGGTCATGTCAACTATGAGACGTGCCTCAGGCTAGAGTTTTTGTCCCGCTTGAACTCTTCATGAAGGGTGTGGGGGCTTCATGAGGCCAGGGAGGTTTGCTTACGATGGGATTTATGAACTTCTCCAAACCTCACGGTTTCCTTCTGCACGACAGTCGAGTCCTATTGGAATGTTCCAGGAGGCCCCATAAGGAAAGACTCGAGAGCAGGTGTCTAAGCATGGATGCCTTGGGAACGCCACCTCTTATTCCCTCTCTTTAGTCAGGACAAGGCAGGCTCAATCTGGGGGCTTTTGGGTGAGCTACCCAGAGGGGAGAGTTGAAATGGACTCTCCTGAAGATGAGTCCTCCTGTGGTTTGGTGGCCTGGGAGACCTTGGAATGTGGATGTGGCTCAGGGAATCTGAAGAATTCTCCACCTGAGGTGTTTGACACGTCTCCAACAAGGAAGCTTCCCATGCGGAGACGAGAGGAGTTCTGTTCAGTGCCTCAGGAGAGTCCCATATCCTGTTCTTCGAACCAAAGCCTCTGAAGAGTGACACCTGGAAACCAAAGCAAGAGTTGAGATTAGGGCCTAAGGGCATGTCCGGCTCAACTGTCTATCTCTGTTGACATCTGTGTGCATGCCTTCGTGTAGGTAGCTGCTCAGCTTGTGTCCTAATGCCCCTGTGTGTCCAGGGAGGCTCCCAGTAGTGTGATGTCCTCGGGGGCCTTGAGGTTTCTCATATTCTGGAGAATTCCCAGTAGGGAGGGTTTGTGGGCCAGGAGTGTGAGGACGGAAGTCTGAAAACACAAGCTAGGGTGAGGATTGGAGCCAAGGGCAGAGCAGGCCCACTCTGCAGAGGCTGAAACAAAATCTCCTGAATCTGAAGTCAGGCTGAGGATCAGACGTTGGCTGAGGCTGGAGTATGTGTCCATGATGGCACCTTCATGAAGCGGGGGCCTCATGAGGCCGAGGAAGTTTTCCCACGCTGAGTTTGGAGGTTGCTCCAAACAAAAAGGTTTCCTTCTGCGGGACATTCGAGTCCTGTTGCTTGGCTCCAGGACATACCATACGGAAGGACTGGAGAGCAGGGTTCGAAGGATGGATCGCTGTACAGCATGCCTCGCATTCCCATTGGACATTTGCGCCAAGATATGTTTGATTTGCTGCCTCTGGGGCACGCTTCCCAGGGGGCTGAGTTGAAATGGCCTCTCCTGAGGATGCGTCATAATGTGCGTTTGGGTCCATGGAGACCTTGGAATGTGCTGGTTGTTCAGGGGCCCTACGGAACTCTCCTACCTTAAGGGTTTGATACATCCCCAGTAAGAAAGCTCCCCATGTGGAGACGAGAGAGGTTTGGTTTGGTGCCTCAGAAAAGCCCCGTGTGCTGGTCTACGAAAACAGTCCTCTGAGGACGGACACATGGAAACCAAAGATAAGGTTCAGATTAGGGCCTGGGGGCCTGTCCATTTCAACCTTCTGTCTCTGGGGACACTGTCTGAGAGTCTAAGTGGAGATAGTTGCTCCGCTGCTGTTAGAGAGCCCCTCTTAGTCCATGGTGGCCTACACTATTGATGGCCTCAGGGGCCTTGGAGCTTTTCCCTAACCTGTAGGGTTGTGGTCAATGGATTGGGCACACTTTCCTTGGAGAGGGCAGGCACAATCTTTCGCTGTGGCTCCAGAGGCCCTAGCCTGGAGGATGTGAGGGTCCAGGCTGTGGGCACAGAAGTGTGAAAACACAAACTGAGCTTATGAATGGCGCCTAGGGTATGGCAGGCCGGATGTACCGCCCGAGAGGGAGCACCTGGACCTCTGAAACAAGGGCGAGTGGGAGGCGTTCCTACAGGCTTTGTCTCTGGATGTTGTGTCCGGGATAGCCATGGATTGGAGGGGTGGCCTCAGGGACTGTGGACGAGTATTCCTCTCTGGGGATTTGTCCCAGCTCCCAAGAGTGTTGGGCCATTTTGTGGAAAGGGTGGAGTCGTGTTGTCTGGCTCATGTGTCTCTCCAAGAAAGGGATTCCTGAGCAGAGCCCAGGGTACGGTCAGGGTGACTGGAAAACTCAGACACTGGTGTGGATTGGGTGCATAGGGGCTTGGCAAGCCCCATATGCGGGCTCTTGGTCCAGGCCCTGACAGGCCTTTCTTTGACATGGGGCTCATGCTGAGGGTCAGAGTGTAAATTTGTGCCCAAGATGCACTCACGTTTGGGCGTGGCACAGGGGACCTGAAGGTTTCTCCCACCCTGAAGGTGTGACTTCATGCCAAGAGTAAGCTTTACAGCCATGGGGAAGGAGGAGTACTGTTTTGTGCGTGCGATACCCAGCTTTGTGGAGAATTGATATAATGTCTAGGTTCAGATATCTGAAAACCAAGGTTAGGAAGAGGTGACGGCATAAGACCATGGCGTGTCCGAAGTGCTGTGTGTGCGGCCAGCTGTCTCCTTGTCTGTCTGGACTTCTGGCTTTAGGCTGTGTCAGACAGAGCATGAGTGCCCAGAGCAGCCTATCCAGTTCGGGTACCGTCGAGGCCCGAGCAGGTTGATCCTCATCTGGGTTTTCTGGGGAGCGCCCCAGGGAAACGTTTCTCTTCCGTTGGGCATACACTGGTCTGGGTTGTCGTTCTGGAGTTCCTAGTCCGGAGGGCTTGTTTGCCAGGAGTGTGAGGAAGGAAGTCTGAAAACACATTCTAGCGTGAGGTTTGGGCCCGAGGACTCGGCAGGCCCACTCTGCAGAGGGTGAATCGAGATCTCCTGCACTGAGGTCATGTCAACTATGAGACGTGCCTCAGGTTAGAGTTTTTGTCCAGCATGGCCTCTTCCTGAAGTGTGTGGGGGCTTCATGAGGCCAGTGCGGTTTGCCTACGATGGGATTTGTGAACTACTCCAAAACTCAAGGTTTCCTTCTGCACGACAGTCGAGTCCTATTGGATGGTTCCAGGAGGCCCCATACGGAAAGACTCGAGAGCAGGTGTCTAAGCATGGATGCCTGGGAACGCCACCTCTTATTATCTCTCTTTAGTCAGGACAAGGCAGGCTCAATCTGTGGGCTCCTGGGTGAGCTACCCAGAGCGGAGAGTTGAAATGGACTCTCCTGAAGATGAGTCCTCCTGTGGCTTGGTGGCCTGTGAGACCTTGGAATGTGGAAGTGGCTCAGGGTCTCTGCAGGATTCTCCAACCTGAGGTGTTTGACACGGCTCCAACAAGGAAACTTCCCATGTGGTGACAAGAGGAGTTCTGTTCAGTGCCTCAGGAAAGCCCCATATCCTGTTCTTCGAACAAAAACCTCTGAGGAGTGACACCTGGAAACCAAAGCGAGAGTTGAGATAGGGCCTAAGGGCCTGTCAGGCTCAACCGTCTATCTCTGTTGACATCTGTGTGCATGCCTTCGTGGAGGTAGCTGCTCAGCTTGTGTCCGAATGCCCCTGTGTGTCCAGGGAGGCTCCCAGTAGTGGGATGTCCTCGGGGGCCTTGAGGTTTCTCATATTCTGGAGAATTCTCAGTAGGGAGGGTTTGTGGGCCAGGAGTGTGAGGAGGGAAGTCTGAAAACACAAGCTAGGATGAAGATTGGAGCCTAGGGCAGAGAAGGCCCACTCTGCAGAGACTGAAACAAAATCCCCTGCATCTGAAGTCAGGCTGAGGATCAGATGTTGGCTGAGGCTGGAGTATGTGTCCATGATGGCACCTTCATGAAGCGGGGGCCTCATGAGGCATAGGAAGTTTTCCCACGCTGAGTTTGGAGGTTGCCCCCCAAAAAAGGTTTCCTTCTGCGGGACATTCGAGTCCTGTTGCATGGCTCCAGGACATACCATACGGAAGGACTTCAGAGCAGGGTTCGAAGGATGGATCGCTGTACAGCATGCCTCGCATTCCCATTGGCCATTTGCGCCAAGATATGTTTGATCTGCTGCCTCTAGGACACGCTACCCAGGGGGCTGATTTGAAATGGCCTCTCCTGAGGATGCGTCATAATGTGCGTTTGGGTCCATGGAGACCTTGGAATGTGCTGGTTGTTCAGTGGCCCTGCGGAACTCTCCTACCTTAAGGGTTTGATACATTCCCAGTAATAAAGCTCCCCATGTGGAGACGATAGAGGTTTGGTTTGGTGCCTCAGAAAAGCCCCGTGTGCTGGTCTATGAAAACAGTCCTCTGAGGATGGACACATGGAAATCAAAGCTAAGGTTCAGATTAGGGCCTGGGGGCCTGTCCATTTCAACCTTCTGTCTCTGGGGACACTGTCTGAGAGTCTAAGTGGAGATAGTTGCTCCGCTGTTGTCAGAGAGCCCCTCTAGTCCAGGGTGGCCTACACTATTGATGGCCTCAGGGGCCTTGGAGCTTTTCCCTCACCTGTAGTGTTGTGGTCAATGGATTGGGCACACTTTCCTTGGAGAGGGCAGGCACAATCTTTCGCTGTGGCTCCAGAGGCCCTAGCCTGGAGATTGTGTGGGTCCAGGCTGTGGGCACAGAAGTGTGAAAACACAAACTGAGCTTATGAGTTGCGCCTAGGGTATGGCAGGCTGTATATACAGCTTGAGAGGGAGCTCCTGGGCCTCTCAAACAAGGGCGAGTGGGAGGCGTTACTTCAGGGTTTTGTCTCCGGATGTTGTGTCCGGGATAACCGTGGATTGGCCTCAGGGACTGTGGACGAGTATCCCTCTCTGGGGATTAGTCCCAGCTCCCAAGAATTTGGGGCCATTTTGTGGAAAGGGTGGAGTCGTGTTGTCTGGCTCATGTGTCTCTCCAAGAAAGGGATTCCAGAGCAGAGCCCCAGGTACAGGTGGGGCGACTGGAAAACGCAAACACTGGTGAGGTCTTTGAGGACGTAGGTATGGCAGGCTCAATCTACAAACCATGAGAAGAACTCTTCAGGATATGAAGAAATAGCGAGTCTGAGGCACTTGCTCAGGCTGTTGTCTCAGGATTTTATATCAACGATGGCCGTGGAATGTGGGGAGGCCTCATGGGCCTTGGACGAATCTTCCTCTCTGTGGATATGGCCCGGTCCCAATTGTTTTTCGTCAATCTGTGGGATGGGAGGTCTCCTTTCAGGTTTATTACCTCAGGTGTCCGAACAAAAGAGGAATTCCAAAGCAGAGCCCTGGGGAAGAGTGAAGGGACTACCCAAACTATGGTTAAATATTGGGGCGTAGGACCATGGCAGGCCCAATATGCTCTCTCTTCATACAGCCATTAAGAGGCCTTATGTGAGTACTGGGCACAGGCTGAGGGTCACAGTGTGTGTTTGTGACCAATGTGGCCCGCGAGCATCGGCGGAGCTTCATGGGCCACACTGGTTTCAACTACACTGGACTTTGGACAACATGCCAATCACAATGTCTCTTGCCATGGGGAAGGTGTTCTATTTCTGCATCATTTTCAACCCTGGGCAGTGGTTGGAGATAAGGTCTAGGTTCTGAACCCTGAAAAACCGCAGTTGGAAAGAGATGACAACCTAAGGCCATGGCAAGTCTGATATGCTCAGTGTGCGGTCAGCTGCCTGGGTGTTGGTCAGGAGGTTCTGGCTCAGGTTGTGTCAGACAGTGCATTAGTGCCCAGGTTAGACTATATAATTTGGGTACAGTCGAGTGCCGTGTAGGTTGATCCTCATTTGAGGTGCTTGGGCAGCTCATTAGGCAAGATATTATTTCTAGATGGCAGGCAGAGTGCTGCATTGTGGGTCCGGAAATGCCATACTTGAGCGCTTCTGGGCCAGGAGTGTGAGGACAGAATCTGAGAACACAAGCTAGACTTGGGCTTCAGGCCGAGGGCACGGCAGATACCCCATGAAGATCTAAACCAATATCTCAAGCATCTGAAGTCACGGCGAGGATCAGACGTTTGCTCAGGTTGGAGTTTCTGTGCATGACTGCCCCTTCATAAACGGAGGTGAATCTCAAGGCCATGCAGGTTTTCCCACGTTGGGAGTTGTGAATGCCCCCTTCAAGGATTCCTTCTGAGGGACAATTGAGACCTGTTGCAAAGCTCCAGGACATCACATATGGAATGACTCCAGAGCACCGTTCGAGGATGGATGCCAGGGAAGCCCGCCTCGCATTCCAATTGTCTCCTAGCAACAAATAGTTGTGATAGGATGGCTCTGCAGGAGCAACCGGGTTGGCTGAGTTGAAATGGACTTTCCTGAGGATGGGGCCTAATGTGTGCTTGTGTTGCTGAGGGCCTTGGAATGCGGTGGTGGCACCGGGACCCTGAAGTATTCTTCTAAGCTTTTGACATAGCTCCCAAACAGAAGTTTCCTTGTGGAGACGAGATTTTTTCTGAAGGGTGTCTCAGGAAACCCCTTATGCTGGTATTGGAATCCAGGCTTTGAGTATACATGCCGGTAAAGCAAAGCACTGGATCCAATTATGGCCTAGGTTCCTGTCTTGTTCAATCTTCTTCTCTGGGGATATCCATCTATGGAATGAGTGGAGGTAGATCTCCCCTGGTGTCAGACCGCCCTTGTTTGTCCCCGGAGACCTATACTATTGGGATGGCCTCGGGGACTTGGGAGAGTTCTCATAATTTGTACAATTTTGGACAATGAAATGGGCAGAATTCCCATGGATTGGGTAGGCAGAGTCCTAATGTGTGGCACCAGGGGCCCCAGCCTGGAGGGTGTGTGGCTCAGGACTTTGAGGACAGAAGTCTGAAAACACAAACTCAGCTTAGGTTTGGGAACGTAGGTATGGGAGGCCCAATCTACACACCATGAGAAGAACTCTTCAGGATATGAAGAAAGAGCGAGTCTGATGCGTTTGCTCCGGCTTTTGTCTCTGGATTTTGTATCAACGATGACCGTCGAATGTGGGGAGGTTTCAGGGCCATGGATGAATGGAGGCATCACGAGGCCATGGAGGTTTTCCCACGGTGCGAGTGTGTGATGCTGCAAACTACAAGGATTCCTTCTGCAGGACAGTTGAGACCTGTTGAATGGATCAAGGACACCCCATTAGGAATTTCTCCAGAGCAGAGTTCTAACAACGGATACCTGGGCAACAAACTCGCATTCCAATTGTCTCCTAGTGACAAAGCAGGTTTGATCTGCTGGCACTGGGTGAGCAACCGCCAGGTTTGAGTTGAAATGGACTCTCCTGAAGATGGGTCATAATGTGGGATTGTGTCCATTGATACATTGGAATGGGGCGGTGGCTCCAGTCACGTGAAATTTTCTCCTAACTGGAGGTTTAGACACAGTTCCATATAGCATGATTCCCATGTGGCATGCGATTTGTTCTGATTGGTAGCTCCAGAAACCCCCATGTGCTGGTATTGGAATCCAGGCCTCTGAGGAGAGATACGTGAAAACAAAAGCAATGGATCCGTTTAGGGCCTAGGTGCCTGTCCTGTTCAATCTTCTTTTCTATGGATATCTATCTACAGGTCTGATTGGAGGTAGTGGCTCAGCTTGTGGCAGATGGTCCCTGTTTGTCCCGGACATCCTACAATATTGGGGTGGCCTCGGGGACTTCGGATGTTTCTCCTAATCTGTCAGGTTGTGCCAAAGGAATGAGCAGAATTCCCATGGAGAGGGCAGGCACAGTCCTGAGGTGTGGCTCCATGGGGCCAAGCCTTGAGGGTGTGTGGGCCAGGACAATGGAGACAGAAGTCTGAAAACAGAAACTTGGCTTAGGTTTGGGGACATAGGTATGGCAGGCCCGATCTACAGACCATGAGAATTTTTCAGGCTTTGAACAAAGGGCGAGTGTGTGGCGCTTTTTCAGGCTTTTGTCTCCGGATTTTGTGTCAATGGTGGCCGTGGAATGTCAGGATGGCCTCATCAGCCATGGACGAGTATTTCTCTCTGTGAATTTGGCCCAATTCCAAGTGTTTGCGGTCATTCTTTGGACGGTAGAAGTCCTTTGTCTATTTTTTTTTAACCTCATGTGTCCCACCAAGGAGGGATTCTAGAGAAGAGATCTGAGTAGGGGTGACTAGACTTCTCAAGCACTGGTTAAGGTTTGGGGAGTAGGGGCATGGTAATCTCCATATGTGGGCTCTTGGTCCAGCCCCGGAGAGGCTTTACTTGAGGCCAGGGTTCATGCTTAGGGTCCTAATGTGTGTTTGTGCCCATTGCAGCCCTCAAGCATGTCTGAGGCCTCATGGGCCATGCTGGTTTCTCCTACACTGCACGTTGGACAACATGCCAACCACAGGGTTTCTGGTCATGGGGAAGGAGGAGTTCTGATTTCTGCATCACGTACATGGCATGGCAGTGAGTAGAGATAAGGTCTAGATTCTGAAGCCTGAAAACCGAGGTTGGTAAGAGATGACGACCTAAGGCCATGGTGGGTCCAATGCACTTAGTGTGCGGCCAGATGTCTGTGTCCATCATGAGGT
This sequence comes from Mustela nivalis, assembly GCF_964662115.1. Lineage (NCBI taxonomy): Eukaryota > Metazoa > Chordata > Mammalia > Carnivora > Mustelidae > Mustela > Mustela nivalis. The sequence goes on from NW_028136163.1 coordinate 96,491, forward strand.
CTGGGCTCAGGCTGTGTCAGGCAGGGCATTAGTCCCCAGGCTAGACTGTATAATTGAGGTACAGTCGAGTGATGTGAAGGTTGGTCCTCATTTGGGGTTTCTGGTTGGCCCCATAGGGCAAAGATTTTCTTCTGGAGGGCAGGCAGAGTGCTGCACTCTGGCTCCAGAATTGCCAACTTCAGGGCTTGTGGGCCAGGTGTTTTAGGACAGAAGTCTGAGAACACAAGTTCAGCTTTGAATTCGCAGCGGTGACATGGCAGGCACACTCTACAGACCTGAAATGAGATCTCGTGCATCTGAAGTCAGGGCGAGGATCAGATGTTGGCTTAGGTTGGAGTTTCTGTACATGATGTCCCCTTCATGAAGGTGGGGGGGGGCATCAGGAAACCATGCAAGATTTCCAACTTTGTGAGTGTGTGATGCTCCAAACCACAAGGATTCCGTCAGCGGGACAGTCACGAACTTTTGGATGGATCAAGGACGTCCCATAAGAAATGCTCCAAAGCACAGTTCTAATGATGGATGCCTGGGCAGTCCAACTTGCATTCCAGTTGTGTCCTAGTGAAAAGGAGGATTCGATCTGCTGTCACTGGGGGAACAACCGAGGGGGCTGAATTGAAATGCACTCTCATGAGGATCAGTCATGATGTGGATTTGTGTCCATGGATCCCTTGGAATGGGGCAGTGGCTCTGTTTCCCTGAAGAATTCTCCTAACCTGAGGTTTTGATGCAGCTCCAAAGAGCAAGTTTCCCATGTAGAGACGAGATTTGTTCTGAAACCCCCACAACCTGGTATTGGAAACCAAGCGTCTGGGGAACAATGCCTGGAATCCAAAGCAATGGATCTGATTACGGTCTAGGGGCCTGTCCTTTTCAATATTCTCCTCTGAGTGTCTCTGTCTAAGATTCAGAATGGAGGTCACTGCTCCGCTTGTGTCAGATCACCCATGTTTGTTGGGGGAGGCCAACACTATTGGGCTGGTCTTGGGAATTGGAGGTTTCTCGTAATCTGTAAGGTTGTGGCAAATGAAACGGGCAGAGTTCCCTTGGAGAGCACTGGCACAGTCCTTAGGTGTGACACCACCTTTCTGGGAGTCATCCAGGAGGTCCAGGCTCAGGCTGTGTCAGACAGGGCATTAGTGCCAAGCTTAGACTGTATAATTGGAGTAAAGTTGATGGCATGCAAATTGATCCTCATTTGGCGTTTCTGGGTAGCCCCAAGGGCAACGTTTTTCTTCTGGAGGGAAGGAAGAGTGCTGCATTGTGGCGACGGAATTCTCACACTGGAGGGCTTGTGGGACAGAATTGTGAGGAAGGAAGTGTGAGAACACAAGCTAGGCTTAGGTTTTGGGTCAAGATCATGGCAGGCACACTCTGTAGAGCTAAATCTAAATCTCATGCATCTGAAGTCAGGGCGAGGATCAGACGTAGGCTCAGGTTAAAGTTTCTGTTCAGGATGGCCCCTTCATGATGGTGGGGGGCATCAATAGAGCCATCAGATCTAAACTGTCTTGTTGCTAGGAGACAATTGGAATGCGAGGCGGGCTTCCCAGGCATCCATCCGCGAACAGTGCTCTGGAGTCATTCCATATGGGATGTCCTGGAGCTGTCCAACAGGTCTCAATTGTCCCGCAGAAGGAATCCTTGAAGGGGGCATCGCACAACTCCCAACGTGGGAAAACCTCAATGGCCTCGAGATTCCGCTCCCTTCATGAAGCGGCCGTCATGCACAGAAACTCCAACCTGAGCCAACGTCTGATCCTCGCCCTGACTTCAGATACATGAGATATTGGTTCAGATCTGCAGGGGGTACCTGCCGTGCCCTCGCCCTGAAACCCAAGTCTAGCTTGTCTTCTCAGACTTCCGTCCTCACACTCCTGGCCCCGAAGCCCTCAAGTTTGGCAATTCCGGACCCACAATGCAGCACCCTGCATGCCCTCTAGAAAAAAAATTATTGCCTCATGAGCTGACCAGGCACCTTAAATGAGGATAAACCTGCACAGCACTCGACTTTACCCAAATTATATAGTCTAACCTGGGCACTAATTCACTGTCGAACACAACCTGAGCCCGGACCTCCTGACCAACACCCAGAAAGCTGACCGCACACTGAGCACATAAAACCCGCCATGGCCTTAGGTCATCATCTCTTCCCTACCACAGTTTTCAGGATTCAGAACCGAGACCTATCTCCAATCACTGCCCAGGGGTGAGTGTGATGCAGAAATCAGAACTCCTCCTTACCCATGGCAAGAACCCTTGTGGTTGGCACGTTGTCCAACGTTCAGTGTAGGAGAAACCAGCATTCACCCTGAGGCCCCGCCTATTCTTGAGTGCGACGAGGGCATACACACGCATTGTGACCCTCATCATGAACCTGTCCTCTAGTAAGTCCTCTCCTTGTCTGGACCATTAGATGTCATAATGGGCTTGACATGTCCCTAGGCCCCAATTTTTAACCAGATTTCTGATTGTCCAGTCGCCCCTCCCCAGGGCTCTACTCTGGAATCCCTCATTCGGTGGGACACCTAAGGTTAAAAAGAAAACAACAACAACAACAAAAAAAAAAAAAAAACGGACTTCTTCCAGCCCACAGAATGACCCCAAACTCTTTGGACGGGGCGAAACCAACAGAGAGTAAGACTCGTCCATTTCCCATGAAGTCACCCAGAAATTCCACGACCATGAGTGACACGATATCCAGAGACAAAAACTTGAGAAGGAGCCTCACACTCGCCCTTCTTTCAAATCCCGAAGAGTTCTCCTCATGGTCTGTAGATCAGTCCTGCCATACCTATGACCCGAAACATAAGCCGAGTTTGTGTTTTCAGACAACTGTCCAAACAGCCCTGGCCTACACAACCTACAGGCTAAGGCCCCTGGAGCCAAACCTGAGGACTGTACTTGCCCTCTCCAAGGGAATTGTGTGTGCCCATTCCAATGGCCACAACCCTTCTAATAGGATAAACCTCCAAAGTCCCTGATCCATCTCAATAGTGGTGGCTTCCCAGGAAAAACAGGGGCAATCTGAGCCCTACAGAGCACCTACCTGCACTCAGACCCATAGACAGATGTCCCCAGAGGTAAAAAGGAAAGAACAGGCCCCTAGGCACTAATCAGATCCATTGCTTTCGTTTCCAGGAATCTCTCCTCAGAGGCCTGGATTTCAAAAGCAGCATATAGCTGTTTCTTGACTCACCCTTCAGAAAACTTCTCATCTACACATGGGAACCTTACACGTTGGAGCTGTGTCAAAGCCTCTGTTTAGTAGAACTCTTTAGGGCCCAAGTGCCACCGCTTCCTTCCAAGGTCTCCATAGACACAAAGGCACATAAGGACCCATCCACAGGGGTGTCCATCAATGCAGCATCCTCGGTTGCTCCCCACAGATCCAGGAGGTCTAACCTGTCTTATTCCTAGGAGACAATAGGAATGCGAAGTGGACTACCCAGCAATCCATCCTTAGAACCCTGCTCAGAATCATTGGCCTGGAGCCAAACAACAGGTCTCAATTGTCCTGCAGAAGACTCTCTGCAGTTTGGAGCTTCTCAAAACTCCCATCGTGGGAAAACCCCCATGGCCTCGTGATGCCCCCCCCATTCATGAAGGGGCCATCAGGGACAGAAACTCCAACCTGAGCGATCTTCTGATCCTCGCCCTGACTTCAGATGCACGAGATCTCGATTCAGGTCTGTAGATTGTGCCTGCCATGGCCTCACCCAGAAACCTAAGCCTAGCTTGTGTTCTCAGACTTTTGTCGTCAGACTACTGGCCCACAAGCCCTCCAGTTTGGCAATCCAGAACTACAATGCCGCACTCTGCCTGCCCGCCAGAAGAAAAACATTGTCCTCTGGGGCTATCCAGTAACCCCAAATGAGGATCAACCTGCACCGACCTTGGCTGTACCCCCAAATACATAGGCTGACCAGGGCACTAATGCCCTTTCTGACACAGCCTGAGCCTGGACCCCCTGGCCCCTCGCAGACAGCTGGCCGCACACTGAGCACATCGAGCCGCCATGGCCTTAGGTCGTCATCTCTTCCCAACTTCGGTTTTCAGGTTTCAGAACCTAGACCTTATCTCCAATCACTGCCCGGGGTTGAAGGTGATGCTGAAATCAGAACTCTTTCCCCATGGCAAGAAACCTTGTGGTTGGCATGTTGTCCAATGTACAGTGTCGTTGAAAACAGTGTGGCCCATGAGGCCCCGCCCATGCTCGCTGGCCACTATGGTCACAAACACACATTGTGACCCTCAGGCTGAGCCCAGTCCTCAAGTAAGGCCACTCAGTGGCTGGATGAAGAGACAGCATATTGGGCTTGCCATGCCCCTAGGCCCCAATTTTTAACCATAGTTCGGGTTGTCCCTTCAGTCTTCCCCACGGCTTAGCTTTGGAATTCCTCTTTTGGTGGGACACCTGAGGTAACAAAACTGAAATGAGTCATCCCATCCCACAGATTGACGAAAAGCAATTGCTAATCGGGCCAAATCCTCAGAGAGGAAGATTCGTCCACGGCCCATGAGGCCTCCCCGACATTCCACGGCCATCGCTGATACAAAATCCAGAGACAAAAGCCTGAGCAAGCGCCTCAGACTCGCACTTTCTTCATATCCTGAAGAGTTCTTCTCATGGTTTGTAGATCGTGCCTGCCATACCTACGTCCCCAAACCTAAGCTGAGTTTGTGTTTTCAGACTTCTGTCCTCAAAGTCTTGGGCCACACACCCTCCAGGCTGGGCCCCTGGAGCCACACATTAGGACTGTGCCTACCAATCCATGGGAATTCTGCCCATCCCATGGTCCAAAATCGTACAAATTAGTAGAAACCTCCAAATTCCCTGAGGCCATCCCAATAGTGTAGGTCGCCCGGAACAAAGAAGGGCTGTCTGACACCAGCTGATTATCGAACTCCACTCATAACATAGATGGATGTCCCCAGAGAAGAATATTGAACCAGACAGGACCCTAGGCCATAATACGATCCATTGCTTTGGGTTACAGGCATGTGTACTCAAAAGCCTGATTCCAATACGAGCATAGGGGTTTTCATGAGGCACCCATCAGAACTCATCTCGTCTCCACAAAAAAACCTGTGCATGGGAGCCATGTCCAAAGCTTAGGAGAGTACTGGATGGTCCCGGTGCCACCGCCCCATTCCAAGGCCCTCATGGACACAAAAACACATTAGGACCCATCCTCAGGAAAGTCCATTTCAATTCAGCCACCCCGGTTGCTCCCGCAGAGCCATCAGATCTAAACTGTCTTGTTGCTAGGAGACAATTGGAATGCGAGGCGGGCTTCCCAGGCATCCATCCGCGAACGGTGCTCTGGAGTCATTCCATATGGGATGTCCTGGAGCTGTCCAACAGGTCTCAATTGTCCCGCAGAAGGAATCCTTGAAGGGGGCATCGCACAACTCCCAACGTGGGAAAACCTCAATGGCCTCGAGATTCCGCTCCCTTCATGAAGCGGCCGTCATGCACAGAAACTCCAACCTGAGCCAACGTCTGATCCTCGCCCTGACTTCAGATGCATGAGATATTGGTTCAGATCTGCAGGGGGTACCTGCCGTGCCCTCGCCCTGAAACCCAAGTCTAGCTTGTCTTCTCAGACTTCCGTCCTCACACTCCTGGCCCCGAAGCCCTCAAGTTTGGCAATTCCGGACACACAATGCAGCACCCTGCCTGCCCTCTAGAAAAAAAATTATTGCCTCATGAGCTGCCCAGGCACCTTAAATGAAGATAAACCTACAAAGCACTCGACTTTACCCAAATTATATAGTCTAACCTAAGCACTAATGCACTGTCGAACACAACCTGAGCCCGGACCTCCTGACCAACACCCAGAAAGCTGACCGCACACTGAGCACATAAAACCCGCCATGGCCTTAGGTCATCATCTCTTTCCTACCTCAGTTTTCAGGCTTCAGAACCGAGACCTTATCTCCAATCACTGCCCAGGGGTGAGTGTGATGCAGAAATCAGAACTCCTCCTTACCCATGGCAAGAACACTTGTGGTTGGCACGTTGTCCAACTTTCAGTGTAGGAGAAACCAGCATTCACCATGAGGCCTCGCCCATTCTTGAGTTTCGAGGGCATACACATGCATTGTGACCCTCATCATGAGTCCTGTCCTCTAGTAAGTCCTCTCCTTGGCTGGACCATTAGATGTCATAATGGGCTTGACAGGTCCGTAGGCCACAATTTTTAACCAGATTTCTGATTGTCCAGTCGCCCCTCCCCAGGGCTCTACTCTGGAATCACTCATTCGGTGGGACACCTGAGGTTAAAAAAGAAAACAACAACAAAAAAAAAAAAAAAAAAAAAAAAAAACGGACTTCTTCCAGCCCACAGAATGACCCCAAACTCTTTGGACGCGGCCAAACCAACAGAGAGTAAGACTCGTCCATTTCCAATGAAGTCACCCAGAAATTCCACGACCATGAGTGACACGATATCCAGAGACTAAAACTGAGCAGGAGCTTCACACTCGCCCTTCTTTCAAATCCCGAAGAGTTCTCCTCATGGACTGTAGATCAGTCCTGCCATACCTATGACCCGAAACATTAGCTGAGTTTGTGTTTTCAGACAACTGTCCAAACAGCCCTGGCCTACACAACCTACAGGCTAAGGCCCTTGGAGCCAAACCTGAGGACTGTACTTGCCCTCTCCAAGGGAATTGTGTGTGCCCATTCCAATCGCCACAACCCTTCTAATAGGATAAACCTCCAAAGTCCCTGATCCATCTCAATAGTGGTGGCTTCCCAGGAAAAACAGGGGCAATCTGAGCCCTACAGAGCACCTACCTGCACTCAGACCCATAGACAGTTGTCCCCAGTGGTAAAAAATAAAGAACAGGCCCCTAGGCACTAATCAGATCCATTGCTTTGGTTTCCAGGAATCTCTCCTCAGAGGCCTGGATTTCAAAAGCAGCATATAGCTGTTTCTTGACTCACCCATCAGAAAACATCTCATCTACACATGGGAAACTTGCACGTTGGAGCTGTGTCAAAGCCTCTGTTTAGTAGAACTCTTTAGGGCCCAAGTGCCACCGCTTCATTCGTTAAGTGTAGTTGAAACCAGTGTGGCCCATGAGGCCCCGCCCATGCTCGCGGGCCACATTGGTCACAAACACACATTGTGACGCTCAGGCTGAGCCCAGTCCTCAAGTAAGGCCACTCAGTGGCTGGATGAAGAGATAGCATATTGGGCTTGCCATGCCCCTAGGCCCCAATTTTTAACCATAGTTCGGGTTGTCCCTTCAGTCTTCCCCACGGCTTGGCTTTGGAATTCCTCTTTTGGTGGGACACCTGAGGTAAGAAAACTGAAATGAGTCCTCCCATCCCACAGATTGACGAAAAGCAATTGGGAATCGGGACAAATCCTCAGAGAGGAAGATTCGTCCATGGCCCATGAGGCCTCCCCGACATTCCACAGCCATCACTGATACAAAATCCAGAGACAAAAGTTTGAGCAAGCACCTCAGACTCGCACTTTCTTCATATCCTGAAGAGTTCTTCTCATGGTTTGTAGATCAGGCCTGCCATACCTACGTCCCCAAACCTAAGCTGAGTTTGTGTTTTCAGACTTCTGTCCTCAAAGTCTTGGGCCACACACCCTCCAGGCTGGGCCCCTGGAGCCACACATTAGGACTGTGCCTACCAATCCATGGGAATTCTGCCCATTCCATGGTCCAAAATCGTACAAATAGGAGAAACCTCCAAAGTCCCTGAGGCCATCCCAATAGTGTAGGTCGCCCGGAACAAACAAGGCCGGTCTAACAACAGCTGATAATCGACCTCCACTCATACCATAGATGGATGTCCCCAGAGAAGAAGATTGAACCAGACAGGACCCTAGGCCATAATAGGATCCATTGCTTTGGGTTACAGGCATGTGTCCTCAAAAGCCTGATTCCAATACGAGCATAGGTGTTTTCCTGAGGCACCCATCAGAACTCATCTCGTCTCCACAAGGAAACCTGTGCATGGGAGCCATGTCCAAAGCTTAGGAGAGTACTGGAGGGTCCCGGTGCCACCGCCCCATTCCAAGGCCCTCATGGACACAAAAACACATTAGGACCCATCCTCAGGAAAGTCCATTTCAACTCAGCCACCCCGGTTGCTCCGGCAGAGCCATCAGATCTAAACTGTCTTGTTGCTAGGAGACAATTGGAATGCGAGGCGGGCTTCCCAGGCATCCATCCGCGAACGGTGCTCTGGAGTCATTCCATATGGGATGTCCTGGAGCTGTCCAACAGGTCTCAATTGTCCCGCAGAAGGAATCCATGAAGGGGGCATCCCACAACTCCCAACGTGGGAAAACCTCAATGGACTCGAGATTCCGATCCCTTCATGAAGCGGCCGTCATGCTCAGAAACTCCAACCTGAGCCAACGTCTGATCCTCGCCCTGTCTTCACATACATGAGATATTGGTTCAGATCTTCAGGGGGTACCTGCCGTGCCCTCGCCCTGAAACCCAAGTCTGGCTTGTCTTCTCAGACTTCCGTCCTCACACTCCTGGCCCCGAAGCCCTCAAGTTTGGCAATTCCGGACCCACAATGCAGCACTCTGCCTGCCCTCTAGAAAAAAAATTATTGCCTCATGAGCTGCCCAGGCACCTTAAATGAGGGTAAACCTACACAGCACTCGACTTTACCCAAATTATGTAGTCTAACCTGGGCACTAATGCACTGTCGAACACAACCTGAGCCCAGACCTCCTGACCAACACCCAGAAAGCTGACCGCACACTGAACACATAAAACCCGCCATGGCCTTAGGTCATCATCTCTTCCCTACCTCAGTTTTCAGGCTTCAGAACGAGACCTTATCTCCAATCACTGCCCATGGGTGAGTGTGATGCAGAAATCAGAACTCCTCCTTACCCATGGCAACAATCATTGTGGTTGGCACGTTCAGTGTAGGAGAAACCAGCATTCACCCTGAGGCCCCGCCCATTCTTGAGTGCGATGAGGGCATACACACGCATTGTGACCCTCAGCATGAGTCCTGTCCTCCAGTAAGTCCTCTCAGTGGCTGAACCATTAGATGTCATAAGGGGCTTGACATGTCCCTAGGCCCCAATTTTTAACCAGATTTCTGATTGTCCAGGCGCTACCCTCCCAGGGCTCTACTCTGGAATCCATCATTTGGTGGGACACCTGAGGTTAAAAAAGAAAACAACAACAACAACAACAACTAAAAAACGGACTTCTTCCAGCCCACAGAATGACCCCAAACTCTTTGGACGGGGCCAAACCACCAGAGAGTAAGACTCGTCCATTTCCCATGAAGACACCCAGAAATTCCACGACCATGAGTGACACGATATCCAGAGACAAAAACTTGAGCAGAGCCTCACACTCTCCCTTCCTTCAAATCCTGAAGAGTTCTCCTCATGGTCTGTAGATCTGTCCTGCCATACCTATGACCCGAAATATAAGCCGAGTTTGTGTTTCCAAACAGCCCTGGCCTACACAACCTACAGGCTCAGGCCCCTGGAGCCAAACCTGAGGACTGTACTTGCCCTCTCCAAGGGAATTGTGTGTGCCCATTCCAATGGCCACAACCCTTCTCATAGGATAAACCTCCAAAGTCCCTGATCCATCTCAATAGTGGTGGCTTCCCAGGAAAAACAGGGGCAATCTGAGCCCAACTGAGCACCTACCTGCACTCAGACCCATAGACAGAGGTCCCCAGAGGGAAAAAGGAAAGAACAGGCCCCTAGGCACTAATCAGATCCATTGCTTTGGTTTCCAGGCATCTCTCCTCAGACGTCTGGATTTCAAAAGCAGCATATAGCTGTTTCTTGACTCACCCATCAGAAAACATCTAATCTACACATGAGAAACTTGCACGTTGGAGCTGTGTCAAAGCCTTTGTTTAGGAGAACCCTTTAGTGCCCCAGTGCCACCGCTTCATTCCAAGGTCTCCATAGACACAAAAGCACGTTAGGACCCATCCTCAGGGGTGTCCATTTCAACTCAGCGTCCTCGGTTGCTCCCCACAGATCCAGGAGATCTAACCTGTCTTGTTGCTAGGAGACAATTGGAATGCAAGGTGGGCTACCCAGCCATCCATCCTTAGAACCCTGCTCAGAATCATTGGCCTGGAGCCAAACAACAGGTCTCAATTGTCCTGCAGAAGACTCTCTGCAGTTTGGAGCTTCTCACAACTCCCATCTTGGGAAAACACCCATGGCCTCGTGATGACCCCCCCATTCATGAAGGGGCCATCAGGGACAGAAACTCCAACCTGAGCGATCGTCTTATCCGCCCTGACTTCAGATGCACGAGATCTCGATTCAGGTCTGTAGATTGTGCTTGCCATGGCCTCACCCAGAAACCTAAGCCTAGCTTGTGTTCTCAGACTTTTGTCGTCAGACTACTGGCCCACAAGCCCTCCAGTTTGGCAATCCAGAACTACAATTCAGCACTCTGCCAGCCCTCCAGAAGAAAAACATTGTCCTCTGGGGCTACCCAGTAACCCCAAATGAGGATCAAACTGCACCGACCATGGCTGTACCCCAAATACATAGGCTCACCAGGGCACTAATGCCCTTTCTGACACAGCCTGAGCCTGGACCCCCTGGACCCTCCCAGAGAGCTGGCCGCACACTGAGCACATCGAGCCGCCATGGCCTTAGGTCGTCATCTCTTCCCAAACTCGGTTTTCAGGTTTCAGAACCTAGACCTTATCTCCAATCACTGCCCAGGGTTGAAGGTGATGCAAAAATCAGAACTCCTTCACCATGGCAAGAAACCTTGTGGTTGGCATGTTGTCCAACGTTCAGTGTCGTTGAAACCAGTGTGGCCCATGAGGCCAAGCCAATGCTCACAGGCCACATTGGTAACAAACACACATTGTGACGCTCTGGCTGAGCCTAGTCCTCAAGTAAGGCCGCTCAGTGGCTGGATGAAGAGATAGCATATTGGGATTGCCATGCCCATAGGCCCCAATTTTTAACCATAGTTCGGGTTGACCCTTCAGTCTTCCCCACGGCTTGGCTTTGGAATTCCTCTTTTGGTGGGACACCTGAGGTAACTAAACTGAAATGAGTCCTCCCATCCCACAGATTGACTAAAAGCAATTGGGAATCGGGCCAAATCCTCAGAGAGGAAGATTCGTCCATGGCCCATGAGGCCTCTCCGACATTCCACGGCCATCGCTGATACAAAATCCAGAGACAAAAGCCTGAGCAAGCGCCTCAGACTAGCACTTTCTTCATATCCTGAAGAGTTCTTCTCATGGTTTGTAGATCGGGCCTGCCATACCTACGTCCCCAAATCTAAGCTGAGTTTGTGTTTTCAGACTTCTGTCCTCAAAGTATTGGGCCAACCACCCTGCAGGCTGGGACCCTGGAGCCACACATTAGGACTGTGCCTACCAATCCATGGGAATTCTGCCCATTCCATGGTCCAAAATAGTACAAATTAGGAGAAACCTCCAAAGTCCCTGAGGCCATCCCAATAGTGTAGGTCGCCCGGAACAAACAAGGGCTGTCTGACACCAGCTGATAATCGACCTCCACTCATACCATAGATGCATGTCCCCAGAGAAGAAGATTGAACCAGACAGGAACCTAGGCCATAATAGGATCCATTGCTTTGGGTTACAGGCATGTGTCCTCAAAAGCCTGATTCCAATACGAGCATTGGGGTTTTCCTGAGGCACCCATCAGAACTCATCTCATCTCCACAAGGAAACCTGTGCATGGGAGCCATGTCCAAAGCTTAGGAGAGTACTTCAGGGTCCCAGTGCCACCGCCCCATTCCAAGGCCCACATGGACACAAAAACACATTAGGACCCATCCTCAGGAAAGTCCATTTCAACTCAGCCACCCCGGTTGCTCCAGCAGAGCCATCAGATCTAAACTGTCTTGTTGCTAGGAGACAATTGGAATGCGAGGCGGGCTTCCCAGGCATCCATCCGCGAACGGTGCTCTGGAGTCATTCCATATGGGATGTCCTGGAGCTGTCCAACAGGTCTCAATTGTCCCGCAGAAGGAATCCATGAAGGGGGCATCCCACAACTCCCAACGTGGGAAAACCTCAATGGCCTCGAGATTCCGATCCCTTCATGAAGCGGCCGTCATGCTCTGAAACTCCAACCTGAGCCAACGTCTGATCCTCGCCCTGACTTCAGATACATGAGATATTGGTTCAGATCTTCAGGGGGTACCTGCCGTGCCCTCGCCCTGAAACCCAAGTCTAGCTTGTCTTCTCAGACTTCCGTCCTCACACTCCTGGCCCCGAAGCCCTCAAGTTTGGCAATTCCGGACACACAATGCAGCACTCTGCCTGCCCTCCAGAAAAAAAATTATTGCCTCATGAGCTGCCCAGGCACCTTAAATGAGGGTAAACCTACACAGCACTCGACTTTACACAAATTATATAGTCTAACCTGGGCACTAATGCACTGTCGAACACAACCTGAGCCCGGACCTCCTGACCAACACCCAGAAAGCTGACCGCACACTGAACACATAAAACCCGCCATGGCCTTAGGTCATCATCTCTTCCCTACCTCAGTTTTCAGGCTTCAGAAACGAGACCTTATCTCCAATCACTGCCCAGGGGTGAGTGTGATGCAGAAATCAGAACTCCTCCTTACCCATGGCAAGAACCCTTGTGGTTGGCACGTTGTTCAACGTTCAGTGTAGGAGAAACCAGCATTCACCCTGAGGCCCCGCCCATTCTTGAGTGCGACGAGGGCATACACACGCATTGTGACCCTCAGCATGAGTCCTTTCTTCTAGTAAGTCCTCTCAGTTGCTGGACCATTAGATGTCATAATGGGCTTGACATGTCCTTGGCCCCAATTTTTAACCAAATTTCTGATGGTCCAGTCGCCCCTCCCCAGGGCTCTACTCTGGAATCCCTCATTTGTTGGGACACCTGAGGGTAAAAAAGAAAAAAACAAGAATAAAAAAAAAAAAAAGACTTCTTCCAGCCCACAGAATGACCCCAAACTCTTTGGACGGGCCAAACCACCAGAGAGTAAGACTCGTCCATTTCCCATGAAGTCACCCAGAAATTCCACGACCATGAGTGACACGATATCCAGAGACAAAAACTTGAGCAGGAGCCTCAAACTCGCCCTTCTTTCAAATCCCGAAGAGTTCTCCTCATGGTCTGTAGATCAGTCCTGCCATACCTATGACCCGAAACATAAGCCGAGTTTGTGTTTTCAGACAACTGTCCAAACAGCCCTGGCCTACGAAACCTACAGGCTCAGGCCCCTGGAGCCAAACCTGAGGACTGTACTTGCCCTCTCCAAGGGAATTGTGTGTGCCCATTCCAATGGCCACAACCCTTCTAATAGGATAAACCTCCAAAGTCCCTGATCCATCTCAATAGTGGTGGCTTCCCAGGAAAAACAGGGGCAATCTGAGCCCAACTGAGCGCCTACCTGCACTCAGACCCATAGACAGATGTCCCCAGAGGTAAAAAGGAAAGAATAGGCCCCTAGGCACTAATCAGATCCATTGCTTTGGTTTCCAGGCATCTCTCCTCAGAGACCTGGATTTCAAAAGCAGCATATAGCTGTTTCTTCACTCACCCATCAGAAAACATCTCATCTACACATGGGAAACTTGCACGTTGGAGCTGTGCCAAAGCCTCTGTTTAGGAGAACCCTTTAGGGCCCCAGTGCCTCCTCTTCATTCCAACGTCTCCATAGACACAAAAGCACGCTGGACCCATCCCCAGGGGTGTCCATTTCAACTCAGCGTCCTCGGTTGCTCCCCACAGATCCAGGAGATCTAACCTGTCTTGTTGCTAGGAGAAAATTGGAATGCGAGGTGGGCTACCCAGCCATCCATCCTTTGAACCCTGCTCAGAATCATTGGCCTGGAGCCAAACAACTGGTCTCAATTGTCCGGCAGAAGACTCTTTGCAGTTTGGAGCTTCTCAAAACTCCCATCGTGGGAAAACACCCATGGACTCGTGATGCCCCCCCCCCTTCATGAAGGAGCCATCAGGGACAGAAACTCGAACCTGAGCGATCGTCTGATCCTCGCGCTGACTTCAGATGCACGAGACCTCGATTCAGGTCTGTAGATTGTGCGTGCCATGGCCTCACCCAGAAACCTAAGCTTAGCTTGTGTTCTCAGACTTTTGTCGTCAGACTACTGGCCCACAAGCCCTCCAGTTTGGCAATCCAGAACTGCAATACAGCACTCTGCCGGCTCTGCAGAAGAAAAACATTGTCTTCTGGGGCTACCCAGTAACCCCAAATGAGGATCAACCTGCACCGACCTTGGCTGTACCCCAAATACATAGGCTGACCAGGGCACTAATGCCCTTTTTGACACAGCCTGAGCCTGGACCCCCTGGCCCCTTCCAGACAGCTGACCGCACACTGAGCACATCGAGCCGCCATGGCCTTAGGTCGTAATTTCTTCCCAACATCAGTTTTCAGGTTTTAGAACCTAGACCTTATCTCCAGTCACTGCCCAGGGTTGAAGTTGATGCAGAAATCAGAACTCCTTCCCCATGGCAAGAAACCTTGTGGTTGCCATGTTGTCCAACGTTCAGTGTCGTTGAAACCAGTGTGGCCCATGAGGCCCCGCCCATACTTGCGGGCCACATTGGTCACAAACACACATTGTGACACTCAGGCTGAGCCCAGTCCTCAAGTAAGGCCACTCAGTGGCTGGATGAAGAGAGAGCATATTGGGCTTTCCATGCCCCTAAGCCCCAATTTTTAACCATAGTTCGGGATGTCCCTTCAGTCTTCCCCACGGCTTGGCTTTGGAATTCCTCTTTTGGTGGGACACCTGAGGTAACAAAACTGAAATGAGTCCTCCCATCCCACAGATTGACGAAAAGCAATTGGGAATCGGGCCAAATCCTCAGAGAGGAAGATTCGTCCATGGCCCATGAGGCCTCCCCGTCATTCCACGGCCATCACTGATACAAAATCCAGAGACAAAAGCCTGAGCAAGCACCTCAGAGTTGCACTTTCTTCATATCCTGAAGAGTTCTTCTCATGGTTTGTAGATCGGGCCTGCCATACCAACGTCCCCAAACCTAAGCTGAGTTTGTGTTTTCAGACTTCTGTCCTCAAAGTCTTGGGCCACACACCCTCCAGGCTGGGCCCCTGGAGCCACACATTAGGACTGTGCCTACCAATCCATGGGAATTCTGCCCATTCCATGGTCCAAAATCGTACAAATTAGGAGAAATCTCCAAAGTCCCTGAGGACATCCCAATAGTGTAGGTCGCCTGGAACAAACAAGGGCTGTCTGACACCAGCTGATAATCGACCTCCACTCATACCATAGATGGATGTCCCCAGAGAAGAAGATTGAACCAGACAGGAACCTAGGCCATAATAGGATCCATTGCTTTGGGTTACAGGCATGTGTCCTCAAAAGCCTGATTCGAATACGAGCATAGGGGTTTTCCTGAGGCACCCATCAGAACTCATCTCGTCTCCACAAGGAAACCTGTGCATGGGAGCCATGTCCAAACCTTAGGAGAGTACTTGAGGGTCCCGGTGCCACCGCCCCATTCCAAGGCCCTCATGGACACAAAAACACATTAGGACCCATCCTCAGGAAAGTGCATTTCAACTCAGCCACCCCGGTTGCTCCCGCAGAGCCATCAGATCTAAACTGTCTTGTTGCTAGGAGACAATTGGAATGCGAGGCGGGCTTCCCAGGCATCCATCCGCGAACGGTGCTCTGGAGTCATTCCATATGGGATGTCCTGGAGCTGTCCAACAGGTCTCAATTGTCCCGCCGAAGGAATCCATGAAGGGGGCATCCCACAACTCCCAACGTGGGAAAACCTCAATGGCCTCGAGATTCCGCTCCCTTCATGAAGCGGCCGTCATGCTCAGAAACTCCAACCTGAGCCAACGTCTGATCCTCGCCCTGACTTCAGATGCATGAGATATTGGTTCAGATCTGCAGGGGGTACCTGCCGTGCCCTCGCCCTGAAACCCAAGTCTAGCTTGTCTTCTCAGACTTCCGTCCTCACACTCCTGTCCCCGAAGCCCTCAAGTTTGACAATTCCGGACCCACAATGCAGCACTCTGCCTGCCCTCTAGAAAAAAAATGATTGCCTCATGAGCTGCCCAGGCACCTTAAATGAGGGTAAACCTACACAGCACTCGACTTTACCCAAATTATATAGTCTAACCTGGGCACTAATGCACTGTCGAACACAACCTGAGCCCGGACCTCCTGACCAACACCCAGAAAGCTGACCGCACACTGAGCACATAAAACCGGCCATGGCCTTAGGTCATCAACTCTTCCCTACCTCAGCTTTCAGGCTTCAGAACCGAGACCTTATCTCCAATCACTGCCAAGGGGTGAGTGTGATGCAGAAATCAGAACTCCTCCTTACCCATGGCAAGAACCCTGTGGTTGGCACGTTGTCCAACGTTCAGTGTAGGAGAAACCAGCATTCACCCTGAGGCCCCGCCCATTCTTGAGTGCGACGAGGGCATACACACGCATTGTGACCCTCAGCATGAGTCCTGTCCTCTAGTAAGTCCTCTCACTTGCTGGACCATTAGATGTCATAATGGGCTTGACATGACCCTAGGCCCCAATTTTTAACCAAATGTCTGATGGTCCAGTCGCCCCTCCCCAGGGCTCTACTCTGGAATCCCTCATTTGTTGGGACACCTGAGGATAAAAAAGAAAAAAAACAAGAATAATAAAAAAAACGGACTTCTTCCAGCCCACAGAATGACCCCAAACTCTTTGGACGGGGCCAAACCACCAGAGAGTAAGACTCGTCCATTTCCCATGAAGTCACCCAGAAATTCCACGACCATGAGTGACACGATATCCAGAGACAAAAACTTGAGCAGGAGCCTCACACTCGCCCTTCTTTCAAATCCCGAAGAGTTCTCCTCATGGCCTGTAGATCAGTCCTGCCATACCTATGACCCGAAACATAAGCCGAGTTTGTGTTTTCAGAGAACTGACCAAACAGCCCTGGCCTACACAACCTACAGGCGCCTGGAGCCAAACCTGAGGACTGTACTTGCCCTCTCCAAGGGAATTGTGTGTGCCCATTCCAATGTCCACAACCCTTCTAATAGGATAAACCTCCAAAGTCCCTGATCCATCTCAATAGTGGTGGCTTCCCAGGAAAAACAGGGGCAATCTGAGCCCAACTGAGCAACTACCTGCACTCAGACCCATAGACAGATGTCCCCAGAGGGAAAAAGGAAAGAACAGGCCCCTAGGCACTAATCAGATCCATTGCTTTGGTTTCCAGGCATCTCTCCTCAGAGGCCTGGATTTCAAAAGCAGCATATAGCTGTTTCTTGACTCACCCATCAGAAAACATCTCATCTACACATGGGAAACTTGCACGTTGGAGCTGTGTCAAAGCCTCTGTTTAGGAGAACCCTTTAGGGCCCCAGTGCCACCGCTTCATTCCAAGGTCTCCATAGACACAAAAGCACGCTGGACCCATCCCCAGGGGTGTCCATTTCAACTCAGCGTCCTCGGTTGCTCCCCACAGATCCAGGAGATCTAACCTGTCTTGTTGCTAGGAGACAATTGGAATGCGAGGTGGACTACCCAGCCATCCATCCTTAGAACCCTGCTCAGAATCATTGGCCTGGAGCCAAACAACTGGTCTCAATTGTCCGGCAGAAGACTCTCTGCAGTTTGGAGCTTCTCACAACTCCCATCGTGGGAAAACACCCATGGCCTCGTGATGCCCCCCCCCCATTCATGAAGGAGCCATCAGGGACAGAAACTCCAACCTGAGCGATCGTCTGATCCTCGCGCTGATTTCAGATGCACGAGACCTCGATTCAGGTCTGTAGATTGTGCGTGCCATGGCCTCACCCAGAAACCTAAGCTTAGCTTGTGTTCTCAGACTTTTGTCGTCAGACAACTGGCCCACAAGCCCTCGTTTGGCAATCCAGAACTGCAATGCAGCACTCTGCCGGCTCTGCAGAAGAAAAACATTGTCTTCTGGGGCTACCCAGTAACCCCAAATGAGGATCAACCTGCACCGACCTTGGCTGTACCCCAAATACATAGGCTGACCAGGGCACTAATGCCCTTTCTGACACAGCCTGAGCCTGGACCCCCTAGCCCCTCCCAGACAGCTGGCCGCACACTGAGCACATCGAGCTGTCATGGCCTTAGGTCGTCATTTCTTCCCCACCTCGGTTTTCAGGTTTCAGAACCTAGACCTTATCTCCAATCACTGCCCAGGGTTGAAGGTGATGCAGAAAACAGAACTCCTTCCCCATGGCAAGAAACCTTGTGGTTGGCATGTTGTACAACGTTAAGTGTAGTTGAAACCAGTGTGGCCCATGAGGCCCCGCCCATGCTCGCGGGCCACATTGGTCACAAACACACATTGTGACGCTCAGGCTGAGCCCAGTCCTCAAGTAAGGCCACTCAGTGGCTGGATGAAGAGATAGCATATTGGGCTTGCCATGCCCCTAGGCCCCAATTTTTAACCATAGTTCGGGTTGTCCCTTAGTCTTCCCCACGGCTTGGCTTTGGAATTCCTCTTTTGGTGGGACACCTGAGGTAACAAAACTGAAATGAGTCCTCCCATCCCACAGATTGACGAAAAGCAATTGAGAATCGGGACAAATCCTCAGAGAGGAAGATTCGTCCATGGCCCATGAGGCCTCCCCGACATTCCACAGCCATCACTGATACAAAATCCAGAGACAAAAGTTTGAGCAAGCACCTCAGACTCGCACTTTCTTCATATCCTGAAGAGTTCTTCTCATGGTTTGTAGATCAGGCCTGCCATACCTACGTCCCCAAACCTAAGCTGAGTTTGTGTTTTCAGACTTCTGTCCTCAAAGTCTTCGGCAACACACCCTCCAGGCTGGGCCCCTGGAGCCACACATTCGGACTGTGCCTACCAATCCATGGGAATTCTGCCCATTCCATGGCCCAAAATCGTACAAATTAGGAGAAACCTCCAAAGTCCCTGAGGCCATCCCAATAGTGTAGGTCGCCCGGAACAAACAAGGGCTGTCTGACACCAGCTGATAATCGACCTCCACTCATACCATAGATGGATGTCCCCAGAGAAGAAGATTGAACCAGACAGGACCCTAGGCCATAATAGGATCCATTGCTTTGTGTTACAGGCATGTGTCCTCAAAAGTCTGATTCCAATACGAGCATAGGTGTTTTCCTGTGGCACCCATCAGAACTCATCTCGTCTCCACAAGGAAACGTGTGCATGGGAGCCATGTCCAAAGCTTAGGAGATTACTTCAGGGACCCGGTGCCACCGCCCCATTCCAAGGCCCTCATGGACACAAAAACACATTAGGACCCATCCTCAGGAAAGTCCATTTCAACTCAGCCACCCCGGTTGCTCCCGCAGAGCCATCAGATCTAAACTGTCTTGTTGCTAGGAGACAATTGGAATGCGAGGCGGGCTTCCCAGGCATCCATCCGCGAACGGTGCTCTGGAGTCATTCCATATGGGATGTCCTGGAGCTGTCCAACAGGTCTCAATTGTCCCGCAGAAGGAATCCATGAAGGGGGCATCCCACAACTCCCAACGTGGGAAAACTCAATGGCCTCGAGATTCCGCTCCCTTCATGAAGCGGCCGTCATGCTCAGAAACTCCAACCTGAGCCAACGTCTGATCCTCGCCCTGACTTCAGATGCATGAGATATTGGTTCAGATCTGCAGGGGGTACCTGCCGTGCCCTCGCCCTGAAACCCAAGTCTAGCTTGTCTTCTCAGACTTCCGTCCTCACACTCCTGGTCCCGAAGCTTTCAAGTTTGGCAATTCCGGACCCACAATGTAGCACTCTGCCTGCCCTCTAGAAAAAAAATTATCCTCATGAGTTGCCCAGGCACCTTAAATGAGGGTAAACCTACACAGCACTCGACTTTACCCAAATTATATAGTCTAACCTGGGCACTAATGCACTGTCGAACACAACCTGAGCCCGGACCTCCTGACCAACACCCAGAAAGCTGACCGCACACTGAGCACATAGAGCCGCCATGGCCTTAGGTCGTAATTTCTTCCCAACATCAGTTTTCAGGTTTTAGAACCTAGACCTTATCTCCAGTCACTGCCCAGGGTTGAAGGTGATGCAGAAATCAGAACTCCTTCCCCATGGCAAGAAACCTTGTGGTCGGCATGTTGTCCAACGTTCAGTGTCGTTGAATCCAGTGTGGCCCATGAGGCCCCGCCCATACTTGCGGGCCACATTGGTCACAAACACACATTGTGACACTCAGGCTGAGCCCAGTCCTCAAGTAAGGCCACTCAGTGGCTGGATGAAGAGAGAGCATATTGGGCTTTCCATGCCCCTAAGCCCCAATTTTTAACCATAGTTCGGGATGTCCCTTCAGTCTTCCCCACGGCTTGGCTTTGGAATTCCTCTTTTGGTGGGACACCTGAGGTAACAAAACTGAAATGAGTCCTCCCATCCCACAGATTGACGAAAAGCAATTGGGAATCGGGCCAAATCCTCAGAGAGGAAGATTCGTCCATGGCCCATGAGGCCTCCCCGTCATTCCACGGCCATCACTGATACAAAATCCAGAGACAAAAGCCTGAGCAAGCACCTCAGAGTCGCACTTTCTTCATATCCTGAAGAGTTCTTCTCATGGTTTGTAGATCGGGCCTGCCATACCTACGTCCCCAAACCTAAGCTGAGTTTGTGTTTTCAGACTTCTGTCCTCAAAGTCTTGGGCCACACACCCTCCAGGCTGGGCCCCTGGAGCCACACATTAGGACTGTGCCTACCAATCCATGGGAATTCGGCCCATTCCATGGTCCAAAATCGTACAAATTAGGAGAAATCTCCAAAGTCCCTGAGGCCATCCCAATAGTGTAGGTCGCCTGGAACAAACAAGGGCTATCTGACACCAGCTGATAATCGACCTGCACTCATACCATAGATGGATGTCCCCAGAGAAGAAGATTGAACCAGACAGGAACCTAGGCCATAATAGGATCCATTGCTTTGGGTTACAGGCATGTGTCCTCAATACCCTGATTCGAATAAGAGCATAGGGGTTTTCCTGAGGCACCCATCAGAACTCATCTCGTCTCCACAAGGAAACCTGTGCATGGGAGCCATGTCCAAAGCTTAGGAGAGTACTTGAGGGTCCCGGTGCCACCGCCCCATTCCAAGGCCCTCATGGACACAAAAACACATTAGGACCCATCCTCAGGAAAGTCCATTTCAACTCAGCCACCCCGGTTGCTCCCGCAGAGCCATCAGATCTAAACTGTCTTGTTGCTAGGAGACAATTGGAATGCGAGGCGGGCTTCCCAGGCATCCATCCGCGAACGGTGCTCTGGAGTCATTCCATATGGGATGTCCTGGAGCTGTCCAACAGGTCTCAATTGTCCCGCCGAAGGAATCCATGAAGGGGGCATCCCACAACTCCCAACGTGGGAAAACCTCAATGGCCTCGAGATTCCGCTCCCTTCATGAAGCGGCCGTCATGCTCAGAAACTCCAACCTGAGCCAACGTCTGATCCTCGCCCTGACTTCAGATGCATGAGATATTGGTTCAGATCTGCAGGGGGTACCTGCCGTGCCCTCGCCCTGAAACCCAAGTCTAGCTTGTCTTCTCAGACTTCCGTCCTCACACTCCTGGCCCCGAAGCCCTCAAGTTTGACAATTCCGGACCCACAATGCAGCACTCTGCCTGCCCTCTAGAAAAAAAATTATTGCCTCATGAGCTGCCCAGGCACCTTAAATGAGGGTAAACCTACACAGCACTCGACTTTACCCAAATTATATAGTCTAACCTGGGCACTAATGCACTGTCGAACACAACCTGAGCCCGGACCTCCTGACCAACACCCAGAAAGCTGACCGCACACTGAGCACATAAAACCCGCCATGGCCTTAGGTCATCAACTCTTCCCTACCTCAGCTTTCAGGCTTCAGAACCGAGACCTTATCTCCAATCACTGCCAAGGGGTGAGTGTGATGCAGAAATCAGAACTCCTCCTTACCCATGGCAAGAACCCTGTGGTTGGCACGTTGTCCAACGTTCAGTGTAGGAGAAACCAGCATTCACCCTGAGGCCCCGCCCATTCTTGAGTGCGACGAGGGCATACACACGCATTGTGACCCTCAGCATGAGTCCTGTCCTCTAGTAAGTCCTCTCACTTGCTGGACCATTAGATGTCATAATGGGCTTGACATGACCCTAGGCCCCAATTTTTAACCAAATGTCTGATGGTCCAGTCGCCCCTCCCCAGGGCTCTACTCTGGAATCCCTCATTTGTTGGGACACCTGAGGATAAAAAAGAAAAAAAACAAGAATAATAAAAAAAACGGACTTCTTCCAGCCCACAGAATGACCCCAAACTCTTTGGACGGGGCCAAACCACCAGAGAGTAAGACTCGTCCATTTCCCATGAAGTCACCCAGAAATTCCACGACCATGAGTGACACGATATCCAGAGACAAAAACTTGAGCAGGAGCCTCACACTCGCCCTTCTTTCAAATCCCGAAGAGTTCTCCTCATGGCCTGTAGATCAGTCCTGCCATACCTATGACCCGAAACATAAGCCGAGTTTGTGTTTTCAGAGAACTGACCAAACAGCCCTGGCCTACACAACCTACAGGCGCCTGGAGCCAAACCTGAGGACTGTACTTGCCCTCTCCAAGGGAATTGTGTGTGCCCATTCCAATGTCCACAACCCTTCTAATAGGATAAACCTCCAAAGTCCCTGATCCATCTCAAAAGTGGTGGCTTCCCAGGAAAAACAGGGGCAATCTGAGCCCAACTGAGCAACTACCTGCACTCAGACCCATAGACAGATGTCCCCAGAGGGAAAAAGGAAAGAACAGGCCCCTAGGCACTAATCAGATCCATTGCTTTGGTTTCCAGGCATCTCTCCTCAGAGGCCTGGATTTCAAAAGCAGCATATAGCTGTTTCTTGACTCACCCATCAGAAAACATCTCATCTACACATGGGAAACTTGCACGTTGGAGCTGTGTCAAAGCCTCTGTTTAGGAGAACCCTTTAGGGCCCCAGTGCCACCGCTTCATTACAAGGTCTCCATAGACACAAAAGCACGCTGGACCCATCCCCAGGGGTGTCCATTTCAACTCAGCGTCCTCGGTTGCTCCCCACAGATCCAGGAGATCTAACCTGTCTTGTTGCTAGGAGACAATTGGAATGCGAGGTGGGCTACCCAGCCATCCATCCTTAGAACCCTGCTCAGAATCATTGGCCTGGAGCCAAACAACTGGTCTCAATTGTCCGGCATAAGACTCTCTAGTTTGGAGCTTCTCACAACTCCCATCGTGGGAAAACACCCATGGCCTCGTGATGCCCCCCCCCCATTCATGAAGGAGCCATCAGGGACAGAAACTCCAACCTGAGCGATCGTCTGATCCTCGCGCTGACTTCAGATGCACGAGACCTCGATTCAGGTCTGTAGATTGTGCGTGCCATGGCCTCACCCAGAAACCTAAGCTTAGCTTGTGTTCTCAGACTTTTGTCGTCAGACAACTGGCCCACAAGCCCTCCAGTTTGGCAATCCAGAACTGCAATGCAGCACTCTGCCGGCTCTGCAGAAGAAAAACATTGTCTTCTGGGGCTACCCAGTAACCCCAAATGAGGATCAACCTGCACCGACCTTGGCTGTACCCCAAATACATAGGCTGACCAGGGCACTAATGCCCTTTCTGACACAGCCTGAGCCTGGACCCCCTAGCCCCTCCCAGACAGCTGGCCGCACACTGAGCACATCGAGCTGTCATGGCCTTAGGTCGTCATTTCTTCCCCACCTCGGTTTTCAGGTTTCAGAACCTAGACCTTATCTCCAATCACTGCCCAGGGTTGAAGGTGATGCAGAAAACAGAACTCCTTCCCCATGGCAAGAAACCTTGTGGTTGGCATGTTGTACAACGTTAAGTGTAGTTGAAACCAGTGTGGCCCATGAGGCCCCGCCCATGCTCGCGGGCCACATTGGTCACAAACACACATTGTGACGCTCAGGCTGAGCCCAGTCCTCAAGTAAGGCCACTCAGTGGCTGGATGAAGAGATAGCATATTGGGCTTGCCATGCCCCTAGGCCCCAATTTTTAACCATAGTTCGGGTTGTCCCTTAGTCTTCCCCACGGCTTGGCTTTGGAATTCCTCTTTTGGTGGGACACCTGAGGTAACAAAACTGAAATGAGTCCTCCCATCCCACAGATTGACGAAAAGCAATTGAGAATCGGGACAAATCCTCAGAGAGGAAGATTCGTCCATGGCCCATGAGGCCTCCCCGACATTCCACAGCCATCACTGATACAAAATCCAGAGACAAAAGTTTGAGCAAGCACCTCAGACTCGCACTTTCTTCATATCCTGAAGAGTTCTTCTCATGGTTTGTAGATCAGGCCTGCCATACCTACGTCCCCAAACCTAAGCTGAGTTTGTGTTTTCAGACTTCTGTCCTCAAAGTCTTCGGCAACACACCCTCCAGTCTGGGCCCCTGGAGCCACACATTCGGACTGTGCCTACCAATCCATGGGAATTCTGCCCATTCCATGGCCCCAAATCGTACAAATTAGGAGAAACCTCCAAAGTCCCTGAGGCCATCCCAATAGTGTAGGTCGCCCGGAACAAACAAGGGCTGTCTGACACCAGCTGATAATCGACCTCCACTCATACCATAGATGGATGTCCCCAGAGAAGAAGATTGAACCAGACAGGACCCTAGGCCATAATAGGATCCATTGCTTTGTGTTACAGGCATGTGTCCTCAAAAGTCTGATTCCAATACGAGCATAGGTGTTTTCCTGTGGCACCCATCAGAACTCATCTCGTCTCCACAAGGAAACGTGTGCATGGGAGCCATGTCCAAAGCTTAGGAGATTACTTCAGGGACCCGGTGCCACCGCCCCATTCCAAGGCCCTCATGGACACAAAAACACATTAGGACCCATCCTCAGGAAAGTCCATTTCAACTCAGCCACCCCGGTTGCTCCGGCAGAGCCATCAGATCTAAACTGTCTTGTTGCTAGGAGACAATTGGAATGCGAGGCGGGCTTCCCAGGCATCCATCCGCGAACGGTGCTCTGGAGTCATTCCATATGGGATGTCCTGGAGCTGTCCAACAGGTCTCAATTGTCCCGCAGAAGGAATCCTTGAAGGGGGCATCCCACAACTCCCAACGTGGGAAAACTCAATGGCCTCGAGATTCCGCTCCCTTCATGAAGCGGCCGTCATGCTCAGAAACTCCAACCTGAGCCAACGTCTGATCCTCGCCCTGACTTCAGATGCATGAGATATTGGTTCAGATCTGCAGGGGGTACCTGCCGTGCCCTCGCCCTGAAACCCAAGTCTAGCTTGTCTTCTCAGACTTCCGTCCTCACACTCCTGGTCCCGAAGCTTTCAAGTTTGGCAATTCCGGACCCACAATGCAGCACTCTGCCTGCCCTCTAGAAAAAAAATTATCCTCATGAGTTGCCCAGGCACCTTAAATGAGGGTAAACCTACACAGCACTCGACTTTACCCAAATTATATAGTCTAACCTGGGCACTAATGCACTGTCGAACACAACCTGAGCCCGGACCTCCTGACCAACACCCAGAAAGCTGACCGCACACTGAGCACATCGAGCCGCCATGGCCTTAGGTCGTAATTTCTTCCCAACATCAGTTTTCAGGTTTTAGAACCTAGACCTTATCCCCAGTCACTGCCCAGGGTTGAAGGTGATGCAGAAATCAGAACTCCGTCCCCATGGCAAGAAACCTTGTGGTTGGCATGTTGTCCAACGTTCAGTGTCGTTGAAACCAGTGTGGCCCATGAGGCCCCGCCCATACTTGCGGGCCACATTGGTCACAAACACACATTGTGACACTCAGGCTGAGCCCAGTCCTCAAGTAAGGCCACTCAGTGGCTGGATGAAGAGAGAGCATATTGGGCTTTCCATGCCCCTAAGCCCCAATTTTTAACCATAGTTCGGGATGTCCCTTCAGTCTTCCCCACGGCTTGGCTTTGGAATTCCTCTTTTGGTGGGACACCTGAGGTAACAAAACTGAAATGAGTCCTCCCATCCCACAGATTGACGAAAAGCAATTGGGAATTGGGCCAAATCCTCAGAGAGGAAGATTCGTCCATGGCCCATGAGGCCTCCCCGTCATTCCACGGCCATCACTGATACAAAATCCAGAGACAAAAGCCTGAGCAAGCACCTCAGAGTCGCACTTTCTTCATATCCTGAAGAGTTCTTCTCATGGTTTGTAGATCGGGCCTGCCATACCTACGTCCCCAAACCTAAGCTGAGTTTGTGCTTTCAGACTTCTGTCCTCAAAGTCTTGGGCCACACACCCTCCAGGCTGGGCCCCTGGATCCACACATTCGGACTGTGCCTACCAATCCATGGGAATTCTGCCCATTCCATGGTCCAAAATCGTACAAATTAGGAGAAATCTCCAAAGTCCCTGAGGCCATCCCAATAGTGTAGGTCGCCTGGAACAAACAAGGGCTGTCTGACACCAGCTGATAATCGACCTGCACTCATACCATAGATGGATGTCCCCAGAGAAGAAGATTGAACCAGACAGGAACCTAGGCCATAATAGGATCCATTGCTTTGGGTTACAGGCATGTGTCCTCAAAACCCTGATTCGAATAAGAGCATAGGGGTTTTCCTGAGGCACGCATCAGAACTCATCTCGTCTCCACAAGGAAACCTGTGCATGGGAGCCATGTCCAAAGCTTAGGAGAGTACTTGAGGGTCCCGGTGCCACCGCCCCATTCCAAGGCCCTCATGGACACAAAAACACATTAGGACCCATCCTCAGGAAAGTCCATTTCAACTCAGCCACCCCGGTTGCTCCCGCAGAGCCATCAGATCTAAACTGTCTTGTTGCTAGGAGACAATTGGAATGCGAGGCGGGCTTCCCAGGCATCCATCCGCGAACGGTGCTCTGGAGTCATTCCATATGGGATGTCCTGGAGCTGTCCAACAGGTCTCAATTGTCCCGCCGAAGGAATCCATGAAGGGGGCATCCCACAACTCCCAACGTGGGAAAACCTCAATGGCCTCGAGATTCCACTCCCTTCATGAAGCGGCCGTCATGCTCAGAAACTCCAACCTGAGCCAACGTCTGATCCTCGCCCTGACTTCAGATGCATGAGATATTGGTTCAGATCTGCAGGGGATACCTGCCGTGCCCTCGCCCTGAAACCCAAGTCTAGCTTGTCTTCTCAGACTTCCGTCCTCACACTCCTGGCCACGAAGCCCTCAAGTTTGACAATTCCGGACCCACAATGCAGCACTCTGCCTGCCCTCTAGAAAAAAAATTATTGCCTCATGAGCTGCCCAGGCACCTTAAATGAGGGTAAACCTACACAGCACTCGACTTTACCCAAATTATATAGTCTAACCTGGGCACTAATGCACTGTCGAACACAACCTGAGCCCGGACCTCCTGACCAACACCCAGAAAGCTGACCGCACACTGAGCACATAAAACCCGCCATGGCCTTAGGTCATCAACTCTTCCCTACCTCAGCTTTCAGGCTTCAGAACCGAGACCTTATCTCCAATCACTGCCAAGGGGTGAGTGTGATGCAGAAATCAGAACTCCTCCTTACCCATGGCAAGAACCCTGTGGTTGGCACGTTGTCCAACGTTCAGTGTAGGAGAAACCAGCATTCACCCTGAGGCCCCGCCCATTCTTGAGTGCGACGAGGGCATACACACGCATTGTGACCCTCAGCATGTGTCCTGTCCTCTAGTAAGTCCTCTCACTTGCTGGACCATTAGATGTCATAATGGGCTTGACATGACCCTAGGCCCCAAATTTTAACCAAATTTCTGATGGTCCAGTCGCCCCTCCCCAGGGCTCTACTCTGGAATCCCTCATTTGTTGGGACACCTGAGGATAAAAAAGAAAAAAAACAAGAATAATAAAAAAAAACGGACTTCTTCCAGCCCACAGAATGACCCCAAACTCTTTGGACGGGGCCAAACCACCAGAGAGTAAGACTCGTACATTTCCCATGAAGTCACCCAGAAATCCCACGACCATGAGTGACACGATATCCAGAGACAAAAACTTGAGCAGGAGCCTCACACTCGCCCTTCTTTCAAATCCCGAAGAGTTCTCCTCATGGCCTGTAGATCAGTCCTGCCATACCTATGACCCGAAACATAAGCCGAGTTTGTGTTTTCAGAGAACTGACCAAACAGCCCTGGCCTACACAACCTACAGGCGCCTGGAGCCAAACCTGAGGACTGTACTTGCCCTCTCCAAGGGAATTGTGTGTGCCCATTCCAATGTCCACAACCCTTCTAATAGGATAAACCTCCAAAGTCCCTGATCCATCTCAAAAGTGGTGGCTTCCCAGGAAAAACAGGGGCAATCTGAGCCCAACTGAGCAACTACCTGCACTCAGACCCATAGACAGATGTCCCCAGAGGGAAAAAGGAAAGAACAGGCCCCTAGGCACTAATCAGATCCATTGCTTTGGTTTCCAGGCATCTCTCCTCAGAGGCCTGGATTTCAAAAGCAGCATATAGCTGTTTCTTGACTCACCCATCAGAAAACATCTCATCTACACATGGGAAACTTGCACGTTGGAGCTGTGTCAAAGCCTCTGTTTAGGAGAACCCTTTAGGGCCCCAGTGCCACCGCTTCATTCCAAGGTCTCCATAGACACAAAAGCACGCTGGACCCATCCCCAGGGGTGTCCATTTCAACTCAGCGTCCTCGGTTGCTCCCCACAGATCCAGGAGATCTAACCTGTCTTGTTGCTAGGAGACAATTGGAATGCGAGGTGGGCTACCCAGCCATCCATCCTTAGAACCCTGCTCAGAATCATTGGCCTGGAGCCAAACAACTGGTCTCAATTGTCCGGCAGAAGACTCTCTAGTTTGGAGCTTCTCACAACTCCCATCGTGGGAAAACACCCATGGCCTCGTGATGCCACCCCCCATTCATGAAGGAGCCATCAGGGACAGAAACTCCAACCTGAGCGATCGTCTGATCCTCGCGCTGACTTCAGATGCACGAGACCTCGATTCAGGTCTGTAGATTGTGCGTGCCATGGCCTCACCCAGAAACCTAAGCTTAGCTTGTGTTCTCAGACTTTTGTCGTCAGACAACTGGCCCACAAGCCCTCCAGTTTGGCAATCCAGAACTGCAATGCAGCACTCTGCCGGCTCTGCAGAAGAAAAACATTGTCTTCTGGGGCTACCCAGTAACCCCAAATGAGGATCAACCTGCACCGACCTTGGCTGTACCCCAAATACATAGGCTGACCAGGGCACTAATGCCCTTTCTGACACAGCCTGAGCCTGGACCCCCTAGCCCCTCCCAGACAGCTGGCCGCACACTGAGCACATCGAGCTGTCATGGCCTTAGGTCGTCATTTCTTCCCCACCTCGGTTTTCAGGTTTCAGAACCTAGACCTTATCTCCAATCACTGCCCAGGGTTGAAGGTGATGCAGAAAACAGAACTCCTTCCCCATGGCAAGAAACCTTGTGGTTGGCATGTTGTACAACGTTAAGTGTAGTTGAAACCAGTGTGGCCCATGAGGCCCCGCCCATGCTCGCGGGCCACATTGGTCACAAACACACATTGTGACGCTCAGGCTGAGCCCAGTCCTCAAGTAAGGCCACTCAGTGGCTGGATGAAGAGATAGCATATTGGGCTTGCCATGCCCCTAGGCCCCAATTTTTAACCATAGTTCGGGTTGTCCCTTAGTCTTCCCCACGGCTTGGCTTTGGAATTCCTCTTTTGGTGGGACACCTGAGGTAACAAAACTGAAATGAGTCCTCCCATCCCACAGATTGACGAAAAGCAATTGAGAATCAGGACAAATCCTCAGAGAGGAAGATTCGTCCATGGCCCATGAGGCCTCCCCGACATTCCACAGCCATCACTGATACAAAATCCAGAGACAAAAGTTTGAGCAAGCACCTCAGACTCGCACTTTCTTCATATCCTGAAGAGTTCTTCTCATGGTTTGTAGATCAGGCCTGCCATACCTACGTCCCCAAACCTAAGCTGAGTTTGTGTTTTCAGACTTCTGTCCTCAAAGTCTTCGGCAACACACCCTCCAGTCTGGGCCCCTGGAGCCACACATTCGGACTGTGCCTACCAATCCATGGGAATTCTGCCCATTCCATGGCCCAAAATCGTACAAATTAGGAGAAACCTCCAAAGTCCCTGAGGCCATCCCAATAGTGTAGGTCGCCCGGAACAAACAAGGGCTGTCTGACACCAGCTGATAATCGACCTCCACTCATACCATAGATGGATGTCCCCAGAGAAGAAGATTGAACCAGACAGGACCCTAGGCCATAATAGGATCCATTGCTTTGTGTTACAGGCATGTGTCCTCAAAAGTCTGATTCCAATACGAGCATAGGTGTTTTCCTGTGGCACCCATCAGAACTCATCTCGTCTCCACAAGGAAACCTGTGCATGGGAGCCATGTCCAAAGCTTAGGAGATTACTTCAGGGACCCGGTGCCACCGCCCCATTCCAAGGCCCTCATGGACACAAAAACACATTAGGACCCATCCTCAGGAAAGTCCATTTCAACTCAGCCACCCCGGTTGCTCCCGCAGAGCCATCAGATCTAAACTGTCTTGTTGCTAGGAGACAATTGGAATGCGAGGCGGGCTTCCCAGGCATCCATCCGCGAACGGTGCTCTGGAGTCATTCCATATGGGATGTCCTGGAGCTGTCCAACAGGTCTCAATTGTCCCGCAGAAGGAATCCTTGAAGGGGGCATCCCACAACTCCCAACGTGGGAAACCTCAATGGCCTCGAGATTCCGCTCCCTTCATGAAGCGGCCGTCATGCTCAGAAACTCCAACCTGAGCCAACGTCTGATCCTCGCCCTGACTTCAGATGCATGAGATATTGGTTCAGATCTGCAGGGGGTACCTGCCGTGCCCTCGCCCTGAAACCCAAGTCTAGCTTGTCTTCTCAGACTTCCGTCCTCACACTCCTGGTCCCGAAGCTTTCAAGTTTGGCAATTCCGGACCCACAATGCAGCACTCTGCCTGCCCTCTAGAAAAAAAATTATCCTCATGAGTTGCCCAGGCACCTTAAATGAGGGTAAACCTACACAGCACTCGACTTTACCCAAATTATATAGTCTAACCTGGGCACTAATGCACGGTCGAACACAACCTGAGCCCGGACCTCCTGACCAACACCCAGAAAGCTGACCGCACACTGAGCACATAAAACCCGCCATGGCCTTAGGTCATCATCTCTTCCCTACCTCAGTTTTCAGGCTTCAGAACCGAGACCTTATCTCCAATCACTGCCCATGGGTGAGTGTGATGCAGAAATCAGAACTCCTTCCCCATGGCAAGAAACCTTGTGGTTGGCATGTTGTCCAACGTTCAGTGTCGTTGAAACCAGTGTGGCCCATGAGGCCCCGCCCATACTTGCGGGCCACATTGGTCACAAACACACATTGTGACACTCAGGCTGAGCCCAGTCCTCAAGTAAGGCCACTCAGTGGCTGGATGAAGAGAGAGCATATTGGGCTTTCCATGCCCCTAGGCCCCAATTTTTAACCATAGTTCGGGATGTCCCTTCAGTCTTCCCCACGGCTTGGCTTTGGAATTCCTCTTTTGGTGGGACACCTGAGGTAACAAAACTGAAATGAGTCCTCCCATCCCACAGATTGACGAAAAGCAATTGGGAATCGGGCCAAATCCTCAGAGAGGAAGATTCGTCCATGGCCCATGAGGCCTCCCCGTCATTCCACGGCCATCACTGATACAAAATCCAGAGACAAAAGCCTGAGCAAGCACCTCAGAGTCGCACTTTCTTCATATCCTGAAGAGTTCTTCTCATGGTTTGTAGATCGGGCCTGCCATACCTACGTCCCCAAACCTAAGCTGAGTTTGTGTTTTCAGACTTCTGTCCTCAAAGTCTTGGGCCACACACCCTCCAGGCTGGGCCCCTGGAGCCACACATTAGGACTGTGCCTACCAATCCATGGGAATTCTGCCCATTCCATGGTCCAAAATCGTACAAATTAGGAGAAATCTCCAAAGTCCCTGAGGCCATCCCAATAGTGTAGGTCGCCTGGAACAAACAAGGGCTGTCTGACACCAGCTGATAATCGACCTCCACTCATACCATAGATGCATGTCCCCAGAGAAGAAGATTGAACCAGACAGGAACCTAGGCCATAATAGGATCCATTGCTTTGGGTTACAGGCATGTGTCCTCAAAAGCCTGATTCGAATACGAGCATAGGGGTTTTCCTGAGGCACCCATCAGAACTCATCTCGTCTCCACAAGGAAACCTGTGCATGGGAGCCATGTCCAAAGCTTAGGAGAGTACTTGAGGGTCCCGGTGCCACCGCCCCATTCCAAGGCCCTCATGGACACAAAAACACATTAGGACCCATCCTCAGGAAAGTCCATTTCAACTCAGCCACCCCGGTTGCTCCCGCAGAGCCATCAGATCTAAACTGTCTTGTTGCTAGGAGACAATTGGAATGCGAGGCGGGCTTCCCAGGCATCCATCCGCGAACGGTGCTCTGGAGTCATTCCATATGGGATGTCCTGGAGCTGTCCAACAGGTCTCAATTGTCCCGCCGAAGGAATCCATGAAGGGGGCATCCCACAACTCCCAACGTGGGAAAACCTCAATGGCCTCGAGATTCCGCTCCCTTCATGAAGCGGCCGTCATGCTCAGAAACTCCAACCTGAGCCAACGTCTGATCCTCGCCCTGACTTCAGATGCATGAGATATTGGTTCAGATCTGCAGGGGGTACCTGCCGTGCCCTCGCCCTGAAACCCAAGTCTAGCTTGTCTTCTCAGACTTCCGTCCTCACACTCCTGGCCCCGAAGCCCTCAAGTTTGACAATTCCGGACCCACAATGCAGCACTCTGCCTGCCCTCTAGAAAAAAAATTATTGCCTCATGAGCTGCCCAGGCACCTTAAATGAGGGTAAACCTACACAGCACTCGACTTTACCCAAATTATATAGTCTAACCTGGGCACTAATGCACTGTCGAACACAACCTGAGCCCGGACCTCCTGACCAACACCCAGAAAGCTGACCGCACACTGAGCACATAAAACCCTCCATGGCCTTAGGTCATCAACTCTTCCCTACCTCAGCTTTCAGGCTTCAGAACCGAGACCTTATCTCCAATCACTGCCAAGGGGTGAGTGTGATGCAGAAATCAGAACTCCTCCTTACCCATGGCAAGAACCCTGTGGTTGGCACGTTGTCCAACGTTCAGTGTAGGAAAAACCAGCATTCACCCTGAGGCCCCGCCCATTCTTGAGTGCGACGAGGGCATACACACGCATTGTGACCCTCAGCATGAGTCCTGTCCTCTAGTAAGTCCTCTCAGTTGCTGGACCATTAGATATCATAATGGGCTTGACATGACCCTAGGCCCCAATTTTTAACCAAATTTCTGATGGTCCAGTCGCCCCTCCCCAGGGCTCTACTCTGGAATCTCTCATTTGTTGGGACACCTGAGGATAAAAAAGAAAAAAAACAAGAATAATAAAAAAAAACGGACTTCTTCCAGCCCACAGAATGACCCCAAACTCTTTGGACGGGGCCAAACCACCAGAGAGTAAGACTCGTCCATTTCCCATGAAGTCACCCAGAAATTCCACGACCATGAGTGACACGATATCCAGAGACAAAAACTTGAGCAGGAGCCTCACACTCGCCCTTCTTTCAAATCCCGAAGAGTTCTCCTCATGGCCTGTAGATCAGTCCTGCCATACCTATGACCCGAAACATAAGCCGAGTTTGTGTTTTCAGAGAACTGACCAAACAGCCCTGGCCTACACAACCTACAGGCGCCTGGAGCCAAACCTGAGGACTGTACTTGCCCTCTCCAAGGGAATTGTGTGTGCCCATTCCAATGTCCACAACCCTTCTAATAGGATAAACCTCCAAAGTCCCTGATCCATCTCAATAGTGGTGGCTTCCCAGGAAAAACAGGGGCAATCTGAGCCCAACTGAGCGCCTACCTGCACTCAGACCCATAGACAAATGTCCCCAGAGGGAAAAAGGAAAGAACAGGCCCCTAGGCACTAATCAGATCCATTGCTTTGGTTTCCAGGCATCTCTCCTCAGAGGCCTGGATTTCAAAAGCAGCATATAGCTGTTTCTTGACTCACCCATCAGAAAACATCTCATCTACACATGGGAAACTTGCACGTTGGAGCTGTGTCAAAGCCTCTGTTTAGGAGAACCCTTTAGGGCCCCAGTGCCTCCGCTTCATTCCAACGTCTCCATAGACACAAAAGCACGCTGGACCCATCCCCAGGGGTGTCCATTTCAACTCAGCGTCCTCGGTTGCTCCCCACAGATCCAGGAGATCTAACCTGTCTTGTTGCTAGGAGACAATTGGAATGCGAGGTGGGCTACCCAGCCATCCATCCTTAGAACCCTGCTCAGAATCATTGGCCTGGAGCCAAACAACTGGTCTCAATTGTCCGGCAGAAGACTCTCTGCAGTTTGGAGCTTCTCACAACTCCCATCGTGGGAAAACACCCATGGCCTCGTGATGCCCCCCCCCATTCATGAAGGAGCCATCAGGGACAGAAACTCCAACCTGAGCGATCGTCTGATCCTCGCGCTGACTTCAGATGCACGAGACCTCGATTCAGGTCTGTAGATTGTGCGTGCCATGGCCTCACCCAGAAACCTAAGCTTAGCTTGTGTTCTCAGACTTTTGTCGTCAGACAACTGGCCCACAAGCCCTCCAGTTTGGCAATCCAGAACTGCAATGCAGCACTCTGCCGGCTCTGCAGAAGAAAAACATTGTCTTCTGGGGCTACCCAGTAACCCCAAATGAGGATCAACCTGCACCGACCTTGGCTGTACCCCAAATACATAGGCTGACCAGGGCACTAATGCCCTTTCTGACACAGCCTGAGCCTGGACCCCCTAGCCCCTCCCAGACAGCTGGCCGCACACTGAGCACATCGAGCTGTCATGGCCTTAGGTCGTCATTTCTTCCCCACCTCGGTTTTCAGGTTTCAGAACCTAGACCTTATCTCCAATCACTGCCCAGGGTTGAAGGTGATGCAGAAAACAGAACTCCTTCCCCATGGCAAGAAACCTTGTGGTTGGCATGTTGTACAACGTTAAGTGTAGTTGAAACCAGTGTGGCCCATGAGGCCCCGCCCATGCTCGCGGGCCACATTGGTCACAAACACACATTGTGACGCTCAGGCTGAGCCCAGTCCTCAAGTAAGGCCACTCAGTGGCTGGATGAAGAGATAGCATATTGGGCTTGCCATGCCCCTAGGCCCCAATTTTTAACCATAGTTCGGGTTGTCCCTTAGTCTTCCCCACGGCTTGGCTTTGGAATTCCTCTTTTGGTGGGACACCTGAGGTAACAAAACTGAAATGAGTCCTCCCATCCCACAGATTGACGAAAAGCAATTGAGAATCGGGACAAATCCTCAGAGAGGAAGATTCGTCCATGGCCCATGAGGCCTCCCCGACATTCCACAGCCATCACTGATACAAAATCCAGAGACAAAAGTTTGAGCAAGCACCTCAGACTCGCACTTTCTTCATATCCTGAAGAGTTCTTCTCATGGTTTGTAGATCAGGCCTGCCATACCTACGTCCCCAAACCTAAGCTGAGTTTGTGTTTTCAGACTTCTGTCCTCAAAGTCTTCGGCAACACACCCTCCAGTCTGGGCCCCTGGAGCCACACATTCGGACTGTGCCTACCAATCCATGGGAATTCTGCCCATTCCATGGCCCAAAATCGTACAAATTAGGAGAAACCTCCAAAGTCCCTGAGGCCATCCCAATAGTGTAGGTCGCCCGGAACAAACAAGGGCTGTCTGACACCAGCTGATAATCGACCTCCACTCATACCATAGATGGATGTCCCCAGAGAAGAAGATTGAACCAGACAGGACCCTAGGCCATAATAGGATCCATTGCTTTGTGTTACAGGCATGTGTCCTCAAAAGTCTGATTCCAATACGAGCATAGGTGTTTTCCTGTGGCACCCATCAGAACTCATCTCGTCTCCACAAGGAAACCTGTGCATGGGAGCCATGTCCAAAGCTTAGGAGATTACTTCAGGGACCCGGTGCCACCGCCCCATTCCAAGGCCCTCATGGACACAAAAACACATTAGGACCCATCCTCAGGAAAGTCCATTTCAACTCAGCCACCCCGGTTGCTCCGGCAGAGCCATCAGATCTAAACTGTCTTGTTGCTAGGAGACAATTGGAATGCGAGGCGGGCTTCCCAGGCATCCATCCGCGAACGGTGCTCTGGAGTCATTCCATATGGGATGTCCTGGAGCTGTCCAACAGGTCTCAATTGTCCCGCAGAAGGAATCCTTGAAGGGGGCATCCCACAACTCCCAACGTGGGAAACCTCAATGGCCTCGAGATTCCGCTCCCTTCATGAAGCGGCCGTCATGCTCAGAAACTCCAACCTGAGCCAACGTCTGATCCTCGCCCTGACTTCAGATGCATGAGATATTGGTTCAGATCTGCAGGGGGTACCTGCCGTGCCCTCGCCCTGAAACCCAAGTCTAGCTTGTCTTCTCAGACTTCCGTCCTCACACTCCTGGTCCCGAAGCTTTCAAGTTTGGCAATTCCGGACCCACAATGCAGCACTCTGCCTGCCCTCTAGAAAAAAAATTATCCTCATGAGTTGCCCAGGCACCTTAAATGAGGGTAAACCTACACAGCACTCGACTTTACCCAAATTATATAGTCTAACCTGGGCACTAATGCACGGTCGAACACAACCTGAGCCCGGACCTCCTGACCAACACCCAGAAAGCTGACCGCACACTGAGCACATAAAACCCGCCATGGCCTTAGGTCATCATCTCTTCCCTACCTCAGTTTTCAGGCTTCAGAACCGAGACCTTATCTCCAATCACTGCCCATGGGTGAGTGTGATGCAGAAATCAGAACTCCTTCCCCATGGCAAGAAACCTTGTGGTTGGCATGTTGTCCAACGTTCAGTGTCGTTGAAA
The DNA here is from genome assembly GCF_964662115.1 of Mustela nivalis. Lineage (NCBI taxonomy): Eukaryota > Metazoa > Chordata > Mammalia > Carnivora > Mustelidae > Mustela > Mustela nivalis. The sequence goes on from NW_028136163.1 coordinate 133,433, forward strand.
CCAGTGTGGCCCATGAGGCCCCGCCCATACTTGCGGGCCACATTGGTCACAAACACACATTGTGACACTCAGGCTGAGCCCAGTCCTCAAGTAAGGCCACTCAGTGGCTGGATGAAGAGAGAGCATATTGGGCTTTCCATGCCCCTAGGCCCCAATTTTTAACCATAGTTCGGGATGTCCCTTCAGTCTTCCCCACGGCTTGGCTTTGGAATTCCTGTTTTGGTGGGACACCTGAGGTAACAAAACTGAAATGAGTCCTCCCATCCCACAGATTGACGAAAAGCAATTGGGAATCGGGCCAAATCCTCAGAGAGGAAGATTCGTCCATGGCCCATGAGGCCTCCCCGTCATTCCACGGCCATCACTGATACAAAATCCAGAGACAAAAGCCTGAGCAAGCACCTCAGAGTCGCACTTTCTTCATATCCTGAAGAGTTCTTCTCATGGTTTGTAGATCGGGCCTGCCATACCTACGTCCACAAACCTAAGCTGAGTTTGTGTTTTCAGACTTCTGTCCTCAAAGTCTTGGGCCACACACCCTCCAGGCTGGGCCCCTGGAGCCACACATTAGGACTGTGCCTACCAATCCATGGGAATTCTGCCCATTCCATGGTCCAAAATCGTACAAATTAGGAGAAATCTCCAAAGTCCCTGAGGCCATCCCAATAGTGTAGGTCGCCTGGAACAAACAAGGGCTGTCTGACACCAGCTGATAATCGACCTCCACTCATACCATAGATGGATGTCCCCAGAGAAGAAGATTGAACCAGACAGGAACCTAGGCCATAATAGGATCCATTGCTTTGGGTTACAGGCATGTGTCCTCAAAAGCCTGATTCGAATACGAGCATAGGGGTTTTCCTGAGGCACCCATCAGAACTCATCTCGTCTCCACAAGGAAACCTGTGCATGGGAGCCATGTCCAAAGCTTAGGAGAGTACTTGAGGGTCCCGGTGCCACCGCCCCATTCCAAGGCCCTCATGGACACAAAAACACATTAGGACCCATCCTCAGGAAAGTCCATTTCAACTCAGCCACCCCGGTTGCTCCCGCAGAGCCATCAGATCTAAACTGTCTTGTTGCTAGGAGACAATTGGAATGCGAGGCGGGCTTCCCAGGCATCCATCCGCGAACGGTGCTCTGGAGTCTTTCCATATGGGATGTCCTGGAGCTGTCCAACAGGTCTCAATTGTCCCGCCGAAGGAATCCATGAAGGGGGCATCCCACAACTCCCAACGTGGGAAAACCTCAATGGCCTCGAGATTCCGCTCCCTTCATGAAGCGGCCGTCATGCTCAGAAACTCCAACCTGAGCCAACGTCTGATCCTCGCCCTGACTTCAGATGCATGAGATATTGGTTCAGATCTGCAGGGGGTACCTGCCGTGCCCTCGCCCTGAAACCCAAGTCTAGCTTGTCTTCTCAGACTTCCGACCTCACACTCCTGGCCCCGAAGCCCTCAAGTTTGACAATTCCGGACCCACAATGCAGCACTCTGCCTGCCCTCTAGAAAAAAAATTATTGCCTCATGAGCTGCCCAGGCACCTTAAATGAGGGTAAACCTACACAGCACTCGACTTTACCCAAATTATATAGTCTAACCTGGGCACTAATGCACTGTCGAACACAACCTGAGCCCGGACCTCCTGACCAACACCCAGAAAGCTGACCGCACACTGAGCACATAAAACCCGCCATGGCCTTAGGTCATCAACTCTTCCCTACCTCAGCTTTCAGGCTTCAGAACCGAGACCTTATCTCCAATCACTGCCAAGGGGTGAGTGTGATGCAGAAATCAGAACTCCTCCTTACCCATGGCAAGAACCCTGTGGTTGGCACGTTGTCCAACGTTCAGTGTAGGAGAAACCAGCATTCACCCTGAGGCCCCGCCCATTCTTGAGTGCGACGAGGGCATACACACGCATTGTGACCCTCAGCATGTGTCCTGTCCTCTAGTAAGTCCTCTCACTTGCTGGACCATTAGATGTCATAATGGGCTTGACATGACCCTAGGCCCCAATTTTTAACCAAATTTCTGATGGTCCAGTCGCCCCTCCCCAGGGCTCTACTCTGGAATCCCTCATTTGTTGGGACACCTGAGGATAAAAAAGAAAAAAAACAAGAATAATAAAAAAAAACGGACTTCTTCCAGCCCACAGAATGACCCCAAACTCTTTGGACGGGGCCAAACCACCAGAGAGTAAGACTCGTCCATTTCCCATGAAGTCACCCAGAAATTCCACGACCATGAGTGACACGATATCCAGAGACAAAAACTTGAGCAGGAGCCTCACACTCGCCCTTCTTTCAAATCCCGAAGAGTTCTCCTCATGGCCTGTAGATCAGTCCTGCCATACCTATGACCCGAAACATAAGCCGAGTTTGTGTTTTCAGAGAACTGACCAAACAGCCCTGGCCTACACAACCTACAGGCGCCTGGAGCCAAACCTGAGGACTGTACTTGCCCTCTCCAAGGGAATTGTGTGTGCCCATTCCAATGGCCACAACCCTTCTAATAGGATAAACCTCCAAAGTCCCTGATCCATCTCAATAGTGGTGGCTTCCCAGGAAAAACAGGGGCAATCTGAGCCCAACTGAGCAACTACCTGCACTCAGACCCATAGACAGATGTCCCCAGAGGGAAAAAGGAAAGAACAGGCCCCTAGGCACTAATCAGATCCATTGCTTTGGTTTCCAGGCATCTCTCCTCAGAGGCCTGGATTTCAAAAGCAGCATATAGCTGTTTCTTGACTCACCCATCAGAAAACATCTCATCTACACATGGGAAACTTGCACGTTGGAGCTGTGTCAAAGCCTCTGTTTAGGAGAACCCTTTAGGGCCCCAGTGCCACCGCTTCATTCCAAGGTCTCCATAGACACAAAAGCACGCTGGACCCATCCCCAGGGGTGTCCATTTCAACTCAGCGTCCTCGGTTGCTCCCCACAGATCCAGGAGATCTAACCTGTCTTGTTGCTAGGAGACAATTGGAATGCGAGGTGGGCTACCCAGCCATCCATCCTTAGAACCCTGCTCAGAATCATTGGCCTGGAGCCAAACAACTGGTCTCAATTGTCCGGCAGAAGACTCTCTGCAGTTTGGAGCTTCTCACAACTCCCATCGTGGGAAAACACCCATGGCCTCGTGATGCCCCCCCCCATTCATGAAGGAGCCATCAGGGACAGAAACTCCAACCTGAGCGATCGTCTGATCCTCGCGCTGACTTCAGATGCACGAGACCTCGATTCAGGTCTGTAGATTGTGCGTGCCATGGCCTCACCCAGAAACCTAAGCTTAGCTTGTGTTCTCAGACTTTTGTCGTCAGACAACTGGCCCACAAGCCCTCCAGTTTGGCAATCCAGAACTGCAATGCAGCACTCTGCCGGCTCTGCAGAAGAAAAACATTGTCTTCTGGGGCTACCCAGTAACCCCAAATGAGGATCAACCTGCACCGACCTTGGCTGTACCCCAAATACATAGGCTGACCAGGGCACTAATGCCCTTTCTGACACAGCCTGAGCCTGGACCCCCTAGCCCCTCCCAGACAGCTGGCCGCACACTGAGCACATCGAGCTGTCATGGCCTTAGGTCGTCATTTCTTCCCCACCTCGGTTTTCAGGTTTCAGAACCTAGACCTTATCTCCAATCACTGCCCAGGGTTGAAGGTGATGCAGAAAACAGAACTCCTTCCCCATGGCAAGAAACCTTGTGGTTGGCATGTTGTACAACGTTAAGTGTAGTTGAAACCAGTGTGGCCCATGAGGCCCCGCCCATGCTCGCGGGCCACATTGGTCACAAACACACATTGTGACGCTCAGGCTGAGCCCAGTCCTCAAGTAAGGCCACTCAGTGGCTGGATGAAGAGATAGCATATTGGGCTTGCCATGCCCCTAGGCCCCAATTTTTAACCATAGTTCGGGTTGTCCCTTAGTCTTCCCCACGGCTTGGCTTTGGAATTCCTCTTTTGGTGGGACACCTGAGGTAACAAAACTGAAATGAGTCCTCCCATCCCACAGATTGACGAAAAGCAATTGAGAATCGGGACAAATCCTCAGAGAGGAAGATTCGTCCATGGCCCATGAGGCCTCCCCGACATTCCACAGCCATCGCTGATACAAAATCCAGAGACAAAAGTTTGAGCAAGCACCTCAGACTCGCACTTTCTTCATATCCTGAAGAGTTCTTCTCATGGTTTGTAGATCAGGCCTGCCATACCTACGTCCCCAAACCTAAGCTGAGTTTGTGTTTTCAGACTTCTGTCCTCAAAGTCTTCGGCAACACACCCTCCAGTCTGGGCCCCTGGAGCCACACATTCGGACTGTGCCTACCAATCCATGGGAATTCTGCCCATTCCATGGCCCAAAATCGTACAAATTAGGAGAAACCTCCAAAGTCCCTGAGGCCATCCCAATAGTGTAGGTCGCCCGGAACAAACAAGGGCTGTCTGACACCAGCTGATAATCGACCTCCACTCATACCATAGATGGATGTCCCCAGAGAAGAAGATTGAACCAGACAGGACCCTAGGCCATAATAGGATCCATTGCTTTGTGTTACAGGCATGTGTCCTCAAAAGTCTGATTCCAATACGAGCATAGGTGTTTTCCTGTGGCACCCATCAGAACTCATCTCGTCTCCACAAGGAAACCTGTGCATGGGAGCCATGTCCAAAGCTTAGGAGATTACTTCAGGGACCCGGTGCCACCGCCCCATTCCAAGGCCCTCATGGACACAAAAACACATTAGGACCCATCCTCAGGAAAGTCCATTTCAACTCAGCCACCCCGGTTGCTCCCGCAGAGCCATCAGATCTAAACTGTCTTGTTGCTAGGAGACAATTGGAATGCGAGGCGGGCTTCCCAGGCATCCATCCGCGAACGGTGCTCTGGAGTCATTCCATATGGGATGTCCTGGAGCTGTCCAACAGGTCTCAATTGTCCCGCAGAAGGAATCCTTGAAGGGGGCATCCCACAACTCCCAACGTGGGAAACCTCAATGGCCTCGAGATTCCGCTCCCTTCATGAAGCGGCCGTCATGCTCAGAAACTCCAACCTGAGCCAACGTCTGATCCTCGCCCTGACTTCAGATGCATGAGATATTGGTTCAGATCTGCAGGGGGTACCTGCCGTGCCCTCGCCCTGAAACCCAAGTCTAGCTTGTCTTCTCAGACTTCCGTCCTCACACTCCTGGTCCCGAAGCTTTCAAGTTTGGCAATTCCGGACCCACAATGCAGCACTCTGCCTGCCCTCTAGAAAAAAAATTATCCTCATGAGTTGCCCAGGCACCTTAAATGAGGGTAAACCTACACAGCACTCGACTTTACCCAAATTATATAGTCTAACCTGGGCACTAATGCACGGTCGAACACAACCTGAGCCCGGACCTCCTGACCAACACCCAGAAAGCTGACCGCACACTGAGCACATAAAACCCGCCATGGCCTTAGGTCATCATCTCTTCCCTACCTCAGTTTTCAGGCTTCAGAACCGAGACCTTATCTCCAATCACTGCCCATGGGTGAGTGTGATGCAGAAATCAGAACTCCTTCCCCATGGCAAGAAACCTTGTGGTTGGCATGTTGTCCAACGTTCAGTGTCGTTGAAACCAGTGTGGCCCATGAGGCCCCGCCCATACTTGCGGGCCACATTGGTCACAAACACACATTGTGACACTCAGGCTGAGCCCAGTCCTCAAGTAAGGCCACTCAGTGGCTGGATGAAGAGAGAGCATATTGGGCTTTCCATGCCCCTAGGCCCCAATTTTTAACCATAGTTCGGGATGTCCCTTCAGTCTTCCCCACGGCTTGGCTTTGGAATTCCTCTTTTGGTGGGACACCTGAGGTAACAAAACTGAAATGAGTCCTCCCATCCCACAGATTGACGAAAAGCAATTGGGAATCGGGCCAAATCCTCAGAGAGGAAGATTCGTCCATGGCCCATGAGGCCTCCCCGTCATTCCACGGCCATCACTGATACAAAATCCAGAGACAAAAGCCTGAGCAAGCACCTCAGAGTCGCACTTTCTTCATATCCTGAAGAGTTCTTCTCATGGTTTGTAGATCGGGCCTGCCATACCTACGTCCCCAAACCTAAGCTGAGTTTGTGTTTTCAGACTTCTGTCCTCAAAGTCTTGGGCCACACACCCTCCAGGCTGGGCCCCTGGAGCCACACATTAGGACTGTGCCTACCAATCCATGGGAATTCTGCCCATTCCATGGTCCAAAATCGTACAAATTAGGAGAAATCTCCAAAGTCCCTGAGGCCATCCCAATAGTGTAGGACGCCTGGAACAAACAAGGGCTGTCTGACACCAGCTGATAATCGACCTCCACTCATACCATAGATGGATGTCCCCAGAGAAGAAGATTGAACCAGACAGGACCCTAGGCCATAATAGGATCCATTGCTTTGGGTTACAGGCATGTGTCCTCAAAAGCCTGATTCGAATACGAGCATAGGGGTTTTCCTGAGGCACCCATCAGAACTCATCTCGTCTCCACAAGGAAACCTGTGCATGGGAGCCATGTCCAAAGCTTAGGAGAGTACTTGAGGGTCCCGGTGCCACCGCCCCATTCCAAGGCCCTCATGGACACAAAAACACATTAGGACCCATCCTCAGGAAAGTCCATTTCAACTCAGCCACCCCGGTTGCTCCCGCAGAGCCATCAGATCTAAACTGTCTTGTTGCTAGGAGACAATTGGAATGCGAGGCGGGCTTCCCAGGCATCCATCCGCGAACGGTGCTCTGGAGTCATTCCATATGGGATGTCCTGGAGCTGTCCAACAGGTCTCAATTGTCCCGCCGAAGGAATCCATGAAGGGGGCATCCCACAACTCCCAACGTGGGAAAACCTCAATGGCCTCGAGATTCCGCTCCCTTCATGAAGCGGCCGTCATGCTCAGAAACTCCAACCTGAGCCAACGTCTGATCCTCGCCCTGACTTCAGATGCATGAGATATTGGTTCAGATCTGCAGGGGGTACCTGCCGTGCCCTCGCCCTGAAACCCAAGTCTAGCTTGTCTTCTCAGACTTCCGTCCTCACACTCCTGGCCCCGAAGCCCTCAAGTTTGGCAATTCCGGACCCACAATGCAGCACTCTGCCTGCCCTCTAGAAAAAAAATTATTGCCTCATGAGCTGCCCAGGCACCTTAAATGAGGGTAAACCTACACAGCACTCGACTTTACCCAAATTATATAGTCTAACCTGGGCACTAATGCACTGTCGAACACAACCTGAGCCCGGACCTCCTGACCAACACCCAGAAAGCTGACCGCACACTGAGCACATAAAACCCGCCATGGCCTTAGGTCATCAACTCTTCCCTACCTCAGCTTTCAGGCTTCAGAACCGAGACCTTATCTCCAATCACTGCCAAGGGGTGAGTGTGATGCAGAAATCAGAACTCCTCCTTACCCATGGCAAGAACCCTGTGGTTGGCACGTTGTCCAACGTTCAGTGTAGGAGAAACCAGCATTCACCCTGAGGCCCCGCCCATTCTTGAGTGCGACGAGGGCATACACACGCATTGTGACCCTCAGCATGAGTCCTGTCCTCTAGTAAGTCCTCTCACTTGCTGGACCATTAGATGTCATAATGGGCTTGACATGACCCTAGGCCCCAATTTTTAACCAAATTTCTGATGGTCCAGTCGCCCCTCCCCAGGGCTCTACTCTGGAATCCCTCATTTGTTGGGACACCTGAGGATAAAAAAGAAAAAAAACAAGAATAATAAAAAAAAACGGACTTCTTCCAGCCCACAGAATGACCCCAAACTCTTTGGACGGGGCCAAACCACCAGAGAGTAAGACTCGTCCATTTCCCATGAAGTCACCCAGAAATTCCACGACCATGAGTGACACGATATCCAGAGACAAAAACTTGAGCAGGAGCCTCACACTCGCCCTTCTTTCAAATCCCGAAGAGTTCTCCTCATGGCCTGTAGATCAGTCCTGCCATACCTATGACCCGAAACATAAGCCGAGTTTGTGTTTTCAGAGAACTGACCAAACAGCCCTGGCCTACACAACCTACAGGCGCCTGGAGCCAAACCTGAGGACTGTACTTGCCCTCTCCAAGGGAATTGTGTGTGCCCATTCCAATGTCCACAACCCTTCTAATAGGATAAACCTCCAAAGTCCCTGATCCATCTCAATAGTGGTGGCTTCCCAGGAAAAACAGGGGCAATCTGAGCCCAACTGAGCAACTACCTGCACTCAGACCCATAGACAGATGTCCCCAGAGGGAAAAAGGAAAGAACAGGCCCCTAGGCACTAATCAGATCCATTGCTTTGGTTTCCAGGCATCTCTCCTCAGAGGCCTGGATTTCAAAAGCAGCATATAGCTGTTTCTTGACTCACCCATCAGAAAACATCTCATCTACACATGGGAAACTTGCACGTTGGAGCTGTGTCAAAGCCTCTGTTTAGGAGAACCCTTTAGGGCCCCAGTGCCTCCGCTTCATTCCAACGTCTCCATAGACACAAAAGCACGCTGGACCCATCCCCAGGGGTGTCCATTTCAACTCAGCGTCCTCGGTTGCTCCCCACAGATCCAGGAGATCTAACCTGTCTTGTTGCTAGGAGACAATTGGAATGCGAGGTGGGCTACCCAGCCATCCATCCTTAGAACCCTGCTCAGAATCATTGGCCTGGAGCCAAACAACTGGTCTCAATTGTCCGGCAGAAGACTCTCTGCAGTTTGGAGCTTCTCACAACTCCCATCGTGGGAAAACACCCATGGCCTCGTGATGCCCCCCCCCATTCATGAAGGAGCCATCAGGGACAGAAACTCCAACCTGAGCGATCGTCTGATCCTCGCGCTGACTTCAGATGCACGAGACCTCGATTCAGGTCTGTAGATTGTGCGTGCCATGGCCTCACCCAGAAACCTAAGCTTAGCTTGTGTTCTCAGACTTTTGTCGTCAGACAACTGGCCCACAAGCCCTCCAGTTTGGCAATCCAGAACTGCAATGCAGCACTCTGCCGGCTCTGCAGAAGAAAAACATTGTCTTCTGGGGCTACCCAGTAACCCCAAATGAGGATCAACCTGCACCGACCTTGGCTGTACCCCAAATACATAGGCTGACCAGGGCACTAATGCCCTTTCTGACACAGCCTGAGCCTGGACCCCCTAGCCCCTCCCAGACAGCTGGCCGCACACTGAGCACATCGAGCTGTCATGGCCTTAGGTCGTCATTTCTTCCCCACCTCGGTTTTCAGGTTTCAGAACCTAGACCTTATCTCCAATCACTGCCCAGGGTTGAAGGTGATGCAGAAAACAGAACTCCTTCCCCATGGCAAGAAACCTTGTGGTTGGCATGTTGTACAACGTTAAGTGTAGTTGAAACCAGTGTGGCCCATGAGGCCCCGCCCATGCTCGCGGGCCACATTGGTCACAAACACACATTGTGACGCTCAGGCTGAGCCCAGTCCTCAAGTAAGGCCACTCAGTGGCTGGATGAAGAGATAGCATATTGGGCTTGCCATGCCCCTAGGCCCCAATTTTTAACCATAGTTCGGGTTGTCCCTTAGTCTTCCCCACGGCTTGGCTTTGGAATTCCCCTTTTGGTGGGACACCTGAGGTAACAAAACTGAAATGAGTCCTCCCATCCCACAGATTGACGAAAAGCAATTGAGAATCGGGACAAATCCTCAGAGAGGAAGATTCGTCCATGGCCCATGAGGCCTCCCCGACATTCCACAGCCATCACTGATACAAAATCCAGAGACAAAAGTTTGAGCAAGCACCTCAGACTCGCACTTTCTTCATATCCTGAAGAGTTCTTCTCATGGTTTGTAGATCAGGCCTGCCATACCTACGTCCCCAAACCTAAGCTGAGTTTGTGTTTTCAGACTTCTGTCCTCAAAGTCTTCGGCAACACACCCTCCAGGCTGGGCCCCTGGAGCCACACATTCGGACTGTGCCTACCAATCCATGGGAATTCTGCCCATTCCATGGCCCAAAATCGTACAAATTAGGAGAAACCTCCAAAGTCCCTGAGGCCATCCCAATAGTGTAGGTCGCCCGGAACAAACAAGGGCTGTCTGACACCAGCTGATAATCGACCTCCACTCATACCATAGATGGATGTCCCCAGAGAAGAAGATTGAACCAGACAGGACCCTAGGCCATAATAGGATCCATTGCTTTGTGTTACAGGCATGTGTCCTCAAAAGTCTGATTCCAATACGAGCATAGGTGTTTTCCTGTGGCACCCATCAGAACTCATCTCGTCTCCACAAGGAAACCTGTGCATGGGAGCCATGTCCAAAGCTTAGGAGATTACTTCAGGGACCCGGTGCCACCGCCCCATTCCAAGGCCCTCATGGACACAAAAACACATTAGGACCCATCCTCAGGAAAGTCCATTTCAACTCAGCCACCCCGGTTGCTCCGGCAGAGCCATCAGATCTAAACTGTCTTGTTGCTAGGAGACAATTGGAATGCGAGGCGGGCTTCACAGGCATCCATCCGCGAACGGTGCTCTGGAGTCATTCCATATGGGATGTCCTGGAGCTGTCCAACAGGTCTCAATTGTCCCGCAGAAGGAATCCTTGAAGGGGGCATCCCACAACTCCCAACGTGGGAAACCTCAATGGCCTCGAGATTCCGCTCCCTTCATGAAGCGGCCGTCATGCTCAGAAACTCCAACCTGAGCCAACGTCTGATCCTCGCCCTGACTTCAGATGCATGAGATATTGGTTCAGATCTGCTGGGGGTACCTGCCGTGCCCTCGCCCTGAAACCCAAGTCTAGCTTGTCTTCTCAGACTTCCGTCCTCACACTCCTGGTCCCGAAGCTTTCAAGTTTGGCAATTCCGGACCCACAATGCAGCACTCTGCCTGCCCTCTAGAAAAAAAATTATCCTCATGAGTTGCCCAGGCACCTTAAATGAGGGTAAACCTACACAGCACTCGACTTTACCTAAATTATATAGTCTAACCTGGGCACTAATGCACTGTCGAACACAACCTGAGCCCGGACCTCCTGACCAACACCCAGAAAGCTGACCGCACACTGAGCACATAAAACCCGCCATGGCCTTAGGTCATCATCTCTTCCCTACCTCAGTTTTCAGGCTTCAGAACCGAGACCTTATCTCCAATCACTGCCCATGGGTGAGTGTGTTGCAGAAATCAGAACTCCTTCCCCATGGCAAGAAACCTTGTGGTTGGCATGTTGTCCAACGTTCAGTGTCGTTGAAACCAGTGTGGCCCATGAGGCCCCGCCCATACTTGCGGGCCACATTGGTCACAAACACACATTGTGACACTCAGGCTGAGCCCAGTCCTCAAGTAAGGCCACTCAGTGGCTGGATGAAGAGAGAGCATATTGGGCTTTCCATGCCCCTAGGCCCCAATTTTTAACCATAGTTCGGGATGTCCCTTCAGTCTTCCCCACGGCTTGGCTTTGGAATTCCTCTTTTGGTGGGACACCTGAGGTAACAAAACTGAAATGAGTCCTCCCATCCCACAGATTGACGAAAAGCAATTGGGAATCGGGCCAAATCCTCAGAGAGGAAGATTCGTCCATGGCCCATGAGGCCTCCCCGTCATTCCACGGCCATCACTGATACAAAATCCAGAGACAAAAGCCTGAGCAAGCACCTCAGAGTCGCACTTTCTTCATATCCTGAAGAGTTCTTCTCATGGTTTGTAGATCGGGCCTGCCATACCTACGTCCCCAAACCTAAGCTGAGTTTGTGTTTTCAGACTTCTGTCCTCAAAGTCTTGGGCCACACACCCTCCAGGCTGGGCCCCTGGAGCCACACATTAGGACTGTGCCTACCAATCCATGGGAATTCTGCCCATTCCATGGTCCAAAATCGTACAAATTAGGAGAAATCTCCAAAGTCCCTGAGGCCATCCCAATAGTGTAGGTCGCCTGGAACAAACAAGGGCTGTCTGACACCAGCTGATAATCGACCTCCACTCATACCATAGATGGATGTCCCCAGAGAAGAAGATTGAACCAGACAGGACCCTAGGCCATAATAGGATCCATTGCTTTGGGTTACAGGCATGTGTCCTCAAAAGCCTGATTCGAATACGAGCATAGGGGTTTTCCTGAGGCACCCATCAGAACTCATCTCGTCTCCACAAGGAAACCTGTGCATGGGAGCCATGTCCAAAGCTTAGGAGAGTACTTGAGGGTCCCGGTGCCACCGCCCCATTCCAAGGCCCTCATGGACACAAAAACACATTAGGACCCATCCTCAGGAAAGTCCATTTCAACTCAGCCACCCCGGTTGCTCCCGCAGAGCCATCAGATCTAAACTGTCTTGTTGCTAGGAGACAATTGGAATGCGAGGCGGGCTTCCCAGGCATCCTTCCGCGAACGGTGCTCTGGAGTCTTTCCATATGGGATGTCCTGGAGCTGTCCAACAGGTCTCAATTGTCCCGCCGAAGGAATCCATGAAGGGGGCATCCCACAACTCCCAACGTGGGAAAACCTCAATGGCCTCGAGATTCCGCTCCCTTCATGAAGCGGCCGTCATGCTCAGAAACTCCAACCTGAGCCAACGTCTGATCCTCGCCCTGACTTCAGATGCATGAGATATTGGTTCAGATCTGCAGGGGGTACCTGCCGTGCCCTCGCCCTGAAACCCAAGTCTAGCTTGTCTTCTCAGACTTCCGTCCTCACACTCCTGGCCCCGAAGCCCTCAAGTTTGACAATTCCGGACCCACAATGCAGCACTCTGCCTGCCCTCTAGAAAAAAAATTATTGCCTCATGAGCTGCCCAGGCACCTTATATGAGGGTAAACCTACACAGCACTCGACTTTACCCAAATTATATAGTCTAACCTGGGCACTAATGCACTGTCGAACACAACCTGAGCCCGGACCTCCTGACCAACACCCAGAAAGCTGACCGCACACTGAGCACATAAAACCCGCCATGGCCTTAGGTCATCAACTCTTCCCTACCTCAGCTTTCAGGCTTCAGAACCGAGACCTTATCTCCAATCACTGCCAAGGGGTGAGTGTGATGCAGAAATCAGAACTCCTCCTTACCCATGGCAAGAACCCTGTGGTTGGCACGTTGTCCAACGTTCAGTGTAGGAGAAACCAGCATTCACCCTGAGGCCCCGCCCATTCTTGAGTGCGACGAGGGCATACACACGCATTGTGACCCTCAGCATGAGTCCTGTCCTCTAGTAAGTCCTCTCAGTTGCTGGACCATTAGATGTCATAATGGGCTTGACATGAACCTAGGCCCCAATTTTTAACCAAATTTCTGATGGTCCAGTCGCCCCTCCCCAGGGCTCTACTCTGGAATCCCTCATTTGTTGGGACACCTGAGGATAAAAAAGAAAAAAAACAAGAATAATAAAAAAAAACGGACTTCTTCCAGCCCACAGAATGACCCCAAACTCTTTGGACGGGGCCAAACCACCAGAGAGTAAGACTCGTCCATTTCCCATGAAGTCACCCAGAAATCACACGACCATGAGTGACACGATATCCAGAGACAAAAACTTGAGCAGGAGCCTCACACTCGCCCTTCTTTCAAATCCCGAAGAGTTCTCCTCATGGCCTGTAGATCAGTCCTGCCATACCTATGACCCGAAACATAAGCCGAGTTTGTGTTTTCAGAGAACTGACCAAACAGCCCTGGCCTACACAACCTACAGGCGCCTGGAGCCAAACCTGAGGACTGTACTTGCCCTCTCCAAGGGAATTGTGTGTGCCCATTCCAATGTCCACAACCCTTCTAATAGGATAAACCTCCAAAGTCCCTGATCCATCTCAATAGTGGTGGCTTCCCAGGAAAAACAGGGGCAATCTGAGCCCAACTGAGCAACTACCTGCACTCAGACCCATAGACAGATGTCCCCAGAGGGAAAAAGGAAAGAACAGGCCCCTAGGCACTAATCAGATCCATTGCTTTGGTTTCCAGGCATCTCTCCTCAGAGGCCTGGATTTCAAAAGCAGCATATAGCTGTTTCTTGACTCACCCATCAGAAAACATCTCATCTACACATGGGAAACTTGCACGTTGGAGCTGTGTCAAAGCCTCTGTTTAGGAGAACCCTTTAGGGCCCCAGTGCCACCGCTTCATTCCAAGGTCTCCATAGACACAAAAGCACGCTGGACCCATCCCCAGGGGTGTCCATTTCAACTCAGCGTCCTCGGTTGCTCCCCACAGATCCAGGAGATCTAACCTGTCTTGTTGCTAGGAGACAATTGGAATGCGAGGTGGGCTACCCAGCCATCCATCCTTAGAACCCTGCTCAGAATCATTGGCCTGGAGCCAAACAACTGGTCTCAATTGTCCGGCAGAAGACTCTCTGCAGTTTGGAGCTTCTCACAACTCCCATCGTGGGAAAACACCCATGGCCTCGTGATGCCCCCCCCCATTCATGAAGGAGCCATCAGGGACAGAAACTCCAACCTGAGCGATCGTCTGATCCTCGCGCTGACTTCAGATGCACGAGACCTCGATTCAGGTCTGTAGATTGTGCGTGCCATGGCCTCACCCAGAAACCTAAGCTTAGCTTGTGTTCTCAGACTTTTGTCGTCAGACAACTGGCCCACAAGCCCTCCAGTTTGGCAATCCAGAACTGCAATGCAGCACTCTGCCGGCTCTGCAGAAGAAAAACATTGTCTTCTGGGGCTACCCAGTAACCCCAAATGAGGATCAACCTGCACCGACCTTGGCTGTACCCCAAATACATAGGCTGACCAGGGCACTAATGCCCTTTCTGACACAGCCTGAGCCTGGACCCCCTAGCCCCTCCCAGACAGCTGGCCGCACACTGAGCACATCGAGCTGTCATGGCCTTAGGTCGTCATTTCTTCCCCACCTCGGTTTTCAGGTTTCAGAACCTAGACCTTATCTCCAATCACTGCCCAGGGTTGAAGGTGATGCAGAAAACAGAACTCCTTCCCCATGGCAAGAAACCTTGTGGTTGGCATGTTGTACAACGTTAAGTGTAGTTGAAACCAGTGTGGCCCATGAGGCCCCGCCCATGCTCGCGGGCCACATTGGTCACAAACACACATTGTGACGCTCAGGCTGAGCCCAGTCCTCAAGTAAGGCCACTCAGTGGCTGGATGAAGAGATAGCATATTGGGCTTGCCATGCCCCTAGGCCCCAATTTTTAACCATAGTTCGGGTTGTCCCTTAGTCTTCCCCACGGCTTGGCTTTGGAATTCCTCTTTTGGTGGGACACCTGAGGTAACAAAACTGAAATGAGTCCTCCCATCCCACAGATTGACGAAAAGCAATTGAGAATCGGGACAAAACCTCAGAGAGGAAGATTCGTCCATGGCCCATGAGGCCTCCCCGACATTCCACAGCCATCGCTGATACAAAATCCAGAGACAAAAGTTTGAGCAAGCACCTCAGACTCGCACTTTCTTCATATCCTGAAGAGTTCTTCTCATGGTTTGTAGATCAGGCCTGCCATACCTACGTCCCCAAACCTAAGCTGAGTTTGTGTTTTCAGACTTCTGTCCTCAAAGTCTTCGGCAACACACCCTCCAGGCTGGGCCCCTGGAGCCACACATTCGGACTGTGCCTACCAATCCATGGGAATTCTGCCCATTCCATGGCCCAAAATCGTACAAATTAGGAGAAACCTCCAAAGTCCCTGAGGCCATCCCAATAGTGTAGGTCGCCCGGAACAAACAAGGGCTGTCTGACACCAGCTGATAATCGACCTCCACTCATACCATAGATGGATGTCCCCAGAGAAGAAGATTGAACCAGACAGGACCCTAGGCCATAATAGGATCCATTGCTTTGTGTTACAGGCATGTGTCCTCAAAAGTCTGATTCCAATACGAGCATAGGTGTTTTCCTGTGGCACCCATCAGAACTCATCTCGTCTCCACAAGGAAACCTGTGCATGGGAGCCATGTCCAAAGCTTAGGAGATTACTTCAGGGACCCGGTGCCACCGCCCCATTCCAAGGCCCTCATGGACACAAAAACACATTAGGACCCATCCTCAGGAAAGTCCATTTCAACTCAGCCACCCCGGTTGCTCCCGCAGAGCCATCAGATCTAAACTGTCTTGTTGCTAGGAGACAATTGGAATGCGAGGCGGGCTTCCCAGGCATCCATCCGCGAACGGTGCTCTGGAGTCATTCCATATGGGATGTCCTGGAGCTGTCCAACAGGTCTCAATTGTCCCGCAGAAGGAATCCTTGAAGGGGGCATCCCACAACTCCCAACGTGGGAAACCGCAATGGCCTCGAGATTCCGCTCCCTTCATGAAGCGGCCGTCATGCTCAGAAACTCCAACCTGAGCCAACGTCTGATCCTCGCCCTGACTTCAGATGCATGAGATATTGGTTCAGATCTGCAGGGGGTACCTGCCGTGCCCTCGCCCTGAAACCCAAGTCTAGCTTGTCTTCTCAGACTTCCGTCCTCACACTCCTGGTCCCGAAGCTTTCAAGTTTGGCAATTCCGGACCCACAATGCAGCACTCTGCCTGCCCTCTAGAAAAAAAATTATCCTCATGAGTTGCCCAGGCACCTTAAATGAGGGTAAACCTACACAGCACTCGACGTTACCCAAATTATATAGTCTAACCTGGGCACTAATGCACGGTCGAACACAACCTGAGCCCGGACCTCCTGACCAACACCCAGAAAGCTGACCGCACACTGAGCACATAAAACCCGCCATGGCCTTAGGTCATCATCTCTTCCCTACCTCAGTTTTCAGGCTTCAGAACCGAGACCTTATCTCCAATCACTGCCCATGGGTGAGTGTGATGCAGAAATCAGAACTCCTTCCCCATGGCAAGAAACCTTGTGGTTGGCATGTTGTCCAACGTTCAGTGTCGTTGAAACCAGTGTGGCCCATGAGGCCCCGCCCATACTTGCGGGCCACATTGGTCACAAACACACATTGTGACACTCAGGCTGAGCCCAGTCCTCAAGTAAGGCCACTCAGTGGCTGGATGAAGAGAGAGCATATTGGGCTTTCCATGCCCCTAGGCCCCAATTTTTAACCATAGTTCGGGATGTCCCTTCAGTCTTCCCCACGGCTTGGCTTTGGAATTCCTCTTTTGGTGGGACACCTGAGGTAACAAAACTGAAATGAGTCCTCCCATCCCACAGATTGACGAAAAGCAATTGGGAATCGGGCCAAATCCTCAGAGAGGAAGATTCGTCCATGGCCCATGAGGCCTCCCCGTCATTCCACGGCCATCACTGATACAAAATCCAGAGACAAAAGCCTGAGCAAGCACCTCAGAGTCGCACTTTCTTCATATCCTGAAGAGTTCTTCTCATGGTTTGTAGATCGGGCCTGCCATACCTACGTCCCCAAACCTAAGCTGAGTTTGTGTTTTCAGACTTCTGTCCTCAAAGTCTTGGGCCACACACCCTCCAGGCTGGGCCCCTGGAGCCACACATTAGGACTGTGCCTACCAATCCATGGGAATTCTGCCCATTCCATGGTCCAAAATCGTACAAATTAGGAGAAATCTCCAAAGTCCCTGAGGCCATCCCAATAGTGTAGGACGCCTGGAACAAACAAGGGCTGTCTGACACCAGCTGATAATCGACCTCCACTCATACCATAGATGGATGTCCCCAGAGAAGAAGATTGAACCAGACAGGACCCTAGGCCATAATAGGATCCATTGCTTTGGGTTACAGGCATGTGTCCTCAAAAGCCTGATTCGAATACGAGCATAGGGTTTTTCCTGAGGCACCCATCAGAACTCATCTCGTCTCCACAAGGAAACCTGTGCATGGGAGCCATGTCCAAAGCTTAGGAGAGTACTTGAGGGTCCCGGTGCCACCGCCCCATTCCAAGGCCCTCATGGACACAAAAACACATTAGGACCCATCCTCAGGAAAGTCCATTTCAACTCAGCCACCCCGGTTGCTCCCGCAGAGCCATCAGATCTAAACTGTCTTGTTGCTAGGAGACAATTGGAATGCGAGGCGGGCTTCCCAGGCATCCATCCGCGAACGGTGCTCTGGAGTCATTCCATATGGGATGTCCTGGAGCTGTCCAACAGGTCTCAATTGTCCCGCCGAAGGAATCCATGAAGGGGGCATCCCACAACTCCCAACGTGGGAAAACCTCAATGGCCTCGAGATTCCGCTCCCTTCATGAAGCGGCCGTCATGCTCAGAAACTCCAACCTGAGCCAACGTCTGATCCTCGCCCTGACTTCAGATGCATGAGATATTGGTTCAGATCTGCAGGGGGTACCTGCCGTGCCCTCGCCCTGAAACCCAAGTCTAGCTTGTCTTCTCAGACTTCCGTCCTCACACTCCTGGCCCCGAAGCCCTCAAGTTTGACAATTCCGGACCCACAATGCAGCACTCTGCCTGCCCTCTAGAAAAAAAATTATTGCCTCATGAGCTGCCCAGGCACCTTAAATGAGGGTAAACCTACACAGCACTCGACTTTACCCAAATTATATAGTCTAACCTGGGCACTAATGCACTGTCGAACACAACCTGAGCCCGGACCTCCTGACCAACACCCAGAAAGCTGACCGCACACTGAGCACATAAAACCCGCCATGGCCTTAGGTCATCAACTCTTCCCTACCTCAGCTTTCAGGCTTCAGAACCGAGACCTTATCTCCAATCACTGCCAAGGGGTGAGTGTGATGCAGAAATCAGAACTCCTCCTTACCCATGGCAAGAACCCTGTGGTTGGCACGTTGTCCAACGTTCAGTGTAGGAGAAACCAGCATTCACCCTGAGGCCCCGCCCATTCTTGAGTGCGACGAGGGCATACACACGCATTGTGACCCTCAGCATGAGTCCTGTCCTCTAGTAAGTCCTCTCACTTGCTGGACCATTAGATGTCATAATGGGCTTGACATGACCCTAGGCCCCAATTTTTAACCAAATTTCTGATGGTCCAGTCGCCCCTCCCCAGGGCTCTACTCTGGAATCTCTCATTTGTTGGGACACCTGAGGATAAAAAAGAAAAAAAACAAGAATAATAAAAAAAAACGGACTTCTTCCAGCCCACAGAATGACCCCAAACTCTTTGGACGGGGCCAAACCACCAGAGAGTAAGACTCGTCCATTTCCCATGAAGTCACCCAGAAATTCCACGACCATGAGTGACACGATATCCAGAGACAAAAACTTGAGCAGGAGCCTCACACTCGCCCTTCTTTCAAATCCCGAAGAGTTCTCCTCATGGCCTGTAGATCAGTCCTGCCATACCTATGACCCGAAACATAAGCCGAGTTTGTGTTTTCAGAGAACTGACCAAACAGCCCTGGCCTACACAACCTACAGGCGCCTGGAGCCAAACCTGAGGACTGTACTTGCCCTCTCCAAGGGAATTGTGTGTGCCCATTCCAATGTCCATAACCCTTCTAATAGGATAAACCTCCAAAGTCCCTGATCCATCTCAATAGTGGTGGCTTCCCAGGAAAAACAGGGGCAATCTGAGCCCAACTGAGCAACTACCTGCACTCAGACCCATAGACAGATGTCCCCAGAGGGAAAAAGGAAAGAACAGGCCCCTAGGCACTAATCAGATCCATTGCTTTGGTTTCCAGGCATCTCTCCTCAGAGGCCTGGATTTCAAAAGCAGCATATAGCTGTTTCTTGACTCACCCATCAGAAAACATCTCATCTACACATGGGAAACTTGCACGTTGGAGCTGTGTCAAAGCCTCTGTTTAGGAGAACCCTTTAGGGCCCCAGTGCCACCGCTTCATTCCAAGGTCTCCATAGACACAAAAGCACGCTGGACCCATCCCCAGGGGTGTCCATTTCAACTCAGCGTCCTCGGTTGCTCCCCACAGATCCAGGAGATCTAACCTGTCTTGTTGCTAGGAGACAATTGGAATGCGAGGTGGGCTACCCAGCCATCCATCCTTAGAACCCTGCTCAGAATCATTGGCCTGGAGCCAAACAACTGGTCTCAATTGTCCGGCAGAAGACTCTCTAGTTTGGAGCTTCTCACAACTCCCATCGTGGGAAAACACCCATGGCCTCGTGATGCCCCCCCCCATTCATGAAGGAGCCATCAGGGACAGAAACTCCAACCTGAGCGATCGTCTGATCCTCGCGCTGACTTCAGATGCACGAGACCTCGATTCAGGTCTGTAGATTGTGCGTGCCATGGCCTCACCCAGAAACCTAAGCTTAGCTTGTGTTCTCAGACTTTTGTCGTCAGACAACTGGCCCACAAGCCCTCCAGTTTGGCAATCCAGAACTGCAATGCAGCACTCTGCCGGCTCTGCAGAAGAAAAACATTGTCTTCTGGGGCTACCCAGTAACCCCAAATGAGGATCAACCTGCACCGACCTTGGCTGTACCCCAAATACATAGGCTGACCAGGGCACTAATGCCCTTTCTGACACAGCCTGAGCCTGGACCCCCTAGCCCCTCCCAGACAGCTGGCCGCACACTGAGCACATCGAGCTGTCATGGCCTTAGGTCGTCATTTCTTCCCCACCTCGGTTTTCAGGTTTCAGAACCTAGACCTTATCTCCAATCACTGCCCAGGGTTGAAGGTGATGCAGAAAACAGAACTCCTTCCCCATGGCAAGAAACCTTGTGGTTGGCATGTTGTACAACGTTAAGTGTAGTTGAAACCAGTGTGGCCCATGAGGCCCCGCCCATGCTCGCGGGCCACATTGGTCACAAACACACATTGTGACGCTCAGGCTGAGCCCAGTCCTCAAGTAAGGCCACTCAGTGGCTGGATGAAGAGATATCATATTGGGCTTGCCATGCCCCTAGGCCCCAATTTTTAACCATAGTTCGGGTTGTCCCTTAGTCTTCCCCACGGCTTGGCTTTGGAATTCCCCTTTTGGTGGGACACCTGAGGTAACAAAACTGAAATGAGTCCTCCCATCCCACAGATTGACGAAAAGCAATTGAGAATCGG
The DNA here is from genome assembly GCF_964662115.1 of Mustela nivalis. NCBI lineage: Eukaryota > Metazoa > Chordata > Mammalia > Carnivora > Mustelidae > Mustela > Mustela nivalis. The sequence continues at coordinate 154,269 of NW_028136163.1, forward strand.
GACAAATCCTCAGAGAGGAAGATTCGTCCATGGCCCATGAGGCCTCCCCGACATTCCACAGCCATCACTGATACAAAATCCAGAGACAAAAGTTTGAGCAAGCACCTCAGACTCGCACTTTCTTCATATCCTGAAGAGTTCTTCTCATGGTTTGTAGATCAGGCCTGCCATACCTACGTCCCCAAACCTAAGCTGAGTTTGTGTTTTCAGACTTCTGTCCTCAAAGTCTTCGGCAACACACCCTCCAGGCTGGGCCCCTGGAGCCACACATTCGGACTGTGCCTACCAATCCATGGGAATTCTGCCCATTCCATGGCCCAAAATCGTACAAATTAGGAGAAACCTCCAAAGTCCCTGAGGCCATCCCAATAGTGTAGGTCGCCCGGAACAAACAAGGGCTGTCTGACACCAGCTGATAATCGACCTCCACTCATACCATAGATGGATGTCCCCAGAGAAGAAGATTGAACCAGACAGGACCCTAGGCCATAATAGGATCCATTGCTTTGTGTTACAGGCATGTGTCCTCAAAAGTCTGATTCCAATACGAGCATAGGTGTTTTCCTGTGGCACCCATCAGAACTCATCTCGTCTCCACAAGGAAACCTGTGCATGGGAGCCATGTCCAAAGCTTAGGAGATTACTTCAGGGACCCGGTGCCACCGCCCCATTCCAAGGCCCTCATGGACACAAAAACACATTAGGACCCATCCTCAGGAAAGTCCATTTCAACTCAGCCACCCCGGTTGCTCCGGCAGAGCCATCAGATCTAAACTGTCTTGTTGCTAGGAGACAATTGGAATGCGAGGCGGGCTTCACAGGCATCCATCCGCGAACGGTGCTCTGGAGTCATTCCATATGGGATGTCCTGGAGCTGTCCAACAGGTCTCAATTGTCCCGCAGAAGGAATCCTTGAAGGGGGCATCCCACAACTCCCAACGTGGGAAACCTCAATGGCCTCGAGATTCCGCTCCCTTCATGAAGCGGCCGTCATGCTCAGAAACTCCAACCTGAGCCAACGTCTGATCCTCGCCCTGACTTCAGATGCATGAGATATTGGTTCAGATCTGCAGGGGGTACCTGCCGTGCCCTCGCCCTGAAACCCAAGTCTAGCTTGTCTTCTCAGACTTCCGTCCTCACACTCCTGGTCCCGAAGCTTTCAAGTTTGGCAATTCCGGACCCACAATGCAGCACTCTGCCTGCCCTCTAGAAAAAAAATTATCCTCATGAGTTGCCCAGGCACCTTAAATGAGGGTAAACCTACACAGCACTCGACTTTACCTAAATTATATAGTCTAACCTGGGCACTAATGCACTGTCGAACACAACCTGAGCCCGGACCTCCTGACCAACACCCAGAAAGCTGACCGCACACTGAGCACATAAAACCCGCCATGGCCTTAGGTCATCATCTCTTCCCTACCTCAGTTTTCAGGCTTCAGAACCGAGACCTTATCTCCAATCACTGCCCATGGGTGAGTGTGTTGCAGAAATCAGAACTCCTTCCCCATGGCAAGAAACCTTGTGGTTGGCATGTTGTCCAACGTTCAGTGTCGTTGAAACCAGTGTGGCCCATGAGGCCCCGCCCATACTTGCGGGCCACATTGGTCACAAACACACATTGTGACACTCAGGCTGAGCCCAGTCCTCAAGTAAGGCCACTCAGTGGCTGGATGAAGAGAGAGCATATTGGGCTTTCCATGCCCCTAGGCGCCAATTTTTAACCATAGTTCGGGATGTCCCTTCAGTCTTCCCCACGGCTTGGCTTTGGAATTCCTCTTTTGGTGGGACACCTGAGGTAACAAAACTGAAATGAGTCCTCCCATCCCACAGATTGACGAAAAGCAATTGGGAATCGGGCCAAATCCTCAGAGAGGAAGATTCGTCCATGGCCCATGAGGCCTCCCCGTCATTCCACGGCCATCACTGATACAAAATCCAGAGACAAAAGCCTGAGCAAGCACCTCAGAGTCGCACTTTCTTCATATCCTGAAGAGTTCTTCTCATGGTTTGTAGATCGGGCCTGCCATACCTACGTCCCCAAACCTAAGCTGAGTTTGTGTTTTCAGACTTCTGTCCTCAAAGTCTTGGGCCACACACCCTCCAGGCTGGGCCCCTGGAGCCACACATTCGGACTGTGCCTACCAATCCATGGGAATTCTGCCCATTCCATGGTCCAAAATCGTACAAATTAGGAGAAATCTCCAAAGTCCCTGAGGCCATCCCAATAGTGTAGGTCGCCTGGAACAAACAAGGGCTGTCTGACACCAGCTGATAATCGACCTCCACTCATACCATAGATGGATGTCCCCAGAGAAGAAGATTGAACCAGACAGGACCCTAGGCCATAATAGGATCCATTGCTTTGGGTTACAGGCATGTGTCCTCAAAAGCCTGATTCGAATACGAGCATAGGGGTTTTCCTGAGGCACCCATCAGAACTCATCTCGTCTCCACAAGGAAACCTGTGCATGGGAGCCATGTCCAAAGCTTAGGAGAGTACTTGAGGGTCCCGGTGCCACCGCCCCATTCCAAGGCCCTCATGGACACAAAAACACATTAGGACCCATCCTCAGGAAAGTCCATTTCAACTCAGCCACCCCGGTTGCTCCCGCAGAGCCATCAGATCTAAACTGTCTTGTTGCTAGGAGACAATTGGAATGCGAGGCGGGCTTCCCAGGCATCCATCCGCGAACGGTGCTCTGGAGTCTTTCCATATGGGATGTCCTGGAGCTGTCCAACAGGTCTCAATTGTCCCGCCGAAGGAATCCATGAAGGGGGCATCCCACAACTCCCAACGTGGGAAAACCTCAATGGCCTCGAGATTCCGCTCCCTTCATGAAGCGGCCGTCATGCTCAGAAACTCCAACCTGAGCCAACGTCTGATCCTCGCCCTGACTTCAGATGCATGAGATATTGGTTCAGATCTGCAGGGGGTACCTGCCGTGCCCTCGCCCTGAAACCCAAGTCTAGCTTGTCTTCTCAGACTTCCGTCCTCACACTCCTGGCCCCGAAGCCCTCAAGTTTGACAATTCCGGACCCACAATGCAGCACTCTGCCTGCCCTCTAGAAAAAAAATTATTGCCTCATGAGCTGCCCAGGCACCTTAAATGAGGGTAAACCTACACAGCACTCGACTTTACCCAAATTATATAGTCTAACCTGGGCACTAATGCACTGTCGAACACAACCTGAGCCCGGACCTCCTGACCAACACCCAGAAAGCTGACCGCACACTGAGCACATAAAACCCGCCATGGCCTTAGGTCATCAACTCTTCCCTACCTCAGCTTTCAGGCTTCAGAACCGAGACCTTATCTCCAATCACTGCCAAGGGGTGAGTGTGATGCAGAAATCAGAACTCCTCCTTATCCATGGCAAGAACCCTGTGGTTGGCACGTTGTCCAACGTTCAGTGTAGGAGAAACCAGCATTCACCCTGAGGCCCCGCCCATTCTTGAGTGCGACGAGGGCATACACATGCATTGTGACCCTCAGCATGAGTCCTGTCCTCTAGTAAGTCCTCTCAGTTGCTGGACCATTAGATGTCATAATGGGCTTGACATGACCCTAGGCCCCAATTTTTAACCAAATTTCTGATGGTCCAGTCGTCCCTCCCCAGGGCTCTACTCTGGAATCCCTCATTTGTTGGGACACCTGAGGATAAAAAAGAAAAAAAACAAGAATAATAAAAAAAACGGACTTCTTCCAGCCCACAGAATGACCCCAAACTCTTTGGACGGGGCCAAACCACCAGAGAGTAAGACTCGTCCATTTCCCATGAAGTCACCCAGAAATTCCACGACCATGAGTGACACGATATCCAGAGACAAAAACTTGAGCAGGAGCCTCACACTCGCCCTTCTTTCAAATCCCGAAGAGTTCTCCTCATGGCCTGTAGATCAGTCCTGCCATACCTATGACCCGAAACATAAGCCGAGTTTGTGTTTTCAGAGAACTGACCAAACAGCCCTGGCCTACACAACCTACAGGCGCCTGGAGCCAAACCTGAGGACTGTACTTGCCCTCTCCAAGGGAATTGTGTGTGCCCATTCCAATGTCCACAACCCTTCTAATAGGATAAACCTCCAAAGTCCCTGATCCATCTCAATAGTGGTGGCTTCCCAGGAAAAACAGGGGCAATCTGAGCCCAACTGAGCAACTACCTGCACTCAGACCCATAGACAGATGTCCCCAGAGGGAAAAAGGAAAGAACAGGCCCCTAGGCACTAATCAGATCCATTGCTTTGGTTTCCAGGCATCTCTCCTCAGAGGCCTGGATTTCAAAAGCAGCATATAGCTGTTTCTTGACTCACCCATCAGAAAACATCTCATCTACACATGGGAAACTTGCACGTTGGAGCTGTGTCAAAGCCTCTGTTTAGGAGAACCCTTTAGGGCCCCAGTGCCACCGCTTCATTCCAAGGTCTCCATAGACACAAAAGCACGCTGGACCCATCCCCAGGGGTGTCCATTTCAACTCAGCGTCCTCGGTTGCTCCCCACAGATCCAGGAGATCTAACCTGTCTTGTTGCTAGGAGACAATTGGAATGCGAGGTGGGCTACCCAGCCATCCATCCTTAGAACCCTGCTCAGAATCATTGGCCTGGAGCCAAACAACTGGTCTCAATTGTCCGGCAGAAGACTCTCTAGTTTGGAGCTTCTCACAACTCCCATCGTGGGAAAACACCCATGGCCTCGTGATGCCCCCCCCATTCATGAAGGAGCCATCAGGGACAGAAACTCCAACCTGAGCGATCGTCTGATCCTCGCGCTGACTTCAGATGCACGAGACCTCGATTCAGGTCTGTAGATTGTGCGTGCCATGGCCTCACCCAGAAACCTAAGCTTAGCTTGTGTTCTCAGACTTTTGTCGTCAGACAACTGGCCCACAAGCCCTCCAGTTTGGCAATCCAGAACTGCAATGCAGCACTCTGCCGGCTCTGCAGAAGAAAAACATTGTCTTCTGGGGCTACCCAGTAACCCCAAATGAGGATCAACCTGCACCGACCTTGGCTGTACCCCAAATACATAGGCTGACCAGGGCACTAATGCCCTTTCTGACACAGCCTGAGCCTGGACCCCCTAGCCCCTCCCAGACAGCTGGCCGCACACTGAGCACATCGAGCTGTCATGGCCTTAGGTCGTCATTTCTTCCCCACCTCGGTTTTCAGGTTTCAGAACCTAGACCTTATCTCCAATCACTGCCCAGGGTTGAAGGTGATGCAGAAAACAGAACTCCTTCCCCATGGCAAGAAACCTTGTGGTTGGCATGTTGTACAACGTTAAGTATAGTTGAAACCAGTGTGGCCCATGAGGCCCCGCCCATGCTCGCGGGCCACATTGGTCACAAACACACATTGTGACGCTCAGGCTGAGCCCAGTCCTCAAGTAAGGCCACTCAGTGGCTGGATGAAGAGATAGCATATTGGGCTTGCCATGCCCCTAGGCCCCAATTTTTAACCATAGTTCGGGTTGTCCCTTAGTCTTCCCCACGGCTTGGCTTTGGAATTCCTCTTTTGGTGGGACACCTGAGGTAACAAAACTGAAATGAGTCCTCCCATCCCACAGATTGACGAAAAGCAATTGAGAATCGGGCCAAATCCTCAGAGAGGAAGATTCGTCCATGGCACATGAGGCCTCCCCGACATTCCACAGCCATCACTGATACAAAATCCAGAGACAAAAGTTTGAGCAAGCACCTCAGACTCGCACTTTCTTCATATCCTGAAGAGTTCTTCTCATGGTTTGTAGATCAAGCCTGCCATACCTACGTCCCCAAACCTAAGCTGAGTTTGTGTTTTCAGACTTCTGTCCTCAAAGTCTTCGGCAACACACCCTCCAGTCTGGGCCCCTGGAGCCACACATTCGGACTGTGCCTACCAATCCATGGGAATTCTGCCCATTCCATGGCCCAAAATCGTACAAATTAGGAGAAACCTCCAAAGTCCCTGAAGCCATCCCAATAGTGTAGGTCGCCCGGAACAAACAAGGGCTGTCTGACACCAGCTGATAATCGACCTCCACTCATACCATAGATGGATGTCCCCAGAGAAGAAGATTGAACCAGACAGGACCCTAGGCCATAATAGGATCCATTGCTTTGTGTTACAGGCATGTGTCCTCAAAAGTCTGATTCCAATACGAGCATAGGTGTTTTCCTGTGGCACCCATCAGAACTCATCTCGTCTCCACAAGGAAACCTGTGCATGGGAGCCATGTCCAAAGCTTAGGAGATTACTTCAGGGACCCGGTGCCACCGCCCCATTCCAAGGCCCTCATGGACACAAAAACACATTAGGACCCATCCTCAGGAAAGTCCATTTCAACTCAGCCACCCCGGTTGCTCCGGCAGAGCCATCAGATCTAAACTGTCTTGTTGCTAGGAGACAATTGGAATGCGAGGCGGGCTTCCCAGGCATCCATCCGCGAACGGTGCTCTGGAGTCATTCCATATGGGATGTCCTGGAGCTGTCCAACAGGTCTCAATTGTCCCGCAGAAGGAATCCTTGAAGGGGGCATCCCACAACTCCCAACGTGGGAAACCTCAATGGCCTCGAGATTCCGCTCCCTTCATGAAGCGGCCGTCATGCTCAGAAACTCCAACCTGAGCCAACGTCTGATCCTCGCCCTGACTTCAGATGCATGAGATATTGGTTCAGATCTGCAGGGGGTACCTGCCGTGCCCTCGCCCTGAAACCCAAGTCTAGCTTGTCTTCTCAGACTTCCGTCCTCACACTCCTGGTCCCGAAGCTTTCAAGTTTGGCAATTCCGGACCCACAATGCAGCACTCTGCCTGCCCTCTAGAAAAAAAATTATCCTCATGAGTTGCCCAGGCACCTTAAATGAGGGTAAACCTACACAGCACTCGACTTTACCCAAATTATATAGTCTAACCTGGGCACTAATGCACTGTCGAACACAACCTGAGCCCGGACCTCCTGACCAACACCCAGAAAGCTGACCGCACACTGAGCACATAAAACCCGCCATGGCCTTAGGTCATCATCTCTTCCCTACCTCAGTTTTCAGGCTTCAGAACCGAGACCTTATCTCCAATCACTGCCCATGGGTGAGTGTGATGCAGAAATCAGAACTCCTTCCCCATGGCAAGAAACCTTGTGGTTGGCATGTTGTCCAACGTTCAGTGTCGTTGAAACCAGTGTGGCCCATGAGGCCCCGCCCATACTTGCGGGCCACATTGGTCACAAACACACATTGTGACACTCAGGCTGAGCCCAGTCCTCAAGTAAGGCCACTCAGTGGCTGGATGAAGAGAGAGCATATTGGGCTTTCCATGCCCCTAGGCCCCAATTTTTAACCATAGTTCGGGATGTCCCTTCAGTCTTCCCCACGGCTTGGCTTTGGAATTCCTCTTTTGGTGGGACACCTGAGGTAACAAAACTGAAATGAGTCCTCCCATCCCACAGATTGACGAAAAGCAATTGGGAATCGGGCCAAATCCTCAGAGAGGAAGATTCGTCCATGGCCCATGAGGCCTCCCCGTCATTCCACGGCCATCACTGATACAAAATCCAGAGACAAAAGCCTGAGCAAGCACCTCAGAGTCGCACTTTCTTCATATCCTGAAGAGTTCTTCTCATGGTTTGTAGATCGGGCCTGCCATACCTACGTCCCCAAACCTAAGCTGAGTTTGTGTTTTCAGACTTCTGTCCTCAAAGTCTTGGGCCACACACCCTCCAGGCTGGGCCCCTGGAGCCACACATTAGGACTGTGCCTACCAATCCATGGGAATTCTGCCCATTCCATGGTCCAAAATCGTACAAATTAGGAGAAATCTCCAAAGTCCCTGAGGCCATCCCAATAGTGTAGGACGCCTGGAACAAACAAGGGCTGTCTGACACCAGCTGATAATCGACCTCCACTCATACCATAGATGGATGTCCCCAGAGAAGAAGATTGAACCAGACAGGACCCTAGGCCATAATAGGATCCATTGCTTTGGGTTACAGGCATGTGTCCTCAAAAGCCTGATTCGAATACGAGCATAGGGTTTTTCCTGAGGCACCCATCAGAACTCATCTCGTCTCCACAAGGAAACCTGTGCATGGGAGCCATGTCCAAAGCTTAGGAGAGTACTTGAGGGTCCCGGTGCCACCGCCCCATTCCAAGGCCCTCATGGACACAAAAACACATTAGGACCCATCCTCAGGAAAGTCCATTTCAACTCAGCCACCCCGGTTGCTCCCGCAGAGCCATCAGATCTAAACTGTCTTGTTGCTAGGAGACAATTGGAATGCGAGGCGGGCTTCCCAGGCATCCATCCGCGAACGGTGCTCTGGAGTCATTCCATATGGGATGTCCTGGAGCTGTCCAACAGGTCTCAATTGTCCCGCCGAAGGAATCCATGAAGGGGGCATCCCACAACTCCCAACGTGGGAAAACCTCAATGGCCTCGAGATTCCGCTCCCTTCATGAAGCGGCCGTCATGCTCAGAAACTCCAACCTGAGCCAACGTCTGATCCTCGCCCTGACTTCAGATGCATGAGATATTGGTTCAGATCTGCAGGGGGTACCTGCCGTGCCCTCGCCCTGAAACCCAAGTCTAGCTTGTCTTCTCAGACTTCCGTCCTCACACTCCTGGCCCCGAAGCCCTCAAGTTTGACAATTCCGGACCCACAATGCAGCACTCTGCCTGCCCTCTAGAAAAAAAATTATTGCCTCATGAGCTGCCCAGGCACCTTAAATGAGGGTAAACCTACACAGCACTCGACTTTACCCAAATTATATAGTCTAACCTGGGCACTAATGCACTGTCGAACACAACCTGAGCCCGGACCTCCTGACCAACACCCAGAAAGCTGACCGCACACTGAGCACATAAAACCCGCCATGGCCTTAGGTCATCAACTCTTCCCTACCTCAGCTTTCAGGCTTCAGAACCGAGACCTTATCTCCAATCACTGCCAAGGGGTGAGTGTGATGCAGAAATCAGAACTCCTCCTTACCCATGGCAAGAACCCTGTGGTTGGCACGTTGTCCAACGTTCAGTGTAGGAGAAACCAGCATTCACCCTGAGGCCCCGCCCATTCTTGAGTGCGACGAGGGCATACACACGCATTGTGACCCTCAGCATGAGTCCTGTCCTCTAGTAAGTCCTCTCAGTTGCTGGACCATTAGATGTCATAATGGGCTTGACATGACCCTAGGCCCCAATTTTTAACCAAATTTCTGATGGTCCAGTCGTCCCTCCCCAGGGCTCTACTCTGGAATCCCTCATTTGTTGGGACACCTGAGGATAAAAAAGAAAAAAAACAAGAATAATAAAAAAAACGGACTTCTTCCAGCCCACAGAATGACCCCAAACTCTTTGGACGGGGCCAAACCACCAGAGAGTAAGACTCGTCCATTTCCCATGAAGTCACCCAGAAATTCCACGACCATGAGTGACACGATATCCAGAGACAAAAACTTGAGCAGGAGCCTCACACTCGCCCTTCTTTCAAATCCCGAAGAGTTCTCCTCATGGCCTGTAGATCAGTCCTGCCATACCTATGACCCGAAACATAAGCCGAGTTTGTGTTTTCAGAGAACTGACCAAACAGCCCTGGCCTACACAACCTACAGGCGCCTGGAGCCAAACCTGAGGACTGTACTTGCCCTCTCCAAGGGAATTGTGTGTGCCCATTCCAATGTCCACAACCCTTCTAATAGGATAAACCTCCAAAGTCCCTGATCCATCTCAATAGTGGTGGCTTCCCAGGAAAAACAGGGGCAATCTGAGCCCAACTGAGCAACTACCTGCACTCAGACCCATAGACAGATGTCCCCAGAGGGAAAAAGGAAAGAACAGGCCCCTAGGCACTAATCAGATCCATTGCTTTGGTTTCCAGGCATCTCTCCTCAGAGGCCTGGATTTCAAAAGCAGCATATAGCTGTTTCTTGACTCACCCATCAGAAAACATCTCATCTACACATGGGAAACTTGCACATTGGAGCTGTGTCAAAGCCTCTGTTTAGGAGAACCCTTTAGGGCCCCAGTGCCTCCGCTTCATTCCAACGTCTCCATAGACACAAAAGCACGCTGGACCCATCCCCAGGGGTGTCCATTTCAACTCAGCGTCCTCGGTTGCTCCCCACAGATCCAGGAGATCTAACCTGTCTTGTTGCTAGGAGACAATTGGAATGCGAGGTGGGCTACCCAGCCATCCATCCTTAGAACCCTGCTCAGAATCATTGGCCTGGAGCCAAACAACTGGTCTCAATTGTCCGGCAGAAGACTCTCTGCAGTTTGGAGCTTCTCACAACTCCCATCGTGGGAAAACACCCATGGCCTCGTGATGCCACCCCCCATTCATGAAGGAGCCATCAGGGACAGAAACTCCAACCTGAGCGATCGTCTGATCCTCGCGCTGACTTCAGATGCACGAGACCTCGATTCAGGTCTGTAGATTGTGCGTGCCATGGCCTCACCCAGAAACCTAAGCTTAGCTTGTGTTCTCAGACTTTTGTCGTCAGACAACTGGCCCACAAGCCCTCCAGTTTGGCAATCCAGAACTGCAATGCAGCACTCTGCCGGCTCTGCAGAAGAAAAACATTGTCTTCTGGGGCTACCCAGTAACCCCAAATGAGGATCAACCTGCACCGACCTTGGCTGTACCCCAAATACATAGGCTGACCAGGGCACTAATGCCCTTTCTGACACAGCCTGAGCCTGGACCCCCTAGCCCCTCCCAGACAGCTGGCCGCACACTGAGCACATCGAGCTGTCATGGCCTTAGGTCGTCATTTCTTCCCCACCTCGGTTTTCAGGTTTCAGAACCTAGACCTTATCTCCAATCACTGCCCAGGGTTGAACGTGATGCAGAAAACAGAACTCCTTCCCCATGGCAAGAAACCTTGTGGTTGGCATGTTGTACAACGTTAAGTGTAGTTGAAACCAGTGTGGCCCATGAGGCCCCGCCCATGCTCGCGGGCCACATTGGTCACAAACACACATTGTGACGCTCAGGCTGAGCCCAGTCCTCAAGTAAGGCCACTCAGTGGCTGGATGAAGAGATAGCATATTGGGCTTGCCATGCCCCTAGGCCCCAATTTTTAACCATAGTTCGGGTTGTCCCTTAGTCTTCCCCAAGGCTTGGCTTTGGAATTCCTCTTTTGGTGGGACACCTGAGGTAACAAAACTGAAATGAGTCCTCCCATCCCACAGATTGACGAAAAGCAATTGAGAATCGGGACAAATCCTCAGAGAGGAAGATTCGTCCATGGCCCATGAGGCCTCCCCGACATTCCACAGCCATCACTGATACAAAATCCAGAGACAAAAGTTTGAGCAAGCACCTCAGACTCGCACTTTCTTCATATCCTGAAGAGTTCTTCTCATGGTTTGTAGATCAGGCCTGCCATACCTACGTCCCCAAACCTAAGCTGAGTTTGTGTTTTCAGACTTCTGTCCTCAAAGTCTTGGGCCCCACACCCTCCAGGCTGGGCCCCTGGAGCCACACATTCGGACTGTGCCTACCAATCCATGGGAATTCTGCCCATTCCATGGCCCAAAATCGTACAAATTAGGAGAAACCTCCAAAGTCCCTGAGGCCATCCCAATAGTGTAGGTCGCCCGGAACAAACAAGGGCTGTCTGACACCAGCTGATAATCGACCTCCACTCATACCATAGATGGATGTCCCCAGAGAAGAAGATTGAACCAGACAGGAACCTAGGCCATAATAGGATCCATTGCTTTGTGTTACAGGCATGTGTCCTCAAAAGTCTGATTCCAATACGAGCATAGGTGTTTTCCTGTGGCACCCATCAGAACTCATCTCGTCTCCACAAGGAAACCTGTGCATGGGAGCCATGTCCAAAGCTTAGGAGATTACTTCAGGGACCCGGTGCCACCGCCCCATTCCAAGGCCCTCATGGACACAAAAACACATTAGGACCCATCCTCAGGAAAGTCCATTTCAACTCAGCCACCCCGGTTGCTCCGGCAGAGCCATCAGATCTAAACTGTCTTGTTGCTAGGAGACAATTGGAATGCGAGGCGGGCTTCCCAGGCATCCATCCGCGAACGGTGCTCTGGAGTCATTCCATATGGGATGTCCTGGAGCTGTCCAACAGGTCTCAATTGTCCCGCAGAAGGAATCCTTGAAGGGGGCATCCCACAACTCCCAACGTGGGAAACCTCAATGGCCTCGAGATTCCGCTTCCTTCATGAAGCGGCCGTCATGCTCAGAAACTCCAACCTGAGCCAACGTCTGATCCTCGCCCTGACTTCAGATGCATGAGATATTGGTTCAGATCTGCAGGGGGTACCTGCCGTGCCCTCGCCCTGAAACCCAAGTCTAGCTTGTCTTCTCAGACTTCCGTCCTCACACTCCTGGTCCCGAAGCTTTCAAGTTTGGCAATTCCGGACCCACAATGCAGCACTCTGCCTGCCCTCTAGAAAAAAAATTATCCTCATGAGTTGCCCAGGCACCTTAAATGAGGGTAAACCTACACAGCACTCGACTTTACCCAAATTATATAGTCTAACCTGGGCACTAATGCACTGTCGAACACAACCTGAGCCCGGACTCCTGACCAACACCCAGAAAGCTGACCGCACACTGAGCACATAAAACCCGCCATGGCCTTAGGTCATCATCTCTTCCCTACCTCAGTTTTCAGGCTTCAGAACCGAGACCTTATCTCCAATCACTGCCCATGGGTGAGTGTGATGCAGAAATCAGAACTCCTTCCCCATGGCAAGAAACCTTGTGGTTGGCATGTTGTCCAACGTTCAGTGTCGTTGAAACCAGTGTGGCCCATGAGGCCCCGCCCATACTTGCGGGCCACATTGGTCACAAACACACATTGTGACACTCAGGCTGAGCCCAGTCCTCAAGTAAGGCCACTCAGTGGCTGGATGAAGAGAGAGCATATTGGGCTTTCCATGCCCCTAGGCCCCAATTTTTAACCATAGTTCGGGATGTCCCTTCAGTCTTCCCCACGGCTTGGCTTTGGAATTCCTCTTTTGGTGGGACACCTGAGGTAACAAAACTGAAATGAGTCCTCCCATCCCACAGATTGACGAAAAGCAATTGGGAATCGGGCCAAATCCTCAGAGAGGAAGATTCGTCCATGGCCCATGAGGCCTCCCCGTCATTCCACGGCCATCACTGATACAAAATCCAGAGACAAAAGCCTGAGCAAGCACCTCAGAGTCGCACTTTCTTCATATCCTGAAGAGTTCTTCTCATGGTTTGTAGATCGGGCCTGCCATACCTACGTCCCCAAACCTAAGCTGAGTTTGTGTTTTCAGACTTCTGTCCTCAAAGTCTTGGGCCACACACCCTCCAGGCTGGGCCCCTGGAGCCACACATTAGGACTGTGCCTACCAATCCATGGGAATTCTGCCCATTCCATGGTCCAAAATCGTACAAATTAGGAGAAATCTCCAAAGTCCCTGAGGCCATCCCAATAGTGTAGGTCGCCTGGAACAAACAAGGGCTGTCTGACACCAGCTGATAATCGACCTCCACTCATACCATAGATGGATGTCCCCAGAGAAGAAGATTGAACCAGACAGGAACCTAGGCCATAATAGGATCCATTGCTTTGGGTTACAGGCATGTGTCCTCAAAAGCCTGATTCGAATACGAGCATAGGGGTTTTCCTGAGGCACCCATCAGAACTCATCTCGTCTCCACAAGGAAACCTGTGCATGGGAGCCATGTCCAAAGCTTAGGAGAGTACTTGAGGGTCCCGGTGCCACCGCCCCATTCCAAGGCCCTCATGGACACAAAAACACATTAGGACCCATCCTCAGGAAAGTCCATTTCAACTCAGCCACCCCGGTTGCTCCCGCAGAGCCATCAGATCTAAACTGTCTTGTTGCTAGGAGACAATTGGAATGCGAGGCGGGCTTCCCAGGCATCCATCCGCGAACGGTGCTCTGGAGTCATTCCATATGGGATGTCCTGGAGCTGTCCAACAGGTCTCAATTGTCCCGCCGAAGGAATCCATGAAGGGGGCATCCCACAACTCCCAACGTGGGAAAACCTCAATGGCCTCAAGATTCCGCTCCCTTCATGAAGCGGCCGTCATGCTCAGAAACTCCAACCTGAGCCAACGTCTGATCCTCGCCCTGACTTCAGATGCATGAGATATTGGTTCAGATCTGCAGGGGGTACCTGCCGTGCCCTCGCCCTGAAACCCAAGTCTAGCTTGTCTTCTCAGACTTCCGTCCTCACACTCCTGGCCCCGAAGCCCTCAAGTTTGACAATTCCGGACCCACAATGCAGCACTCTGCCTGCCCTCTAGAAAAAAAATTATTGCCTCATGAGCTGCCCAGGCACCTTAAATGAGGGTAAACCTACACAGCACTCGACTTTACCCAAATTATATAGTCTAACCTGGGCACTAATGCACTGTCGAACACAACCTGAGCCCGGACCTCCTGACCAACACCCAGAAAGCTGACCGCACACTGAGCACATAAAACCCGCCATGGCCTTAGGTCATCAACTCTTTCCTACCTCAGCTTTCAGGCTTCAGAACCGAGACCTTATCTCCAATCACTGCCAAGGGGTGAGTGTGATGCAGAAATCAGAACTCCTCCTTACCCATGGCAAGAACCCTGTGGTTGGCACGTTGTCCAACGTTCAGTGTAGGAGAAACCAGCATTCACCCTGAGGCCCCGCCCATTCTTGAGTGCGACGAGGGCATACACACGCATTGTGACCCTCAGCATGAGTCCTGTCCTCTAGTAAGTCCTCTCACTTGCTGGACCATTAGATGTCATAATGGGCTTGACATGACCCTAGGCCCCAATTTTTAACCAAATTTCTGATGGTCCAGTCGCCCCTCCCCAGGGCTCTACTCTGGAATCCCTCATTTGTTGGGACACCTGAGGATAAAAAAGAAAAAAAACAAGAATAATAAAAAAAAAACGGACTTCTTCCAGCCCACAGAATGACCCCAAACTCTTTGGACGGGGCCAAACCACCAGAGAGTAAGACTCGTCCATTTCCCATGAAGTCACCCAGAAATCACACGACCATGAGTGACACGATATCCAGAGACAAAAACTTGAGCAGGAGCCTCACACTCGCCCTTCTTTCAAATCCCGAAGAGTTCTCCTCATGGCCTGTAGATCAGTCCTGCCATACCTATGACCCGAAACATAAGCCGAGTTTGTGTTTTCAGAGAACTGACCAAACAGCCCTGGCCTACACAACCTACAGGCGCCTGGAGCCAAACCTGAGGACTGTACTTGCCCTCTCCAAGGGAATTGTGTGTGCCCATTCCAATGTCCACAACCCTTCTAATAGGATAAACCTCCAAAGTCCCTGATCCATCTCAATAGTGGTGGCTTCCCAGGAAAAACAGGGGCAATCTGAGCCCAACTGAGCAACTACCTGCACTCAGACCCATAGACAGATATCCCCAGAGGGAAAAAGGAAAGAACAGGCCCCTAGGCACTAATCAGATCCATTGCTTTGGTTTCCAGGCATCTCTCCTCAGAGGCCTGGATTTCAAAAGCAGCATATAGCTGTTTCTTGACTCACCCATCAGAAAACATCTCATCTACACATGGGAAACTTGCACGTTGGAGCTGTGTCAAAGCCTCTGTTTAGGAGAACCCTTTAGGGCCCCAGTGCCACCGCTTCATTCCAAGGTCTCCATAGACACAAAAGCACGCTGGACCCATCCCCAGGGGTGTCCATTTCAACTCAGCGTCCTCGGTTGCTCCCCACAGATCCAGGAGATCTAACCTGTCTTGTTGCTAGGAGACAATTGGAATGCGAGGTGGGCTACCCAGCCATCCATCCTTAGAACCCTGCTCAGAATCATTGGCCTGGAGCCAAACAACTGGTCTCAATTGTCCGGCAGAAGACTCTCTGCAGTTTGGAGCTTCTCACAACTCCCATCGTGGGAAAACACCCATGGCCTCGTGATGCCCCCCCCCATTCATGAAGGAACCATCAGGGACAGAAACTCCAACCTGAGCGATCGTCTGATCCTCGCGCTGACTTCAGATGCACGAGACCTCGATTCAGGTCTGTAGATTGTGCGTGCCATGGCCTCACCCAGAAACCTAAGCTTAGCTTGTGTTCTCAGACTTTTGTCGTCAGACAACTGGCCCACAAGCCCTCCAGTTTGGCAATCCAGAACTGCAATGCAGCACTCTGCCGGCTCTGCAGAAGAAAAACATTGTCTTCTAGGGCTACCCAGTAACCCCAAATGAGGATCAACCTGCACCGACCTTGGCTGTACCCCAAATACATAGGCTGACCAGGGCACTAATGCCCTTTCTGACACAGCCTGAGCCTGGACCCCCTAGCCCCTCCCAGACAGCTGGCCGCACACTGAGCACATCGAGCTGTCATGGCCTTAGGTCGTCATTTCTTCCCCACCTCGGTTTTCAGGTTTCAGAACCTAGACCTTATCTCCAATCACTGCCCAGGGTTGAACGTGATGCAGAAAACAGAACTCCTTCCCCATGGCAAGAAACCTTGTGGTTGGCATGTTGTACAACGTTAAGTGTAGTTGAAACCACTGTGGCCCATGAGGCCCCGCCCATGCTCGCGGGCCACATTGGTCACAAACACACATTGTGACGCTCAGGCTGAGCCCAGTCCTCAAGTAAGGCCACTCAGTGGCTGGATGAAGAGATAGCATATTGGGCTTGCCATGCCCCTAGGCCCCAATTTTTAACCATAGTTCGGGTTGTCCCTTAGTCTTCCCCACGGCTTGGCTTTGGAATTCCTCTTTTGGTGGGACACCTGAGGTAACAAAACTGAAATGAGTCCTCCCATCTCACAGATTGACGAAAAGCAATTGAGAATCGGGACAAATCCTCAGAGAGGAAGATTCGTCCATGGCCCATGAGGCCTCCCCGACATTCCACAGCCATCACTGATACAAAATCCAGAGACAAAAGTTTGAGCAAGCACCTCAGACTCGCACTTTCTTCATATCCTGAAGAGTTCTTCTCATGGTTTGTAGATCAGGCCTGCCATACCTACGTCCCCAAACCTAAGCTGAGTTTGTGTTTTCAGACTTCTGTCCTCAAAGTCTTGGGCCCCACACCCTCCAGGCTGGGCCCCTGGAGCCACACATTCGGACTGTGCCTACCAATCCATGGGAATTCTGCCCATTCCATGGCCCAAAATCGTACAAATTAGGAGAAACCTCCAAAGTCCCTGAGGCCATCCCAATAGTGTAGGTCGCCCGGAACAAACAAGGGCTGTCTGACACCAGCTGATAATCGACCTCCACTCATACCATAGATGGATGTCCCCAGAGAAGAAGATTGAACCAGACAGGACCCTAGGCCATAATAGGATCCATTGCTTTGTGTTACAGGCATGTGTCCTCAAAAGTCTGATTCCAATACGAGCATAGGTGTTTTCCTGTGGCACCCATCAGAACTCATCTCGTCTCCACAAGGAAACCTGTGCATGGGAGCCATGTCCAAAGCTTAGGAGATTACTTCAGGGACCCGGTGCCACCGCCCCATTCCAAGGCCCTCATGGACACAAAAACACATTAGGACCCATCCTCAGGAAAGTCCATTTCAACTCAGCCACCCCGGTTGCTCCGGCAGAGCCATCAGATCTAAACTGTCTTGTTGCTAGGAGACAATTGGAATGCGAGGCGGGCTTCCCAGGCATCCATCCGCGAACGGTGCTCTGGAGTCATTCCATATGGGATGTCCTGGAGCTGTCCAACAGGTCTCAATTGTCCCGCAGAAGGAATCCTTGAAGGGGGCATCCCACAACTCCCAACGTGGGAAACCTCAATGGCCTCGAGATTCCGCTTCCTTCATGAAGCGGCCGTCATGCTCAGAAACTCCAACCTGAGCCAACGTCTGATCCTCGCCCTGACTTCAGATGCATGAGATATTGGTTCAGATCTGCAGGGGGTACCTGCCGTGCCCTCGCCCTGAAACCCAAGTCTAGCTTGTCTTCTCAGACTTCCGTCCTCACACTCCTGGTCCCGAAGCTTTCAAGTTTGGCAATTCCGGACCCACAATGCAGCACTCTGCCTGCCCTCTAGAAAAAAAATTATCCTCATGAGTTGCCCAGGCACCTTAAATGAGGGTAAACCTACACAGCACTCGACTTTACCCAAATTATATAGTCTAACCTGGGCACTAATGCACTGTCGAACACAACCTGAGCCCGGACTCCTGACCAACACCCAGAAAGCTGACCGCACACTGAGCACATAAAACCCGCCATGGCCTTAGGTCATCATCTCTTCCCTACCTCAGTTTTCAGGCTTCAGAACCGAGACCTTATCTCCAATCACTGCCCATGGGTGAGTGTGTTGCAGAAATCAGAACTCCTTCCCCATGGCAAGAAACCTTGTGGTTGGCATGTTGTCCAACGTTCAGTGTCGTTGAAACCAGTGTGGCCCATGAGGCCCCGCCCATACTTGCGGGCCACATTGGTCACAAACACACATTGTGACACTCAGGCTGAGCCCAGTCCTCAAGTAAGGCCACTCAGTGGCTGGATGAAGAGAGAGCATATTGGGCTTTCCATGCCCCTAGGCCCCAATTTTTAACCATAGTT
Organism: Mustela nivalis; assembly: GCF_964662115.1. Lineage (NCBI taxonomy): Eukaryota > Metazoa > Chordata > Mammalia > Carnivora > Mustelidae > Mustela > Mustela nivalis. The sequence continues at coordinate 172,795 of NW_028136163.1, forward strand.
CGGGATGTCCCTTCAGTCTTCCCCACGGCTTGGCTTTGGAATTCCTCTTTTGGTGGGACACCTGAGGTAACAAAACTGAAATGAGTCCTCCCATCCCACAGATTGACGAAAAGCAATTGGGAATCGGGCCAAATCCTCAGAGAGGAAGATTCGTCCATGGCCCATGAGGCCTCCCCGTCATTCCACGGCCATCACTGATACAAAATCCAGAGACAAAAGCCTGAGCAAGCACCTCAGAGTCGCACTTTCTTCATATCCTGAAGAGTTCTTCTCATGGTTTGTAGATCGGGCCTGCCATACCTACGTCCCCAAACCTAAGCTGAGTTTGTGTTTTCAGACTTCTGTCCTCAAAGTCTTGGGCCACACACCCTCCAGGCTGGGCCCCTGGAGCCACACATTAGGACTGTGCCTACCAATGCATGGGAATTCTGCCCATTCCATGGTCCAAAATCGTACAAATTAGGAGAAATCTCCAAAGTCCCTGAGGCCATCCCAATAGTGTAGGTCGCCTGGAACAAACAAGGGCTGTCTGACACCAGCTGATAATCGACCTCCACTCATACCATAGATGGATGTCCCCAGAGAAGAAGATTGAACCAGACAGGAACCTAGGCCATAATAGGATCCATTGCTTTGGGTTACAGGCATGTGTCCTCAAAAGCCTGATTCGAATACGAGCATAGGGGTTTTCCTGAGGCACCCATCAGAACTCATCTCGTCTCCACAAGGAAACCTGTGCATGGGAGCCATGTCCAAAGCTTAGGAGAGTACTTGAGGGTCCCGGTGCCACCGCCCCATTCCAAGGCCCTCATGGACACAAAAACACATTAGGACCCATCCTCAGGAAAGTCCATTTCAACTCAGCCACCCCGGTTGCTCCCGCAGAGCCATCAGATCTAAACTGTCTTGTTGCTAGGAGACAATTGGAATGCGAGGCGGGCTTCCCAGGCATCCATCCGCGAACGGTGCTCTGGAGTCATTCCATATGGGATGTCCTGGAGCTGTCCAACAGGTCTCAATTGTCCCGCCGAAGGAATCCATGAAGGGGGCATCCCACAACTCCCAACGTGGGAAAACCTCAATGGCCTCGAGATTCCGCTCCCTTCATGAAGCGGCCGTCATGCTCAGAAACTCCAACCTGAGCCAACGTCTGATCCTCGCCCTGACTTCAGATGCATGAGATATTGGTTCAGATCTGCAGGGGGTACCTGCCGTGCCCTCGCCCTGAAACCCAAGTCTAGCTTGTCTTCTCAGACTTCCGTCCTCACACTCCTGGCCCCGAAGCCCTCAAGTTTGACAATTCCGGACCCACAATGCAGCACTCTGCCTGCCCTCTAGAAAAAAAATTATTGCCTCATGAGCTGCCCAGGCACCTTAAATGAGGGTAAACCTACACAGCACTCGACTTTACCCAAATTATATAGTCTAACCTGGGCACTAATGCACTGTCGAACACAACCTGAGCCCGGACCTCCTGACCAACACCCAGAAAGCTGACCGCACACTGAGCACATAAAACCCGCCATGGCCTTAGGTCATCAACTCTTTCCTACCTCAGCTTTCAGGCTTCAGAACCGAGACCTTATCTCCAATCACTGCCAAGGGGTGAGTGTGATGCAGAAATCAGAACTCCTCCTTACCCATGGCAAGAACCCTGTGGTTGGCACGTTGTCCAACGTTCAGTGTAGGAGAAACCAGCATTCACCCTGAGGCCCCGCCCATTCTTGAGTGCGACGAGGGCATACACACGCATTGTGACCCTCAGCATGAGTCCTGTCCTCTAGTAAGTCCTCTCACTTGCTGGACCATTAGATGTCATAATGGGCTTGACATGACCCTAGGCCCCAATTTTTAACCAAATTTCTGATGGTCCAGTCGCCCCTCCCCAGGGCTCTACTCTGGAATCCCTCATTTGTTGGGACACCTGAGGATAAAAAAGAAAAAAAACAAGAATAATAAAAAAAAAACGGACTTCTTCCAGCCCACAGAATGACCCCAAACTCTTTGGACGGGGCCAAACCACCAGAGAGTAAGACTCGTCCATTTCCCATGAAGTCACCCAGAAATCACACGACCATGAGTGACACGATATCCAGAGACAAAAACTTGAGCAGGAGCCTCACACTCGCCCTTCTTTCAAATCCCGAAGAGTTCTCCTCATGGCCTGTAGATCAGTCCTGCCATACCTATGACCCGAAACATAAGCCGAGTTTGTGTTTTCAGAGAACTGACCAAACAGCCCTGGCCTACACAACCTACAGGCGCCTGGAGCCAAACCTGAGGACTGTACTTGCCCTCTCCAAGGGAATTGTGTGTGCCCATTCCAATGTCCACAACCCTTCTAATAGGATAAACCTCCAAAGTCCCTGATCCATCTCAATAGTGGTGGCTTCCCAGGAAAAACAGGGGCAATCTGAGCCCAACTGAGCAACTACCTGCACTCAGACCCATAGACAGATATCCCCAGAGGGAAAAAGGAAAGAACAGGCCCCTAGGCACTAATCAGATCCATTGCTTTGGTTTCCAGGCATCTCTCCTCAGAGGCCTGGATTTCAAAAGCAGCATATAGCTGTTTCTTGACTCACCCATCAGAAAACATCTCATCTACACATGGGAAACTTGCACGTTGGAGCTGTGTCAAAGCCTCTGTTTAGGAGAACCCTTTAGGGCCCCAGTGCCACCGCTTCATTCCAAGGTCTCCATAGACACAAAAGCACGCTGGACCCATCCCCAGGGGTGTCCATTTCAACTCAGCGTCCTCGGTTGCTCCCCACAGATCCAGGAGATCTAACCTGTCTTGTTGCTAGGAGACAATTGGAATGCGAGGTGGGCTACCCAGCCATCCATCCTTAGAACCCTGCTCAGAATCATTGGCCTGGAGCCAAACAACTGGTCTCAATTGTCCGGCAGAAGACTCTCTGCAGTTTGGAGCTTCTCACAACTCCCATCGTGGGAAAACACCCATGGCCTCGTGATGCCCCCCCCCATTCATGAAGGAACCATCAGGGACAGAAACTCCAACCTGAGCGATCGTCTGATCCTCGCGCTGACTTCAGATGCACGAGACCTCGATTCAGGTCTGTAGATTGTGCGTGCCATGGCCTCACCCAGAAACCTAAGCTTAGCTTGTGTTCTCAGACTTTTGTCGTCAGACAACTGGCCCACAAGCCCTCCAGTTTGGCAATCCAGAACTGCAATGCAGCACTCTGCCGGCTCTGCAGAAGAAAAACATTGTCTTCTGGGGCTACCCAGTAACCCCAAATGAGGATCAACCTGCACCGACCTTGGCTGTACCCCAAATACATAGGCTGACCAGGGCACTAATGCCCTTTCTGACACAGCCTGAGCCTGGACCCCCTAGCCCCTCCCAGACAGCTGGCCGCACACTGAGCACATCGAGCTGTCATGGCCTTAGGTCGTCATTTCTTCCCCACCTCGGTTTTCAGGTTTCAGAACCTAGACCTTATCTCCAATCACTGCCCAGGGTTGAAGGTGATGCAGAAAACAGAACTCCTTCCCCATGGCAAGAAACCTTGTGGTTGGCATGTTGTACAACGTTAAGTGTAGTTGAAACCAGTGTGGCCCATGAGGCCCCGCCCATGCTCGCGGGCCACATTGGTCACAAACACACATTGTGACGCTCAGGCTGAGCCCAGTCCTCAAGTAAGGCCACTCAGTGGCTGGATGAAGAGATAGCATATTGGGCTTGCCATGCCCCTAGGCCCCAATTTTTAACCATAGTTCGGGTTGTCCCTTAGTCTTCCCCACGGCTTGGCTTTGGAATTCCTCTTTTGGTGGGACACCTGAGGTAACAAAACTGAAATGAGTCCTCCCATCTCACAGATTGACGAAAAGCAATTGAGAATCGGGACAAATCCTCAGAGAGGAAGATTCGTCCATGGCCCATGAGGCCTCCCCGACATTCCACAGCCATCACTGATACAAAATCCAGAGACAAAAGTTTGAGCAAGCACCTCAGACTCGCACTTTCTTCATATCCTGAAGAGTTCTTCTCATGGTTTGTAGATCAGGCCTGCCATACCTACGTCCCCAAACCTAAGCTGAGTTTGTGTTTTCAGACTTCTGTCCTCAAAGTCTTCGGCAACACACCCTCCAGGCTGGGCCCCTGGAGCCACACATTCGGACTGTGCCTACCAATCCATGGGAATTCTGCCCATTCCATGGCCCAAAATCGTACAAATTAGGAGAAACCTCCAAAGTCCCTGAGGCCATCCCAATAGTGTAGGTCGCCCGGAACAAACAAGGGCTGTCTGACACCAGCTGATAATCGACCTCCACTCATACCATAGATGGATGTCCCCAGAGAAGAAGATTGAACCAGACAGGAACCTAGGCCATAATAGGATCCATTGCTTTGGGTTACAGGCATGTGTCCTCAAAAGTCTGATTCCAATACGAGCATAGGTGTTTTCCTGTGGCACCCATCAGAACTCATCTCGTCTCCACAAGGAAACCTGTGCATGGGAGCCATATCCAAAGCTTAGGAGATTACTTCAGGAACCCGGTGCCACCGCCCCATTCCAAGGCCCTCATGGACACAAAAACACATTAGGACCCATCCTCAGGAAAGTCCATTTCAACTCAGCCACCCCGGTTGCTCCCGCAGAGCCATCAGATCTAAACTGTCTTGTTGCTAGGAGACATTTGGAATGCGAGGCGGGCTTCCCAGGCATCCATCGGCGAACGGTGCTCTGGAGTCATTCCATATGGGATGTCCTGGAGCTGTCCAACAGGTCTCAATTGTCCCGCCGAAGGAATCCATGAAGGGGGCATCCCACCACTCCCAACGTGGGAAACCTCAATGGCCTCGAGATTCCGCTCCCTTCATGAAGCGGCCGTCATGCTCAGAAACTCCAACCTGAGCCAACGTCTGATCCTCGCCCTGACTTCAGATGCATGAGATATTGGTTCAGATCTGCAGGGGGTACCTGCCGTGCCCTCGCCCTGAAACCCAAGTCTAGCTTGTCTTCTCAGACTTCCGTCCTCACACTCCTGGTCCCGAAGCTTTCAAGTTTGGCAATTCCGGAGCCACAATGCAGCACTCTGCCTGCCCTCTAGAAAAAAAATTATCCTCATGAGTTGCCCAGGCACCTTAAATGAGGGTAAACCTACACAGCACTCGACTTTACCCAAATTATATAGTCTAACCTGGGCACTAATGCACTGTCGAACACAACCTGAGCCCGGACCTCCTGAGCAACACCCAGAAAGCTGACCGCACACTGAGCACATAAAACCCGCCATGGCCTTAGGTCATCATCTCTTCCCTACCTCAGTTTTCAGGCTTCAGAACCGAGACCTTATCTCCAATCACTGCCCTGGGGTGAGTGTGATGCAGAAATCAGAACTCCTCCTAATCCATGGCAAGAACCCTTGTGGTTGGCACGTTGTCCAAAGTTCAGTGATATGAGAAACCAGCATTCACCCTGAGGCCCCGCCCATTCTTGAGTGCGACGAGGGCATACACACGCATTGTGACCCTCAGCACAAGTCCTGTCCTCTAGTAAGTCCTCTCAGTGGCTGGACCATTAGATGTCATAATGGGCTTGACAAGTCCCTAAGCCCCAATTTTTAACCAGATTTCTGATAGTCCAGTCGCCCCTCCCCAGGGCTCTACTCTGGAATCCCTCATTTGGTGGGACACCTGAGGTTAAAAAAGAAAAAAAAAAAAACAACAACAACAAAAAAAAAAATGAACTTCTTCCAGCCCACAGAATGACCCCAAACTCTTTGGACGGGGCCAAACCACCAGAGAGTAAGACTCGTCCATTTCCCATGAAGTCACCCAGAAATTCCACGACCATGAGTGACACGATATCCAGAGACAAAAACTTGAGCAAGAGCCTCACACTCGCCCTTCTTTCAAATCCCGAAGAGTTCTCCTCATGGCCTGTAGATCAGTCCTGCCATACCTATGACCCGAAACATAAGCCGAGTTTGTGTTTTCAGACAACTGTCCAAACAGCCCTGGCCTACACAACCTACAGGCTCAGGCCCCTGGTGCCAAACCTGAGGACTGTACTTGCCCTCTCCAAGGGAATTGTGTGTGCCCATTCCAATGGCCACAACCCTTCTAATAGGATAAACCACCAATGTCCCTGATCCATCTCAATAGTGGTGGCTTCCCAGGAAAAACAGGGGCAATCTGAGCCCAACTGAGCACCTCCCTCACTCAGACCCATAGACAGATGTCCCCAGAGGTAAAAAGGAAAGAACAGGCCCCTAGGCACTAATCAGATCCATTGCTTTGGTTTCCAGGCATCTCTCCTCAGAGGCCTGGATTTCAAAAGCAGCATATAGCTGTTTCTTGACTCACCCATCAGAAAACATCTCATCTACACATGGGAAACTTGCACGTTGGAGCTGTGTCAAAGCCTCTGTTTAGGAGAACCCTTTAGGGCCCCAGTGCCACCGCTTCATTCCAAGGTCTCCTTAGACACAAAAGCACGTTAGGACCCATCCCCAGGGGTGTCCATTTCAACTCAGCGTCCTCGGTTGCTCCCCACAGAACCAGGAGATCTAACCTGTCTTGTTGCTAGGAGACAATTGGAATGCGAGGTGGGCTACCCAGCCATCCATCCTAGGAACCCTGCTCAGAATCATTGGCCTGGAGCCAAACAACAGGTCTCAATTGTCCTGCAGAAGACTCTCTGCAGTTTGGAGCTTCTCACAACTCCCATCGTGGGAAAACCCCCAGGGCCTCGTGATGCCCCCCCACATTCATGAAGGAGCCATCAGGGACAGAAACTCCAACCTGAGCAATCGTCTGATCCTCGCCCTGACTTCAGATGCACGAGACCTCGATTCAGGTCTGTAGATTGTGCGTGCTATGGCCTCACCCAGAAACCTAAGCCTAGCTTGTGTTCTCAAACTTTTGTTGTCAGACTACTGGCCCACAAGCCCTCCAGTTTGGCAATCCAGAACTACAATGCAGCACTCTGCCGGCCCTGCAGAAGAAAAACATAGTCCTCTGGGGCTAAACAGTAACCCCAAATGAGGATCAACCTGCACCGACCTTGGCTGTACCCCAAATACATAGGCTGACCAGGGCACTAATGCCCTTTCTGACACAGCCTGAGCCTGGACCCCCTGGCCCCTCCCAGACAGCTGGCCGCACACTGAGCACATCGAGCCGCCATGGCCTTAGGTCGTCATCTCTTCCCAACCTCGGTTTTCAGGTTTCAGAACCTAGACCTTATCTCCAATCACTGCCCAGGGTTGAAGGTGATGCAGAAATCAGAACTCCTTCCCCATGGCAAGAAACCTTGTGGTTGGCATGGTGTCCAACGTTCAGTGTAGTTGAAACCAGTGTGGCCCATGAGGCCCCGCCCATGCTCGCGGGACACATTGTTCACAAACACACATTGTGACCCTCAGAATGAGCCCAGTCCTCAAGTAAGGCCACTCAGTGGCTGGATGAAAAGATAGCATATTGGGCTTGCCATGCCGTAGGCCCCAATTTTTAACCATAGTTCGGGTTGTCCCTTCAGTCTTCCCCATGGCTTTGCTTTGGAATTCCTCTTTTGGTTGGACACCTGAGGTAACAAACCTGAAAGGAGACATCCCATCCCACAGATTGACGCAAAGCAATTGGGAATCGGGCCAAATCCTCAGAGAGGAAGATTCGTCCATGGCCCATGAGGCCTCCCTGACATTCCACGGCAGTTGCTGATACAAAATCCAGAGACAAAAGCCTGAGCAAACGCCTCAGACTCGCACTTTCTTCATATCCTGAAGAGTTCTTCTCATGGTTTGTAGATCGGGCCTGCCATACCTACGTGCCCAAACCTAAGCTGAGTTTGTGTTTTCAGACTTCTGTCCTCAAAGTCTTGGGCCACACACCCTCCAGGCTGGGCGCCTGGAGCCACACATTAGGACTGTGCCTACCAATCCATGGGAATTCTGCCCATTCCATGGTCCAAAATCGTACAAATTAGGAGAAACCTCCAAAGTCCCTGAGGCCATCCCAATAGTGTAGGTCGCCCGGAAGAAACAAGGGCTGTCTGACACCAGCTGATAATCGACCTCCACTCATACCATAGATGGGTGTTCCCAGAGAAGAAGATTGAACCAGACAGGAACCTAGGCCATAATAGGATCCATTGCTTTGGTTTACAGGCATGTCTCCTCAAAAGCCTGATTCCAATACGAGCATAGGGGTTTTCCTGAGGCACCCATCAGAACTCATCTCGTCTCCACAAGGAAACCTGTGCATGGGAGCTATGTCAAAAGCTTAGGAGAGTACTTCAGGGTCCCGGTGCCACCGCCCCATTCCAAGGCCCTCATGGACACAAAAACACATTAGGACCCATCCTCAGGAAAGTCCATTTCAACTCAGCCACCCCGGTTGCTCCGGCAGAGCCATCAGATCTAAACTGTCTTGTTGCTAGGAGACAATTGGAATGCGAGGCGGGCTTCCCAGGTTTCCATCCTCGAAGGGTGCTCTGGAGTCATTCCGTATGGGATGTCCTGGAGCTGTCCAACAGGTCTCAATTGTTCCGCAGAAGGAATCCTTGAAGGGGGCATCCCACAACTCCCAACGTGGGAAAATCTCAATGGCCTCGAGATTCCGCTCCCTTCATGAAGCGGCCGTCATGCACAGAAACTTCAACCTGAGCCAACGTCTGATCCTCGCCTGAATTCAGATGCATGAGATATTGGTTCAGATCTGCAGGGGGTACCTGCCGTGCCCTCGCCCTGAAAGCCAAGTCTAGCTTGTCTTCTCAGACTTCCGTCCTCACACCCCTGGCCCCGAAGCCCTCAAGTTTGGCAATTCCGGACCCACAGTGCAGCACTGTGCCTGCCCTGTAGAAAAAAAATTATTGCTTCATGAGCTGCCCAGGCATCTTAAATGAGAATAAACCTACACAGCACTCGACTCTACCCAAATTATATAGTTTAACGTGGGCACTAAACCACTGTCGGATACAACCTGAGCCCGGACCTCAGACCAACCCCCAGAAAGCTGACAGCACACTGAGCACATAATACCCGCCATGGCCTTAGGTCATCATCTCTTCCCTACTTCAGTTTTCAGGCTTCAGAACCGAGAACTTATCGCCAATCACTGCCCAGGTTTGAGTGTGATGCAGAAATCAGAACTCCTCCTTACCCATGGCAAGAAACCTTGTGGTTGGCACATTGTCAACGGTCAGAGTAGAAGAAACCAGCATTCACCCCGAGGCCCCGCCCATTCTTGAGTGCGACGGGGTCATAAACACGCATTGTGACCCTCAGCATGAGTCTTCTCCTCTAGTAAGTCCTCTCAGTGGCTGGACCATTCGATGTCATAATGGGCTTGACTTGTCCCTAGGCCCTAATTTTTACCAGATTTCTGATTGTCCAGTCGCCCCTCCCCAGGGCTCTACTCTGGAATCCCTCATTTTGTGGGAACCTGAGGTTAAAAAAGAAAACAACAACAACAACAAAACGGACGTCTTCCATCCCACAGAATGACCCCAAACTCTTTGGACGGGGCCAAACCACCAGAGAGTAAGACTCATCCATTTCCCATGAAGTCACCCAGAAATTTCACCACCGTGAGTGACACGATATCCAGAGACAAAAACTTGAGCAAGAGCCTCACACTCGCTCTTTTTTCAAATCCCGAAGAGTTCTCCTCATGGTCTGTAGATCAGTCCTGCCATAACTATGACCGGAAACATAAGCCGAGGTTGTGTTTTCAGACAACTGTCCAAACATCCCTGGCCTACACAACCTACAGGATCAGGCCCCTGGAGCCAAGCCTGAGGACTGTACTTGCCCTCTGTAAGGGAAATGTGTTTGCCATTTCCAATGGCCACAACCCTTCTATAGAATAAACACCCAATACCTGATCCATCTCACTAGGGATGGCTTCCCAGGAAAAACAGGGGCAATCTGAGCCCATCTGTGCACCTACCTGCACTCAAACCCATAAACAGATGTCCCCAGAGGTAAAAAGGAAAGAACAGGCCCCTAGGCACTAATCAGATCCATTGCTTTGGTTTCCAGGATCTCTCCTCAGACGCCTGGATTTCAAAACCAGCAATGCCTTTTTCTTGATGCACCCATCAGAAAAAATCTCATCTACACATGGGAAACTAGCACGTTGGAGCTCTGTCAAAGCCTCAATTTGGAGAACCCGTCAGGGCCCCAGTGCCACCGCTTCATTCCAAGGTCTCGATACACACAAAAGCACGCTAGGACCCAACCCCAGGAGAGTCCATTTCAACTCTGCCTCCTCGGTTGCTCCCCCAGATCCAGCAGATCTACCCTGTCTTGTTGCTAGGAGACAATTGGAATGCGAGGTGGGCTAACCAGTGATCCATCCTTAGAACCCTGCTCAGAATCATTGGCCTGGAGCCAAACAACAGGTCTCAATTGTCCTGCAGAAGACACTTTGCAGTTTGGAGCTTCTCACAAATCCCATCGTGGGACAACCCCCATGGCCTTGTGATGCTCCCCCTTCATGAAGGGGCCAAAAAGGACAGAAACTCCAACCTGAGCGATCGTCTGATCCTCGCCCTGACTTCAGATGCACGAGATCTCGATTCCGGTCTGTAGATTCTGCCTGCCATGTCCTCAACCAGAAACCTAAGCCGAGCTTGTGTTCTCAGACTTCTGTCCTCAGACTACTGGCCCACAAGCCCTCCAGTTTGGCAATCCAGAACTACAATGCAGCACTCTGCCTGCCCTCCAGAAGAAAAACATTGCCCTCTGGGGCTACCCAGTAACCCCAAGTGAGGATCAACCTGCACCTACCTTGGCTGTACCCTGAACATATAGGCTGACCAGGGCACTAATGCCCTTTCAGACACAGCCTGAGCCTGGACTTCCTGGCCCCCAACCAGACAGCTTGCCGCACACTGAGCACATCGAGCCACCATGGCCTTAGGTTGTCATCTCTTCCCAACCTCGGTTTTCAGGCTTTAGATTCTAGACCTTATCTCCAATCACTGCCCAGGGTTGATCCTGATGCAGAAATCAGAAGTCCTTCCCCATGGCAAGAAACCTTGTGGTTGGCATGTTGTCCAACTTTCAGTGTAGTTGAATCCAGTGTTGCCCATGAGGCCCCTCCATGCTCGCAGGCTACATTGGTCACAAACACACATTGTGACCCTCAGCCTTACCAAAGTCCTCAAGTAAGGCCTCTCAGTGGCTGGATGAAGAGATAGCATATTGGGATTGCCATGCCCCTAGGCCCCAATTTTTAACCATAGTTCAGGTGGTCCCTTCAGTCTTCCCCACGGCTTTGCTTTGGAATTCCTCTTTTCGTGGGACACTTGAGGTAACATAACTGAAAGGATGCTTCCCATCCCACAGATTGACGAAAAATAATTGGGAATCGGGCGAAATCATTATAGAGGTAGATTCGTCCATGGCCCATGAGGCATCCCCGACATTCCATGGAGATCGCTGATACAAATTCCAGAGACAAATGCCTGAGCAAGCGCCTCAGACTCACTCTATATTCAAATCTTCATGAGTTCTTCTCATGGATTGTAGATTGGGCCTGCCATACCGATGTCCCCAAAGCTGAGTTTGAGTATCGGAATCACAATCAGAATTCTGCCTTCCACAATGCTGTAATGCTTGTTCTTCGCATGGAGTCACACCTTCACGTGGGGAACCCTTCATGGCCCCTGATGCCACGCCCAAACATGAGTGCTGCTTGGGCACAAATTCACACTGTGACCCTAGCATGAGCCCCATGACAAAGAAAGGCCTGTCAGGATCGGGACGAAGATCCTGCATATAGTCCTTGCCATGCCCATAGTCACCCAGGACTAACTAGATGGTGTGTATTCCAGTTGAGGGAACCCACTGCTGTGCTCTAGAGTCCCTCTCCTGGGAGGTCCTTTGTGGCAGAAAACAGTACTCTTCACTTCCCACAGAATGAACACAAACACTTGGGAGCTTGGACAATCCCCCGAGAGGAAGGCTCTTCCTCGGAAACTGAGGCAACCCCTACCGTGACCGGACACTGTGAACGCACCACCCAGAGACAAAAGCCTGAGCAACTGCCTCCCACTTGCCCTACTTTGATATCCAGAGGATCTCCCCTCACGGACTGGAGATCAGGCCTGCCATTACATTGGCCCCTAGCTGAGCCAAGTTTGCTTTTTCAGACATCTGTCCCCACAGCCCTGGCAAACACAGCCTCTAGGCTGGGTCCTCTGGAGCCATACCACAGGACCGTGCCTGCTCTCTCCTGGGAAACTGTGTCCATTCCTTTGGCCACACACCTCCAGAATATGAGAAACCTCAAGACCTCCGAGGACATCCCACTACTGGGAGCCTCACTGGACTCACAGGGGCATTCGGACACAAGCTGAGCAGCTACATCCATGAATGCATGCACACAGATGTCAACAGAGATAGACGGTTGAGCCGGACAGGCCTTTAGGCCGTAGTCTCAACTCTTGCTTTGGTTTCCAGGTGTCACTCCTCAGAGGCTTTGGTTCGAAGAACAGGGTATGGGGCTTTCCTGAGGCACGGAACAGAACTCCTCTCCTCTCCACATGGGAAGTTTCCTTGTTGGAGCCGTGTCAAACACCTCATGTTGGAGAATCCTGCAGAGTCCCTGAGCCACCTCCACATTCCAAGGTCTCCCAGGCCACCAAGCCACAGTAGGACTCATCTTCAGGAGAGTCCATTTCAACTCTCCCCTCTGGGTAGCTCACGCAGGAGCCCGCAGATTGAGCCTGCCTTGTCCTGACTAAAGAGTGGGAATAAGAGGTGGCGTTCCCAGGCATCCATGCTTAGACACCTGCTCTCGAGTCTTTCCATATGGGGCCTCTTGGAACCATCCAATAGGACTCGACTGTCGTGCAGAAGGTAACCTTCAGTTTTGGAGCAGTTCACAAATCCCATCATAGGCAAAATTTTCTGGCCTCATGAAGCCCCCACACCCTTCAGGAAGAGGCCATGCTGGACAAGAACTCTAGCCTGAGGCACGTCTCATAGTTGACATGACCTCAGTGCATGAGATCTCGATTCAGCCTCTGCAGAGTGGGCCTGCCGTGCCCTCGGTCCCAAACCTCACGCTAGCTTGTGTTTTCAGACTTCCTTCCTCACACTCCTGGCAAGCAAGCCCTCCGGACTAGGAACTTCCGAACCAAAACCCAGCCCAGTGTCTGCCCAACGGAAGAAAAACGTTTCCCTGTGGGGCTCTCCATAAAACCCAGATGAGGATCAACCTGCTCGGGCCTCGACGGTACCCGAACTGGATAGGCTGCTCTGGGCACTCATGCTCTGCCTGACACAGCCTGAAGCCAGACGTCCAGACAGACAAGGAGACAGCTGGCCGCACACCCAGCACTTCGGACACGCCATGGTCTTATGCCGTCACCTCATCCTAACCTTGGTTTTCAGATATTTGAACCTAGACATTATATCAATTCTCCACACAGCTGGGTATAGCAAGCACAAAACAGAACTCCTCCTTCCCCATGGCTGTCAAGCTTGCTCTTGGCATGGAGTCACACCTTCAGGGTGGGAGAAATCTTCATGGCCCCTGATGCCACGCCCAAACTTGAGTGCTGCTTGGGCACAAATTCACACTGTGACCCTCAGCATGAGCCCCATGTCAAAGAAAGGCCTGTCAGGGCCTGGACCAAGAGCCCACATATGGGGCTTGCCAAGCCCCTATGCACCCAATCCTCACCACGGTTTGAATTTTCCAGTCGCCCCGCCTGTACCTGGAGCTCTGCTCTGGAATCCCTTTCTTAGAGACCTATGAGCCAGACAACACGACTCCACCCTTCCCACAAAATGACCCCAAACTCTTGGGAGCTGGGACAAATCCCCAGAGAGGGATACTCGTCCACAGTACCTGAGGCCACCGCTCCAATCCACGGCTATCCCGGACACAACATCCAGAGACAAAAGCCTGAAGGAATGCCTCCCACTCGCCCTTGTTTCAGAGGCCCAGGAGCTCCCTCTCGGGCTGTACATCCGGCCTGCCATACCCTAGGCGCCACTCATAAGCTGAGTTTGTGTATTCAGACTTCTGTGCCCACAGCCTGGACCCACACAACATCCAGGCTAGGGCCTCTGGACCAAACAGCGAAAGATTGTGCCTGCCCTCTCCAAGGAAAGTGTGCCCAATCCATTGACCACAACCCTACAGGTTAGGGAAAAGCTCCAAGGTCCCTGAGGCCATCAATAGTATAGGCCACCCTGGACTAAGAGGGGCTCTCTGACACCACCGGAGCAACTATCTCCACTTAGACTCTCAGACAGTGTCCCCAGAGACAGAAGGTTGAAATGGACAGGCCCCCAGGCCCTAATCTGAACCTTAGCTTTGGTTTCCATGTTTCCGTTCTCAGAGGACTGTTTTCGTAGACCAGCACATGGGGCTTTTCTGAGGCACCAAACCAAACCTCTCTCATCTCCACATGGGCAGCTTTCTTACTGGGATGTATCAAACACTTCAGGTAGGAGAGATCCGCAGGGCCACTGAACAACCAGCACATTCCAAGGTCTCCATGGACCGAAACGCACATTATGACGCATCCTCAGGAGAGGCCATTTCAACTCAGCCCCCTGGGTCGCGTGTTCCAGAGGCAGCAGATCAAACATATCTTGTCGCTAATAGCCAATGGGAATGCGAGGCATGCTGTACAGTGATCCATCCTTCGAACCCTGCTCTCCAGTCCTTCCATATGGTATGTCCTGGAGCCATGCAACAGGACTCGTATGTCCCGCAGAAGGAAACCTTGGGGTTTGGGGCAACCTCCAAACTCAGCGTGGGAAAACTTCCTTGGCCTCATGAGGCCCCCACTTCATGAAGGTGCCATCATGGACACATACTCCAGCCTCAGCCAACGTCTGATCCTCAGCCTGACTTCAGATGCAGGAGATTTTGATTCAGCCTCTGCAGAGTGGGCCTGCTCTGCCCTTGGCTCCAATCCTCACACTAGCTTGTGTTTTCAGACTTCCGTCCTCACACTTCTGGCCCACAACCCTCCCTACTGGGAATTCTGGGGCCACAATGAAGCACTGTGCCTGCCTCCCAGGAGAAAAACATTGTCTATGGCGCTGCCCTGAAACCCCAAATGAGGATCAAACTGCTTGGCCCTCGGCAACACCCCAATTGCATAGGCTACCTTAAACAGTGATGCTCTGTCGCAAATAGCCTGAGCCCAGACCTTCCAACAGACACGGACACAGCTGGCTTCACACCCAGCACATTGGACCCGCCACTGCCTTAGGCCACCATCCATTCCCAACCTGGGTTTTCAGTCATCGGAACCTAGACCTTATCTCCAAACCCTGCACAGGGGGGAACCTGATGCACAAGTCAGAACCCCTCCTTCCCCATGGCAAGAAACCTTGCTGCTGGCAGTGAGTCAAACCTTCAGTGTAGGAGAAAACGGCATGGCCCATGAGGCCACGCCCAATCGTGAGGGCCGCCTTGGGCACAAACACACATTGTGACCCTCAGCGTGAGTACCTTATTCAAGTAACGCCTCTCAGTGACTGGACCAAGAGCCCGCATATGTGGCTTGCCATGCCCATAGGCACCCAGGACTAACTAGATGGTGTGTATTCCAGTTGAGGGAACCCACTGCTGTGCTCTAGAGTCCCTCTCCTGGGGGTTCCCCTGTGGCAGAAAACAGTACTCTTCATTCCCACAGAATGAACACAAACACTTGGGAGCTTGGACAATCCCCCGAGAGGAAGGCTCTTCCTCGACCTCTGAGACAACCCCTAACCTGACCGGACACTGTAAACGCAACACCCATAGACAAAATCCTGAGTGACTGCCTCCCACTTGCCCTACTTTGATTTCCAGAGGATCTCCCCTCACGGACTAGAGATCAGGCCTGCCATTACATTGGCCCCTAGCTGAGCCAAGTTTGCTTTTTCAGACATCTGTCCCCACAGCCCTGGCAAACACAGCCTCTAGGCTGGGTCCTCTGGAGCCATACCACAGGACCGTGCCTGCTCTCTCCTGGGAAACTGTGTCCATTCCTTTGGCCACACACCTCCAGAATATGAGAAACCTCAAGGCCTCCGAGGACATCCCACTACTGGGAGCCTCACTGGACTCACAGGGGCATTCGGACACAAGCTGAGCAGCTACATCCATGAATGCATGCACACAGATGTCAACAGAGATAGAAGGTTGAGCCGGACAGGCCTTTAGGCCGTATTCCAAACTCTTGCTTTGGTTTCCAGGTGTCACTCCTCAGAGGCTTTGGTTCAAAAAACAGGGTATGGGGCTTTCCTGAGGCACAGAACAGAACTCCTCTCGTCTCCACATGGGAAGTTTCCTTGTTGGTCCGTGTCAAACACCTCATGTTGGAGAATCCTGCAGAGTCCCTGAGCCACCTCCACATTCCAAGGTCTCCCAGGCCACCAAGCCACAGTAGGACTCATCTTCAGGAGAGACCATTTCAACTCTCCCCTCTGGGTAGCTCACCCAGGAGCCCGCAGATTGAGCCTGCCTTGTCCTGACTAAAGAGTGGGAATATGAGGTGGCGTTCCCAGGCATCCATGCTTAGACACCTGCTCTCGAGTCTTTCCATATGGGGCCTCTTGGAACCATCCAATAGGACTCGACTGTCGTGCAGAAGGTAACCTTCAGTTTTGGAGCAGTTCACAAATCCCATCGTAGGCAAAACTTTCTGGCCTCATGAAGCCCCCACACCCTTCAGGAAGAGGCCATGCTGGACAAAAACTCTAGCCTGAGGCACGTCTCATAGTTGACATGACCTCAGTGCAGGAGATCTCGATTCAGCCTCTGCAGAGTGGGCCTGCCGTGCCCTCGGTCCCAAACCTCACGCTAGCTTGTGTTTTCAGACTTCCTTCCTCACACTCCTGGCAAGCAAGCCCTCCGGACTAGGAACTTCCGAACCAAAACCCAGCCCAGTGTCTGCCCAACGAAAGAAAAACGTTTCCCTGTGGGGCTCTCCATAAAACCCAGATGAGGATCAACCTGCTCGGGCCTCGACGGTACCCGAACTGGATAGGCTGCTCTGGGCACTCATGCTCTGCCTGAAACAGCCTGAAGCCAGACGTCCAGACAGACAAGGAGACAGCTGGCCGCACACCCAGCACTTCGGACACGCCATGGTCTTATGCCGTCACCTCATCCTAACCTTGGTTTTCAGATATTTGAACCTAGACATTATATCAATTCTCCACACAGCTGGGTATAGCAAGCACAAAACAGAACTCCTCCTTCCCCATGGCTGTCAAGCTTGCTCTTGGCATGGAGTCACACCTTCAGGGTGGGAGAAATCTTCATGGCCCCTGATACCACGCCCAAACTTGAGTGCTGCTTGGGCACAAATTCACACTGTGACCCTCAGCATGAGCCCCATGTCAAAGAAAGGCCTGTCAGGGCCTGGACCAAGAGCCCACATATGGGGCTTGCCAAGCCCCTATGCACCCAATCCTCACCACGGTTTGAATTTTCCAGTCGCCCCGCCCGTACCTGGAGCTCTGCTCTGGAATCCCTTTCTTAGAGACCTATGAGCCAGACAACACGACTCCACCCTTCCCACAAAATGACCCCAAACTCTTGGGAGCTGGGACAAATACCCAGAGAGGGATACTTGTCCACAGTACCTGAGGCCACCGCTCCAATCCACGGCTATCCCGGACACAACATCCAGAGACAAAAGCCTGAAGGAATGCCTCTCACTCGCCCTTGTTTCAGAGGCCCAGGAGCTCCCTCTCGGGCTGTACATCCGGCCTGCCATACCCTAGGCGCCACTCATAAGCTGAGTTTGTGTATTCAGACTTCTGTGCCCACAGCCTGGACCCACACAACATCCAGGCTAGGGCCTCTGGACCAAACAGCGAAAGATTGTGCCTGCCCTCTCCAAGGAAAGTGTGCCCAATCCATTGACCACAACCCTACAGGTTAGGGAAAAGCTCCAAGGTCCCTGAGGCCATCAATAGTATAGGCCACCCTGGACTAAGAGGGGCTCTCTGACACCAGCGGAGCAACTATCTCCACTTAGACTCTCAGACAGTGTCCCCAGAGACAGAAGGTTGAAATGGACAAGCCCCCAGGCCCTAATCTGAACCTTAGCTTTGGTTTCCATGTTTCCTTTCACAGAGGACTGTTTTCGTAGACCAGCACATGGGGCTTTTCTGAGGCACCAAACCAAACATCTCTCATCTCCACATGGGCAGCTTTCTTACTGGGATGTATCAAACACTTCAGGTAGGAGAGTTCCGCAGGGCCACTGAACAACCAGCACATTCCAAGGTCTCCATGGACCCAAACGCACATTATGACGCATCCTCAGGAGAGGCCATTTCAACTCAGCCCCCTGGGTCGCGTGTTCCAGAGGCAGCAGATCAAACATATCTTGTCGCTAATAGCCAATGGGAATGCGAGGCATGCTGTACAGGGATCCATCCTTCGAACCCTGCTCTCCAGTCCTTCCATATGGTATGTCCTGGAGCCATGCAACAGGGCTCGAATGTCCCGCAGAAGGAAACCTTGTGGTTTGGGGCAACCTCCAAACTCAGCGTGGGAAAACTTCCTTGGCCTCATGAGGCCCCCACTTCATGAAGGTGCCATCATGGACACATACTCCAGCCTCCGCCAACGTCTGATCCTCAGCCTGACTTCAGATGCAGGAGATTTTGATTCAGCCTCTGCAGAGTGGGCCTGCTCTGCCCTTGGCTCCAATCCTCACACTAGCTTGTGTTTTCAGACTTCCGTCCTCACACTCCTGGCCCACAAACCCTCCCTACTGGGAATTCTGGGGCCACAATGAAGCACTGTGCCTGCCTCCCAGGAGAAAAACATTGTCTATGGCGCTGCCCAGAAACCCCAAATGAGGATCAAACTACTGGGCCCTCGGCAACACCCCAATTGCATAGGCTACCTTAAACAGTGATGCTCTGTCGCAAATAGCCTGAGCCCAGACCTTCCAACAGACACGGACACAGCTGGCTTCACACCCAGCACATTGGACCCGCCACTGCCTTAGGCCACCATCCATTCCCAACCTGGGTTTTCAGTCATCGGAACCTAGACCTTATCTCCAAACCCTGCACAGGGGGGAACCTGATGCACAAGTCAGAACCCCTCCTTCCCCATGGCAAGAAACCTTGCTGCTGGCAGTGAGTCAAACCTTCAGTGTAGGAGAAAACGGCATGGCCCATGAGGCCACGCCCAAGCGTGAGGGCCGCCTTGGGCACAAACACACATTGTGACCCTCAGCGTGAGTACCTTATTCAAGTAACGCCTCTCAGTGACTGGACCAAGAGCCCGCATATGTGGCTTGCCATGCCCATAGGCACCCAGGACTAACTAGATGGTGTGTATTCCAGTTGAGGGAACCCACTGCTGTGCTCTAGAGTCCCTCTCCTGGGGGGTCCCCTGTGGCAGAAAACAGTACTCTTCATTCCCACAGAATGAACACAAACACTTGGGAGCTTGGACAATCCCCCGAGAGGAAGGCTCTTCCTCGACCTCTGAGACAACCCCTAACCTGACCGGACACTGTAAACGCAACACCCATAGACAAAATCCTGAGTGACTGCCTCCCACTTGCCCTACTTTGATTTCCAGAGGATCTCCCCTCACGGACTAGAGATCAGGCCTGCCATTACATTGGCCCCTAGCTGAGCCAAGTTTGCTTTTTCAGACATCTGTCCCCACAGCCCTGGCAAACACAGCCTCTAGGCTGGGTCCTCTGGAGCCATACCACAGGACCGTGCCTGCCCTCTCCTGGGAAACTGTGTCCATTCCTTTGGCCACACACCTCCAGAATATGAGAAACCTCAAGGCCTCCGAGGACATCCCACTACTGGGAGCCTCACTGGACTCACAGGGGCATTCGGACCCAAGCTGAGCAGCTACATCCATGAATGCATGCACACAGATGTCAACAGAGATAGAAGGTTGAGCCGGACAGGCCTTTAGGCCGTAGTCTCAACTCTTGCTTTGGTTTCCAGGTGTCACTCCTCAGAGGCTTTGGTTCGAAAAACAGGGTATGGGGCTTTCCTGAGGCACGGAACAGAACTCCTCTCGTCTCCACATGGGAAGTTTCCTTGTTGGTCCGTGTCAAACACCTCATGTTGGAGAATCCTGCAGAGTCCCTGAGCCACCTCCACATTCCAAGGTCTCCCAGGCCACCAAGCCACAGTAGGACTCATCTTCAGGAGAGACCATTTCAACTCTCCCCTCTGGGTAGCTCACCCAGGAGCCCGCAGATTGAGCCTGCCTTGTCCTGACTAAAGAGTGGGAATATGAGGTGGCGTTCCCAGGCTTCCATGCTTAGACACCTGCTCTCGAGTCTTTCCATATGGGGCCTCTTGGAACCATCCAATAGGACTCGACTGTCGTGCAGAAGGTAACCTTCAGTTTTGGAGCAGTTCACAAATCCCATCGTAGGCAAAACTTTCTGGCCTCATGAAGCCCCCACACCCTTCAGGAAGAGGCCATGCTGGACAAAAACTCTAGCCTGAGGCACGTCTCATAGTTGACATGACCTCAGTGCAGGAGATCTCGATTCAGCCTCTGCAGAGTGGGCCTGCCGTGCCCTCGGTCCCAAACCTCACGCTAGCTTGTGTTTTCAGACTTCCTTCCTCACACTCCTGGCAAGCAAGCCCTCCGGACTAGGAACTTCCGAACCAAAACCCAGCCCAGTGTCTGCCCAACGGAAGAAAAACGTTTCCCTGTGGGGCTCTCCAGAAAACCCAGATGAGGATCAACCTGCTCGGGCCTCGACGGTACCCGAACTGGATAGGCTGCTCTGGGCACTCATGCTCTGCCTGAAACAGCCTGAAGCCAGACGTCCAGACAAACAAGGAGACAGCTGGCCGCACACCCAGCACTTCGGACACGCCATGGTCTTATGCCGTCACCTCATCCTAACCTTGGTTTTCAGATATTTGAACCTAGACATTATATCAATTCTCCACACAGCTGGGTATAGCAAGCACAAAACAGAACTCCTCCTTCCCCATGGCTGTCAAGCTTGCTCTTGGCATGGAGTCACACCTTCAGGGTGGGAGAAATCTTCATGGCCCCTGATGCCACGCCCAAACTTGAGTGCTGCTTGGGCACAAATTCACACTGTGACCCTCAGCATGAGCCCCATGTCAAAGAAAGGCCTGTCAGGGCCTGGACCAAGAGCCCACATATGGGGCTTGCCAAGCCCCTATGCACCCAATCCTCACCACGGTTTGAATTTTCCAGTCGCCCCGCCCGTACCTGGAGCTCTGATCTGGAATCCCTTTCTTAGAGACCTATGAGCCAGACAACACGACTCCACCCTTCCCACAAAATGACCCCAAACTCTTGGGAGCTGGGACAAATACCCAGAGAGGGATACTCGTCCACAGTACCTGAGGCCACCGCTCCAATCCACGGCTATCCCGGACACAACATCCAGAGACAAAAGCCTGAAGGAACGCCTCTCACTCGCCCTTGTTTCAGAGGCCCAGGAGCTCCCTCTCGGGCTGTACATCCGGCCTGCCATACCCTAGGCGCCACTCATAAGCTGAGTTTGTGTATTCAGAATTCTGTGTCCACAGCCTGGACCCACACAACATCCAGGCTAGGGCCTCTGGACCAAACAGCGAAAGATTGTGCCTGCCCTCTCCAAGGAAAGTGTGCCCAATCCATTGACCACAGCCCTACAGGTTAGGGAAAAGCTCCAAGGTCCCTGAGGCCATCAATAGTATAGGCCACCCTGGACTAAGAGGGGCTCTCTGACACCAGCGGAGCAACTATCTCCACTTAGACTCTCAGACAGTGTCCCCAGAGACAGAAGGTTGAAATGGACAGGCCCCCAGGCCCTAATCTGAACCTTAGCTTTGGTTTCCATGTTTCCTTTCTCAGAGGATTGTTTTCGTAGACCAGCACATGGGGCTTTTCTGAGGCACCAAACCAAACCTCTCTCATCTCCACATGGGCAGCTTTCTTACTGGGATGTATCAAACACTTCAGGTAGGAGAGTTCCGCAGGGCCACTGAACAACCAGCACATTCCAAGGTCTCCATGGACCCAAACGCACATTATGACGCATCCTCAGGAGAGGCCATTTCAACTCAGCCCCCTGGGTCGCGTGTTCCAGAGGCAGCAAATCAAACATATCTTGTCGCTAATAGCCAATGGGAATGCGAGGCATGCTGTACAGGGATCCATCCTTCGAACCCTGCTCTCCAGTCCTTCCATATGGTATGTCTTGGAGCCATGCAACAGGACTCGAATGTCCCGCAGAAGGAAACCTTGTGGTTTGGGGCAACCTCCAAACTCAGCGTGGGAAAACTTCCTTGGCCTTATGAGGCCCCCACTTCATGAAGGTGCCATCATGGACACATACTCCAGCCTCAGCCAACGTCTGATCCTCAGCCTGACTTCAGATGCAGGAGATTTTGATTCAGCCTCTGCAGAGTGGGCCTGCTCTGCCCTTGGCTCCAATCCTCACACTAGCTTGTGTTTTCAGACTTCCGTCCTCACACTCCTGGCCCACAAACCTTCCCTACTGGGAATTCTGGGGCCACAATGAAGCACTGTGCCTGCCTCCCAGGAGAAAAACATTGTCTATGGCGTTGCCCAGAAACCCCAAATGAGGATCAAACTGCTTGGCCCTCGGCAACACCCCAATTGCATAGGCTACCTTAAACAGTGATGCTCTGTCGCAAATAGCCTGAGCCCAGACCTTCCAACAGACACGGACACAGCTGGCTGCACACCCAGCACATTGGACCCGCCACTGCCTTAGGCCACCATCCATTCCCAACCTGGGTTTTCAGTCATCGGAACCTAGACCTTATCTCCAATCCCTGCACAGGGGTGAACCTGATGCACAAGTCAGAACCCCTCCTTCCCCCTGGCAAGAAACCTTGCTGCTGGCAGTGAGTCAAACCTTCAGTGTAGGAGAAAACGCCATGGCCCATGAGGCCACGCCCAAGCGTGAGGGCCGCCTTGGGCACAAACACACATTGTGACCCTCAGCGTGAGTACCTTATTCAAGTAACGCCTCTCAGTGACTGGACCAAGAGCCTGCATATGTGGCTTGCCATGCCCATAGGCACCCAGGACTAACTAGATGGTGTGTATTCCATTTGAGGGAACCCACTGATGTGCTCTAGAGTCCCTCACCTGGGGGGTCCCCTGTGGCAGAAAACAGTACTCTTCATTCCCACAGAATGAACACAAACACTTGGGAGCTTGGACAATCCCCCGAGAGGAAGGCTCTTCCTCGACCTCTGAGACAACCCCTAACCTGACCGGACACTGTAAACGCAACACCCAGAGACAAAATCCTGAGTGACTGCCTCCCACTTGCCCTACTTTGATTTCCAGAGGATCTCCCCTCACGGACTAGAGATCAGGCCTGCCATTACATTGGCCCCTAGATGAGCCAAGTTTGCTTTTTCAGACATCTGTCCCCACAGCCCTGGAAAACACAGCCTCTAGGCTGGGTCCTCTGGAGCCATACCACAGGACCGTGCCTGCTCTCTCCTGGGAAACTGTGTCCATTCCTTTGGCCACACACCTCCAGAATATGAGAAACCTCAAGGCCTCCGAGGACATCCCACTACTGGGAGCCTCACTGGACTCACAGGGGCATTCGGACACAAGCTGAGCAGCTACATCCATGAATGCATGCACACAGATGTCAACAGAGATAGAAGGTTGAGCCGGACAGGCCTTTAGGCCGTAGTCTCAACTCTTGCTTTGGTTTCCAGGTGTCACTCCTCAGAGGCTTTGGTTCGAAGAACAGGGTATGGGGCTTTCCTGAGGCACGGAACAGAACTCCTCTCGTCTCCACATGGGAAGTTTCCTTGTTGGAGCCGTGTCAAACACCTCATGTTGGAGAATCCTGCAGAGTCCCTGAGCCACCTCCACATTCCAAGGTCTCCCAGGCCACCAAGCCACAGTAGGACTCATCTTCAGGAGAGTCCATTTCAACTCTCCCCTCTGGGTAGCTCACGCAGGAGCCCGCAGATTGAGCCTGCC
Organism: Mustela nivalis; assembly: GCF_964662115.1. Classification (NCBI taxonomy): domain Eukaryota; kingdom Metazoa; phylum Chordata; class Mammalia; order Carnivora; family Mustelidae; genus Mustela; species Mustela nivalis. Next base: position 196,748 of record NW_028136163.1, read on the forward strand.
TTGTCCTGACTAAAGAGTGGGAATATGAGGTGGCGTTCCCAGGCATCCATGCTTAGACACCTGCTCTCGAGTCTTTCCATATGGGGCCTCTTGGAACCATCCAATAGGACTCGACTGTCGTGCAGAAGGTAACCTTCAGTTTTGGAGCAGTTCACAAATCCCATCGTAGGCAAAACTTTCTGGCCTCATGAAGCCCCCACACCCTTCAGGAAGAGGCCATGCTGGACAAGAACTCTAGCCTGAGGCACGTCTCATAGTTGACATGACCTCAGTGCAGGAGATCTCAATTCAGCCTCTGCAGAGTGGGCCTGCCGTGCCCTCAATCCCAAACCTCACGCTAGCTTGTGTTTTCAGACTTCCTTCCTCACACTCCTGGCAAACAAGCCCTCCGGACTAGGAACTCCGGAACCAAAACCTAGCCCAGTGTCTGCCCAACGGAAGAAAAACGTTTCCCTGTGGGGCTCTCCATAAAACCCAGATGAGGATCAACCTGCTCGGGCCTCGACGGTACCCGAACTGAATAGGCTGCTCTGGGCACTCATGCTCTGCCTGACACAGCCTGAAGCCAGACGTACAGACAGACAAGGAGACAGCTGGCCGCACACCCAGCACTTTGGACACGCCAAGGTCTTATGCCGTCACCTCATCCTAACCTTGGTTTTCAGATATCTGAACTAGACATTATATCAATTCTCCACACAGCTGGGTATAGCAAGCACAAAACAGAACTCCTCCTTCCCCATGGCTGTCAAGCTTGCTCTTGGCATGGAGTCACACCTACAGGGTGGGAGAAACCTTCATGGCCCCTGATGCCACGCCCAAACTTGAGTGCTGCTTGGGCACAAATTCACACTGTGACCCTCAGCATGAGCCCCATGTCAAAGAAAGGCCTGTCAGGGCCTGGACCAAGAGCCCACATATGGGGCTTGCCAAGGCCCTATGCACCCAATCCTCACCACGGTTTGAATTTTCCAGTCGCCCCGCCCGAACCTGGAGCTCTGCTCTGGAATCCCTTTCTTGGAGAGACCCATGAGCCAGACAACACGACTCCACCCTTCCCACAAAATGACCCAAAACTCTTGGGAGCTGGGACAAATCCCCAGAGAGGGATACTCGTCCACAGTACCTGAGGCCACCGCTCCAATCCACGGCTATCCCGGACACAACATCCAGAGACAAAAGCCTGAAGGAACGCCTCCCACTCGCCCTTGTTTCAGAGGCCCAGGAGCTCCCTCTCGGGCTGTACATCCGGCCTGCCATACCCTAGGCGCCACTCATAAGCTGAGTTTGTGTATTCAGACTTCTGTGCCCACAGCCTGGACCCACACAACATCCAGGCTAGGGCCTCTGGACCAAACAGCGAAAGATTGTGCCTGCCCTCTCCAAGGAAAGTGTGCCCAATCCATTGACCACAACCCTACAGGTTACGGAAAACCTCCAAGGTCCCTGAGGCCATCAATAGTATAGACCACCCTGGACTAAGAGGGGCTTTCTGACACCAGCGGAGCAACTATCTCCACTTAGACTCTCAGACAGTGTCCCCAGAGACAGAAGGTTGAAATGGACAGGCCCCCAGGCCCTAATCTGAACCTTAGCTTTGGTTTCCATGTTTCCGTTCTCAGAGGACTGTTTTCGTAGACCAGCACATGGGGCTTTTCTGAGGCACCAAACCAAACCTCTCTCATCTCCTCATGGGCAGCTTTCTTACTGGGATGTATCAAACACTTCAGGTAGGAGAGTTCCGCAGGGCCACTGAACAACCAGCACATTCCAAGGTCTCCATGGACCCAAACGCACATTATGACGCATCCTCAGGAGAGGCCATTTCAACTCAGCCCCCTGGGTCGCGTGTTCCAGAGGCAGCAGATCAAACATATCTTGTCGCTAATAGCCAATGGGAATGCGAGGCATGCTGTACAGGGATCCATCCTTCGAACCCTGCTCTCCAGTCCTTCCATATGGTATGTCCTGGAGCCATGCAACAGGACTCGAATGTCCCGCAGAAGGAAACCTTGTGGTTTGGGGCAACCTCCAAACTCAGCGTGGGAAAACTTCCTTGGCCTCATGAGGCCCCCACTTCATGAAGGTGCCATCATGGACACATACTCCAGCCTCAGCCAACGTCTGATCCTCAGCCTGACTTCAGATGCAGGAGATTTTGATTCAGCCTCTGCAGAGTGGGCCTGCTCTGCCCTTGGCTCCAATCCTCACACTAGCTTGTGTTTTCAGACTTCCGTCCTCACACTCCTGGCCCACAAACCCTCCCTACTGGGAATTCTGGGGCCACAATGAAGCACTGTGCCTGCCTCCCAGGAGAAAAACATTGTCTATGGCGCTGCCCAGAAACCCCAAATGAGGATCAAACTGCTTGGCCCTCGGCAACACCCCAATTGCATAGGCTACCTTAAACAGTGATGCTCTGTCGCAAATAGCCTGAGCCCAGACCTTCCAACAGACACCGACATAGCTGGCTGCACACCCAGCACATTGGACCCGCCACTGCCTTAGGCCACCATCCATTCCCAACCTGGGTTTTCAGTCATCGGAACCTAGACCTTATCTCCAATCCCTGCACAGGGGGGAACCTGATGCACAAGTCAGAACCCCTCCTTCCCCCTGGCAAGAAACCTTGCTGCTGGCAGTGAGTCAAACCTTCAGTGTAGGAGAAAACGGCATGGCCCATGAGGCCACACCCAAGCGTGAGGGCCGCCTTGGGCACAAACACACATTAAAACCCTCAGCATGAGTACCTTATTCAAGTAACGCCTCTCAGTGACTGGACCAAGAGCCCGCATATGTGGCTTGCCATGCCCATAGGCACCCAGGACTAACTAGATGGTGTGTATTCCAGTTGAGGGAACCCACTGCTGTGCTCTAGAATCCCTCACCTGGGGGGTCCCCTGTGGCAGAAAACAGTACTCTTCATTCCCACAGAATGAACACAAACACTTGGGAGCTTGGACAATCCCCCGAGAGGAAGGCTCTTCCTCGGCCTCTGAGACAACCCCTACCCTGACCGGACACTGTAAACGCAACACCCAGAGACAAAATCCTGAGTGACTGCCTCCCACTTGCCCTACTTTGATTTCCAGAGGATCTCCCCTCACGGACTAGAGATCAGGCCTGCCATTACATTGGCCCCTAGCTGAGCCAAGTTTGCTTTTTCAGACATCTGTCCCCACAGCCCTGGCAAACACAGCCTCTAGGCTGGGTCCTCTGGAGCCATACCACAGGACCGTGCCTGCTCTCTCCTGGGAAACTGTGTCCATTCCTTTGGCCACACACCTCCAGAATATGAGAAACCTCAAGGCCTCTGAGGACATCCCACTACTGGGAGCCGCACTGGATTCACAGGGGCATTCAGACACAAGCTGAGCAGCTACATCCATGAATGCATGCACACAGATGTCAACAGAGATAGACGGTTGAGCCGGACAGGCCTTTAGGCCGTAGTCTCAACTCTTGCTTTGGTTTCGAGGTGTCACTCCTCAGAGGCTTTGGTTCGAAGAACAGGGTATGGGGCTTTCCTGAGGCACGGAACAGAACTCCTCTCGTCTCCACATGGGAAGTTTCCTTGTTGGAGCCGTGTCAAACACCTCATGTTGGAGAATCCTGCAGAGTCCCTGAGCCACCTCCACATTCCAAGGTCTCCCAGGCCACCAAGCCACAGTAGGACTCATCTTCAGGAGAGTCCATTTCAACTCTCCCCTCTGGGTAGCTCACGCAGGAGCCCGCAGATTGAGCCTGCCTTGTCCTGACTAAAGAGTGGGAATATGAGGTGGCGTTCCCAGGCATCCACGCTTAGACACCTGCTCTCGAGTCTTTCCATATGGGGGCTCTTGGAACCATCCAATAGGACTCGACTGTCGTGCAGAAGGTAACCTTCAGTTTTGGAGCAGTTCACAAATCCCATCGTAGGCAAAACTTTCTGGCCTCATGAAGCCCCCACACCCTTCAGGAAGAGGCCATGCTGGACAAGAACTCTAGCCTGAGGCACGTCTCATAGTTGACATGACCTCAGTGCAGGAGATCTCGATTCAGCCTCTGCAGAGTGGGCCTGCCGTGCCCTCGGTCCCAAACCTCACGCTACCTTGTGTTTTCAGACTTCCTTCCTCACACTCCTGGCAAACAAGCCCTCGGGACTAGGAACTCCGGAACCAAAACCCAGCCCAGTGTCTGCCCAACGGAAGAAAAACGTTTCCCTGTGGGGCTCTCCAGAAAACCCAGATGAGGATCAACCTGCTCGGGCCTCGACGGTACCCGAACTGGATAGGCTGCTCTGGGCACTCATGCTCTGCCTGACACAGCCTGAAGCCAGACGTCCAGACAGAAAAGGAGACAGCTGGCCGCACACCCAGCACTTCGGACACGCCATGGTCTTATGCCGTCACCTCATCCAAACCTTGGTTTTCAGATATCTGAACCTAGACATTATATCAATTCTCCACTCAGCTGGGTATAGCAAGCACAAAACAGAACTCCTCCTTCCCCATGGCTGTCAAGCTTGCTCTTGGCATGGAGTCACACCTTCAGGGTGGGAGAAACCTTCATGGCCCCTGATGCCACGCCCAAACTTGAGTGCTGCTTGGGCACAAATTCACACTGTGACCCTCAGCATGAGCCCCATGTCAAAGAAAGGCCTGTCAGTGCTTGGACCAAGAGCCCACATATGGGGCTTGCCAAGCCCCTATGCACCCAATCCTCACCACGGTTTGAATTTTCCAGTCGCCCCGCCCGTACCTGGAGCTCTGCTCTGGAATCCCTTTCTTGGAGAGACCCATGAGCCAGACAACACGACTCCACCCTTCCCACAAAATGACCCCAAACTCTTGGGAGCTGGGACAAATCCCCAGAGAGGGATACTCGTCCACAGTACCTGAGGCCACCGCTCCAATCCACGGCTATCCCGGACACAACATCCAGAGACAAAAGCCTGAAGGAACGCCTCCCACTCGCCCTTGTTTCAGAGGCCCAGGAGCTCCCTCTCGGGCTGTACATCCGGCCTGCCATACCCTAGGCGCCACTCATAAGCTGAGTTTGTGTATTCAGACTTCTGTGCCCACAGCCTGGACCCACACAACATCCAGGCTAGGGCCTCTGGACCAAACAGCGAAAGATTGTGCCTGCCCTCTCCAAGGAAAGTGTGCCCACTCCATTGACCACAACCCTACAGGTTAGGGAAAAGCTCCAAGGTCCCTGAGGCCATCAATAGTATAGGCCACCCTGGACTAAGAGGGGCTCTCTGACACCAGCGGAGCAACTATCTCCACTTAGACTCTCAGACAGTGTCCCCAGAGACAGAAGGTTGAAATGGACAGGCCCCCAGGCCCTAATCTGAACCTTAGCGTTGGTTTCCATGTTTCCGTTCTCAGAGGACTGTTTTCATAGAACAGCACATGGGGCTTTTCTGAGGCACCAAACCAAACCTCTCTCATCTCCACATGGGCAGCTTTCTTACTGGGATGTATCAAACACTTCAGGTAGGAGAGTTCCGCAGGGCCACTGAACAACCAGCACATTCCACGGTCTCCATGGACCCAAACGCACATTATGTCGCATCCTCTGGAGAGGCCATTTCAACTCAGCCCCCTGGGTCGCGTGTTCCAGAGGCAGCAGATCAAACATATCTTGTCGTTAATAGCCAATGGGAATGCGAGGCATGCTGTACAGGGATCCATCCTTCGAACCCTGCTCTCCAGTCCTTCCATATGGTATGTCCTGGAGCCATGCAACAGGACTCGAATATCCCGCAGAAGGAAACCTTGTGGTTTGGGGCAACCTCCAAACTCAGCGTGGGAAAACTTCCTTGGCCTCATGAGGCCCCCACTTCATGAAGTTGCCATCATGGACACATACTCCAGCCTCAGCCAACTTCTGATCCTCAGCCTGACTTCAGATGCAGGAGATTTTGATTCAGCCTCTGCAGAGTGGGCCTGCTCTGCCCTTGGCTCCAATCCTCACACTAGCTTGTGTTTTCAGACTTCCGTCCTCACACTCCTGGCCCACAAACCCTCCCTACTGGGAATTCTGGGGCCACAATGAAGCACTGTGCCTGCCTCCCAGGAGAAAAACATTGTCTATGGCGCTGCCCAGAAACCCCAAATGAGGATCAAACTGCTTGGCCCTCGGCAACACCCCAATTGCATAGGCTACCTTAAACAGTGATGCTATGTCGCAAATAGCCTGAGCCCAGACCTTCCAACAGACACGGACACAGCTGGCTGCACACCCAGCACATTGGACCCGCCACTGCCTTAGGCCACCATCCATTCCCAACCTGGGTTTTCAGTCATCGGAACCTAGACCTTATCTCCAATCCCTGCACAGGGGGGAACCTGATGCACAAGTCAGAACCCCTCCTTCCCCCTGGCAAGAAACCTTGCTGCAGGCAGTGAGTCAAACCTTCAGTGTAGGAGAAAACGGCATGGCCCATGAGGCCACGCCCAAGCGTGAGGGCCGCCTTGGGCACAAACACACATTGTGACCCTCAGCGTGAGTACCTTATTCAAGTAACGCCTCTCAGTGACTGGACCAAGAGCCCGCATATGTGGCTTGCCATGCCCATAGGCACCCAGGACTAACTAGATGGTGTGTATTCCAGTTGAGGGAACCCACTGCTGTGCTCTAGAGTCCCTCACCTGGGGGGTCCCCTGTGGCAGAAAACAGTACTCTTCATTCCCACAGAATGAACACAAACACTTGGGAGCTTGGACAATCCCCCGAGAGGAAGGCTCTTCCTCGGCCTCTGAGACAACCCCTACCCTGACCGGACACTGTAAACGCAACACCCAGAGACAAAATCCTGAGTGACTGCCTCCCACTTGCCCTACTTTGATTTCCAGAGGATCCCCCCTCACGGACTAGAGATCAGGCCTGCCATTACATTGGCCCCTAGCTGAGCCAAGTTTGCTTTTTCAGACATCTGTCCCCACAACCCTGGCAAACACAGCCTCTAGGCTGGGTCCTCTGGAGCCATACCACAGGACCGTGCCTGCTCTCTCCTGGGAAACTGTGTCCATTCCTTTGGCCACACACCTCCAGAATATGAGAAACCTCAAGGCCTCCGAGGACATCCCACTACTGGGAGCCGCACTGGACTCACAGGGGCATTCGGACACAAGCTGAGCAGCTACATCCATGAATGCATGCACACAGATGTCAACAGAGATAGACGGTTGAGCCGGACAGGCCTTTAGGCCGTAGTCTCAACTCTTGCTTTGGTTCCCAGGTGTCACTCCTCAGAGGCTTTGGTTCGAAGAACAGGGTATGGGGCTTTCCTGAGGCACGGAATAGAACTCCTCTCGTCTCCACATGGGAAGTTTCCTTGTTGGAGCCGTGTCAAACACCTCATGTTGGAGAATCCTGCAGAGTCCCTGAGCCACCTCCACATTCCAAGGTCTCCCAGGCCACCAAGCCACAGTAGGACTCATCTTCAGGAGAGTCCATTTCAACTCTCCCCTCTGGGTAGCTCACGCAGGAGCCCGCAGATTGAGCCTGCCTTGTCCTGACTAAAAAGTGGGAATATGAGGTGGCGTTCCCAGGCATCCATGCTTAGACACCTGCTCTCGAGTCTTTCCATATGGGGCCTCTTGGAACCATCCAATAGGACTCGACTGTCGTGCAGAAGGTAACCTTCAGTTTTGGAGCAGTTCACAAATCCAATCGTAGGCAAAACTTTCTGGCCTCATGAAGCCCCCACACCCTTCAGGAAGAGGCCATGCTGGACAAGAACTCTAGCCTGAGGCACGTCTCATAGTTGACATGACCTCAGTGCAGGAGATCTCGATTCAGCCTCTGCAGAGTGGGCCTGCCGTGCCCTCGGTCCCAAACCTCACGCTAGCTTGTGTTTTCAGACTTCCTTCCTCACACTCCTGGCAAACAAGCCCTCCGGACTAGGAACTCCGGAACCAAAACAAGCCCAGTGTCTGCCCAACGGAAGAAAAACGTTTCCCTGTGGGGCTCTCCAGAAAACCCAGATGAGGATCAACCTGCTCGGGCCTCGACGGTACCCGAACTGGATAGGCTGCTCTGGGCACTCATGCTCTGCCTGACACAGCCTGAAGCCAGACGTCCAGACAGACAAGGAGACAGCTGGCCGCACACCCAGCACTTCGGACACGCCATGGTCTTATGCCAGCACCTCATCCTAACCTTGGTTTTCAGATATCTGAACCTAGACATTATATCAATTCTCCACACAGCTGGGTATAGCAAGCACAAAACAGAACTCCTCCTTCCCCATGGCTGTCAAGCTTGCTCTTGGCATGGAGTCACACCTTCAGGGTGGGAGAAACCTTCATGGCTTCTGATGCCACGCCCAAACTTGAGTGCTGCTTGGGCACAAGTTCACACTGTGACCCTCAGCATGAGCCCCATGTCAAAGAAAGGCCTGTCAGGGCCTGGACCAAGAGCCCACATATGGGGCTTGCCAAGCCCCTATGCACCCAATCCTCACCACGGTTTGAATTTTCCAGTCGCCCCGCCCGTACCTGGAGCTCTGCTCTGGAATCCCTTTCTTGGAGAGACCCATGAGCCAGACAACACGATTCCACCCTTCCCACAAAATGACCCCAAACTCTTGGGAGCTGGGACAAATCCCCAGAGAGGGATACTCGTCCACAGTACCTGAGGCCACCGCTCCAATCCACGGCTATCCCAGACACAACATCCAGAGACAAAAGCCTGAAGGAACGCCTCCCACTCGCCCTTGTTTCAGAGGCCCAGGAGCTCCCTCTCGGGCTGTACATCCGGCCTGCCATACCCTAGGCGCCACTCATAAGCTGAGTTTGTGTATTCAGACTTCTGTGCCCACAGCCTGGACCCACACAACATCCAGGCTAGGGCCTCTGGACCAAACAGCGAAAGATTGTGCCTGCCCTCTCCAAGGAAAGTGTGCCCAATCCATTGACCACAACCCTACAGGTTACGGAAAACCTCCAAGGTCCCTGAGGCCATCAATAGTATAGACCACCCTGGACTAAGAGGGGCTTTCTGACACCAGGGGAGCAACTATCTCCACTTAGACTCTCAGACAGTGTCCCCAGAGACAGAAGGTTGAAATGGACAGGCCCCCAGGCCCTAATCTGAACCTTAGCTTTGGTTTCCATGTTTCCGTTCTCAGAGGACTGTTTTCGTAGACCAGCACATGGGGCTTTTCTGAGGCACCAAGCCAAACCTCTCTCATCTCCACATGGGCAGCTTTCTTACTGGGATGTATCAAACACTTCAGGTAGGAGAGTTCCGCAGGGCCACTGAACAACCAGCACATTCCAAGGTCTCCATGGACCCAAACGCACATTATGACGCATCCTCAGGAGAGGCCATTTCAACTCAGCCCCCTGGGTCGCGTGTTCCAGAGGCAGCAGATCAAACATATCTTGTCGCTAATAGCCAATGGGAATGCGAGGCATGCTGTACAGGGATCCATCCTTCGAACCCTGCTCTCCAGTCCTTCCATATGGTATGTCTTGGAGCCATGCAACAGGACTCGAATGTCCCGCAGAAGGAAACCTTGTGGTTTGGGGCAACCTCCAAACTCAGCGTGGGAAAACGTCCTTGGCCTCATGAGGCCCCCACTTCATGAAGGTGCCATCATGGACACAAACTCCAGCCTCAGCCAACGTCTGATCCTCAGCCTGAATTCAGATGCAGGAGATTTTGATTCAGCCTCTGCAGAGTGGGCCTGCTCTGCCCTTGGCTCCAATCCTCACACTAGCTTGTGTTTTCAGACTTCCGTCCTCACACTCCTGGCCCACAAACCCTCCCTACTGGGAATTCTGGGGCCACAATGAAGCACTGTGCCTGCCTCCCAGGAGAAAAACATTGTCTATGGCGCTGCCCAGAAACCCCAAAAGAGGATCAAACTGCTTGGCCCTCGGCAACACCCCAATTGCATAGGCTACCTTAAACAGTGATGCTCTGTCGCAAATAGCCTGAGCCCAGACCTTCCAACAGACACCGACACAGCTGGCTGCACACCCAGCACATTGGACCCGCCACTGCCTTAGACCACCATCCATTCCCAACCTGGGTTTTCAGTCATCGGAACCTAGACCTTATCTCCAATCCCTGCAAAGGGGGGAACCTGATGCACAAGTCAGAACCCCTCCTTCCCCCTGGCAAGAAACCTTGCTGCAGGCAGTGAGTCAAACCTTCAGTGTAGGAGAAAACGGCATGGGCCATGAGGCCACGCCCAAGCGTGAGGGCCGCCTTGGGCACAAACACACATTGTGACCCTCAGCGTGAGTACCTTATTCAAGTAACGCCTCTCAGTGACTGGACCAAGAGCCCGCATATGTGGCTTGCCATGCCCATAGGCACCCAGGACTAACTAGGTGGTGTGTATTCCAGTTGAGGGAACCCACTGCTGTGCTCTAGAGTCCCTCTCCTGGGGGGTCCCCTGTGGCAGAAAACAGTACTCTTCATTCCCACAGAATGAACACAAACACTTGGGAGCTTGGACAATCCCCCGAGAGGAAGGCTCTTCCTCGGCCTCTGAGACAACCCCTACCCTGACCGGACACTGTAAAGGCAACACCCAGAGACAAAATCCTGAGTGACTGCCTCCCACTTGCCCTACTTTGATTTCCAGAGGATCTCCCCTCACGGACTAGAGATCAGGCCTGCCATTACATTGGCCCCTAGCTGAGCCAAGTTTGATTTTTCAGACATCTGTCCCCACAGCCCTGGCAAACACAGCCTCTAGGCTGTGTCCTCTGGGGCCATACCACAGGACCGTGCCTGCTCTCTCCTGGGAAACTGTGTCCATTCCTTTGGCCACACACCTCCAGAATATGAGAAACCTCAAGGCCTCCGAGGACATCCCACTACTGGGAGCCTCACTGGACTCACAGGGGCATTCGGACACAAGCTGAGCAGCTACATCCATGAATGCATGCACACCGATGTCAACAGGGATAGACGGTTGAGCCGGACAGGCCTTTAGGCCGTAGTCTCAACTCTTGCTTTGGTTTCCAGGTGTCACTCCTCAGAGGCTTTGGTTCGAAGAATAGGGTATGGGGCTTTCCTGAGGCACGGAACAGAACTCCTGTCATCTCCACATGGGAAGTTTCCTTGTTGGAGCCGTGTCAAACACCTCATGTTGGAGAATCCTGCAGAGTCCCTGAGCCACCTCCACATTCCAAGGTCTCCAGGGCACCAAGCCACAGTAGGACTCATCTTCAGGAGAGTCCATTTCAACTCTCCCCTCTGGGTAGCTCACGCAGGAGCCCGCAGATTGAGCCTGCCTTGTCCTGACTAAAGAGTGGGAATATGAGGTGGCGTTCCCAGGCATCCATGCTTAGACACCTGCTCTCGAGTCTTTCCATATGGGGCCTCTTGGAACCATCCAATAGGACTCGACTGTCGTGCAGAAGGTAACCTTCAGTTTTGGAGCAGTTCACAAATCCCATCGTAGGCAAAACTTTCTGGCCTCATGAAGCCCCCACACCCTTCAGGAAGAGGCCATGCTGGACAAGAACTCTAGCCTGAGGCACGTCTCATAGTTGACATGACCTCAGTGCAGGAGATCTCGATTCAGCCTCTGCAGAGTCGGCCTGCCGTGTCCTCGGTCCCAAACCTCACGCTAGCTTGTGTTTTCAGACTTCCTTCCTCACACTCCTGGCAAACAAGCCCTCCGGACTAGGAACTCCGGAACCAAAACCCAGCCCAGTGTCTGCCCAACGGAAGAAAAACGTTTCCCTGTGGGGCTCTCCAGAAAACCCAGATGAGGATCAACCTGCTCGGGCCTCGACGGTACCCGAACTGGATAGGCTGCTCTGGGCACTCATGCTCTGCCTGATACAGCCTGAAGCCAGACGTCCAGACAGACAAGGAGACAGCTGGCCGCACACCCAGCACTTCGGACACGCCATGGTCTTATGCCGTCACCTCATCCTAACCTTGGTTTTCAGATATCTGAACCTAGACATTATATCAATTCTCCACACAGCTGGGTATAGCAAGCACAAAACAGAACCCCTCCTTCCCCATGGCTGTCAAGCTTGCTCTTGGCATGGAGTCACACCTTCAGGGTGGGAGAATCCTTCATGGCCCCTGATGCCACGCCCAAACTTGAGTGCTGCTTGGGCACAAATGCACACTGTGACCCTCAGCATGAGCCCCATGTCAAAGAAAGGCCTGTCAGGGCCTGGACCAAGAGCCCACATATGGGGCTTGCCAAGCCCCTATGCACCCAATCCTCACCACGGTTTGAATTTTCCAGTCGCCCCGCCCGTACCTGGAGCTCTGCTCTGGAATCCCTTTCTTGGAGAGACCCATGAGCCAGACAACACGACTCCACCCTTCCCACAAAATGACCCCAAACTCTTGGTTGCTGGGACAAAACCCAGAGAGGGATACTCGTCCACAGTACCTGAGGCCACCGCTCCAATCCACGGCTATCCCGGACACAACATCCAGAGACAAAAGCCTGAAGGAATGCCTCCCACTCGCCCTTGTTTCAGAGGCCCAGGAGCTCCCTCTCGGGCTGTACATCCGGCCTGCCATACCCTAGGCGCCACTCATAAGCTGAGTTTGTGTATTCCGACTTCTGTGCCCACAGCCTGGACCCACACAACATCCAGGCTAGGGCCTCTGGACCAAACAGCGAAAGATTGTGCCTGCCCTCTCCAAGGAAAGTGTGCCCAATCCATTGACCACAACCCTACAGGTTAGGGAAAAGCTCCAAGGTCCCTGAGGCCATCAATAGTATAGGCCACCCTGGACTAAGAGGGGCTCTCTGACACCAGCGGAGCAACTATCTCCACTTAGACTCTCACACAGTGTCCCCAGTGACAGAAGGTTGAAATGGACAGGCCCCCAGGCCCTAATCTGAACCTTAGCTTTGGTTTCCATGTTTCCGTTCTCAGAGGACTGTTTTCATAGACCAGCACATGGTGCTTTTCTCAGGCACCAACCCAAACATCTCTCATCTCCACATGGGCAGCTTTCTTACTGGGATGTATCAAACACTTCAGGTAGGAGAGTTCCGCAGGGCCACTGAACAACCAGCACATTCCATGGTCTCCATGGACCCAAACGCACATTATGACGCATCCTCAGGAGAGGCCATTTCAACTCAGCCCCCTGGGTCGCGTGTTCCAGAGGCAGCAGATCAAACATATCTTGTCGCTAATAGCCAAAGGGAATGCGAGGCATGCAGTACAGGGATCCATCCTTCGAACCCTGCTCTCCAGTCCTTCCATATGGTATGTCCTGGAGCCATGCAACAGGAATCGAATGTCCCGCAGAAGGAAACCTTGTGGTTTGGGGCAACCTCCAAACTCAGCGTGGGAAAACTTCCTTGGCCTCATGAGGCCTCCACTTCATGAAGGTGCCATCATGGACACATACTCCAGCCTCAGCCAACGTCTGATCCTCAGCCTGACTTCAGATGCAGGAGATTTTGATTCAGCCTCTGCAGAGTGGGCCTGCTCTGCCCTTGGCTCCAATCCTCACACTAGCTTGTGTTTTCAGACTTCCGTCCTCACACTCCTGGCCCACAAACCCTCCCTACTGGGAATTCTGGGGCCACAATGAAGCACTGTGCCTGCCTCCCAGGAGAAAAACATTGTCTATGGCGCTGCCCAGAAACCCCAAATGAGGATCAAACTGCTTGGCCCTCGGCAACACCCCAATTGCATAGGCTACCTAAACAGTGATGCTCTGTCGCAAATAGCCTGAGGACAGACCGTCCAACAGACACCGATACAGCTGGCTGCACACCCAGCACATTGGACCCGCCACTGCCTTAGGCCACCATCCATTCCCAACCTGGGTTTTCAGTCATCGGAACCTAGACCTTATCTCCAATCCCTGCACAGGGGGGAACCTGATGAACAAGTCAGAACCCCTCCTTCCCCATGGCAAGAAACCTTGCTGCTGGCAGTGAATAAAACCTTCAGTGTAGGAGAAAACGGCATGGCCCATGAGGCCACGCCCAAGCGTGAGGGCCGCCTTGGGCACAAACACACATTGTGACCCTCAGCGTGAGTACCTTATTCAAGTAACGCCTCTCAGTGACTGGACCAAGAGCCCGCATATGTGGCTTGCCATGCCCATAGGCACCCAGGACTAACTAGATGGTGTGTATTCCACTTGAGGGAACCCACTGCTGTGCTCTAGAGTCCCTCTCCTGGGGGGTCCCCTGTGGCAGGAAACAGTACTCTTCATTCCCACAGAATGAACACAAACACTTGGGAGCTTGGACAATCCCCCGAGAGGAAGGCTCTTCCTCGGCCTCTGAGACAACCCCTACCCTGACCGGACACTGTAAACACAACACCCAGAGACAAAATCCTGAGTGACTGCCTCCCACTTGCCCTACTTTGATTTCCAGAGGATCTCCCCTCACGGACTAGAGATTAGGCCTGCCATTACATTGGCCCCTAGCTGAGCCAAGTTTGCTTTTTCAGACATCTGTCCCCACAGCCCTGGCAAACACAGCCTCTAGGCTGGGTCCTCTGGAGCCATACCACAGGACCGTGCCTGCTCTCTCCTGGGAAACTGTGTCCATTCCTTTGGCCACACACCTCCAGAATATGAGAAACCTCAAGGCCTCCGAGGACATCCCACTACTGGGAGCCTCACTGGACTCACAGGGGCATTCGGACACAAGCTGAGCAGCTACATCCATGAATGCATGCACACAGATGTCAACAGAGATAGAAGGTTGAGCCGGACAGGCCTTTAGGCCGTAGTCTCAACTCTTGCTTTGGTTTCCAGGTGTCACTCCTCAGAGGCTTTGGTTCGAAGAACAGGGTATGGGGCTTTCCTGAGGCACGGAACAGAACTCCTCTCGTCTCCACATGGGAAGTTGCCTTGTTGGAGCCGTGTCAAACACCTCATGTTGGAGAATCCTGCAGAGTCCCTGAGCCACCTCCACATTCCAAGGTCTCCCAGGCCACCAAGCCACAGTAGGACTCATCTTCAGGAGAGTCCATTTCAACTCTCCCTTCTGGGTAGCTCACCCAGGAGCCCGCAGATTGAGCCTGCCTTGTCCTGACTAAAGAGTGGGAATATGAGGTGGCGTTCCCAGGCATCCATGCTTAGACACCTGCTCTCGAGTCTTTCCATATGGGGCCTCTTGGAACCATCCAATAGGACTCGACTGTCGTGCAGAAGGTAACCTTCAGTTTTGGAGCAGTTCACAAATCCCATCGTAGCCAAAACTTTCTGGCCTCATGAAGCCCCCACACCCTTCAGGAAGAGGCCATGCTGGACAAGAACTCTAGCCTGAGGCACGTCTCATAGTTGACATGACCTCAGTGCATGAGATCTCGATTCAGCCTCTGCAGAGTGGGCCTGCCGTGCCCTCGGTCCCAAACCTCACGCTAGCTTGTGTTTTCAGACTTCCTTCCTCACACTCCTGGCAAACAAGCCCTCCGGACTAGGAACTCCGGAACCAAAACCCAGCCCAGTGTCTGCCCAACGGAAGAAAAACGTTTCCCTGTGGGGCTCTCCAGAAAACCCAGATGAGCATCAACCTGCTCGGGCCTCGACGGTACCCGAACTGGATAGGCTGCTCTGGGCACTCATGCTCTGCCTGACACAGCCTGAAGCCAGACGTCCAGACAGACAAGGAGACAGCTGGCCGCACACCCAGCACTTCGGACACGCCATGGTCTTATGCCGTCACCTCATCCTAACCTTGGTTTTCAGATATCTGAACCTAGACATTATATCAATTCTCCACACAGCTGGGTATAGCAAGCACAAAACAGAACCCCTCCTTCCCCATGGCTGTCAAGCTTGCTCTTGGCATGGAGTCACACCTTCAGGGTGGGAGAATCCTTCATGGCCCCTGATGCCACGCCCAAACTTGAGTGCTGCTTGGGCAGAAATTCACACTGTGACCCTCAGCATGAGCCCCATGTCAAAGAAAGGCCTGTCAGGGCCTGGACCAAGAGCCCACATATGGGGCTTGCCAAGCCCCTATGCACCCAATCCTCACCACGGTTTGAATTTTCCAGTCGCCCCGCCCGTACCTGGAGCTCTGCTCTGGAATCCCTTTCTTGGAGAGACCCATGAGCCAGACAACACGACTCCCCCCTTCCCACAAAATGACCCCAAACTCTTGGGAGCTGGGACAAATCCCCAGAGAGGGATACTCGTCCACAGTACCTGAGGCCACCGCTCCAATCCACGGCTATCCCAGACACAACATCCAGAGACAAAAGCCTGAAGGAACGCCTCCCACTCGCCCTTGTTTCAGAGGCCCAGGAGCTCCCTCTCGGGCTGTACATCCGGCCTGCCATACCCTAGGCGCCACTCATAAGCTGAGTTTGTGTATTCAGACATCTGTGCCCACAGCCTGGACCCACACAACATCCAGGCTAGGGCCTCTGGACCAAACAGCGAAAGATTGTGCCTGCCCTCTCCAAGGAAAGTGTGCCCAATCCATTGACCACAACCCTACAGGTTAGGGAAAAGCTCCAAGGTCCCTGAGGCCATCAATAGTATAGGCCACCCTGGACTAAGAGGGGCTCTCTGACACCAGCGGAGCAACTATCTCCACTTAGACTCTCAGACAGTGTCCCCAGAGACAGAAGGTTGAAATGGACAGGCCCCCAGGCCCTAATCTGAACCTTAGCTTTGGTTTCCATGTTTCCGTTCTCAGAGGACTGTTTTCGTAGACCAGCACATGGGGCTTTTCTGAGGCACCAAACCAAACATCTCTCATCTCCACATGGGCAGCTTTCTTACTGGGATGTATCAAACACTTCAGGTAGGAGAGTTCCGCAAGGCCAAGGAACAACCAGCACATTCCAAGGTCTCCATGGACCCAAACGCACATTATGACGCATCCTCAGGAGAGGCCATTTCAACTCAGCCCCCTGGGTCGCGTGTTCCAGAGGCAGCAGATCAAACATATCTTGTCGCTAATAGCCAATGGGAATGCGAGGCATGCTGTACAGGGATCCATCCTTCAAACCCTGCTCTCCAGTCCTTCCATATGGTATGTCCTGGAGCCATGCAACAGGACTCGAATGTCCCGCAGAAGGAAACCTTGTGGTTTGGGGCAACCTCCAAACTCAGCGTGGGAAAACTTCCTTGGCCTCATGAGGCCCCCACTTCATGAAGGTGCCATCATGGACACATACTCCAGCCTCAGCCAACGTCTGATCCTCAGCCTGACTTCAGATGCAGGAGATTTTGATTCAGCCTCTGCAGAGTGGGCCTGCTCTGCCCTTGGCTCCAATCCTCACACTAGCTTGTGTTTTCAGACTTCCGTCCTCACACCCCTGGCCCACAAACCCTCCCTACTGTGAATTCTGGGGCCACAATGAAGCACTGTGCCTGCCTCCCAGGAGAAAAACATTGTCTATGGCGCTGCCCAGAAACCCCAAATGAGGATCAAACTGCTTGGCCCTCGGCAACACCCCAATTGCATAGGCTACCTTAAACAGTGATGCTCTGTCGCAAATAGCCTGAGCCCAGACCTTCCAACAGACACCGACACAGCTGGCTGCACACCCAGCACATTGGACCCGCCACTGCCTTAGGCCACCATCCATTCCCAACCTGGCTTTTCAGTCATCGGAACCTAGACCTTATCTCCAATCCCTGCACTGGGGGGAACCTGATGCACAAGTCAGAACCCATCCTTCCCCCTGGCAAGAAACCTTGCTGCTGGCAGTGAGTCAAACCTTCAGTGTAGGAGAAAACGGCATGGCCCATGAGGCCACGCCCAAGCGTGAGGGCCGCCTTGGGCACAAACACACATTGTGACCCTCAGCGTGAGTACCTTATTCAAGTAACGCCTCTCAGTGACTGGACCAAGAGCCCGCATTTGTGGCTTGCCATGCCCATAGGCACCCAGGACTAACTAGATGGTGTGTATTCCAGTTGAGGGAACCCACTGCTGTGCTCTAGAGTCCCTCTCCAGGGGGGTCCCCTGTGGCCAAAAACAGTACTCTTCATTCCAACTCCCTCGGCTTCTGAGACAACCCCTACCCTGACCGGACACTGTAAACGCAACACCCAGAGACAAAATCCTGAGTGACTGCCTCCCACTTGCCCTACTTTGATTTCCAGAGGATCTCCCCTCACGGACTAGAGATCAGGCCTGCCATTACATTGGCCCCTAGCTGAGCCAAGTTTGCTTTTTCAGACATCTGTCCCCACAGCCCTGGCAAACACAGCCTCTAGGCTGGGTCCTCTGGAGCCATACCACAGGACCGTGCCTGCTCTCTCCTGGGAAACTGTGTCCATTCCTTTGGCCACACACCTCCAGAATATGAGAAACCTCAAGGCCTCCGAGGACATCCCACTACTGGGAGCCTCACTGGACTCACAGGGGCATTCGGACACAAGCTGAGCAGCTACATCCATGAATGCATGCACACAGATGTCAACAGAGATAGAAGGTTGAGCCGGACAGGCCTTTAGGCCGTAGTCTCAACTCTTGCTTTGGTTTCCAGGTGTCACTCCTCAGAGGCTTTGGTTCGAAGAACAGGGTATGGGGCTTTCCTGAGGCACGGAACAGAACTCCTCTCGTCTCCACATGGGAAGTTGCCTTGTTGGAGCCGTGTCAAACACCTCATGTTGGAGAATCCTGCAGAGTCCCTGAGCCACCTCCACATTCCAAGGTCTCCCAGGCCACCAAGCCACAGTAGGACTCATCTTCAGGAGAGTCCATTTCAACTCTCCCTTCTGGGTAGCTCACCCAGGAGCCCGCAGATTGAGCCTGCCTTGTCCTGACTAAAGAGTGGGAATATGAGGTGGCGTTCCCAGGCATCCACGCTTAGACACCTGCTCTCGAGTCTTTCCATATGGGGCCTCTTGGAACCATCCAATAGGACTCGACTGTCGTGCAGAAGGTAACCTTCAGTTTTGGAGCAGTTCACAAATCCCATCGTAGGCAAAACTTTCTGGCCTCATGAAGCCCCCACACCCTTCAGGAAGAGGCCATGCTGGACAAGAACTCTAGCCTGAGGCACGTCTCATAGTTGACATGACCTCAGTGCATGAGATCTCGATTCAGCCTCTGCAGAGTGGGCCTGCCGTGCCCTCGGTCCCAAACCTCACGCTAGCTTGTGTTTTCAGACTTCCTTCCTCACACTCCTGGCAAACAAGCCCTCCGGACTAGGAACTCCGGAACCAAAACCCAGCCCAGTGTCTGCCCAACGGAAGAAAAACGTTTCCCTGTGGGGCTCTCCAGAAAACCCAGATGAGCATCAACCTGCTCGGGCCTCGACGGTACCCGAACTGGATAGGCTGCTCTGGGCACTCATGCTCTGCCTGACACAGCCTGAAGCCAGACGTCCAGACAGACAAGGAGACAGCTGGCCGCACACCCAGCACTTCGGACACGCCATGGTCTTATGCCGTCACCTCATCCTAACCTTGGTTTTCAGATATCTGAACCTAGACATTATATCAATTCTCCACACAGCTGGGTATAGCAAGCACAAAACAGAACCCCTCCTTCCCCATGGCTGTCAAGCTTGCTCTTGGCATGGAGTCACACCTTCAGGGTGGGAGAATCCTTCATGGCCCCTGATGCCACGCCCAAACTTGAGTGCTGCTTGGGCACAAATTCACACTGTGACCCTCAGCATGAGCCCCATGTCAAAGAAAGGCCTGTCAGGGCCTGGACCAAGAGCCCACATATGGGGCTTGCCAAGCCCCTATGCACCCAATCCTCACCACGGTTTGAATTTTCCAGTCGCCCCGCCCGTACCTGGAGCTCTGCTCTGGAATCCCTTTCTTGGAGAGACCCATGAGCCAGACAACACGACTCCACCCTTCCCACAAAATGACCCCAAACTCTTGGGAGCTGGGACAAATCCCCAGAGAGGGATACTCGTCCACAGTACCTGAGGCCACCGCTCCAATCCACGGCTATCCCGGACACAACATCCAGAGACAAAAGCCTGAAGGAACGCCTCCCACTCGCCCTTGTTTCAGAGGCCCAGGAGCTCCCTCTCGGGCTGTACATCCGGCCTGCCATACCCTAGGCGCCACTCATAAGCTGAGTTTGTGTATTCAGACATCTGTGCCCACAGCCTGGACCCACACAACATCCAGGCTAGGGCCTCTGGACCAAACAGCGAAAGATTGTGCCTGCCCTCTCCAAGGAAAGTGTGCCCAATCCATTGACCACAACCCTACAGGTTAGGGAAAAGCTCCAAGGTCCCTGAGGCCATCAATAGTATAGGCCACCCTGGACTAAGAGGGGCTCTCTGACACCAGCGGAGCAACTATCTCCACTTAGACTCTCAGACAGTGTCCCCAGAGACAGAAGGTTGAAATGGACAGGCCCCCAGGCCCTAATCTGAACCTTAGCTTTGGTTTCCATGTTTCCGTTCTCAGAGGACTGTTTTCGTAGACCAGCACTTGGGGCTTTTCTGAGGCACCAAACCAAACATCTCTCATCTCCACATGGGCAGCTTTCTTACTGGGATGTATCAAACACTTCAGGTAGGAGAGTTCCGCAAGGCCAAGGAACAACCAGCACATTCCAAGGTCTCCATGGACCCAAACGCACATTATGACGCATCCTCAGGAGAGGCCATTTCAACTCAGCCCCCTGGGTCGCGTGTTCCAGAGGCAGCAGATCAAACATATCTTGTCGCTAATAGCCAATGGGAATGCGAGGCATGCTGTACAGGGATCCATCCTTCAAACCCTGCTCTCCAGTCCTTCCATATGGTATGTCCTGGAGCCATGCAACAGGACTCGAATGTCCCGCAGAAGGAAACCTTGTGGTTTGGGGCAACCTCCAAACTCAGCGTGGGAAAACTTCCTTGGCCTCATGAGGCCCCCACTTCATGAAGGTGCCATCATGGACACATACTCCAGCCTCAGCCAACGTCTGATCCTCAGCCTGACTTCAGATGCAGGAGATTTTGATTCAGCCTCTGCAGAGTGGGCCTGCTCTGCCCTTGGCTCCAATCCTCACACTAGCTTGTGTTTTCAGACTTCCGTCCTCACACCCCTGGCCCACAAACCCTCCCTACTGGGAATTCTGGGGCCACAATGAAGCACTGTGCCTGCCTCCCAGGAGAAAAACATTGTCTATGGCGCTGCCCAGAAACCCCAAATGAGGATCAAACTGCTTGGCCCTCGGCAACACCCCAATTGCATAGGCTACCTTAAACAGTGATGCTCTGTCGCAAATAGCCTGAGCCCAGACCTTCCAACAGACACCGACACAGCTGGCTGCACACCCAGCACATTGGACCCGCCACTGCCTTAGGCCACCATCCATTCCCAACCTGGCTTTTCAGTCATCGGAACCTAGACCTTATCTCCAATCCCTGCACTGGGGGGAACCTGATGCACAAGTCAGAACCCCTCCTTCCCCCTGGCAAGAAACCTTGCTGCTGGCAGTGAGTCAAACGTTCAGTGTAGGAGAAAACGGCATGGCCCATGAGGCCACGCCCAAGCGTGAGGGCCGCCTTGGGCACAAACACACATTGTGACCCTCAGCGTGAGTACCTTATTCAAGTAAAGCCTCTCAGTGACTGGACCAAGAGCCCGCATATGTGGCTTGCCATGCCCATAGGCACCCAGGACTAACTAGATGGTGTGTATTCCAGTTGTGGGAACCCACTGCTGTGCTCTAGAGTCCCTCTCCTGGGGGGTCCCCTGTGGCCGAAAACAGTACTCTTCATTCCAACTCCCTCGGCTTCTGAGACAACCCCTACCCTGACCGGACACTGTAAACGCAACACCCAGAGACAAAATCCTGAGTGACTGCCTCCCACTTGCCCTACTTTGATTTCCAGAGGATCTCCCCTCACGGACTAGAGATCAGGCCTGCCATTACATTGGCCCCTAGCTGAGCCAAGTTTGCTTTTTCAGACATCTGTCCCCACAGCCCTGGCAAACACAGCCTCTAGGCTGGGTCCTCTGGAGCCATACCACAGGACCGTGCCTGCTCTCTCCTGGGAAACTGTGTCCATTCCTTTGGCCACACACCTCCAGAATATGAGAAACCTCAAGGCCTCCGAGGACATCCCACTACTGGGAGCCTCACTGGACTCACAGGGGCATTCGGACACAAGCTGAGTAGCTACATCCATGAATGCATGCACACAGATGTCAACAGAGATAGAAGGTTGAGCCGGACAGGCCTTTAGGCCGTAGTCTCAACTCTTGCTTTGGTTTCCAGGTGTCACTCCTCAGAGGCTTTGGTTCGAAGAACAGGGTATGGGGCTTTCCTGAGGCACGGAACAGAACTCCTCTCGTCTCCACATGGGAAGTTGCCTTGTTGGAGCCGTGTCAAACACCTCATGTTGGAGAATCCTGCAGAGTCCCTGAGCCACCTCCACATTCCAAGGTCTCCCAGGCCACCAAGCCACAGTAGGACTCATCTTCAGGAGAGTCCATTTCAACTCTCCCTTCTGGGTAGCTCACCCAGGAGCCCGCAGATTGAGCCTGCCTTGTCCTGACTAAAGAGTGGGAATATGAGGTGGCGTTCCCAGGCATCCATGCTTAGACACCTGCTCTCGAGTCTTTCCATATGGGGCCTCTTGGAACCATCCAATAGGACTCGACTGTCGTGCAGAAGGTAACCTTCAGTTTTGGAGCAGTTCACAAATCCCATCATAGGCAAAACTTTCTGGCCTCATGAAGCCCCCACACCCTTCAGGAAGAGGCCATGCTGGACAAGAACTCTAGCCTGAGGCACGTCTCATAGTTGACATGACCTCAGTGCATGAGATCTCGATTCAGCCTCTGCAGAGTGGGCCTGCCGTGCCCTCGGTCCCAAACCTCACGCTAGCTTGTGTTTTCAGACTTCCTTCCTCACACTCCTGGCAAACAAGCCCTCCGGACTAGGAACTCCGGAACCAAAACCCAGTCCAGTGTCTGCCCAACGGAAGAAAAACGTTTCCCTGTGGGGCTCTCCAGAAAACCCAGATGAGCATCAACCTGCTCGGGCCTCGATGGTACCCGAACTGGATAGGCTGCTCTGGGCACTCATGCTCTGCCTGACACAGCCTGAAGCCAGACGTCCAGACAGACAAGGAGACAGCTGGCCGCACACCCAGCACTTCGAACACGCCATGGTCTTATGCCTTCACCTCATCCTAACCTTGGCTTTCAGATATCTGAACCTAGACATTATATCAATTCTCCACACAGCTGCGTATAGCAAGCACAAAACAGAACTCCTCCTTCCCCATGGCTGTCAAGCTTGCTCTTGGCATGGAGTCACACCTTCAGGGTGGGAGAAACCTTCATGGCTTCTGATTCCACGCCCAAACTTGAGTGCTGCTTGGGCACAAATTCACACTGTGACCCTCCGCATGAGCCCCATGTCAAAGAAAGGCCTGTCAGGGCCTGGACCAAGAGCCCACATATGGGGCTTGCCAAGCCCCTATGCACCCAATCCTCACCACGGTTTGAATTTTCCAGTCACCCCGCCCGTTCCTGGAGCTCTGCTCTGGAATCCCTTTCTTGGAGAGACCCATGAGCCAGACAACACGACTCCACCCTACCCACAAAATGACCCCAAACTCTTGGGAGCTGGGACAAATCCCCAGAGAGGGATACTCGTCCACAGTACCTGAGGCCACCGCTCCAATCCACGGCTATCCCGGACACAACATCCAGAGACAAAAGCCTGAAGGAACGCCTCCCACTCGCCCTTGTTTCAGAGGCCCAGGAGCTCCCTCTCGGGCTGTACATCCGGCCTGCCATACCCTAGGCGCCACTCATAAGCTGAGTTTGTGTATTCAGACTTCTGTGCCCACAGCCTGGACCCACACAACATCCAGGCTAGGGCCTCTGGACCAAACAGCGAAAGATTGTGCCTGCCCTCTCCAAGGAAAGTGTGCCCAATCCATTGACCACAACCCTACAGGTTAGGGAAAAGCTCCAAGGTCCCTGAGGCCATCAATAGTATAGGCCACCCTGGACTAAGAGGGGCTCTCTGACACCAGCGGAGCAACTATCTCCACTTAGACTCTCAGACAGTGTCCCCAGAGACAGAAGGTTGAAATGGACAGGCCCCCAGGCCCTAATCTGAACCTTAGCTTTGGTTTCCATGTTTCCGTTCTCAGAGGACTGTTTTCATAGACCAGCACATGGGGCTTTTCTGAGGCACCAAACCAAACATCTCTCATCTCCACATGGGCAGCTTTCTTACTGGGATGTATCAAACACTTCAGGTAGGAGAGTTCCGCAAGGCCACTGAACAACCAGCACATTCCAAGGTCTCCATGGACCCAAACGCACATTATGACGCATCCTCAGGAGAGGCCATTTCAACTCAGCCCCCTGGGTCGCGTGTTCCAGAGGCAGCAGATCAAACATATCTTGTCGCTAATAGCCAATGGGAATGCGAGGCATGCTGTACAGGGATCCATCCTTCGAACCCTGCTCTCCAGTCCTTCCATATGGTATGTCCTGGAGCCATGCAACAGGAGTCGAATGTCCTGCAGAAGGAAACCTTGTGGTTTGGGGCAACCTCCAAACTCAGCGTGGGAAAACTTCCTTGGCCTCATGAGGCCCCCACTTCATGAAGGTGCCATCATGGACACATACTCCAGCCTCAGCCAACGTCTGATCCTCAGCCTGACTTCAGATGCAGGAGATTTTGATTCAGCCTCTGCAGAGTGGGCCTGCTCTGCCCTTGGCTCCAATCCTCACACTAGCTTGTGTTTTCAGACTTCCGTCCTCACACTCCTGGCCCACAAACCCTCCCTACTGGGAATTCTGGGGCCACAATGAAGCACTGTGCCTGCCTCCCAGGAGAAAAACATTGTCTATGGCGCTGCCCAGAAACCCCAAATGAGGATCAAACTGCTTGGCCCTCGGCAACACCCCAATTGCATAGGCTACCTTAAACACTGATGCTCTGTCGCAAATAGCCTGAGCCCAGACCTTCCAACGGACACCGACACAGCTGGCTGCACACCCAGCACATTGGACCCGCCACTGCCTTAGGCCACCATCCATTCCCAACCTGGATTTTCAGTCATCGGAACCTAGACCTTATCTCCAATCCCTGCACAGGGGGGAACCTGATGCACAAGTCAGAACCCCTCCTTCCCCCTGGCAAGAAACCTTGCTGCAGGCAGTGAGTCAAACCATCAGTGTAGGAGAAAACGGCATGGCCCATGAGGCCACACCCAAGCGTGAGGGCCGCCTTGGGTACAAACACACATTGTGACCCTCAGCGTGAGTACCTTATTCAAGTAACGCCTCTCAGTGACTGGACCAAGAGCCCGCATATGTGGCTTGCCATGCCCATAGGCACCCAGGACTAACAAGATGGTGTGTATTCCAGTTGAGGGAACCCACTGCTGTGCTCTAGAGTCCCTCTCCTGGGGGTTCCCCTGTGGCAGAAAACAGTACTCTTCATTCCCACAGAATGAACACAAACACTTGGGAGCTTGGACAATCCGCCGAGAGGAAGGCTCTTCCTCGACCTCTGAGACAACCCCTACCCTGACCGGACACTGTAAACGCAACACCCAGAGACAAAATCCTGAGTGACTGCCTCCCACTTGCCCTACTTTGATTTCCAGAGGATCTCCCCTCACGGACTAGAGATCAGGCCTGCCATTACATTGGCCCCTAGCTGAGCCAAGTTTGCTTTTTCAGACATCTGTTCCCACAGCCCAGGCAAACACAGCCTCTAGGCTGGGTCCTCTGGAGCCATACCACAGGACCGTGCCTGCTCTCTCCTGGGAAACTGTGTCCATTCCTTTGGCCACACACCTCCAGAATATGAGAAACCTCAAGGCCTCCGAGGACATCCCACTACTGGGAGCCTCACTGGACTCACAGGGGCATTCGGACACAAGCTGAGCAGCTACATCCATGAATGCATGCACACAGATGTCAACAGAGATAGAAGGTTGAGCCGGACAGGCCTTTAGGCCGTAGTCTCAACTCTTGCTTTGGTTTCCAGGTGTCACTCCTCAGAGGCTTTGGTTCGAAGAACAGGGTATGGGGCTTTCCTGAGGCACGGAACAGAACTCCTCTCGTCTCCACATGGGAAGTTGCCTTGTTGGAGCCGTGTCAAACACCTCATGTTGGAGAATCCTGCAGAGTCCCTGAGCCACCTCCACATTCCAAGGTCTCCCAGGCCACCAAGCCACAGTAGGACTCATCTTCAGGAGAGTCCATTTCAACTCTCCCTTCTGGGTAGCTCACCCAGGAGCCCGCAGATTGAGCCTGCCTTGTCCTGACTAAAGAGTGGGAATATGAGGTGGCGTTCCCAGGCATCCACGCTTAGACACCTGCTCTCGAGTCTTTCCATATGGGGCCTCTTGGAACCATCCAATAGGACTCGACTGTCGTGCAGAAGGTAACCTTCAGTTTTGGAGCAGTTCACAAATCCCATCGTAGGCAAAACTTTCTGGCCTCATGAAGCCCCCACACCCTTCAGGAAGAGGCCATGCTGGACAAGAACTCTAGCCTGAGGCACGTCTCATAGTTGACAAGACCTCAGTGCAGGAGATCTCGATTCAGCCTCTGCAGAGTGGGCCTGCCGTGCCCTCGGTCCCAAACCTCACGCTAGCTTGTGTTTTCAGACTTCCTTCCTCACACTCCTGGCAAACAAGCCCTCCGGACTAGGAACTCCGGAACCAAAACCCAGCCCAGTGTCTGCCCAACGGAAGAAAAACGTTTCCCTGTGGGGCTCTCCAGAAAACCCAGATGAGCATCAACCTGCTCGGGCCTCGACGGTACCCGAACTGGATAGGCTGCTCTGGGCACTCATGCTCTGCCTGACACAGCCTGAAGCCAGACGTCCAGACAGACAAGGAGACAGCTGGCCGCACACCCAGCACTTCGGACACGCCATGGTCTTATGCCGTCACCTCATCCTAACCTTGGTTTTCAGATATCTGAACCTAGACATTATATCAATTCTCCACACAGCTGGGTATAGCAAGCACAAAACAGAAACCCTCCTTCCCCATGGCTGTCAAGCTTGCTCTTGGCATGGAGTCACACCTTCAGGGTGGGAGAATCCTTCATGGCCCCTGATGCCACGCCCAAACTTGAGTGCTGCTTGGGCACAAATTCACACTGTGACCCTCAGCATGAGCCCCATGTCAAAGAAAGGCCTGTCAGGGCCTGGACCAAGAGCCCACATATGGGGCTTGCCAAGCCCCTATGCACCCAATCCTCACCACGGTTTGAATTTTCCAGTCGCCCCGCCCGTACCTGGAGCTCTGCTCTGGAATCCCTTTCTTGGAGAGACCCATGAGCCAGACAACACGACTCCACCCTACCCACAAAATGACCCCAAACTCTTGGGAGCTGGGACAAATCCCCAGAGAGGGATACATGTCCACAGTACCTGAGGCCACCGCTCCAATCCACCGCTATCCCGGACACAACATCCAGAGACAAAAGCCTGAAGGAACGCCTCCCACTCGCCCTTGTTTCAGAGGCCCAGGAGCTCCCTCTCGGGCTGTACATCCGGCCTGCCATACCCTAGGCGCCACTCATAAGCTGAGTTTGTGTATTCAGACTTCTGTGCCCACAGCCTGGACCCACACAACATCCAGGCTAGGGCCTCTGGACCAAACAGCGAAAGATTGTGCCTGCCCTCTCCAAGGAAAGTGTGCCCAATCCATTGACCACAACCCTACAGGTTAGGGAAAAGCTCCAAGGTCCCTGAGGCCATCAATAGTATAGGCCACCCTGGACTAAGAGGGGCTCTCTGACACCAGCGGAGCAACTATCTCCACTTAGACTCTCAGACAGTGTCCCCAGAGACAGAAGGTTGAAATGGACAGGCCCCCAGGCCCTAATCTGAACCTTAGCTTTGGTTTCCATGTTTCCGTTCTCAGAGGACTGTTTTCGTAGACCAGCACATGGGGCTTTTCTGAGGCACCAAACCAAACATCTCTCATCTCCACATGGGCAGCTTTCTTACTGGGATGTATCAAACACTTCAGGTAGGAGAGTTCCACAAGGCCACTGAACAACCAGCACATTCCAAGGTCTCCATGGACCCAAACGCACATTATGACGCATCCTCAGGAGAGGCCATTTCAACTCAGCCCCCTGGGTCGCGTGTTCCAGAGGCAGCAGATCAAACATATCTTGTCGCTAATAGCCAATGGGAATGCAAGGCATGCTGTACAGGGATCCATCCTTCGAACCCTGCTCTCCAGTCCTTCCATATGGTATGTCCTGGAGCCATGCAACAGGACTCGAATGTCCCGCAGAAGGAAACCTTGTGGTTTGGGGCAACCTCCAAACTCAGCGTGGGAAAACTTCCTTGGCCTCATGAGGCCCCCACTTCATGAAGGTGCCATCATGGACACATACTCCAGCCTCAGCCAACGTCTGATCCTCAGCCTGACTTCAGATGCAGGAGATTTTGATTCAGCCTCTGCAGAGTGGGCCTGCTCTGCCCTTGGCTCCAATCCTCACACTAGCTTGTGTTTTCAGACTTCCGTCCTCACACTCCTGGCCCACAAACCCTCCCTACTGGGAATTCTGGGGCCACAATGAAGCACTGTGCCTGCCTCCCAGGAGAAAAACATTGTCTATGGCGCTGCCCAGAAACCCCAAATGAGGATCAAACTGCTTGGCCCTCGGCAACACCCCAATTGCATAGGCTACCTTAAACACTGATGCTCTGTCGCAAATAGCCTGAGCCCAGACCTTCCAACGGACACCGACACAGCTGGCTGCACACCCAGCACATTGGACCCGCCACTGCCTTAGGCCACCATCCATTCCCAACCTGGCTTTTCAGTCATCGGAACCTAGACCTTATCTCCAATCCCTGCACAGGGGGGAACCTGATGCACAAGTCAGAACCCCTCCTTCCCCATGGCAAGAAACCTTGCTGCTGGCAGTGAGTCAAACCTTCAGTGAAGGAGAAAACGGCATGGCCCATGAGGCCACGCCCAAGCGTGAGGGCCGCCTTGGGCACAAACACACATTGTGACCCTCAGCGTGAGTACCTTATTCAAGTAACGCCTCTCAGTGACTGGACCAAGAGCCCGCATATGTGGCTTGCCATGCCCATAGGCACCCAGGACTAACTAGATGGTGTGTATTCTAGTTGAGGGAACCCACTGCTGTGCTCTAGAGTCCCTCTCCTGGGGGGTCCCCTGTGGCAGAATACAGTACTCTTCATTCCCACTCCTTCGGCCTCTGAGACAACCCCTACCCTGACCGGACACTGTAAATGCAACACCCAGAGACAAAATCCTGAGTGACTGCCTCCCACTTGCCCTACTTTGATTTTCAGAGGATCTCCCCTCACGGACTAGAGATCAGGCCTGCCATTACATTGGCCCCTAGCTGAGCCAAGTTTGTCTTTTCAGACATCTGTTCCCAGGGCCCTGGCAAAGAGAGCCTCTAGGCTGGGTCCTCTGGAGCCATACCACAGGACCGTGCCTGCTCTCTCCTGGGAAACTGTGTCCATTCCTTTGGCCACACACCTCCAGAATATGAGAAACCTCAAGGCCTCCGAGGACATCCCACTACTGGGAGCCTCACTGGACTCACAGGGGCATTCAGACACAAGCTGAGCATCTACATCCATGAATGCATGCACACAGATGTCAACAGAGATAGAAGGTTGAGCCGGACAGGCCTTTAGGCCGTAGTCTCAACTCTTGCTTTGGTGTCCAGGTGTCACTCCTCAGAGGCTTTGGTTCGAAGAACAGGGTATGGGGCTTTCCTGAGGCACGGAACAGAACTCCTCTCGTCTCCACATGGGAAGTTGCCTTGTTGGAGCCGTGTCAAACACCTCATGTTGGAGAATCCTGCAGAGTCCCTGAGCCACCTCCACATTCCAAGGTCTCCCAGGCCACCAAGCCACAGTAGGACTCATCTTCAGGAGAGTCCATTTCAACTCTCCCCTCTGGGTAGCTCACCCAGGAGCCCGCAGATTGAGCCTGCCTTGTCCTGACTAAAGAGTGGGAATATGAGGTGGCGTTCCCAGGCATCCATGCTTAGACACCTGCTCTCGAGTCTTTCCATATGGGGCCTCTTGGAACCATCCAATAGGACTCGACTGTCGTGCAGAAGGTAACCTTCAGTTTTGGAGCAGTTCACAAATCCCATCGTAGCCAAAACTTTCTGGCCTCATGAAGCCCCCACACCCTTCAGGAAGAGGCCATGCTGGACAAGAACTCTAGCCTGAGGCACGTCTCATAGTTGACATGACCTCAGTGCAGGAGATCTCGATTCAGCCTCTGCAGAGTGGGCCTGCCGTGCCCTCGGTCCCAAACCTCACACTAGCTTGTGTTTTCAGACTTCCTTCCTCACACTCCTGGCAAACAAGCCCTCCGGACTAGGAACTCCGGAACCAAAACCCAGCCCAGTGTCTGCCCAACGGAAGAAAAACGTTTCCCTGTGGGGCTCTCCAGAAAACCCAGATGAGGATCAACCTGCTCGGGCCTCGATGGTACCCGAACTGGATAGGCTGCTCTGGGCACTCATGCTCTGCCTGACACAGCCTGAAGCCAGACGTCCAGACAGACAAGGAGACAGCTGGCCGCACACCCAGCACTTCGGACACGCCATGGTCTTATGCCGTCACCTCATCCTAACCTTGGTTTTCAGATATCTGAACCTAGACATTATATCAATTCTCCACACAGCTGGGTATAGCAAGCACAAAACAGAACCCCTCTTCCCCATGGCTGTCAAGCTTGCTCTTGGCATGGAGTCACACCTTCAGGGTGGGAGAAACCTTCATGGCCCCTGATGCCACGCCCAAACTTGAGTGCTGCTTGGGCACAAATTCACACTGTGACCCTCAGCATGAGCCCCATGTCAAAGAAAGGCCTGTGAGGGCCTAGAGCAAGAGCCTACATATGGGGCTTGCCAAACCCCTATGCACCCAATCCTCACCACGGTTTGAGTTTTCCAGTCGCCCCGCCCGTACCTGGAGCTCTGCTCTTGAATCCCTTTCTTGGAGAGACCCATGAGCCAGACAACACGACTCCACCCTTCCCACAAAATGACCCCAAATTCTTGGGAGCTGGGACAAATCCCCAGAGAGGGATACCCCTCCACAGTCCCTAAGGCCACCACTCCAATCCACGGCTATCCCAGACACAACAACCAGAGACAAAAGCCTGAAGGAATGCCTCCCACTCGCCCTTGTTTCAGAGGCCCCGGAGCTCCCTCTCGGGCTGTACATCAGGCCTGCCATTCCCTCGGCGCCACTCTTAAGCTGAGTTTGTGTTTTCAGACTTCTGTGTCCACAGCCTGGACCCACACAACATCCAGGCTAGGGCCTCTGGAGCCACAGCGAAAAATTGTGCCTGCCCTCTCCAAGGAAAGCGTGCCCAATCCATTGACCACAACCCTAGAGGTTTAGGGAAAAGCTCCAAGCCCCTGAGGCCATCAATAGTGGAGGCCACCCTGGACTAAGAGGGGCTCTCTGACACCAGCGGAGCAACTATCTCCACTTAGACTCTCAGACAGAGTCCCCAGAGACAGAAGGTTGATATGGACAGGCCCCCAGGCCCTAATCTGAACCTTAGCTTTGGTTTCCATGTGTCCGTCCTCAGAGGACTGTTTTCGTAGACCAGCACACGGGGCTTTTCGAGGCACCAAACCAAACCTCTCTCGTCTCCACATGGGGAGCTTTCTTACTGGGGATGTATCAAACCCTTCAGGTAGGAGAGTTCCGCAGGGCCACTGAACAACCAGCACATTCCAAGGTCTCCATGGACCCAAAACGCACATTATGACGCATCCTCAGGAGAGGCTTTTTCAACACAGCCTCCTGGGTAGCGTGCCCCAGAGGCAGCAGATCAAACATATCTTGTTGCTTATGGCCAAGGGGAATGCGAGGCATGCTGTACAGTGATCCATCCTTCGAACCCTGCTCTCCAGTACTTCTGTATGGTATGTCCTGGAGCCATGTAACAGGACTCGATTGTCCCGCAGAAGGAAATCTTGTGGTTTGGGGCAACCTCCAAACTCAGCGTGGGAAAACTTCCTTGGCCTCATGAGCTCCCGCTTCATGAAGGTGCCATCATGGACACATACTCCAGCCTCAGCCAACGTCTGATCCTCAGCCTGACTTCAGATGCAGGAGATTTTGATTCAGCCTCTGCAGAGTGGGCCTGCTCTGCCCTTGGCTCCAATCCTCACACTAGCTTGTGTTTTCAGACTTCCGTCCTCACACTCCTGGCCCACAAACCCTCCCTACTGGGAATTCTGGGGCCACAATGAAGCACTGTGCCTGCCTCCCAGGAGAAAAACATTGTCTATGGTGCTGCACAGAAACCCCAAATGAGGATCAAACTGCTTTGCCCTCAGCAACACCCCAATTGCATAGGCTACCTTAAACACTGATGCTCTGTCGCAAAAGCCTGAGCCCTGACCTTCCAACAGACACCGACACAGCTGGCTGCACACCCAGCACATTGGACCCGCCACTGCCTTAGGCCACCATCCATTCCCAACCTGGGTTTTCAGTCATCGGAACCTAGACCTTATCTCCAATCCCTGCACAGGGGGGAACCTGATGCACAAGTCAGAACCCCTCCTTCCCCCTGGCAAGAAACCTTGCTGCTGGCAGTGAGTCAAACCTTCAGTGTAGGAGAAAACGGCATGGCCCATGAGGCCACGCCCAAGCGTGAGGGCCGCCTTGGGCACAAACACACATTGTGACCCTCAGCGTGAGTACCTTACTCAAGTAACGCCTCTCAGTGACTGGACCAAGAGCCCGCATATGTGGCTTGCCATGCCCATAGGCACCCAGGACTAACTAGATGGTGTGTATTCTAGTTGAGGGAACCCACTGCTGTGCTCTAGAGTCCCTCTCCTGGGGGGTCCCCTGTGGCAGAAAACAGTACTCTTCATTCCCACTCCCTCGGCCTCTGAGACAACCCCTACCCTGACCGGACACTGTAAATGCAACACACAGAGATAAATCCTGAGTGACTGCCTCCCACTTGCCCTACTTTGATTTCCAGAGGATCTCCCCTCACGGACTAGAGATCAGGCCTGCCATTACATTGGCCCCTAGCTGATCCAAGTTTGTCTTTTCAGACATCTGTCCCCACAGACCTGGCAAAGAGAGCCTCTAGGCTGGGTCCTCTGGAGCCATACCACAGGACCGTGCCTGCTATATCCTGGGAAACTGTGTCCATTCCTTTGGCCACACACCTCCAGAATATGAGAAACCTCAAGGCCTCCGAGGACATCCCACTACTGGGAGCCTCACTGGACTCACAGGGGCATTCGGACACAATCTGAGCAGCTACATCCATGAATGCATGCACACAGATGTCAACAGAGATAGAAGGTTGAGCCGGACAGGCCTTTAGGCCGTAGTCTCAACTCTTGCTTTGGTTTCCAGGTGTCACTCCTCAGAGGCTTTGGTTCGAAGAACAGGGTATGGGGCTTTCCTGAGGCATGGAACAGAACTCCTCTCGTATCCACATGGGAAGTTTCCTTGTTGGAGCCGTGTCAAACACCTCATGTTGGAGAATCCTGCAGAGTCCCTGAGCCACCTCCACATTCCAAGGTCTCCCAGGCCACCAAGCCACAGTTGGACTCATCTTCAGGAGAGTCCATTTCAACTCTCCCCTCTGGGAAGCTCACCCAGCAGCCCGCAGATTGAGCCTGCCTTGTCCTGACTAAAGAGTGGGAATATGAGATGGCGTTCCCAGGCATCCATGCTTAGACACCTGCTCTCGAGTCTTTCCATATGGGGCCTCTTGGAAACATCCAATAGGACTCGACTGTCGTGCAGAAGGTAACCTTCAGTTTTGGAGCAGTTCACAAATCCCATCATAGCCAAAACTTTCTGGCCTCATGAAGCCCCCACACCCTTCAGGAAGAGGCCATGCTGGACAAGAACTCTAGCCTGAGGCACGTCTCATAGTTGACATGACCTCAGTGCAGGAGATCTCGATTCAGCCTGTGCAGAGTGGGCCTGCCGTGCCCTCGGTCCCAAACCTCACGCTAGCTTGTGTTTTCAGACTTCCTTCCTCACACTCCTGGCAAACAAGCCCTCCGGACTAGGAACTCCGGAACCAAAACCTAGCCCAGTGTCTGCCCAACGGAAGAAAAACGTTTCCCTGTGGGGCTCTCCAGAAAACCCAGATGAGGATCAACCTGCTCAGGCCTCGACGGTACCTGAACTGGATAGGCTGCTCTGGGCACTCATGCTCTGCCTGACACAGCCTGAAGCCAGACGTCCAGACAGACAAGGAGACAGCTGGCCGCACACCCAGCACTTCGGACACGCCATGGTCTTATGCCGTCACCTCATCCTAACCTTGGTTTTCAGATATCTGAACCTAGACATTATATCAATTCTCCACACAGCTGGGTATAGCAAGCACAAAACAGAACCCCTCTTCCCCATGGCTGTCAAGCTTGCTCTTGGCATGGAGTCACACCTTCAGGGTGGGAGAAACCTTCATGGCCCCTGATGCCACGCCCAAACTTGAGTGCTGCTTGGGCACAAATTCACACTGTGACCCTCAGCATGAGCCCCATGTCAAAGAAAGGCCTGTGAGGGCCTAGAGCAAGAGCCTCCATATGGGGCTTGCCAAACCCCTATGCACCCAATCCTCACCAGGGTTTGAGTTTTCCAGTCGCCCCGCCTGCACCTGGAGCTCTGCTCTGGAATCCCTTTCTTGGAGAGACCCATGAGCCAGACAACACGACTCCACCCTTCCCACAAAATGACCCCAAACTCTTGGGAGCTGGGACAAATCCCAAGAGAGGGATACCCCTCCACAGTCCCTAAGGCCACCGCTCCAATCCACGGCTATCCCGGACACAACATCCAGAGACAAAAGCCTGAAGGAATGCCTCCCTCTCGCCCTTGTTTCAGAGGCCCTGGAGCTCCCTCTCGGGCTGTACATCCGGCCTGCCATACCCTAGGAGCCACTCTTAAGCTGAGTTTGTGTTTTCAGACTTCTGTGCCCACAGCCTGGACACACACAACCTCCAGGCGAGGGCCTCTGGAGCCACAGCGAAAAATTGTGCCTGCCCTCTCCAAGGAAAGCGTGCCCAATCCATTGACCACAACCCTAGTAGTTTAGGGAAAAGCTCCAAGTGGAGGCCACCCTGGACTAAGAGGGGCTCTCTGACACCAGCGGAGCAACTATCTCCACTTAGACTCTCAGACAGAGTCCCCAGAGACAGAAGGTTGAAATGGACAGGCCCCCAGGCCCTAATCTGAACCTTAGCTTTGGTTTCCATGTGTCCGTCCTCAGAGGACTGTTTTCGTAGACCAGCACACGGGGCTTTTCGAGGCACCAAACCAAACCTCTCTCGTCTCCACATGGGGAGCTTTCTTACTGGGGATGTATCAAACCCTTCAGGTAGGAGAGTTCCGCAGGGCCTCTGAACAACCAATCCCTGCACAGGGGGGAACCTGATGCATAAGTCAGAACCCCTCCTTCCCCATGGCAAGAAACCTTGCTGCTGGCCGTGAGTCAAACCTTCAGTGTAGGAGAAAACGGCAAACCTGCCGGGCCTCATGAAGCCCCCCATATCCTTCAGGGAGAGGCCATCATGGTCAAAAACTCTATCTTGAAGCACATCTCATAGTAGACATGAACGCAATGCAGGAGATCTTGATTCAGCCTCTGCAGAGTGGCCTGCCGTGCCCTCGGTTCCAAACCTCACGCTAGCTTGTGTTTTCAGACTTCCTTCCTCACACTCCTGGCAAACAATCCCTCCAGAGTAGGAATTGCAGAACCTCAAGCTTGCCCAGTTACTGCCCACCGGTAGAAAACGTTTCCTTGTGGGGCTTTCCATAAAACCCAGATGAGGATCAACCTGCTCTTGCCTCGACGGCACTCAGATATGATAGGCTGCTCTGGGCACTAATGCTCTGCCTTTCACAGCCTGATGCCAGACGTCCAGACAGGCAAGGAGACAGCTGGCCACACACCTAGCACTTCTGACACGCCATGGTCTTATGCCGTTATCTCTTCCTAACCTTGGTTTTCCGATATCTAAACCCAGATATTATATCAATTCCCCACACAGTTGGGCATCTGAAGCACAAATCAGAACTCCTTCTTCCCCATGGCTGTAAGGCTTGCTCTTGGCATGGAGTCACACCTTCAGGGTGGGAGAAACCTTCATTTCCCCTGAAACCACGCCCAAACTTGAGTGCTGCCTTGGGCAGAAATTCACTCTGTGACCCTCAGCATGAGGCCAATATCAAAGAAAGGCCTGTCAGGGCCTTGACCAAGAGCCCTCATATGGGGGGTGCCAAGCCCCTATACACCCAATCCTCACCAGTGTTTGAGTTTTCCAGTCTCCCCCCTGTTCCTGGGGCTCTGCTCTGGAATCACTTTCTTGGAGAGACACATGAGCCAGACAACAGGACTCCACCCTTCCCACAAAATGACCCCGAACTCCTGTTAGCTGGGACAAATCCCCAGAGAGGTTACTCGTCCACAGTCACTGAGGCCACCCCCTACAATCCACAGCTATCCTGGACGCATCCAGAGACAAAAGCCTGAAGGAATCTCCCCTTGATTCACAAGCCAAGGAGCTCACTCTTTATCTGTACATCCGGCCTGCCATACCCTCGGCGCCACTCATAAGCTGAGTTTTTGTTTTCAGACTTATGTGCCCACAGCCTGGACCCACACACCCTCCAGGCTAGGGCATCTGGAGCCACAGTGAAAGATTGTGCCTGCCATCTCCAAGGAAAGTGTGCCCAATCCATTGACCACAACCCTACAGGTTAGGGAAAAGTTCCAAGGCCCCTGAGGCCATCCTGATAGTGTAGGCTGCCCTGGACTAAAAGGGGCACTCTGACACCAGCTCTGCCATTATCACCACTTAGACTTTCAGACAGTGTCCCCAGAGACAGAAGATTGAAATGGACAGGCCCTTAGGCCCTAATATGAACCTTAGCTTTAGTTTTCATGTGTCTGTCCTCAGAGGACTGGTTTTTATACCAGCATATTAGGTTTTTCTGAGGCTCCAAACCAAACCTCTCTCGTCTCCACATGGAGTGCTTTCTTACTGGATCTGTATCAAACCCTTCTGGTCGGAGAATTCCGCAGGGCCACAGTACAACCATCACATTCCAAGGTCTCCATGGACAGAAACCCACATTATGACGCATCCTCAGGAGAGGCCATTTCAACTCAGCCCACTGGTTATCTTGCCCCAGAGCCAGCAGAACAAACATATCTTGTCGTCAATGGCCAAAGGGAATGCGAGGCATGCTGTTCAGGGATCCATCCTTTGAACCCTCCTCTTCAGTCCTTCCGTATGGTATGTACTGGAGCCATTCAACACGACTCGACTGTCTCGCAGAAGGAAACCTTGTGGTTTGTGGCAACCTCCAAACTCAGCGTGGGAAAACTTCGTTGGCCTCATGAGGCACCTGCTTCATGAAGGTGCCATCAAGGGCACAATCCAACCTCAGCCAATGTCTGATCCTCAGCCTGACTTCAGATGCATGAGATATCCTTTCAGTCTTTGCAGAGTGGGCCTGCTCCCCACCTCACCCTATGTTTTGTTTTCAGACTCTACCCTAGCACTCCTGGCCCCAAAGCCCTCATGATTGGGAATTCTGGTTCCAGAACGAAGCACTCTGCCTGCCCCCCAAAGAAAAACATTGTCTATGGCATTGTTCAGAAACCCCAAATGAAAATCAACCTGCTCAGCCCTCGGCAACACCCCAATTGCATAGGCTACCCTAAACACTATGCTCTGTCTTACATAGCCTGAGCCCAGACCTTGTGAGAGACATTGAGACAGTTGGCTTCACACCCAGCACATCGAACCTGCCATGGGTTAGGCCATTTCATCCCTTCCCATTGACCTGGGTGTCTTCCTGGAGGTATATTCTGAGGCTGTGTCAGACTATGCATTTTTTCTGGAGCTTCCTATGGAATTGGGGTGGTATTAGGGGCCTTGCAATTTTCTCTTAATCTGGTGGGTTGGGAAACTGAGACAGGCTGACATTCCTTGGGAGAGCTGGCCCAGTGCTGTTGTGTGTACCTGGAGGCCCCATCCTGGAGGGCATATGGGTCAGGACTCTGGGTCCAAAGTCTTCAGACACAAACTCGGGTAAGAGTTAAGCTCGAGGTGATGGCAGACCCAATCTGCAGACCCTGAGCGAAGCATCTCCAGATATGAAATTCGGACGTCTGGGAGGCAGGAGCACAGTCTTTTCTGTCTGACTTGTTTGTCTATGATGGCCACGAAATGGAGGGGTGGCCTCATGGGTCCATGTGAGATTCTACCTCTCTGGGAATTCTGCTCGGCACCCAAGAGTTTGGTGTATTTCTGGGGGATGGGAGGAGCGCAGTTTTATGAGTCAGGGATCCCGTCCAAACAGCCATTCCAGAGATGGGTCCTGGGTTCTGGAGCCTGGATCACCGCAACAAGGCTTAGGATTTGGGCCTAGGGTCCTGCTCTATGTTTTCCTGGTACAGCTCCCGAGTGTTCTTGTTGGAAATGGGTCTCAATCTGAGGGTCACAATGCCTGTTTTTGCCCAGATGCCCATGCTGAGTGGGTGTGACCTCATGGGCTATGCACTTGGCTCCCACTCTGAGGGTTGGACTGCCATCTCAACATTCAGTTTTCCTGCGATGGGGAAGGAGGTGTACTTTTTTATGCTTCAGGTTCCCCCATGGGCAGGAATTTGAGCTAAGTTCTGGGACAGGTGCCTGAATACCCAGTTCACTTTGAGATGAGGTCCTCGGGCCAAGGCAGGACCCACCTGCAGAAAATGAGGCCTGCTTTCTGGTGGCTGTTAGGAGCTCGCGCTCGAGCTGTGTCAGACAGAACATTCGTGGAGAGTTCGGCCTATGATATTGGGGTGCTTTTGAGAGCTGTGCAACTGGATCCTCATGGGGGATTTTTGCACAGACCCTTTCTTCACTTTTTCTATCTGGTGAGCAGGCAGATGGCTGCATTACGGCTCCAGAATATCCAAGTTGGAGGGTTTGCAGGCGAGGAGTGTGAGGACAGAAGTATGAAAACATAAGCTACGGTTACGCTCAGTGCCGAGCACATGTCTATTCCAATGTACAGCAGTTGTTTCGAGATCTTCAGCACCTGGGCGAGGGGAAGATGTCTGCTCACGCTGGAGTTTGTAGCCATGATGGCCAACAAATGGTGGGGAGGCCTCAAGAATTCTTGGAGGTTTTTCCAAGCTGGAGCTTGTGAGCTGCTCCAAACATCAAGGTGTCCTACTAAGGGACAGCAGAAGTCTTCTTACAGGGCTCCAGGGTCCCCCATATGGAAGATTCGATAGCAATGCTCTCTGAATGGAGGCCTGGGAAGCCAATCTCTTGTTACCATTGCAGCTGAGGAACAGGGTAAGCTTGAACCAATGACACTGATTCCAAGTTCCAAGTGATTTGCGTTGATGGAAGTTCTCAGTCTAACAGGTTCCAATGCTGCTTGATGTCCAGGGAGACCTTAGAATGTGGTGGCGGCTCTCTGACCATTGAGGATTCTCTATCCTTAGGATTAGACCCAGTACCCAGGAGCCAGGTTTCCTTCTTGGGACAGGAGGTGGGCTCTTGTATGGCTCACGGACCACAGGTTGGACCATATGCTTGAATTTCCAGAACAGCCCTCTAGGGAGAGAGACCTCAAAACATAAGCTAGGGTTCTGATGAGGTTTTAGGGCCATGGAAGTTTCAATCTTCGGACTAAGTGCCATTGGCCTGCATGTCATCCTGGAGGTAGGTGCTGAGGCTGTGTCAGGCTGTGCACTTTTTCCAGAGTGGCCTATGATATTGGGGTGCAGTCAGGGGCCTTGCAGTTTTCTCCTAATCTGGACCTTTTGGGAAACTGAGATGGGCAGGGTTTCCTCAGGAGAGCAGGGCCAGTGATGTCATGTGTTTCTCGAGGCCCCATCTTGGAGGTCATGTGTGTCAGGACTTTGGGACCAAAGACTTTAGACACAACCTCGGATAAGAGATAGGAGTGAGGTGTTGGCAGTCTGAATCTGAAGACCCTGAGGGAAGCTCCTCGGGATTTGAAATTCAGGTGGCTGGGAGGGAGCAGCACAGGCTTTTCTGTCTGGATTTTGTGTCTAGGATGGCCACTAAATGGAGGGGTGACCTCATGTGTCCATGGGATATTCTTCCACTCTGGTGATTCTGCTTGGCACCCAAGAGTTTGATTTCTTTCTGGGGAAGAGGAAAAGACTGTATTCCATCTCTGGGATCCTGTCCAAACAGGGATTCCAGAGATGGTTTCTGGGTCCAGACACTGGGAAAACTTAACCAAAGCTTCGATTTGGGTTCCTGGTCCAGATCCCAAGGGGGATCTTTGGAAAGGGGTCTCATTCTGAGGGTCACAATGCCTGTTTGTGCCCAGCTGCCCATCCTGTGTAGGCGTGGTCTCATGGACCATGCACCTGGTTCCCACTCAGGGTTGTACAGCCATCTCAACATTCAGTTTTCTGGCCATGGGGAAGGAGGAGCACTCTTTTGTGCTTCCGAGTCCCCTATGGGCAGGAATTTGATCTAAGTCTGGGACAGGTACCTGAATATCCAGGTTGCTTCAAGATGATGGCCTCGGGCCAAGGTTGGACCCACCTGGAGGATATGGGGCCCACTATCTGGGTGGCTGACAGGAGGTCGGGGATCAGGCGGTGTCAGACAGACAATTTATGCAGAGGTCGGTCTATTATATTGGGGTGCCATTGAGGGCCGTGCAGGAGGATCCTCATGTGGGTTTCTGCGAAGACCCATAGGGCACTTCTTTGTGGTGGGCAGGCAGAAAGCTGCACTGTGGCTTCAGAATTCCCAATATGGAGGGCTTGTAGGCGAGGAGTGTGAAGACAGAAGTCTGAAAACACAAGCCAGGGATAAGCTCAGTGCCGACCACAGGACCATTCCATTGTGCAGTGGTTGTTTCGAGATTTCCAGCACCTGAGTATGGGCGAGGGTCAGATGTCTGCTCACGCTGGGTTTGCATCCATGATGGTCAACGAATTGTGGGGTGGCCTCAAGAATTCTTGGAGATTTTCCCAAGCAGGACCTTGTGAGCTGCTCCAAACAGCAAGGTGTCCTACTGTGGGACAGGGGAATTCCCACTTACAAGGCTCCAGGGTCCCCCATATAGAAAGATTCGACAGCAGAGGTCTCTGAATGGGGGCCTGGGAAGTCTTCCTTGCATGACCATTGCAGCTGAGGAACATTGCAGGCTTGATCTGCTGGTTTTTGTTCAAATTTCCAAGTGATCTAAGTTGACGGATGTTCTCAGTCTAATGAGTCACAATGCTGCTTGGTGTCCAGGGAGACCTTAGAATGTGGTGGTGAGGGTGCCTGGGTGGCTCAATGGGCTAAGCTGCTGCCTTCGGCTCAGGTCATGATCTCATGGTCCTGGGATTGAGTCCCGCATCGGGCTCTCTGCTCAGCAGGGAGCCTGCTTCTTCCTCTCTCTCTCTCTGCCTTCCTCTATGCCTACTTGTGATCTCTCTCTGTCAAATAAATAAATAAAATCTATATAAAAAAAAAGAATGTGGTTGTGGGTCTGTGGCCATGCAGGATTCTCCTACCTGAGGGTTAGACCCAGTTCCCAGGAGCCAGGTTCCCTTCTCGGGTCAGGAGGGGTTCTCTTGTATGGCTCAGGGACCACATGTCGGATCATATGTTGGATTTCAAGACCAGGCCTCTGGGCACAGAGGCCTGAATATCTAGGCTAGGGTTCTTATGAGGTTGTAGGGGCATGTCATCCTCAACCTTCGGACTTAGGGACTTTGACCTGTGAGTCTTCCTGGAGGTAGATGCTCAGGCTGTGTCAGACTGTGCATTTTTTCCAGAGTGGCCTATGAAATTGGGGTGGGCTCAGGGGCCTTGCAGGCTTTTCCTAATCTGGAGGGTTTGTGCAACTGAGACGGCAGAATTTCATCCAGAGATCAGGCCCAGTGATGTAGTGTGGTTCTGTCAGCCCCATCCTGCAGGGAATGTGGTTAAGGGCTCTGGGACCAAAGTCTTCAGACACAAAATTGTGTATCAATTAGGAGGGAGGTGATGGCAGCCCCGATCTGCAGACGCTGAGGGCAGCTCCTCAGGATTTGAAATTCGTGTGGCTGGGAGGCAGGAGCAAAGGCTTTTCTGTCTGGATTGTGTCTAGGATGGCCTTGGAATGGTGGGGTGTCCTCATGTGTCCATGGAATATTCTACCTCTCTGGGGATTCTGCCCAGCACCCAAGAGTTTGGTGTCTCACTGCGAAGGAGAGAGCGTGGTTTACTGTTTCACGGTTCTCGTCAACACAGGGATTCCAGAGATGGGTTATAGGTCCCTGTGCCTGGATAACCCTACAAAGGCTTAGTATTTGGGCCTAGAGGCTTGACTGCCTGCCTCTGTGGGGCTTTGGTTCAGCTCCCATGGAGACTTGTTGGAAATGGGTCTCAGGGTAAGGGTCACAATGCCTGTTTGTGCCCAGATGCCCATCCTGAGTGGGCATTGGCTCTTGTTCCATGCACCTGGATCCCAATATGAGGGTTGGACCACCATATCAACATTTAATTTTCCTTCTATGAGGAAGGAGGAGTACTCTTTTGTGCTTCAGATTCCCCCATGCACAGTAATTTGAGCTATGTTCTGGGACTGGTACGTGAATAACCAGGTTGGTTTGAGATGTAGGACTCAGGTCAAGGCAGGTCACACCTGCCAGATATGGGTCCCGCTATCTAGGTGGCTACCAGGAGGTCGGGGCTCGAGCTGTGTCAGACAAAGCATTAGTTCACAAGGTGGCCTATGATATTGTGGTGCTATAGAGGGCTGTGCTGGTGGAACCTTATATGGAGTTTCACGCAGACCCATAGGGCACCTCTTTTTTCTGGGGTCAGGCAGAAGGCTGCATTGTGGCTCCCAAATTCCCAATATGGGGGACTTGAAGGCGAGGAGTGTGAGAACAGAAGGCAGAAAACACAATCTATGCTTAATCTCAGTGCCGAGAACATGGCCGTTCCAATGTGCAGTGGTTTTTTTCGAGATCTCCAGCATCTGAGTACAGGCGAGGGTCAGATTTCTGCTCATGATAGAGTTTGTATCTATCGTGGCCAACAAATGAAATATCCAGCACCTGTAAAGGTGGATTTCAGATGTTTACGCACACTGGAGTTTGTGTCTCTGATGACCGAATGGAGGAGTGGCATCAAGAGGCTGATGCATGTGAGATGCTCCAAACAGCAAGGTTGTTTTTTCTACTGGACAGTTAGAGTCTGGTATGTTTCCTGCAGGGCTCCCCATGTGAAAAGTATGGGTAGCAGAGCCCTTCCACATGGATGCCTGGAAAGCACACCTCCATTGACCAATGCAGCTGAGGAACATGCAGGTTCTTTACGGTGCTTCTGGGGCGAAGCACCAAGGTCTTGAGTTGACATGGAATCTCTTGAAGATGGGTTACAATGCTGGTTTTTTTTTACCAGGTAGATCTTAGAATGTGTTGGTGGCTAAGGTGCCTGCAGGATTCTCCTACCCTGAGGGTTTAACACAGGTCGAAGAGCACGGTTACCTTCAGGGGACAGGAGATGTAGTGTTTTGTGGCTCAGGGACCACATGCCGTATCATAAGTTCCTATTCAAGAACAGGCCTCTGAAGACAGATGCCCGACAACCTAATCTAGGGTTCCAATGAGTCCCAGGGGCATGAGAGGTTCAATCTTCAGACTTAGGACAGTTGACTTGGGTGTCTGCCAGAATGTAGGTGATCAGGGAGTTTCAGACTGTGCACTTATGTCCAGAGTAACCTCCAATATTGGGGTGGCCACAGGGGCCTTGAATGTTTCAACCAACTCTGG
Organism: Mustela nivalis; assembly: GCF_964662115.1. Lineage (NCBI taxonomy): Eukaryota > Metazoa > Chordata > Mammalia > Carnivora > Mustelidae > Mustela > Mustela nivalis. The sequence continues at coordinate 240,418 of NW_028136163.1, forward strand.
AAGGTTTGGTTAACTGACATGCACAATTTCCATGGGGATGGCAAGCACAGTCCTGTGGTGTGGCTCCAGAGACTCCACCCTGGAGGGCATGTGAGCCATGGTTCTGGGAGGGAAGTCTGCAAACACAAACTTGGGTTAGGTTTAGTGGCTAGGTTATCGCAGAGCAATGTGTAGACCTGGAAGGCTACTCGTCAGGAACAGTAACTGGAATGACCCGAAGGCGGAAGCACAGGCTTTTATATCTGGATTGTGTGTCTAGGGTGACGTCAGAATGTAGCTGTGCCCTCATGGGTCCATGGGAGATTTTTCCTCTAAGGATACAGGCGGCTCCCAATATTTTGATGACTTTTTGGTATGGGAAGACTGCTATTTTCGATCTTAGGTGTGCCCCAAAACAGAGATTCCAGAGATGGGCTCTGGGTCTAGGCGCCTGGAAAATCCCACCAAGGGTTGGGATTTGGGCTTATGGGCAGACCAGGCCTGCAATGCAGGATCTTGGTGGTGCAACTGAGAGGGCTTGTTTGGAAACATGCTCAGGCTGAGCATTACAATGCCTGTTTGTGCCCAGGGTGGCCCTCAGGAGTGGGCGTGGTCCCATTGTCCATTTTCTGGCTCCCACACTGAGGGATGGACACACATTCCAATGGCCAGGTTTCCAGCCATGGGAAAGGAGGAAATATCTATTGTGCTTCATGTTCCCCCATAGGCAGGGATTACAGCAAAGGTCTGGGGACAGATGCCTGAATACCAAGGATGCATAGAGATGACAGATTTGGGCCATGGCCGTTCTCACATGCTGGATATGGGCCCCGCTCTCTGGGTGGCTGACACGAGGTCTGGGCTCAGGCTGTGTCAGACACAGCACTAGTGGCCAGAGAAGTCTATATATTGGGGTTCTCTCCAGGGCCGAGTAAATTGATCCTCATGTAGGGTTTCTGGCCAGACTCACGAAGCACTTCTTTCTGTGGGGCAGGCAGAATGCTGCCTTATGGATCCAGAATTCCCTATCAAGAGGGTTTGGGGACAAATAGGGTGAGAATGCAATTGTAAACACCAGCTATGCTTAAATTGAGTGCCAAGCGGAAGTCAGTTTCAATGTGCAGCAGCTTATACGAGATATCCAGCACCTGAGTAAGGGCAGATGTCAGATATTTGCTCACACTGGAGTTTGTGTCTAGGATGACGACTAATGGAGGGGTGGCTTCAGGAGGCAATGGAGGATTACCCACGCTTAAGATTGTGAGATGCTCCAAACAACAAGGTTTCCTTCTAATGGACAGGAGGAGTCTGTTTTTTTTTCCTCCAGGGTCCCTCAAGTGGAAGTTTGCGTAGCAGAGCCCTCCCGCATGGATGACTGGAAAGCACACGTCCAATGACCATTGCAGCTGAGGAACATGACAGGTTCGTTTTGGTGGTTCTGGTGCCAAGTACCAAGGCCTTGAGTTGACTTGGAATCTCTTACAGATGTGTCCCAAAACTGGTTTGTTACAATGGAGTTCTTAGAATGTATTGGTCACTATGGGCCACGCTGAGGGTTTGGCACAGGTCGATGTGCACAGTTTCCATCTTGGGAGAGGAGATGTTCTGTTTTGTGGCTCAGGGTACATATGTTGTATCCTGACTTGGTATTCAAGAACAGGCCTCTGAGGATTGATGCTGGCAACCTAATCTAGAGATCCAATGATGTCCTTGGTGCCCATCAGGTTCAATTTTCTTACTAAGGACCATTGATATGGTTGTCTGACTTGATGTAGGTGATCAGGATGTTTCAGACTGTGCATTTGCATCCAGAGCCACTTCCACTATTGGGGTGGGCTCAGGGGCCTTGCAGGTTTCTCCTAACTTGGAGGCTTTGGGGAACTGTGATGGGCACAGTTTCCTTGGGGATGGCAGGCCCAGTCCTGTGGTAAGGCTTCAGAGACCACCTCCTTGAGGATATGAGAGCCATGGTTTTGGGAGGGAAGTCTGCAAACACAAATTTGGGTCAGGGATAGTGGCAAGGTGATCGCAGGTCCAATGCATAGACCTAGAAGGCATCACGTCAGGAACTGTAATTAGGGTGACTGAAAGCTGGTAGCACAGGCTTTTCTATCTGGATTGTGTGTCCAGGATGGGCTCTGAATGTAGACGTGGTCTCATGGTTCAATGGGAGACTTTTCCTCTCTAAGGATCCTGGTGGATCTCCATAGATTGGTGGTTTTTCAGAGAAGAAAAGAGTGCTCTTTTCCATCTTAGGTGTGCTCCAAAACAGGGAAGAATGCTGTTTTCCAACTTAGGCTTATGCCAAAACAGGGATTCCAGAGACGGGCTCTGGGTCTGGGTGCCCGGATATCCCACCAAGTGTTAGGATTTGGGCCTAGGGGCATTCCAGGCCTGCAATGCAGGATCCTAATGGTGTAACAGAGAGGGCTTGTTTGAAAGCATGCTCAGGCTGAGGGTCATCATGCCTCTTTGTGCCCAGGGGGGCCCTCACGAGACGGCGTAGTCTCATTGGCCATATAGCTGGATCCCAATTTGAGGGTTGGACACCCATTGCAACAGCCAGGCTTCCTGCAATGGAAAGAGGAGTTCTCTATTGTGCTTCAGGTTCCCCCATTGGCAGGGTTACAGGAAAGGTCTGTGGAAAGTTGCCTTAATATCAAGGATGTGTACAGATGACAGGCTAAGAATTCCCAGGTAACAAAACAGCATTGTTACCCATATTCATGACATTCCATGTAGAAATAAGCCCTTAGTACTTCGCCCCAGAGCCACCAGAATGAACTTGCCATGTTCCTAAGCTGCAATGGTCAGTGGAGGTGTGGTTTCCAGGCAACCATACGGGGGTGCTCTGCTACACAAACTTTGCAATTGGCGGGGACCCTTGAAACAAAAAAACAGAATGCCCCTGTCCGGTAGAAGGAAACCTTCTGTTTGGAGCATCTCACAAGCCCCAGCGTGGGAAATCCTCCATTTCCTCTTGAAGCCACCACTCCATTTGTCAGTCATCATAGACACAAACTCCAGCATGAGCAAACATCTGACATCCGCCCTTACTCAGTTGCTGGATTTCAATTCGATCGCTGCACACTGGAACTGCCTTTAGTTTGACTGAATTAAGCCATAGCTTGGGTTTACAATTCCATCCTCAGCCTACTGGTCCACAAGCCCTATTGTGAGGGAATTCTGGAGCTACAACACAATATTCTGCCTTCCCCATAGAAAGAAAAAGGGCCTGGAGAGTCTGCCCAGAAACTCCATATGATGGTCAATCTTCTCGGTGCTAGACGGAACCCTGATTCATAGGCTGCCCTGGGCACTAGTGCTGTGTCTGACATAGCCGGAGCCAGGACCTAGTGTCAGCCACTGAGAGATCAGGGCCCATATACAGCATGTGAGACCAGCTATGGCCCAAGTCTGTCTTCTCTTCTATTCTTGGTATTCAGGCATCTGTACCCACACCTTTGCTGAAATCCTTGCCATTGGGGAAACCTGTAGCACAATAGAGAACTCCTCCTTCCCCATGGAAGGTATTCTGACAGTTGGGATAGTTGCTCAACCCTCAAAGTGGAAGGCAGCTCCATGGCCAAGGAGACCATGTGCACTCATGATGGCTTACCCGGGCACAAGCAGGCATTGTGACCTCAGCCTGAGCATGCTTTCAACCAAATGCTCTCAATTGCATCTCTGGGACCCCGAATTGCAGGCCTAGTACACACCTAGGCCCAAATCCTAACCCTGGTGGGATTTTACAGGGGCCCAGACACAGAGCCCATCTCTGGAATCCCTATTTTGGGGGACCCTTAAGATGGAAAACAGCACTCTTCCCTTCCCCGAGATAGTCACCAAACTCTTGGTAGCCACCAGGATCCTTGAGTGGAAAAATCTGCCATAGACCCATGAGAACACACCTGCATTCCGAGGCCATCCTGGACATACAATCCAGATACATATCATGTGCTATCACCTTTGAGTCATCGGATTTACAGTTCCTGACGAGCTGCCTTCCAGGTCTATGCATTGGGCCTGCAATCACCTTGCCATTAACCTAAACTGAGTTTGTGTTTGCAGACTTCCTTCCTAAAACCATGGCTCACATGACCTCCAGGTTCTGGCATCTGAAGCCACACCACAAGACTGTGCCTGAGATCGTCAAGGAAACTGTGCCCATCACTTTTGCCCGATACCTTTAGATTAGGAGAAACCTGCAAGGCCCCTGAGCGCTGCCAAATAATGGAGGCCGCTCTGGGCACAAATGCACAGTCTGAGACACCCTGATCACCTCCATACAGGCAGACACCCAAGTCAATGCTCCTGAGTCAGAAGATTGAACCTGACATGCCCCGAGGACTTCATTGGCACACTAGATTAGGTTTACAGGTATCTGTCATCAGAGGCCTGCTCTGGAATATCAACTTATGATAAAATATATAGTCCCTGAGCCACAGAACAGAATATGTCCTCCCCAAAAAGGAAGCCATGCTCCTGGAATTGTGTCATACCCTTAGGGTATTTGGATCCTGAATGGCCCCTTAGCAACCAGCACATTCAATGATATTCCTGGTAACAAACCATCATTGTGCCCCATCTTCATCAGACTCCATGTCAACTCAAGGTTTCGATATATTGCCCCAGAGCCACCAGAATGCACCTGCCATGTTCCTCAGGTGCAATGGTCAGTAGAGGGGTGATTTCCAGGCATCCCTGTGGGGTTCTCTGCTACAAAACTTTCCACATGGAGAAACCAGAGAAAACAAACCAGACTTCTCCTGTCCGGTAGAAAGAAACTTTGCTATTTGGAGCATCTCACAAGCCCCAGCATGGGAAATCCTCCATGGCCTCTTGACGCCACCCTTCCATTTGTGGGTAATCACAGACACAAACTCCAGTGTGAGCAAACATCTGACATCCACCCTTACTCAGGTGCTGGATATTCGAAACGGCACCTGCACACTGGAACTGCCTTTTGCTTTTCACTGAACTTAACCATAGCTTTGTATTACTATTCTATCCTCACCACACTGGTCCACAATATCTCTTGATAGGGAATTCTGGAGCCACAACGCAGTATTCTGCCTTCCACATAGAAAGAAGAAGGACCTGTTGAGTCTGCCCAGAAACTGCACATGAGGATCAATCTACTCAGACCACGAGGCAACCCTGATTAATAGATTTCCCTGACCACTAGTACTGTGTCTGACAGAGTCTAAGCCCCGACCTCGTGTCAGCCACCCAGAGGTGAGGGCCCATATTTAGCATGAGAGATCGGCCATGGCCCTGGGCCATCATCTGTACCCATCCTTGGTATCCAGTCATCTGTCCCCCAAACTTTGCTGGAATTCCTGCCAATGGCGAACCTGAAACACAATAGAGAACACCTCCTTCCCCATGGCAGGAATATTGGTTGTCCAACCCTCAGCGTGGGAGCCAGCTGCATGGCCAAGGAGACCATGCCCACTCCTGAGGGCCGACATGGGCACAGGCAGGCATGGTGATCCTCAGCCTGAGCATGTTTTCCAACAAACACTCTCAGTTGCTCCTCCAGTACCAGCATTGCAGGTCTGGTATGCCCCTAGGCCCAAATCCTAACCCTTGGTGGGATTTTCCAGGTGCCCAGACCCAGAGTCCGTCTCAGAATCCCTGTTTGGGGCACCATTAAGATGGAAAACAGCACTCTTCCCTTCCCTGAGAAAGGCACCAAACTATTGGGAGCCGCCAGGATCCTTAGAGAGAAAAAATCTCCCATGGACCCATGAAAACAAACCTGCATTCCGAGGCCATCCTGTCCACACAATCCAGAGAGAAAAGTCTTTGCTACCGCCTTCGAGTCATCCTATTTACATTTCCTGACGAGCTGCCCTCCATGTCTATGCATTGGGCCTGTGATCACCTCGCCATTAACCCTACCCCAAGTTTGTGTATGCAGACTTCTTTCCCAAAACCATGGCTCACATGCCCTCTATGATGGGTCTCTGTAGCCACACCACAGGAAAGATCCTGCTATCCCCAATGAAACTGTGTCCATCACAGTTGCCCAAACCCTCCAGATTAGGAGAGACCTGCAAGTCCCCTGAGCCCAGTCCAATATTGGAGGCCACTCTGGACACAAATGCACAGTGTGCAACACCCTGATCACCTCCATCCAGGAAGACACCCAAGTCAATGGTCCTGAGTCAGAAGATTGGTCCCTGAACCCCACAATAGAATATCTCCTGTCCCCAGATGGAATTCGTGCTCTTCAACTTGTGTCAAGGGTCGGGGTATATGAATTATGCACAGCCCCTTAGCCCCCAGCACATTCTAAGATCTCTCTGGTAACAAACAAACAGCATTGTGATCCATCTTCATGAGATTCCATGTCACTTCAAGTCCTTGGTAATTCGCCCCAGAGCCACCAGAATGAACCTGCCATGTTCCTCACCTGATATGGTCAGTGGAGGTGTGCTTTCCAGGCATCCATGTGGGAGTGCTCTTCTACTTATTCTTTCCACATGTGGGACCCTGGAGCAAACAAACCAGACTGCCACTGACCAGTAGAAGGGAACCCTCTGTTTGGAGCATCTCAGAAGCACCAGCAGGAGAAATCCTCCATGGCCCTTGACACAACCCCTCCATTTGTCAGTCATCATAGACAAAAACTCCAGCATGAGAAAACATCTGAAATCTGCCGTTATTTAGATTCTGCATTTTCTTTTCCACCACTGCACACTGGAACTGCGTTTCACTTGACACTGAATTTAACAATAGCTTGGGTTTAGAATTCCATCCTCAGCCTCCTGGTCTGCAAGCCCTCTAGAGAGGGAATTTGGAGCCACAAGGCAACATTCTCCATTCCCACTAGAAAGAAATAGGGCCTGGTGAATCTTCCCAGAAACTCCACATGAGGATCAATCTACTTGGCACTCGATGGAACCTTGATTTATAGGCTGTCCTGGGCACTAGTACTAGTACTAGTACTAGTACTGTGTCTGACAGAGCCTGAGCCAAGACCTAGTTTCAGGCACCCAGAGATATGAGCCCATATCCAGCATGTGAGATTGGCCAGGGCCCAAGTCCATCATCTCTACCCATCCTTGGTATTCAGGCACCTGTCCCCAGACCTTTTATGTAATCCCTACCAATGGGGTAACCTAAAGCACAATAGAGAACTCCTCCTTCCCCATGGTAGGAATCCTGGCTGTTGATATGGGTGTCCAAACCTCAAAGTGGGAGCCAGCTGCATGGCCAAGGAGACAATGCCCACTCATGAGGGCTGCCCTGGGCACAAGTAGCCATTGTAACCCTCAGCTTGATCAAGCCTTCAAAAAAATGCTCTTAGTTGCACCTCCAGGATCCTGCATTGCAGGCCTGATATGCCCTTAAGCCCAAATCCTAACACATCGTGGGATGTTCCATGTGCACATACCCAGAGCCCGTCACTGGAATCCCTGTTTTGAGGCACCCCTAAGATGGAAAACAGCACTCTTCACTTCCCTGAGAAAGCCACTAAACTAATGGGATCCCCCAGGATCCTTGAGAAGAAGAATCTCCCATGGTCCCATGAGTCCACACCTGTATTCCGAGGCCAGCGTGGATATGCTATCCAGATACAAGAGACTGTGCTACTGGCTTTGAGTCACCTGATTTACAGTTCCTGACGTGCTGCCCTCCAGATCTTTGAATTGGGGCTGTGAACACCTCTCCATTAACCTTATCCCGAGTTTGTGTTTGCAGATCTCTCTCTAAAAACCATTGCTCACATGTCCTCCAGGATGGGGCCCCTAGAGTCACACCACAAGACTGTGCTTGCCATCCCCAAGGAAACTGGGCCCATCACAGTTGCCCAAACCCTCCTGATTAGGAGAAACCTGGAAGGCTCCTGAGCACATCCCAATATTGGAGGCTGCTCTGGATGCAAATGCACAGTCTGAAACACCCTGATCACCTCCATCCAGGCAGACACCCAAATCAATGGTCCTGAGTCAGATAATTGAACCTGACATGGCCCTAGGACCTCATTGGAAGAGGGATTAACTTTTCAGGCACCTGTCCTCAGAGGCCTCTTCTGGAATACCAACTTATGATACAAATTATGGCCCCTGAGCCCCAGGGTGGGAAATCCTCCATGGCCTCTTGACGCCACCTCTCCATTTGTTGGTCATCATAGACACAAACTCCAGCCTGAGCAAACATCTGACATCCGCCCATATTCAGGTGCTGATATTGGAATCAGCTGCTGCACACTGGAACTGCCTTTCGCTTTGCAATGAATTTAAGCCTAGCTTCAGACTACAATTTCATCCTCACCCTACTGGTCTGCCATATCTCTTGATAGGGAATTCTGGAGCCACAACGCAACATTCTGCCTTCTTCATAGATAGAAGGACCTGGTGAGTCTGCCCATAAACTGCACATGAAGATCAATATACTCAGCCCAGGAGGGAACCCCTATTTATAGTTTGCCCTAGCCACTAGTGCTGTGTCTGACAGAGCCTGAGCCCCTACCTCGTGTCAGCAACCCAGAGGGTGGGGCCCACATTAACCATGTGAGACCGGCCATGGCCCAGGGCTGTCATTACTACCCATCCTTGGTATTCAGGCATCTGTCCCCTAGATCTTAGCTGGAATCCCTACCAATGGGGGGACCTGAAGCACAATAGAGAATTCATCCTTCGCCATGGCAGGAATCCTGGCTTTTGGATGGGTGTCCAACCCTAGGAATGGGAACTGGCTGCATGGATGAGTAGACATCGCCCAATCCTGATGGCCTCCGGGGCACAAGCAGGCATTGGGACCCTCAGCTTGACCATACTTTCAAACAAACGCTCTCAGTTGCACCTCCAGGATCCCGCATTGCAGGCCTGGTATGGCCCTAGGCCTAAATATTAACCCTTGGTGGGATTTTCCAAGCACTTAGACCCAGAGCTCATCTCTGGAATGCCTGTTTTGGGGCACGCCTAAGCTGGAAAACAGTACTCATCCCTTCCCGGAGAAATCCAACAAACTATTGAGAACCGCCAGGATCCTTGAGAGGAGAAATCTCCCATGGACCCTTGAGACAACACCTGCAATAAAGGCCATTCTGGAAATTAAATCCAGATACAATTACCTGTGCTACCACCTTTGAGTTACGTGATTTACAGTTCCAGACTTGCTGCCCTCCTGGTCTATGGATTGGGACTATGATCACCTTGCCACTAACCCTAACCTAAGTTTGTGTTTGCAGACTTCTCTCTCAAAATCATGGCGCACATGTCCTCCAGGATGGGGTCTCTGGAGTCACACCACAGGACAGTTCCTGCAATCCCCAAGGAAACTGCCCATCACAGTTGTCCAAAAACCCCATATAAGGAGAAACCTGCAAGGAACCTGAGCCAACCCTAGTATTGGATGCCACTCTGGACACAAATGCACAGTCTGAAACACCCTCATCACCTGCATCCAGTCAGACACCAGAGTCAATGATCCTGAGTCAGAAGATTGAATGACATTCCCCTAGGGCCTCATTCAAACCCTTTATTAGGTTTTCAGGCTTCTGTCCTCAGAGACCTGTTCTGGATTACCAATTTATGATACAACATATGGCCGCTGAGCCCCACAACAGAATATCTCCTGCCCCCAGAAGCAATCCGGGCTCTTGGGCCTGTGTCAAATCCTCAGGCTAGATGAATCCTGCATGGCCCATTAACCACCAGCACATTCTAAGATCTCCCTGGTAACAAACCAACATTTTGACCCATCTTCATGAGGTTCCATGTCCAATCCAGTCTTTATTTCTTCGCCTCAAAGCCACCAGATGCCATGTTCCTTCGCTGTCATGGTCAATGAAGGTGTGCTTTCCAGTCACCCATGTGGGAGATCTATGTTATCCGATCTTTCGACATGGGGAACCATGGAGGAAACAAATCAGACTGCCCCTGTCTGGTAGAAGGAAACCTTGCTGTTTGGAGCATCTCAAAAACACCAGATTGGGAAATCCTCCATAACCTCTTGACGCCACCCCTCCATTTTTGTGTCATCATAGACACAAACTCCAGCATGAGCAAATATCTGACATCCACCCTCACTCAAGTGCTGAATATTGGATTCAAACATTGCACACTGGAAATTCCTTTTTCTTGATACAGAATGTAACCATAGCTTAGGTTTACAATTCCATCCTCAGCCTCCTGGTCCACAAGCCCTCTTGATAGTGAATTCTAGAGCCACAAAGCAGCATTCTGCCTTCCCCTTACAAACAAGAAGGGCCTGGTGAGTCTGCCCAGAAACCATACATGAGGATCAATCTGCTCGGCACTTGAGGGAACCCCAATTTATAGGCTGCCCTGGGCACTAGTGCTGTGTCTGACAGAGCCTGAGCCAAGACCTAGTGTCAGCCACCCAGTGATCGGGGCCCATATCCACGATTTGATACTGGCCATGGCCCATGTCCATCATCTTTACCCATCCTTGGTATTCAGGCCTCTGTCCCCAGACCTTTGCTGGAATCCCCGCTAATGGGGGAACCTGAAGCACTATAGAGAACTCCTCTTTCCCCATGGCAGGATTCTGGCTGTTGGGATGGTTTTCCAACCCTCAAAGTGGGAGCCAGCTGCATGGCCAATGTGACCACGCCCACTCATGAGGGCCACCTGGCATAAGCAAGTATTGTGACCCTCAGCCTGAGAATGATTTCAAACAAGCCCTCTCAGTTGCACCTCCAGGATCCTGCATGCAGGCCTGGTAAGCCACTAGGCCCAAATCCTAACACTTGGTGGGATTTTCCAGGAGACCAAAGCCAGAGTCGGTCTCTGGAATCCATATTTTGGGGCACCCCTAACATGAAAAAAAGAACTCTTCCCTTCCGCGAAAAAGCCACCAACTATTGGGAGCCACCAGGATCCTTAGAGAGGAAAAATCTCCCATGGACCCATGAGGCCACAACTGTATTCTGAGGCCATCCTGCACACAATACAGAGAAAAAAGCCCGTGATTCTGCCTTTGAGTCACACGATTAACAGTTCCTGAAGAGCTGCCATCCATGTCTATGCATTGGGCCTGTGATAACCTTGCCACTAATCCTAACCCAAGTTTGTGTTTTCAGACTTCCCTCCCAAAACCATGGCTCACATGCCCTCCAGTTTGTGATAACTGGAGCCACACCACGGGATTGTACCTGTCTTCCCAAAGGAAACTGTGATTGTCACTATTAAACAAACACTCTAGATTAGGAGAAACCTGCAAGGCCCCTAAGCCCAGCCCAATATTGGAGGCCACTCTGGACGCAAATGCACAGTCTGACACACCATATCACCTACATCCAGGCTGATATCCAAGTCAATGGTCCTCAGACAGAAGATTGAACCTGACATGCTCCTAGGATTCACTGGAACACTAGAATAGGTTTTCAGGTATCTGTACTCAGAAGGCTGTTCTGAATATCAATGTATGGTACAATATGGTCACTGAGCCACACAAAAGAACATCTCCTGTCCTTAGAAGAAAGCTGTGCTCTGGACCTGTGTCAAACACTCTGGGTAGATGAATCCTTCAAGGCCCCCTGGCAACCAGCACATTCTATGATCTCCCTGACAACATACCAGCATTGTGACCCATCTTCATGAGACTCCATGACAACTCCAGCCCTTGGTACTTCGGCCCAGAGCCACCAGAATGAAACTGCCATGTTCCTCTGCTGCCATGGTCAATGTAGGTGTACTTTCCAGGCATCCAGCGGGAGTGCTCTGATACCAACTTTCCACATGGGGAACCCTGGAGGAAACAAACCAGACTCCCCTGTACGGTAAAAGGAATCTTTTCTGTATGGAGTATCTCAAGCCTGAGGGTGGGTAATCCTCCATGGCCTCTTGAGGCCACCCATCCATTTGTTGGTCATCATAGACACTAACTCCAGCGTGAGCAATCAACTGACATCTGCACTTACTCAAGTGCTGGATATTTGAATCAGCTGCTACACACTGGAATTGCCTTATGCTTGGCACTGAATTTAAAAGTAGCTTGGCGGGACGCCTGGGTGGCTCAGTTGGTTAAACAGCTGCCTTCGGCTCAGGTCATGATCCCAGCGTCCTGGGATCGAGTCCCACATCAGGCTCCTTGCTCCGCAGGGAGCCTGCTTCTCCGTCTGACTCTGCCTTCCACTCTGTCTGCCTGTGCTTGCTCTCGCTCGCTCTCTGACAAATAAATAAAATCTTGAAAAAAAAAAAAGTAGCTTGGGTTTGCAATTCCATCCTCACCCTGGTGTTCAGTAAGCTCTCTTGATAGGGAATTCTGAAGCCACAACACAGCATTCTGCCTTCCCCATAGCAAGAAAAAACAGCCTGGAGAGACTGCCCAGAAACCCTACATGATGATAAATCTACTCGACCCTCGAGTGAACCCCATTTATAGGTTTACCTGGCCACTAGCGCTGAGTCTGACAGAACCTCGTCTCTGACCTCGTGTCAGGACCCAGAGACTGGGCTCCAACTCCAGAATGTGAGACCAGCCATGTCCCAGGGCTGTCATCTCTACCCATTCTTGATTCAGGCATCTGTCCCCAGACATTTGCTGAAATCCCTGCCAATGGGGGAACCAGAAGCACAATAGGGAAATCCTCCTTCCCCATGGCAGGAATGATGGCTCTTGGGATGGGTTTCCAGACCTCAGAGTGGTAGCCAGCTGAATGGCCAATGATAACCCGCCCACTCATGAGGGCCGCCCTGGACACAAGCAGGCATTGTGACCCCCAACATGAGCATGCTTTCAAACAAACACTCTCAGTTGCATTCCAGAATCCAAATTTGCAGGCCTGATATGCCCCTAAGCACAAATCCTAACACCTGGTGGGATTTTTCAGGGGCCCAGAAACACAGCCTGTCTCTGGAATCCCTGTTTTGGGACACCCCTAAGATGGAAAATAGCACTCTCCCCTTCGCCAAGAAAGCCACCATAGTATAGGGAGCCGCTAGGATCCTTGAGAGGAAAAATCTCCCATGGATCCATGAGACCACACCTGTATTCCGAGGCCATCCTGGACACAAAAGCCAGATACACAAGCCTGTGCTACCACCTTCAAGGCAACTAATTTATAGTTCCAGACGAGCTGCCCTCCAGGTCTATGCATTGGGCCTGCGATCACCTCACCGCTAACCTTAACCCGAGTTTGTGCTTACAGACTTCTATCCCGAAACCATGGCTCATATTTCCTCCAGGATGGGGTCTCTGGAGCCACACCAAAGGACTGTGCCTGCCATCCCCAAGGAAAATGTGTCCGTCACATTTGCCTAAAACTTCGAGATAAGGAGAAACCTGCAAGGCCCCTGAGCCCACCCCAATACTGGAGGCCCCTCTGGACACAAATGTGCAGTCTGAAATACGCTGATCACCTGAATCCAGGCAGATACCCAAGTCAGTGTTTCTCAGTCAGAAGATTGAACCTGACATGCTCCTATGACCTCATTGTAACCCCTGATTAGGTTTTCAGGCATCTGTAATCAGAGACCTGTTCTGGAGTACCAACTTAAGATACAACATATGGTCCCTGATCCCCACAATAGAACATCTCCTTTCTCTAGATGGAAGCCGTGCTCTTGGAACTGTGTCAAACCCTCAGGGTAGATGAATCCTACTTGGCCCGTAGCCACCAGCAGATTCTAAGATCTCACTGGTAACAAGCCAGCATTGTGAGCCATCTTCATGAGATTCCATGTCAACTACAGGTTTTGGTACTTCACCCCAGAGCCTTCAGAAAGAACCTGTCATGTTCCTCAGCTGCAATGTTCAGTGGAAGTGTGCTTTCCAGGCATCCATGTGGGAGTGCTCTGCTACCCAAACTTTCCACATGGGGGACTCTCGAGCAAACAAATCTGACTGCCCTGTCCTGTAGAAGGAAACCTGGCTGTTTAAAGCATCTCACAAGCTCAAGTGTGGGAAATCCTCTATGACCTCTTTTCAACTCCTCTCCATTTGTCGGTCATTATAGACACAAACTCCAGCTTGAGCAAACATCTGACGTCTGCGCTTACTCAGGTGCTGGATATTCGAATCAGCCGCTGCACACTGGAAATGCCATTCGCTTGTCACTGAATTTATTCATAGCTTGGGTTTACAATTCCATCCTCACCCTACTGGTCCACAAGCCCTCATGATAGGGAATTCTGCAGCCACAACACAGCATTCTGCCTTCCCAATAGAAAGAAGAAGGGCCTGGTGAGTCTGCCCAGAAACTCCACATTATGATCAATCTACTTGTCCCTTGAGGGAACCCTGAATTATAGACAGCCCTGGCCCCTAGTGTTGTGTCTGACAGAGCCTAAGCCCCGACCTCGTGTCAGCCACCTAGAAGGCGGGGCCCATATCCCGCATGTTAGACTGGCCACGGAACAGAGCCGTCATCTTTACCCATCCTTGGTATTCAGGCATGTGTCCCCAGACCTTTCCTGGAATCCCTACCAATGAGGGAACCTGAATCACAATAGAGAAATCCTCATTCCCCATGGCAGGATTCCTGTAAGTTCGGAAGGGTGTCCAACACTCAGAGTGTTAGCCTACTGAATGGCCATTGAGACCACCCCCATTCCTGAGGGCCACCCTATGCAAAAGCTTGCATAGTGACCCTCAGCCTGAGCATGCTTTCAAACAAACGCTCTCAGTTGTATCTCCAGGACTTGCATTGGAGGCCTGGTAAGCCCCTATGCCCAAATCATAACCCTTGGTGGGTATTTCCAGGTGCCCAGAGCCAGAGCACTTCTCTGCAATCCCTGTTATGGGACACCCTTAATATGGAAAACAGAACTCTTTCCTCTCTGAGAAAGCCACCACATTATAAGGAACCGCCAGGATACTTGAGAGGAAATATCACCCATGGACACCTGAGACCACACCTGCATTCTTAGTCCATGGTGGATACACAATCCAGATAAAAAAGCCTGTGCTACCTCCTTTGAGGCATGCGATTTACATTTCACACGGAGCTTCCCTCCAGGAGTATGCATTGGGCCTACAATCACTTCGCCACTAAACCTAACCCGCATTTGTGTTTGCAGACTTCCCTCCGAAAACCATGGCTCTCATGCCCTCCAGCATGGGGTCTTTGGAGCCACACCACAGGACTGTGCCCACCATTGCCAAGGAAACTGTGCCCATCAAATTGCCCTATCTTTCCAGATTAGGAGAAACCTGCAAGGCCCCTGCGCCCACCCCAATACTGGTTGCCACTCTGTACACAAATGCACAGTCTGGAACACCCTGATCACCTACATCTAGGCAGACTTTGAAGTCAATGATACTGAGTCAGAGGATTGAACCTGACATTCCGTTAGGATTTTATTGGAACCCTAGATTAAATTTTCAGGCATCTATCCTCAGAGGCCTGTTCTGCAATACCAAATTATGATACATTTGGTCCGTTAGCCCCACATCAGAACATCTCTGGTCCGAGAAGGAAACCGTGCCCTTTGACCAGTGTCAAACCCTCAGGGTAGATGAATCCTACATGGTCCCTTAGCCACCAGCACACTGTAAGGTCTCCATGGTAACAAACCTGCATTATGACCCATCTTCATGAGACTTCATGTCAACTCCAGGCCTTGGTAATTCGCCCAAGAGCCACCAGAACGAATTGGCCATGTTTCTCAGCTGCAATTTTAATGGAGGTGTGCTTTTCAGGCATCCACGTGGGAGTGCTCTGCTACCCAAACTTTCCACATGGTGGACCCTGGAGCAAATAAACCAGTCTCCCCCTGTGTGGTAGAAGGAAACTTTGCTGTTTGAAGCATCTCACAAGCCCCAGCATGTGAAATCCTCCATGGCCTCTTGACGCCACCCCTCCATTCATCGGTCATCATAGACATAAACTCCAGCATAAGGAAATGTCTGACTTTCACCTTTACTCAGGTGCTGGATATCTGGAATCAGACACTGCACAATGGAACTGCCTTTTGCTTGGCACTGAATTGAACCTTAGCTTGAGTTTACAATTCCATCCTCACCCTACTGGTCCCCAAGCCCGCTTGATAGGGAATTCTGGGGCCACAACGCAGCTTTTTGCCTTCCCCTTAGAAAGAAGAAGGGCATGGTGATTCTGCCCAGAAACTCTGCATGAGGATCAATCTGCTCAGCCCTTGAGGGACCCCTGATTCATACTCAGCCCTGACCACTAGTTCTGTTTCTGACAGAGCCTGAGTGCTCAATTCATGTCAGCTACTCAGAGAGTCAGGCATGTGAGACTGGCCATGTCTCAGGTCCCTCATCTCTACCCATCCTTGGTATTCAGGCATCTGTCCCCAGACATTTGCTAGAATACCTGCTAATGGGGGAACCTGAGGCACAATAGAGAATTCTTCCTTTTCCATGGCAGGAATCCTGGTAGTTGGGATGGGTGTCCTACATTAAAGTGGTAGCCAGCTGCATGGCCAAGGAGACAACTCCCACTCATAAGGGCTGCCCTAATCACATCAGGCATTGTGACACTCAGACTAGCATGCTTTCAAACAAACGCTCTCAGTTGTACCTCCAAGTCACACATTGTAGGCCTGGTACTCCCCTAGGCCCAAATCCTAATCCTGGTGGGATTTTCCAAGCACCCAGACTCACAGCCCTTCTCTGGAATCCCTTTTTGGGGAACATCTAAGATTGAAAACAGCACTCTTCCATTCAAACGAGAAAGCCACCATACTATTGGGAGCTTCCAGGATCCGTAGAGAGGAAAATACTCTCATGGAAACATTAGAACACACCTGCATTCCAAGGCTATCATGGACACACAATCCAGATACAAAAGCCAGTGCTAGTGCCTTCGAGGTACGTGATTTACAGTTCCTGACAATCTGCCCTCCAGGTCTATGCATTGGGCCTACGATCACCTCGCAACTCAACCTAATCCGAGTTTGTGATTGCAGACTTCTCTCCCAAAACCATGGCTTACATGCCCTCCACGATGGAGTCTCTGGAGCCACACCACAGGACTGTGCCTGCCACCCCCAAGGAAACCGTGCCCACAAATTTGCCTAAACCTTCAAGATTAGGAGAAACCTGCAAGGCCCCAGAGCCCACCCCAATATTGGAGGCCACTCTGTACACAAAGGCACAATCAGAAACACCCTGGTTGCCTACATATAGGCAGACACCGAAGTCAATGGTCCTGAGTCTGATGATTGAACCTGAAATTCCCCTTGGACTTCATTGGAACCCTAGATGAAGTTTTTAGGCATCTGTCCTCAGAGGCCTGTTCTGGAATACCAACTTATGATACAACATTTGGTCCGTGAGCCCCACAACAGAACATCTCCGATACCCAGAAAGAAACCGTGTTCTTCGACCGGTGTCAAACCATCAGGATAGACTAATCATACATGGCCCCTTAGCCACTAGCACATAGTAAGATTTCCGTGGTAACAAAACTGCATTGTGACCCAACTTCATTAGAATCCAGGCCTTGGTACTTTGCCCTAGAGCAACCAGAAAGAACCTGCCATGTTCCTTAGGTGCAATGGTTAATGTAGGTGTGCTTTCCAGTATCCACATGCGAGTACTATGCTACCCAAACTTTGCACATGGGGGAACCTGGTGTAAACAAACCAGACCTCCCCTGTCCAGTAGAAGGAAACCTTATGTTTGGATCAACTCACAGGCCTCAGCGTGTAAACTGCTCCATGGCCTCTTGATGCCACCACTCCATTGGTCGGTCATCATAGACACAAACTCCAGTCTAAGCAAACATCTGACATGCACCCTTTTCCCAGTGCTGGATGTCTTGAATAAACCACTGCACATTGGAACTGCCTTCCACTTGGCACTGAATTGAACCATAGCTTGTGTTTACAATTCCATCCTCACCTGACTGATCCCTAAGCCCTCTTGATAGGGAAATCTGGGGCCACAATGCAGCATTCTGCCTTCCCCATCGAATGAAGAAATGCCTGGTGAGTCTGCCCTGAAAACCCACATGAGGATCAATCAGGTCGGCCCTCGAGTCAACACCGATTTATAGGCTGCCATGGCCACTAGTGCCGTGTCTGACAGAGCCTGAGCTCGACTGAGTTTCAGCCACTAGAGAGCAGGCCCCATATCTAGCATTTGGGATTGCCATGGCCCAAGTATGTCATCTCTACCCATCCTTGATATTCAGGCACCTGTCCCCAGACCTTGGCAGGGATTCCTGCCAATTAGGGAACTTGAAGCACAATAGAGAACTCTTCTTTCCCCATGGCAATAAACCTGGCTTTTGGGATGGGTGTTCTACCCTCAAAGGGGGAGCCAGTTACAACATCAATGACACCACACACACTCCTGAGGACTACCCTTGGCACAAACAGGCATTGTGACCCTCACCCTGAGCATGCTTTCAAAAAATCCCTCTCAGATTCACCACAATGATCCCTCATTTCAGGCCTGGTATGCCTGTAGGTTCAAATCATAAAACTTGGTGGGATTTTCGAGGTGCCCAGACCCAGAGACCATCTCTGGAATTTTTGTTTTGGTGCACCCTTCAGATGGAAAACAGCACTCATCCCTTCCCCAAAAATGTCACCAAATTATGAGGAGCCACCAGGATCCATAGAGAGGCAATGTCTCCCATGGACCCATGAGAACACACCTGCATTCCGAGGCCATCCTGGACACACAATCCGGAGAGAAAAGCCTGTGCTACTGCCTTCCATTCACCCTAATTACAGTTCCAGATGAGCTGCTCTCAAGGTATATGCATTGGGCCTGTGATCACCTCGCCACTCACCCTAATTCGAATTTGTGTTTGCAGACTTATCTACCAAAACCATGGCACACATGCCCTCCAGGATGGGGTCTCTGGATCCACACTGCAGGACTGTCCCTGCCATCCACAAGGAAACTGTTTCCATCACAGTTGCCCAAACTGTCTAGATTAGGAGAAACCTACAAGGCCTCTGGGCCTACCCCAATTTCGGCGGCCGCTCTGAACACAAATGCACAGTCTGAAATACCCTGATCTCCTACATCCAGGAACACAGCCAAGTCAATGGTCCTGAGTCAGAATAATGAACCTAACATGCCCCTAGGACGTCATTGGAACCATTGATTCGGTTTTCAGACATGTGTCCTCAGAGGCCTGTTCTAGAATGCGAACTTATGATACAACATGTGGTGGCTGGGCCACACAACAGAACATCTCCTGTCCCCAGAAGGAAACCGTGCCCTACAATCTGTGCAAAATCCCAGAGTAGTAGATTCCTGCACAACTACTAAGCCACCAGCACATTCTAAGATCTACCTGGTAACAAACCAGCTGTGTGGCCCATCTGCAAGAGATTCCATGTCAAATCAAGGACTTGGTACTTTGCTACAGAGACACCAGAATAAAGCTGCCATGTTCTTCAGTTGCAATGGTCAATGAAGTTGAACATTCCAGGCATCCATGCGGTAGAGCTCTGCTACCCAAACTTTCCACATGGGGGACCCTGGAGCAAATAAACCACACTCCACCTGTCCAGTAGAATGAAACCTTGATATTTGGAGCAGCTCATGAGTCTCAACGTGAAAATCCCTCCATGGCTTCTTGACGCCACCCCTCCATTTGTCAGTCATCATAGACACAAACTCCAGTGTGAGCAAATATCTGACGTCCTCCCTTACTAAGGTGCTGGATATCTCGAAAAAGCTGCTGGACACAGGAACAGCCTTCCGCTTGGCAGTGAATTGAACTGTAGCTTGTGTTTACAATTCCTTCCTCACCCGACTGGTCCCCAAGCCTTCTTGATAGCGAATTATGGAGACACAACACAGCATTCTGCCTTCCCGATAGAAACAAGTGCCTGGTGAGTCTGGCCAGAAACCCCACATGAGGATCAATCTGCTCGGCCCTATATCGGAGGGACCCTGATTTATAGGTTGCCCTGGCCACTAGTTCTGTGTCTGACAGAGCCTGAGCCCAGACCTAGTGTCAGTCACCAGAGTTTGAGCCCCACATCTAGTATTTGGGAATGCCATGGCTCAAGTATTTCATCTCTACCCATCCTTGGTATTCAGGCACCTGTCCCCAGACCTTTGCTGGAATCCCTGATAATGGGGCATCCTGAAGCACAATAGAGAACTCCTCCTTCTTCATATCAGGAAACTTGGCTGTTAGGATGGGTGTTCAACCCTGAAAGGGGGAGTCATTTACAAGTCCAGTGAGACCACACAAACTCCTCAGGGATGCCCTGGAGGCAAACAGGCCTTGTGACCCTCAGCCTGAGCATGCTTTCAAAGAATCCTTCTCTGTTGCACCACCATGAACCCGCATTGCAGGCCTAATATGCCCCTAAGCCCAAATCCTAGCACTTGTTGTGATGTCCCAGATGCCATGAACCAGAGCCCGTCTCTGGAATCCCTGTTTTGGGGCACCCATAAGGTGGAAAACATCACTCTCCCCTTCCCCGAAAAAGCCACCAAACTATGGAGAGCCACCAGGATCCATAGAGAGGAAAAG
The DNA here is from genome assembly GCF_964662115.1 of Mustela nivalis. Lineage (NCBI taxonomy): Eukaryota > Metazoa > Chordata > Mammalia > Carnivora > Mustelidae > Mustela > Mustela nivalis. The sequence goes on from NW_028136163.1 coordinate 260,798, forward strand.
ACTCCCATGGACACATGAGACCACACCTGCATTCCAAGGCCATCCTGGACACACAATCCAGAGAGAAAAGCCTGTGCTACTGCCTTCCAGTCTCCCTAATTATAGTTCATGACGAGCTTCCCTCCAGGTCTACGCATTGGGCCTGTGATCACCTCGCCACTCACCCTAATTTGTATTTGTGTTTGCAGACTTCTCTCCCAAAACCATGGCTCACATGCCCACCAGAATGTGATCTCTGGAGCCACACCACAGAACTCTGGCTGCCAACCCCAAGGACACTGTGCATATCAGATTTGCCCAAACCTTCCAGATTAGGAGAAACCTGTGTGGCCCCTGAGCCCACACCAATATTGCCGGCCACTCTGGATGGAAATGCGCAGTCTGAAACACCCTTATCACCTACATCCAGGGAAATAGCCAAGTCAATGATCGTGAGATAGACGATTGAACCTAAAATGCCAGTAGGCTCTCAATGGAACCCCATTAGGTTTTCAGGCATCTGTCCTCAGGGGCCTGTTCTGAAATACCAATCTATGACACATCATGTGGTCTCTGAGCCACACGACAGAACATCCCCTGTCCCCAGAAGAATACCATGCTCTTCGACCTGTGCCAAACCCTCAGTGTAGGAGAATCCTGCATGGCACCTTAGCAACCAGCACATTCTAAGTTCTCCCTGGTAACAAACAAGCATTGTGACCCATCTGCAAGAGATCCCATGTCAACTCAAGGCCTTGGCACTTTGTCCCAGAGCCACCAGAACGAATCTGCCATGTTCCTCAGCTGCAATTGTCAATGGAGGTGTGCTTTCCTGGCATCCATGCCGGAGAGCTCTTCTTCACAAACTTTCCACATGGGGAAACCTAGAGTAAACAAACCAGACTTCACCTACTCTGTACAAAGAAATGCTACTTTTTGCAGCAGTTCACAGGCCTCAGCATGTGAACTCCTCCATGGCCTCTTTATACCACCCCTCCACTTGTCGGTCATCTTAGACAAAAACTCTAGTGTGAGCAAGCATCTGACATCCACCCTTATTCCAGTGCTGGATGTCTCGAGTAAACTGCTACAAATTGGAACTGCCTTCTGCTTGGCACTGAATTGAACCATAGCTTTTGTTTACAATTCCACCCAAAACTGACTGGTCCCCAAGCTCTCGTGATTGGGAAATCTGGAGCCACAACACAGCATTCTGCCTTCCCTATTGAATGAACAAATGCCTGGGAATCTTCCCAAGAAACTCCACATGAGGATCAATCTGCTCCGCCCTCGAATCTACTCTGATATAAAGGCTGCCATGGCCACTAGCGCTGTGTCTGACAGAGCCTGAGCCCCGACCGAGTTTTAGGCCTCATATCTAGCATTTGGGATTGCTATGGCCCAAGTACGTCATCTCCACCCATCCTTGGTATTCAGGCACCTATCTCGAGACCTTGCTGGAAACCCTGCCAATGGGGCAACCTGAAGCACAGAGGAACCTGACGGACGAGAACTCATCCTTCCTCATGGCAGGACATTTGGCTGTTGGGTTGGGTGTCCAACTCTCTAAGAGGGAGCCAGATATATGACCAATGAGACCACTCCCACTCCTGAGGGCCGCCATGGGAGCAAACAGGCATTGTGAGACTCAGCCTGAGCAAGCTTTCAAACAATCCCTCTCAGTTGCACCATCATGATCCCGCATTGCAGGCCTCATACACCCCTAGGTGCAAATCCTAACTTTTGGTGGGAAGTCCCAGATGCCCAGAAAAAGAGCCTGTATCTGGAATCCCTGTTTTGGGGCACCCATAAGATGGAAAACAACACTCTTCCCTTCCCCAAAAAAGCCACCAAACTATGAGCTGCACAGATCCATAGAGAGGAAAAGTTTCCCATGGACCCATGAGACTATACCTGCATTCCGAGGCCATCCTGGACACACAATATAGAGAGAAAAGCCTGTGCTACTGCCTTCCAGTCACCCTAATTACAACTCCTGACAAGCTGCACTCCAGGTCTACTCATTGGGCCTGTGATCACCTTTCCACTAACCATAACCCACATTTGTGTTTGCAGACTTCTCTCCCAAAACCATGGCTCATATGCCCTCCAGGACAGGGTCTCTGGATCCACAACACATGACTAGGCCTGCCATCCCCAAGGAAACTGTGCCCGTCAAACCTGCCCAAACCTTCCAGTTTAGGAGAAACACGCAAGAGCCCTGAGCCCAACCCAATATTGTCGGCAGCACTGGACACAAATGCCAGTCTGAAACGCCCTGATCACCTACATCCAAGCAGACAGCCATTTCAATGTTCCTGGGTCAGAAGATTGTACCTGACATGCTCCTAGGACGTCATTGGAACACTAGATTAGGTTTTCAGGCATCTGTCCTCAGGGTCCTGTTCTGAAATACCAACTTAGGATACAACATGTGGTCCCTGAGCCACACAATAGAATATCTCCTGTCCCCAGTAGGAAACCATGCCCTTCGACCTGTGCCAAACCCTCAAGATTGGAGAATCCTGCACAGCACCTTAGACACCAGCACAAACTCTAGTTTGTGCGTTGACCCATACCACAAGCTTTCCATCTGATGGACAGTCGAGTCCTGTTGAATGGCTCCAGGATGTCCCATACGGAAAGACTGGAGAGCAGGATTCGAAGGATGGATGCCTGTACAGCATACCTCACATTCCCATTGGCTCTTTGTGACAAGACATGTTTGAACTACTGGCTCTGGGGCGAGCTAACTAGGGGGCTGAATTGAAATGGACTCTCCTGCGGATGGGTCATAATGTGGGTTTGTGTGCATGGAGACCTTGGAATATGTTGGCAGCTCAGGGGCCATGAAGTATTCGCCTAACCGAAGGGTGTAATATTGCTCCAATTAAAAAGAGATCCCTATGTGGAGATGAGACAGGTTCTCTTTGGTGCCTCAGAAAAGCCCCAGATACTGGTCTTCAAACCAGTTCTCTGTGTAGAGACACCTGGAAACCAAAGCTAGGGTTCAGATTAGAGCCTAGATGCCTGTCCGTTTCAATCTTCTGTCTCTGGGGACACTGTCTGAGTATCTAAGTGGAGATAGTTGCTCAGCTGGTGTCAGAGTGCCCCTCTTAGTCCATGGCCGAGGCATGGCCTTGGAGACCTTATTGGATTCTCCTAATCTCTAGGGTTGTGGCCAATGGATTGGGTACAGTTTTCTTGGAGAGGACTGGCACAGTCCTTCAGTGTGTCTCCATAGGCCCTAGCCTGGAGGGTGTGTGGGTCCGGGCTTTGGGCACAGAAGTCTGAAAACACAAACTCGGCTTGGGTGCAGAGCCGAGAGCATTGCAGGATGGACCCACAGACCGTGAGAGGAGATCCTCAGCTTATGAAAGAAGGGCAAATGGGAGGCAGTCACGCAAGCTTTTGTCTTTGGATGTTTTGTCTCCCATAGCCGTGGAATGTAGGGGTGACCTCAGGGGCTATGGAAGAGTCTCCCTCTCTGAGGAGTTGGTCCAGCTCTTAAGATTTTGGGGACATTTTGTGGGAAGGGTGGAGTCCTGCTGTCTGGCTCAGGTGTTCTTCCAGGAGAGGGACTCCAGATCACAGTCCTGGGTTCGAGCAAATGGAATACTCGAGCTCTTGTGAAGATTGGGATCATAGGGGCTTGGCAAGCCCCATATGCGGGCTCTTAGTCCAGGCCCTGAGAGACCTTACTTCGACATGGGGCCCATGCTGATGGTCCCAATGCGAGCTTGTACCCAAGGAGGCACTCAAGTTTAGGCTTGGCCTCAGGGGCCATGAAGGTTTCTCCTACACTGAAGGTATGACTCCATGCCAACAGCAAGCTTTCCAGCCATGGGGAAGGAGAAGATCTGATTTGTGCTTCAGTTACCCACGTTTGCCAGGATTTGATATAATATCTAGGGTCAGATGTCTGAAAACCCAGGTTGGGAAGAGATGACAGCATAAGGCCATGGCCTGTCTGATGTGCTTAGTGTGCAGCCAGCTGTTTCCTTGTCTGTCGGGATGTCAGGCTGTGTCAGACAGAGCATTACTGACCAGGGTAGCTTTTCCAGTTAGGGTGCGGTCGAGGCCAGAGCAGGTTGGTTCTCATTTGTGGTTTCTGGAGAGCCCCATAGGGCAACGTTTTTCTTCTGGTGGGCAGGCAGAAAACTGTGTTGTGGTTCTGGAATTCCCAGTCTGGAGGGCTTGTTTGCCAGGAGTGTGAAGAGGGAAGTCTGAAAACACAAGCTAGCGTTAGGTTTGGGGCCGAGGGCATGGCAGGCCCACTCTGCAGAGACTGAATCAAGATCTCCTGCATCTGAGGTCAGGGCGAGTATCAGACGTTGCCTCAGGTTGGAGTTTGTGTCCATTATGGCCCCTTCCTGAAGGGGGTGGGGGCGTCATGAGGCCAGGGAGGTTTCCCAACCCTGGGAGTTATGAGCTGCCCCAAACATCAAGGTTTCCTCTGTAGGACAGTCGAGTACTATGAGATGGTTCTAGGATGACCCCTACAGAAAGACTCGAGAGAAGGGGTCTAAGCATGAATGTCTGCAAATGCCACCTCACATTCCCACTGGCTGCTTGGGGCAAGGCAGGCTCAATCTGCAGGCTCTTGGGCGGGTTTCTCAGAGGGCTGAGTTGAAATGGACTCTCCTGAGGATGAGTCATACTGTGCTTTGGTGGCCATGGAGACCTTGGAATGTGGCGGTGGCTCAGGGACTCTGCAGGTTTCTCCAAACCGAAGGGTTTGACACAGCTCCAACAATGAAGCTTCCCATGTGGAGACGATAGTTCTTCTGTTTGGTGTCTCAGGAAAGCCCCAGATGCTGGTCTTCAAACCCAGGCCTCTGAGGAGTGACACCTGGAAACCAAAGCAAGAGTTCAGATTAGGGCCCAGGGGCCTGTCTGGTTCAATCTACTGTCTCTGCCGACATCTGTCTGTGTTTCTGCATGGAGGTAGTTGCTCAGCTAGTGTCAGGATGCCTTTGTCCAGAGAGGCTTATAGTAGTGGGATGTCCTCGGGGGCCTTGATGTTTCTCCTATTCTGTGGGGTTATGGGCAATGGAATGGGCATAGTCTCCTTGGAGAGAGCAGGACAGTCCTGTGGTGTGGCTCCAGAGGCCCCAGCCTGGCGGCTGTGTGGGCCAGGGCTGTGGGGACAGACATCCAAAAACACAAACTCGGCTGAGGTTTGGGGCTGAGGTTATGGCAGGAGTGATCTACAGTCCGTGAGGGGAGCTCATTGTGATTAGAAAGTAAGGCGAGTGAGAGGCGGTCGTTCAAGCTTATGTCTCTGGATGTTGTATTCATGATGGTCATTTAATGTAAGCATGCTCTCATGGGCCATGGAAGTCTCCCTCTCTGGTGATTTGTCCGGCTCCCAAGAGATTGGGGTCATTTTGTGGGAAGGGAGGAGTCCTGTTTTCTGCCTCATGTGTTCCCACAATAGAGGGATTCTAGAGCAGAGCACTGGGTACATACAACTGGAATACCCACCCTCTGGTTAGGCCTGGGGTCCTATGGGCATGGCAAGCCCATATGCAGATTCTTGGTCCAGCCACTGAGAGACGTTACTTGAATAGTGGACTCATGCTGAGGGTCACAATGTGTGTTTGTGCCCAAGGTGGTCCTCAATATTGGGCGGGACTTCATTGAGCTTGCAGGTTTCTCCTACACTGAACCTTGGACATGCCAACCTCAGGGTTTCTTGCCATGGGGAAGGAGGAGTTTTGATTTCTGCATCACGTTCACCTCTGGGCACTAATTGGAGATAAGGTCTAGGTTCTGAAGCCTGAAAACCGAGGTTTGGAAGAGATGACGACCTAAGGCCATGGCGGGTCCGATGTGTTCAGTTTGGGGCCAGCTTTCTAGGTGTCGTTCAGGAGGTCTGCACTCAGGCTGTGCCAGACAGGGCATTCGTGCCCAGATACGCTGTATAATTGGGGTACAGTTGAGTGGCATGCAGAAGATAATTATTTGGGGTTTCTCCGTAGCCCCATAGGGCAAAGTCTTTCTTCTGGAGGGCAGGCAGAGTGCTGCATTCTGGCTCCGGAACTGCCAAACTGGAGTCCTTGGGGCCAGGAATGCAAGGATGTAAGTCTGAGAACTGAAGCTTTGCTTTGGTTTCAGGGCGAGGAAATGGCAGGCACACTCTGCAGAGCTGAATTGAGATTTCATGCATCTGAGGTCAGGGCGAGGTTCATATGTTGGCTCAGGTTGGAGTTTCTGTCCATGATGGCCCCTTCATGAAGGGGGGTCATCACACCGCCATTGGTGTTTTCCCATGATGGCAGTAGTGAGATGCTCCAAACCACAAGGATTTTCTGCGGGTCAGTTGAAACCTGTTGGATGGCTCCAGGGCATCCCATATGGAACAATTGCAGAGCAGGGTTGTAAGGATGGATGCCTGGGCATCCGGCCTTGCATTCCAATTGTCTCCTAGCAAAACGGCACGTTTGATTGCTGCCTATGATGTAGCAGCCGAGGGGTCTGAGTTGAAATGCATTCTCCTGAGGATCGGTCATAATGTGGGATTGTGTCCATGGAGACCTTGGAATGGGGCAGTGGCACCAGGGCTCTGAAGGATGCTCCTAACCAGAGGTTTTGACACAGCTCCAAGAAGCATTTTTCCCATGGGGAAACAAGATTTGTTCTCATTGGTGCTTCAGTAACCCCCAATATGCTGGTATTGGAAACCAGAACTCTGAGGAGAGATGCCTGGAAACCAAGGCAATGGATCTGATTAGGGCCTGGGGCCTGTCTGGTTTAATCTTCTTCTCTCGGTTCATCTGTCTATGGGATTGAGTGGAGGTAGTTCCTCGGCTGGTGTCAGATTGCCCCTATTTGTCCTGGGCAGTCTACACTATTGGGATGGCCACTTTGACTTTGGAGGTTTCTCCTAATTTGCAAGTTTGTGGCCAATGAAATGGGCAGAATTCCTTTGGGGAGGGAAGGCACAATCCTGAGGTGTGGCTCTAGGGGTTCAAGCATGGAGGGTGTGTGGGTCAGAGCTGTGGGGACAGAAGTCTGAAAACAGAAACTCGTCTTAGGTTTGGGGACATAGGTATGGGAGGCCCGATCTACAGACCTTGAGCAGAACTCTTCAGGATATGAACAAAGAGTGAATGTGAGGCACTTGCTCAGGCTTTTGACTCTGGATTTTGTGTCACTGATGGCCGTGGAATGTAGGGGCGTCCTCATGGACCATGGGTGAGAGTTCCTCTATGGGGATTTATATGATCCCAATATTTTGGGGTCATTCCGTGGGATGGGAGGAGTCCATTCTGTTTTTTTTTTGTTTTGTTTTGTTTTTTTTTTTTTTTTACCTCAGGTGTGCCACTAAAGAGGGATTCCAGAGCAGAACCCTGGGAAGGGGCGACTGGACAACCCGAACTCTGTATAAGATTGGGGGCCTAAGGGCATGGCAATCCCCATATGGGGTACCTTGGTCCAGCCACTGAGAGGTCTTACTTGAGTACAGTGCTCACACTGAGGGTCACAATGCATGTTTGTGCCCAATGTAGGCATCAAGCATGGGCGGGGACTCATGGGCCATGCTTGATTCTCCTACACTGAACTTTGGACAACATACGAACCACAAGGTTTCTTTCCATGGGGAAGGAGGAATTCTGATTTCTGCATCATGTTCACCCCTGGGCAGTGACTGGAGATAAGATCTAAGTTCTGAATCCAGAAAATCGAGGTTGGGATGAGATGATAACCTAAGGTCATGGAGGGTCCGATGTGCTCAGTGTGCGGTCAGCTTTCTGGGTGTTGTTCAGGAGGTATGGATTCAGGCTGTGTCAGACAGTGCATTAGTGCCCAGGTTAGACTGTATAATTTGGGTACAGTTGAGTTCCATGTAGGTTCATCCTCATTTATTGTGTCAGGGAATCTCACTGGGGCAGGCAGAGTGCAGCATTGTGGGTCCAGAATTGCCAAACTTAAGGGCGTCGGGACCAGGAGTGTGAGGACGTAAGTCTGAGATCATAAGCTAGACTTAAGTTTCAGGGCGAGGGCACGGCAGGCACCCTCTGCAGATCCGAATCAAAATCTCATTCATCTGAAGTCAGGACGAGGATCAGACTTAGGCGCAGGTTGGAGTTATTGTCCATGATGGCCCCTTCATCAAAGGGGTGGAATCTCGAGGCCATGGAGGTTTTCCCACGTTGGGAGTTGTGGGATGCTCCAAACTGCAAGGATTCCTTCTGCGGGAAAATTGAGAACTGTTGGATGGCTCCAGGACATCCCATATGGAATGACTCCAGAGCCGGGTTCTAAGGATGGATGCCTGAGCAGACTGCCTCTTACACCAATTGTCTCCCTGCCACAAGACAGGTACGATCTGATGGCTATGCAGGAGCAATCGTGGGAGCTGAGTTGAAATGGACTCTCCTGAAGATGGGTCTTAATGTGTGTTTGTGTCCATGAGGACGTTGGAATGGGGTGGTGGCCCCAGGGCTCTAAAGGATTCTAACCGGAGATTTTGAAACAACTCGAAAGAGCAAGTTTTCCATGTGGAGACAAGATTTGTTCTAATTGGTGCCTCAGGAAACCCACATATGCTGGTATTAGAACCAGGCTTCTGAGGAGAGATACATAGAAACCACAGCAATGCATCCAATTAGGTCCTAGGAGCCTCTCTGGTTCAATCTTCTTCTCTGTCGACATCTGTCTATTTTATGAAATGGAGGTAGTTGCTCAGCTGGTGTCAGACCGCGCCTGTTTGTCCGGGCGGCCTACACTATAGGGATGGCCTCGGGGACTTTGGAGGTTTCTCCTAAATTGTATGATTATGGACAATGGCATGGGCAGAATTCCTGTGGAGTGGGCAGGCACAGACCTGATGTGTGGCTCCAAGAGCCCAGCCTTGAGGGTGTGTGGGCAAGGACTGTGGGGACAGATGTCTTAAAACACAAACTCAGCTTAGGTTTGGGGACGTAGGTATGGCAGGCCCGATTTACAGACTATGAGGAGAACTTTTTGGGATCTGAATAAAGGGTGAAAGTGTGACACTTGTCAGGCTTTTGCCCCTGGATTTTGTGTCAATGATGGCCGTGGAATGTCGAGGAGTCCTCATGGGCCATGGAAGAGTGTTTCTCTCTGTGGATTTGGCCAGATCCCAATTGTTTTGGGTTAATCTGTGGGATTCAGTTTTGTTAACTAAGGTGTCCCACCAAAAGAGGGATTCCAGAGCAGAGCCCTGGACAACAAGAAATCTAACTAAAAATACGGGCCTAGGGGCATGGCAAGCCCAATATGCCTTCTAATGGTCCAGCCACTGAGAGGCCTTCATTGAGGACAGAACTCATGCTGAGGGTCACAATGCGTGTTTATGCCCTCGTGGTACTCAAGCATGGGTGGGGACTCATGGTGCATGCTTGTTTCTCCTACACTGAATGATAGTCAACATGTCAACCACATGAGTTCTTGCCATGGGGAAGTATTAATTCTGATTTCTGCATGTCATTCACCCCTGGGTAGTGATTGGACATAAGGTCCAGGTTGTGAAGTCTGAAAACCGAGGTTGGGAAGAGATGACAACCTAAGGCCATGTCGGGTCCGATATGCTCAGCGTGGAGCCAGCTGTCTGGGTGTTGGTCGGGAGGTCCAAGCTTGGGCTGTGTCAGACAGGGCCTTAGTGCCCAGGGTAGATTGTATAATTGGGGTACAACTGAGTGCCGTGCAGGTTGATCTTTATTTGAAATTTCTGGGTAGCCCCAAGGGCAATGTTTTTCTTCTGGAGGACAGGCAGAGTGCTGCATTGTGGCTCCGGAATTTCCAAAGTGGATGCCTTGTGGACGGGGAGTGTGAGGACGGAAGTCTGAGAACACATGTTAGGCGTAGGTTCTGGGCGAGGGCACGGCAGGCACCCTCTGCAGATCTGAATCGGGATATCATGAATCTGAAGTCAGGGCGAGGTTCAAACCTAGGCTTAGGTTTGAATTTCTGTCCATTCTGGCCACTTTATGAAGGGGACAGCATCTCCAGTCCATGGAGGTTTACCCACAATGGGAGTTGTGAGATGCTCCAAACAACAAGGATTCCTTCTGATCAACAATTGAGACCTTTTGTATCACTCCAGTACATACCATACAGAATGACACCAGAGCAGGGATCTTAGGATGGATGCATGGGAAGCCCTCCTCACATTGCAGTTGTCTCCTAGCAAATAGACAGGTTTGATATGCTGGCTCTGTCAGAGCAACCAAGGGGGCTGAGTTGAAATGGACTCTCCTGAGGATGGATGCTAATGTGGGTTTGTGTCCATGGAGACCTTGGAATGGGGCGTTGGTGCATGGGCCCTGAAGGATTCTCCTAACCGGAGGTTTTGAGACATCTCCAAAGGACAAGTTTCCCATGTGGAGACGAGATTTGTTCTGATTGGTGCCTCAGGAAACCCCCATATACTGTTATTGGAATATAGGCCTCTGAAGAGAGATAACTGGAAACCAAAGCAATGGCTCCGTTTAGAGCCTAGGGGCCTGTCCGGTTGAATCTTCTTCTCTGTGTACATCCATCTAAGGTATTAGTGGAGTTAGATGCTCAGCTGGTGTCAGATGGCCCTTGTTTGTCCCAGGCGGCCTACACTATTGTGAAGGCCTTGGGGACTTTGGAGGTTTCTCCTAATTTTATGATTATGGACAATGGAATGGGCAGAATTCCCGTGGAGAGGGAAGGCACAGTTTTGATGTGGCTCCAGGGGCCCCAGCCTGCAGGGTGTGTGCACCAAGACTGTGGAGACAGAAGTCTAAAACACAAACTCAGTTTAGGTTTAGGGACGTAGGTATGGCAGGCCCGATCTACAGACCGTGAGGAGAATTCTTCCAGATATGAAGAAAGAGAGATTGTGAGGCACTTGTTCAGGCTTTTGTTTCTGGATTTTGTGTCAACGATGGGCGTGGAATGTCGGGGAGGCCTCATGGGCCATGGACGAGTCTTCCGCTCTGTGGATTTGGCCCGATTCCAATTGTTTTGGGTCAAACTGTGGGATGGGAGGAGTCCTTTCAGTTTTGTTACCTCAGGTGTCCCACCAAAAGAGGGATTCCAAAGCCGAGCCCTGGGGAGGGGAGACTGGACAACCAGAAATCTGGTTAAAAATTGGGGCCTAGGGGCATGACAAGCCCAATATGCTGTCTTTTGGTCCAGCCACTGAGAGGCCTTACTTGAGAACTGGGCTCACGTTGAGGGTCAGAATGCATGTTTGTGAACGACTTGGTCCTCAAGCATCTGCAGGGCCTCATGGGCCACACTGGTTTCAACTACATTTTACGTTGGACAACATGCCAACCACAAGGTTTCTTGCCATGGGGAAGGAGTTCTGATTCCTGCATCATGTTCAACCCTGGGTGGGGACTGGAGATAAGGTTTAGGTTCTGAAGCCTGAAAACCGAGGTTGGAAAGAGATGATGACCTAAGGCCATGGCGGGTCTGATGTGCTCAGTGTGTGGCTAGCTGGGTGGGTGCGAGCCAGGAGGTTCAGTCTCAGGCTGTGCCAGAAAGGGCAGTAGTGCCCAGGGCAGCCTGTATAATTGGGGTCCAGTCAAGTGGCATGCAGGTTGATCCTCATTTGGGGATTCTGGGTAGCCCCAGAGGGCAATGTTTTTCTTCCGGAAAGCAGGCAGAGTGCTGCCTTGTAGTTCTGGAATTGCCAAACTGGAGGGCTTGTGGGCCAGGAATGTGAGGATGGAAGTTGAGAACACAAATTAGACTTACGTTTCTGGGCAAGGGCACGGCAGACACACTCTGCAGAGATGAATCAAGATGTCCTGCATCTGAAGTCAGGGCGAGGATCAGACGATCGCTCAGGTTGGAGCTTCTGTCCCTGATGGCCCCTTCATGAAGCACAGGGGGCGAAATCACGAGGCCATGGAGGTTTGCCCACGATGGGAGTTGTGAGATGCTCCAAACAGTAAAGATTCTTCTGAGGGACTATTGAGACCTGTTGGTTGGCTCCAGGACTTCCCATACAGCATAATTCTGAGAATGGTTCTAAGTATGGATGTCTGGGAAGCCTGCCTCTCATTCCAATCATCTCCTAGCGACAAGACGGGTTAGATCTGCTGGATCAGGGGGAGCAACTTAGGGGGCTGAGTTGAAATGGACTCTCCTGTGGATGGGTCCTAATGTGGGTGTGTCTCCATGGAGACCTTGGAATGAGGCCCTGGCACCGGGAATCTGAAATGTCCTTCTAACCAGAGGCTTTGAGAGAGCTCCAACATGCAAGTTTCCCATGTGTAGACGAGATTTGTTCTGATGGGTGCCTCAGGAGAAGCCCTCAGCTGGTATTGGAAACCAGGCTTTTGAGGAGACATGCCTGTAAACCAAAGCTATGAATCCCATTATGGCCTGGGGTCCTGTCTGGTCAATCTTCTTCTCTGGGGACATCCATCTATGGTATGAGTGGAGGTAGATGCTCAGCTGGTGTCAGACGGCCCTTTTTTGTCCCGGACAACCTACACCATTGGTATGGCCTCAGGGAATTTGGAGGTTTCTCCTAATTTGTACGGTTTTGGATAATGGAATGGGCAGAATTCCCATGGATTGGTTAGGCACAGTCCTAATGTGTGGTTCCAGGGGCCCAGCCTGGAGGGTGTGTGGCCCAGGACTTTGAGGACAGAACTCAAAAAACACAAACTCAGCTTAGGTTTGGGAACGTAGGTATGGCACGGCCGAACTACAAATCATGAGAAGAACTCTTCAGGATATGAAGAAAGAGCGAGTCTGAGGCGCTTGGTTAGGCTTTTGTCTCTGGATTTTGTATCAGCGATGGCCGTTGAATGTCGGGGAGGCCTCCTGGGCCATGGACGAATCTTCCTCTCTGTGGATTTGGCCCTATCCCAATTCTTTTTTGTGAATCTGTGGGATGGGAGGACTCCTTTAAGGTTTGTTACCTGAGGTGTCCCACCAAAAGAGGAATTCCAAAGCAGAGCCCTGGGCAAGAGTGAAGGGACAACCCGAACTATGGTTAAAAATTGGGGTCTAGGGGCATGGCAAGCCCAATATGCTGTTTCTTCATGCAGCCACTGAGAGGCCTTGCCTGAGGACCGGGCTCAGGCTGAGGGTCACAATGTGTGTTTGAGACCAATGTGGCCCTCAAGCATGGGCTGGGTCTCATGTGCCACACTGGTTTCAACTACACTGAAAGTTGGACAACATGCCAACCACGAGGTTTCATGCCAAGGGAACGAGTTCGGATTTCTGCAACATTTTCAAACCTGGGCAGTGATTGGAGATAAGGTCAAGGTTCTGAAGCCTGAAAACCGAGGTTGGGTAGAGATGACGACCTATGGCCATGGCGGGTCCGATGTGCTCAGTGTGCTGCCAGCTGTCTGGGTGGGGCCAGGAGTTCCAGGCTCAGGCTGTGTCAGAATGGGCAATTGTGCCCACTTCAGCCTATATATTTGGTGTACAGCCAAATGGCGTGCAGGTTGATCCTCATTTGGGGTTTCTGGGTAGCCCCAGAGGGCAATGTTCTTCTTCCAGGGAGCAGGCAGAGTGCCGCATTGTACTTCCGGATTGCCAAACTGGAGGGCTTGTGGGCCAGTAGTCTGAGGACTGAAGTCTGAGAACACAAGCTAGGCTTAGTTTTTATGGGTGAGGACATGGCAGGCACAATCTACAGACCTGAATCGAGATCTCGTGCATCTGAAGTCAGGGTGAGGATCAGACGATCTTCCGGTTGGACTTTTTGTCCCTGATGGCCCCTTCATGAAGGGGGGGAATCACGAGGCCATGGGGGGTTTCGCATGATGGGAGTTGTGAGAAGCTCCAAACTACAAAGATTCTTCTCCAGGACAATTGAGACCTGTTAGTTGGCGCCAGGCCAAGGATTCCAAGCATGGTTCTGAGGATGGATGGCTAGGTACCACACCTGGCATTCCAATTTTCTCCTAGCTACAAGAAAGGTTAGATCTGCTGGATCTGGGGGAGCAACCGAGGAGGCTGAGTTGAAATTGACTCTCCTGTGGATGTGTCCTAATATGTTTTTGTGTCTATGGAGACCTTGGAATGAAGCGGTGGCACTGGGTCCCTTATGGGTTCTTCTAAACAGAGACTTTGACACAGCTCCACCGTGCAAGTTTCCCATATGTAGATGAGATTTGTTCTGATGGGTGAGTCAAGAAACAGCCATATGCTGGTATTGAAATCCAGGCCTCTGAGGAGACATGCCTGGAAACCATAGCAATGGATCCGATTAGTGCCTAGTGGTCTGTTCATTCCTTTTTTTCTCTGGGGACATCAGTCTATGGGTCTGAGTGCAGGTAGGTGCTCTGATGTGCTCAGATTGCTCCTGTTTGTCCTGGGAAGCCACCACTATTGGGATGGCCTCAGGAACTTTGGAGGTTTATCCTATTAGTAGGATTGTGGCCATTGGAATGGGTACACACAATTCCCTTGGAGAGGGCAAGTACAGTCCTCAGGTTTGGCTCCAAGGGCCTGAGCCTTTGGGGTGTGTAGGCCAGGGCTGTTTGGACAGTTGTCTGAAAACACAACCTCGGCTTATGTTTCGGGTCATAGGTAAGGCAGGACTGATCTACAGAACATGAGAAGAACTCTTCGGGATATGAAAAAAGGGCGAGTGTGAGGCTCTTGCTCAAGTTTATCTCTGGATATCGTGTGACTCATGGTCGTGAAATTTCCGGGTGACTTCATGGGAAATGGACGAGTCTTACTCTTTAGAAGGTTGGCCTCGTCAAAAGAGTTTGGTGTGTTTATGCCCTCGTCGCACTTGAGAATGGGCTGGGCCTCAGGGTGAATGCTGGTTTCTCCTACACTGAACGTTGGACAACATGCCAACCACAAGGTTTCTTGCCATGGGTAAGGAGGAGTTCTGATTTCTACATACCATCACCCCTGGGCAGTGATTGGAGAAAAGGTAGGTTCTGAAGCCTGAAAACTGAGGTATGGAAGAGATGATGTCTGAGGGCCATGGCTGGTCTGTTGTGCTCAGTGTGTGGTCAGCTGTCTGTGTGTTAGTCAGGAGGTCCGGGCTCAGGTGTGTCAGACCGTGCATTAGTGCACAGCTTAGAGTATATAATTTACGTACAGTCAAGTGGCGTGTAGGTTTATCCTCATATGATGTGCCTGGGCAGCTCATGAGGCAATATTTTTTTTCTAGAGGGCAGGCAGAGTGCTGCACAGTGGGTTCGGAATTGCCAAACTTGAGGTCTTCTGGGCCAGGAGTGTGAGGACGGAAGTCTGAGAACACAAGCTAGACTTGGGTTTCAGGTCGAGGGCACGGCAGGTACCTCGGCAGATCTGAACCAATATCTCATGCATCTGAATTCAGAGCGAGGATCAGACATTGGCTCTGGTTGGAGTTTCTGTACATGACGGCCCATTCATGAAGGGAGTGGAATCTCTAGTCCATGGAGGTTTCCCCACGTTGGGAGTTGTGAGATGGCCCTTCAAAGATTCCTTCTGCGGGACAATTGAGACCTGTTGGACAGCTCCAGGACATCACATATGGAATGACTCGAGAGCACCATTCGAGGATGAATGCCTGGGAAGCCCGCCTCGCATTCCAATTTTCTTCTAGCAACAAGACAGTATAGATCTGATGGAATTTTCTTCTAGCAACAAGACAGTATAGATCTGATGGCTCAGCAGGTGTTACCGGGATGGCTGAGTTGAAATGGACTTTCCGGAGGATGGGTCCTAATGTTTGTTTGTGTCCCTGAGGGCCTTGGAATGGGGCGGTGGCACCGGCACCCTGAAGTATTCTCCTAAGCCTTTGACATAGCTCCCATGCACAAGTTTCCTTGTGGAGACGAGATTTGTTCTGATGGGTGCCTCAGGAGAAGCCCTATGCTGGTATTGGAATCCAGGCTTTTGAGGAGACATGCCTGTAAACCAAAGCTATCGATCCCATTATGTCCTAGGGTCCTGCCTGGTTCAATCTTCTTCTCTGGGGACATCCATCTATGGTATGAGTGGAGGTTGATGCTCAGCTGGTGTCAGACGGCCCTTGTTTGTCCAGGACAACCTACACCATTGAGATGGCCTCAGGGACTATGGAGGGTTCTCCTAATTTGAACGGTTTGAGACAATGGCATGGGCAGAATTCCCATGGATTGGGTAGGCACAGTACTAATGTGTGGCTCCAGGGGCTCAGTCTGGAGGGTATGTGGCCCAGGAATTTGAGGACAGAAAACAAAAAACAGAAACTCATCTTAGGTTTGGGAACGTAGGTATGGCAAGCCCGACCTACAAACCAGGAGAAGAACTCTTCAGGATATGAAGAAAGAGCGAGTCTGAGGCGCTTGCTCAGGCTTTTGTCTCTGGATTTTGTATCAGCGATGGCCGAGGAATGTCGGGGAGGCCTCCTGGGCCATGGACGAATCTTCCTCTCTGTGGATCTGGTCCGATCCCAATTCTTTTTTGTGAATCTGTGGGATGGGAGGACTCCTTTAAGGTTTGTTACCTGAGGTGTCCCACCAAAAGAGGAATTCCAAAGCAGAGCCCTGGGCAAGAGTGAAGGGACAACCCGAACTATGGTTAAAAATTGGGGTCTAGGGGCATGGCAAGCCCAATATGCTGTTTCTTCATGCAGCCACTGAGAGGCCTTGCCTGAGGACCGGGCTCAGGCTGAGGGTCACAATGTGTGTTTGAGACCAATGTAGCCCTCAATCATGGGCTGGGTCTCATGTGCCACACTGATTTCAACTACACTGAACGTTGGACACCATGCCAACCACGAGGTTTCTTGCCAAGGGAACGAGTTCTGATTTCTGCAACATTTTCAAACCTGGGCAGTGATTAGAGATAAGGTCTAGGTACTGAAGCCTGAAAACCGAGGTTGGGAAGAGATGACGAACTAAGGCCATGGCGGTTCCAATGTGCCTAGTGTGCGGCCAGCTGTCTGGGTGGGGCCAGGAGGTCCAGCTCAGGCTGTGTCAGAGAAGGCAATGATGCCCAGGTCAGCCTATATATTTGGTGTACAGCCAAATGGCGTGCAGGTTGATCTTCATTTGGGGTTTCTAGGTAGCCCCAGAGGGCAATGTTTCTCTTGGAGGGCCCACAGAGTGCTGCATTGTACTTCCGGATTGCCAAACTGGAGGGCTTGTGGGCCGGTAGTCTGAGGACGGAACTCTGAGAACACAAGCTGGCTTAGGTTTTATGGTGAGGACATGGCAGGCACAATCTACAGACCTGAATCGAGATCTCGTGCACCTGAAGTCAGGTTGAGCATCAGACGATGCCTCAGGTTTGACTTTCTGTCCCTGATGGCCCCTTCATAAAGGGGGGGAATCTCGAGGCCGTGGGGGTTTTCCCACCATGGGAGTTGTGAGAAGCTCCAAACTGCAAAGATTCTACTGTGGGACAATTGAGACCAGTTGGTTGGCTCCAGGCCAACGATTCTGAGCAGGGTTCTAAGGATGGATGGCTGGGTAGCCCACCTCGCATTCCAATATTCTCCTAGCTACAAGATAGGCTAGATCTGTTGGATCTCGGGGAGCAACCGAGGAGGCTGAGTTTAAATGGACTCTCCTGTGGATGGGTCCTAATATGTTTTTGTGTCTATGGAGACTGTGGCATTAAGCGGTGGCACTAGGGCCCTGAAGGCTTCTCCTAAACAGAGGTTTGACACAGGTCCACCATGCAAGTTTCCCATGTGTAGAGGAGATTTGTTCTGATGGGTGAGTCAAGAAACAGCCATATTCTGGTATTGAAATCCAGGCCTCTGAGGAGAGATGCCTGGAAACCAAAGCAATGAATCCGATTAGTGCCTAGGGGCCTGTTGATTTCTTTTTACCTCGGGCGACATCTATCTATGGGTCAGAGTGCAGGTAGGTGCTCAGATGAACTCAGATTGCCCGTGTTTGTCCTTGGAAGCCAACACTATGGGATGGCCTCAGGGAATTTAAAGGTTTATACTTTTAGTTGCGTTGTCGCCATTGGAATGGGCTCACACAATTCCCTTGCGAGGGCAAGAACAGTCCTCAGGTTTGGCTTCAGGGGCCTGAGCCTATAGGGTGTGTAAGCCAGGGCTGTTTGGACAGTTGTCTGAAAACACAAACTCGACTTCTGTTTCGGGTCATAGGTAGGGCAGGACTGATCTACAGACCATGAGGAGAACATTTCGGTATATGAAAAAAAAGCGAGTGTGAGGCTATTGCTCATGTTTTTGTCTCTGCATATCATGTCACTCATGGTCGTGAAATTTCCGGGTGACTTCATGGGAAATGGACGAGTCTTACTCTCTGGGGATTTGGCCCCTTCCAAAGAGGTTGGGGTCATTCTGTGGGATGGAAGAAGTCGTTTTTTTTGTTGTTGTTGCTTTGTTTTGTTTCATTTTTTAACCTCCGTTGTCCCACCAAATGAGGAATTCCAGAGTAGAGCTCTGGGGAGGGGTGACTGGACAACCAGAAATCTGGTTAAAAATTGGGGCCTAGGGCTATGTCAAGCCCATTATGACATCTAGTGTTCCAGGCTGTGAGAGGAATTACTAGAGGACAGGACTCACACTGAGGGTCACAATGCATATTTATGCCCTCGTCGCACTCAAGAATAGGCGGGCCTCAGGGTGAATGCTAGTTTCTCCTACAATGAACGTTGGACAACATGCCAACCACAAGGTTTCTTGCCATGTGTAAGGAGAAGTTCTGATTTCTGCATCACACTCACCCCTGGGCAGTGATTGGAGATAAAGTCTAGTTTCTGAGGCCTGAAAACTGAGGTAGGGAAGAGATGACGACCTAAGGCCATGGCAGGTCTGATGTGCTCAGTGTGCGGTCAGCTGTCTGGGTGTTGGTCAGGAAGTCCGGGCTCAGGTTGTGTCAGACAGTGCATTAGTGCCCAGGTTAGACTATATAATTCGGGCAAAGTCGAGTACCGTGTAGGTTTATCTTCATATAAGGTGCCTTGGCAGCTCTTTAGGCAATATTTTTTTTCCAGAAAGCAGGCCATGTGCTGCATTGTGGGACCGGATTTACCAATCATGAGGGCTTTGAGGCCAGGAGAGTGAGGTCGGAATTCTGAGAACAAAAGCTATACTTGGGCTCAGGGCAAGGGTACGGCAGGTACCCCCTGCAGATCTGAACCAATATCTCATCCATTTCAAGTCAGGGAGAGAATTAGACTTTGGCTTAGGTTGGAGTGTCTGTGCCTGACGGCCCCTTCATGAAGGGAGCGGGAATCTCGTGTCCATGGAGTTTTTCCCACGTGGGAGTTGTGGGTTGCCCCCTTCAAGAATTCCTTCTGCGGGACAATTGAGACCTTTGGGCAGCTCCAGGACATCCCATATGGAATGACTCCAGAGCACCGTTCGAGGGAGGATGCCTTGGAAGCCAGCCTCGCATTCCAATTGTCTCCTAGCAACAAGCCAGTTTAGATCTGATGGCTCTGCGGGAGCAACCGGGGTGGCTGACTTGATATGGACTTTCCTGAGGATGAGTCCTAATGTGTGTTTGTGTCCATGGGGCCTTGGAATGGGGCCGTGGCACCAGGACCCTGAAGTATTCTCCTAAGCTTTTGACATAGCTCGATGCACATGTTTCCTTGTGGAGACGAGATTTGTTCTGATTGCTGCCTCAGGAAAACCCCTATGCTGGTATTGGAATCCAGGCTTTTGAGGAGACATGCCTGTAACCAAAGCAATGGATCCGATATGGCCAGGGTCCTATCTGGTTCAATCTTCTTCTCTGCAGACATCCATCTATGGTATGAGTGGAGGTTGATGCTCAGCTGCTATCAGACCGCGCTTGTTTGTCACGGGAGACCTGCACTATTGGGATGGCCTCAGGGATTTGGAGGGTTCTCCTAATTTTACGGTTTTGGACAATGGAATGGGCAGAGTTCCCATGGATTGGGTAGGCACAGTCCTTATGTGTGGCTCCAGGGACCGCAGCGTGGAGGGTGTGTGGCCCAGGACTTTGAGGACAGAAGTCTGAAAACATAAACTCAGCTTAGGTTTGGAGACATAGGTATGGCAGGCCCGATCTATAAACCATGAGAAGAACTCTTCAGGATATGAAGAAAGAGCGAGTCTGAGGTGCCTGTTCAGTCTTTTGTCTCTAGATTCGGTATCAGCGATGGCCGTGGATTGTCTGGGAAACCTCATGGGCCATTGACGAATCTTCCTCTCTGTGGAATTGGCCCAATCCCAATTCTTTTTCGTCAATCTGTGGAATGGGAGGTCTCCTTTCAGGTTGGTTACCTTAGGTGTCCCGCCAAAAGAGGAATTCCAAAGAAGAGCCCTGTGGAAAAGCGAAGGGACAACCCGAACTATGGGTAAAATTTGGGGCCTAGGGGCATGGCAAGCTCAATATGCTGTCTCTTCATCCAGCCACTGAGAGGCCTTACCTGAGGACTGGGATCAGGCTGAGGGTCACAATGTGTGTTTGTGACCAATGTGGCCCATAAACATGGGCGGGGCCTCATGGGCCACACTGGTTTCAACTACACTGAACATTGGAAAACATGCCAACCACATGGTTTCTAGCCACGGGGAAGGAGTTGTTATTTCTGCATCACCTACAAGCCTGGGCAGTGATTGGAGATAAGGTCTAGGTTCTGAAACTTGAGAATCGAGGTTGGGAAGAGATGACGACCTAAGGACATGGCTCGTCCGGCGTGCTCAGTGTTCGACCAGCTTTCTGGGTGGGGCCAGGAAGTCCAGGCTCAGGCTGTGTAGAAAGGGCAATAGTGCCCAGGTCAGCCTTTATATTTGGGGTACAGTCGAATGGCGTGCAGGTTGATCCTCATTTGGAGTTTCTGGGTAGCCCCACAGGGCAATGTTTTTCTTCCTGAAGGCTGGAAGAGTGCTGCATTATAGTTCTGGTTTGCAAACTGGAGGCTTGTGGGCCAGTAGTCTGAAGACGGAAATCTGAGAACACAAGCTAGGCTTAGGTTTCTGGGTGAGGACAAGGCAGGAACAATCTACAGACCTGAATCGAGATCTCGTGCTTCTGAAGTCAGGGCGAGGATCAGAAGATCGCTCAGGTTGGTGTTTCTGTCCCTGATGGCCCCTTCATGAAGGGGCGGGGGGGTCAAGAGGCCGTGGGGATTTTCCCACGATGTTAGTTGTGAGAATCTCCAAACTGCAAAGATTCTTGTGCAGGACAATTGAGACATGTTGGTTGGCTCCAGGCCAACGATTCCGAGCAGGGTTCTAAGGATGGATGCCTGGGTAGCCCACCTTGCATTCCAATTGTGTCCTAGCAACAAGACAGGTTATATCTGCTGGATCTGGGCGAGCAATCTGGATCTGAGTTGAAATGGACTCTCCTGTGGATGGATCCTAATATGTTTTTGTGTCTATGGAGACCTTGGAATGAAGCGGTGGCACTGGGGTACTGAAGGGTTTTTTCAAACAGAGGCTTTGACACAGCTCCAACGTGCAAGTTTCCCATATGTAGATGAGATTTTTTATGACGGATGAGTCAGGAAACAGCCATATGCTGGTATTGAAATCCAGGCCTCTGAGGAGAGATGACTGGATACCACAACAATGAATCTGAATAGTGCCTAGGGGCCTGTTCGTACCTTTTTACCTCTGGGAACATCAGTCTATGCGTCTGAGTGCATGTAGGTTCTCAGATGGGCTTAGATTGCCCGAGTTTGTCCTGGGAAGCCACCACTATTGGGATTGCCTCAGAAAGTTTGCAGGTTTATCCTATTAGTAGGGTTGTGGCCATTGGAATGGGCACATACAATTCCCTTGGAGAGGGCAAGTACAGTCCTCAGGTTTGGCTCCAGGGGCCTGAGCCTGTAGGGTGTGTAGGCAGAGCTGTTTGGACAGTCGTCTGAAAACACAAACGCGGCTTATGTTTCAGGTCATAGGTATGGCAGGATTGATCTACAGACCATGAGGAGAACTCTTCGGGATATGAATAAGGGGCTAGTGTGAGGCTCGTGCTCAAGTTTTTGTCTCTGGATATCGTGTCACTCATGGTCGTGAAATTCCCTGGTGACTTCATGGGAAATGGACGAGTCTTACACTCTGGGGGTTTGGCCCCGTCCAAAGAGTTTGGGGTCATTCTGTGGGATGGAAGAAGTCCGTTTTGTTGTTGTTGTTGATTTGCCATGTTTTGTTTTTTAACCTCAGGTGTCCCACCAAATGAGGGATTCCAGAGTAGAGCCCTGGGGAGGGCCGAACGGACAACTAGAAATCTGGTTAAAAATTGTGGCCTAGGGATATGTCAAGCCCATTATGACATCTAATGGTCGAGCCACTGAGAGGACTTACTAGAGGACAGGACTCACGCTGAGGGTCACAATGCGTGTTTATGCCCACTTCGCAAACAAGAATGGGCAGGGCCTCATGGTGAATCCTGGTTTCTCCTACACTGAACGTTGGACAACATGCCAACCACAAGGTTTCTTGCCATGGGTAAGGAAGAGTTCTGATTTCTGCATCACAGGCACCCCTGGGCAGTGATTGGAGATAAGGTCTAGGTACTGAAGCCTAAAAACTGAGGTAGGGAAGAGATGATGACCTAAGGCCATGGCGGTTCTGATGTGCTCAGTGTGCGGTCAGCTGTCTGGGTGTTGGTCAGGAGGTCCGAGCTCAGGTTGTGTCAGACAGTGCATTAGTGCCCAGGTTAGACTATATAATTTGGGTACAGTCGAGTGCCATGTAGATTTATCCTCATATAAGTTGTCTGGGCAGCTCATTAGGCAAAATTTGTTTTTAGAGCGCAGGCAGAGTGCTTCATTGTCAGTCCGGAATTGCTAAACTTGAGGGCTTCGTGTAGAGGAGTGTGAGGACGGAAGTCTGAGAACACAAGCTAGACTTGGGTTTCAGGGCGAGGACACGGCAGGTACCACTGTAGATCTGAAACAATATCTCATGCATCTGAAGTCAGGGCGAGGATCAGACGTTGGCTCAGTTTGGAGTTTCTGTGCATGACGGACCCTTCATGAAGGGAGCGGAATCTCAAGACCATGGAGTTTTTCCCACGTTGGGAGTTGTGGGATGCCCCCATCAAGGATTCCTTCTGCGGGACAATTGAGACCTGTTGGGCAGCTTCAGGACATCCCATATGGAATGACTCCAGAGCACTGTTCGAGGTTGGATGCCTGGGAAGCCGGCCTCGCATTCCAAATGTCTCCCAGCAACAAGACAGTTTAGATCTGATGGCTCTGCGGGAGCAACCGGGGTGGCTGACTTGAAATGGACTTTCCTGAGGATGGTTCCTAATGTGTGTTTGTGTCCATGAGGGCCTTAAAAAGGGGCGGTGGCACCGGGAACCCTGAAGTATTCTCCTAAGCTTTTGACATAGCTCGGTGCACAAGGTTCCTTGTGGAGACGAGATTTGTTTTGATGGGTGCCTCAGGAATACTTCTATGCTGGTATTGGAATCCAGGCTTTTGAGGAGACATGCCTGTAATCCAAAGCAAAATATCCGATTATGGCCTAGGGTCCTGTCTGGTTCAATCTTCTTCTCAGGGACATCCATCTATGGCATGAGTGGAGGTAGATGCTCAGCAGGTATCAGACTGCCCTTGTTTGTCCCGGGCGACCTGCACTATTGGGATGGCCTCAGGGATTTGTAGGGTTCTCCAAATTTTACTGTTTTGGACAATGGCATCGGCAGAATTCCCATGGATTGGGTTGGCACAGTCCTAATGTGTGACTCCAGGGGCCCCAGCCTGGAGGGTGTGTGGCCCAGGACTTTGAGGACAGAAGTCTGAAAACACAAACTCAGCTTAGGTTTGGGGACGTAGGTATGGCAGGCCCGATCTATAAACCATGAGAAGAACTCTTCCGGATATGAAGAGAGAGCGAGTCTGAGGCGCTTGCTGAGGCTTTTGTCTCTGGATTTTGTATCAGAGATGGCCGTGGAATGTCGGGGAGGACTCATGGGCCATGGACGAATTTTCCTCTCTGTGGATGTGGCCCGATCCCAATTGTTTTTCGTCAATCTGTGGAATGGGAGGACTCCTTTCAGGTTTGTTACCTCAGGTGTCCCGCCAAAAGAGTAATTCCAAAGAAGAGCCTTGGGGAAAAGTGAAGGGAGAACCCGAACTATGGGTAAAATTTGGGGCCTAGGGGCATGGCAAGCCCAATATGCTGTCTCTTCATCCAGCCACTGAGAGGCCTTACCTGAGGCCTGGGATCAGGCTGAGGGACACAATGTGTGTTTGTGACCAATGTGGCACATAAACATGGGCGGGGCCTCACGGGCCACACTGGTTTCAACTACACTGAACGTTGGAAAACATGCCAACCACTAGGTTTCTTGCCAAGGCGAAGGAGAAGTTCTGATTCTTGCATCACGTTTACTCCTGAACAGTGAGTGGAGATAAGGTCTAGGTTCTGAAGGTGAAAACTGAGGTTGGGTAGAGATGATGGCCTAAAGCCATTGTGGGTGTGATATGCTCTGTGTATGGCCAGCTGTCTGGGTGTTGGACTGGAGGTCTGCCCTCAGGCTGTGTCAGACAGGGCTTTAGTGCACAGGCTAGACTGTATAATTGGGGTATGGTCGAGTGGCATGCAGGTTGTTACTCATTTGGCGTTTCTGGTTAGCCCTATAGGGCAACATTTTTCTTCTGGAGGGCAGGCAGAGTGCTGCATTGTGTCTCCAGAATTGCCAAACTGGAGGGGTGTGGCCAGGATTGTGAGGAAGGAAGTCTGAAAACACAAGCTAGCACGAGTTTTGGGGCCAAGAGCATGGCAGGCCCACTCTGCAGAGGCTGAATCGAGATCTCCTGCAGGTGAGGTCAGGGCGAGTATCAGATGTTGCCTCAAGCTGCAGTTTGTGTCCATGACGGCCCTTACATGAAGGGGGTGGGGGCGTCATGAGGCCAGGGAGGTTTCCCTACGCTGGGAGTTGTGAGCTGAAACTTCCTTGGCCTCATGAGGCCCCCGCTTCATGAAGGTGCCATCATGGACACATACTCCAGCCTCAGCCAACGTCTGATCCTCAGCCTGACTTCAGATGCAGGAGATTTTGATTCAGCCTCTGCAGAATGGGCCTGCTCTGCCCTTGGCTCCAATCCTCACCGTAGCTTGTGTTTTCAGACTTCCGTCCTCTCACTCCAGGCCCACAAGCCCTCCCTACTGGGAATTCTGGGGCCACAATGAAGCACTGTGCCTGCCTCCCAGGAGAAAATCATTGTCTATGGCGCTGCCCAGAAACCCCAAATGAGGATCAAACTGCTTGGCCCTCGGCAACACCCCAATTGCATAGGCTACCTTAAACACTGATGCTCTGAGGCAAATAGCCTGAGCCCAGACCTTCCAACAGACACCGACACAGCTGGCTGCACACCCAGCACATTGGAACCGCCACTGCCTTAAGCCACCATCTATTCCCAACCTGGGTTTTCAGTCATCGGAACCTAGACCTTATCTCCAATCCCTGCTCAGGGGGGACCCCCTCTGATGCACACAAGTCAGAACCCCTCCTACCCCATGGCAAGAAACCTTGCTGCTGGCAGTGAGTCAAACCTTCAGTGTTGGAGAAAACGGCATGACCCATGAGGCCA
Organism: Mustela nivalis; assembly: GCF_964662115.1. Classification (NCBI taxonomy): domain Eukaryota; kingdom Metazoa; phylum Chordata; class Mammalia; order Carnivora; family Mustelidae; genus Mustela; species Mustela nivalis. The sequence continues at coordinate 286,205 of NW_028136163.1, forward strand.
CGCACTTGCGTGAGGGCCGCCTTGGGCACAAACACACATTGTGACCCTCAGCGTGAGTACCTTATTCAAGTAACGCCTCTCAGTGACTGGACCAAGAGCCCTCATATGTGGTTTGCCATGCCCATAGGCACCCAGGACTAACTAGATGGTGTGTATTCCAGTTGAGGGAACCCACTGCTGTGCTCTAGAGTCCCTCTCCTGGGGGGTCCCCTGTGGCAGAAAACAGTACTCTTCATTCCCACAGAATGAACACAAACACTTGGGAGCTTGGACAATCCCCCGAGAGGAAGGCTCTTCCTCGGCCTCTGAGACAACCCCTACCCTGACCGGACACTGTAAATCCTGAGTGACTGCCTCCCACTTGCCCTACTTTGATTTCCAGAGGATCTCCCCTCACGGACTGGAGATCAGTCCTGCCATTACCTTGGCCACTAGCTGAGCCAAGTTTGCTTTTTCAGACATCTGTCCCCACAGCCTTGGCAAACACAGCCTCTAGGCTGGGTCCTCTGGAGCCATACCACGGGACCGTGCCTGCTCTCTCCGGGGAAACTGTGTCCATTCCTTTGGACACACACCTCCAGAATATGAGAAACCTCAAGGCCCCCGAGGACATCCCACTACTGGGAGGCTCCCTGGACACACAGGGGCATTCGGACACAAGCTGAGCAGCTACCTCCACGAAGGCATGCAAACAGATGTCAACAGAGATAGAAGGTTGAGCCGGACAGGCCCTTAGGCCATAATCCAAACTCTTGCTTTGGGTTCCAGGTGTTACTCCTCAGAGGCTTTGGTTCGAAGAACAGGATATGGGGCTTTCCTGAGGCACTGAACAGAACTCCTCTCGTCTCCAGATGGGAAGCTTCCTTGTTGGAGCTGTGTCAAACACCTCAGTTTGGAAAACCCTGCAGAGTTCCTGAGCCACCTCCACATTCCAAGGTCTCCCAGGCCACCAAGCCTCAGTAGGACTCATCTTCAGGAGAGTCCATTTCAACTCTCCCCTCTGGTTAGCTCACCCAGGAGCCTGCAGATTGAGCCAGCCTTGTCCTGACTAAAGAGTGGGAATATGAGGAGGCGTTCCCAGGCATCCATGCTTAGACATCTGCTCTCGAGTCTTTCCGTATGGGGCCTCCTGGAACCATCCAGTAGGACTCGACTGTCGTGCAGAAGGAAACATTGAGGTTTGGAGTAGTTCACAAATCCCATCGTAGACAAACCTCCCTGGCTTCATGAAGCCCCCACACCCTTCAGAAAGAGGCCATGCTGGACAAAAACTCTAGCCTGAGGAACGTCTCATAGTTGACATGACATCAGTGCAAGAGATCTTGATTCAGCCTCTGCAGACTGGCCCTGCCTTGCCCTCGGTCCCAAACCTCATGCTAGCTTGTGTTTTCAGACTTCCTTCCTCACACTCCTGGCAAACAAGCCCTCCGGATTAGGAACTCCAGAACCACAACCCAGCCCAGTGTCTGCCCAAAGGAAGAAAAACGTTTCCCTGTGGGGCTCTCCAGAAAACCCAGATGAGGATCAACCTGCTCGGGCCTCGACGGTCCCCGAACTGGATAGGATGCTCTGGGCACTCATGCTCTGTCTGACACAGCCTGAAGCCAGACGTCCAGACAGACAAGGAGACAGATGGCCGCACACCCAGCACTTCGGACACGCCATGGTCATATGCCGTCACCTCTTCCTAACCTTGGTTTTCAGATATCTGAACCTAGACATTATATCAATTCTCCACACAGCTGGGTATAGCAAGCACAAAACAGAACTCCTCCTTCCCCATGGCTGTCAAGCTTGCTCTTGGCATGGAGTCACACCTTCAGGGTGGGAGAAACCTTCATGGCCCCTGATGCCACGCCCAAACTTGAGTGCTGCTTGGGCACAAATTCACACTGTGCCCTCAGTATGAGCCCCATGTCAAAGAAAGGCCTGTCAGGGCCTGGACCAAGTGCCCGCATATGGGGCTTGCCAAGCCCCTATGCACCCAATCCTCACCAGTGTTTGAGTTTTCCAGTCGCCCCGCCCGTACCTGGGGCTCTGTTCTGGAATCCCAGTCTGGGAGAGACCCATGAGCCAGACAACACGACTCCACCCTTCCCACAAAATGAACCCAAACTCTTGGGAGCTGGGACAAATCCCCAGAGGGGGATACTCGTCCAGAGTCCCTGAGGCCACCCCTCCAATCCACGGCTATCCAGGACACAATATTCAGAGACAAAAGCCTGAAGGAAAGCCACCCACTCGCCCTTGTTTCAGAGGCCCAGGAGCTCCCTCTTGGGCTGTACCTCCTGCCTGCCATACCCTAGGCGCCACTCATAAGCTGACTTTGTGTTTTCAGACTTCTGTGCCCACAACCTGTACCCACACACCTCCAGGCTAGGGCCTCTGGAGCCACAGCGAATGATTGTGCCTGCCCTCTCCAAAAAAAGTGTGCCCAATCCATTGACCACAAACCTACAGGTTAGGGAAAAGCTCCAAGGCCCTGAGGCCATCAATAGTGTAGGCCACCCTGGACTAAGAGGGGCTCTCTGACACCAGCGGAGCAACTATCTCCACTTAGACTCTCAGACAGTGTCCCCAGAGACAGAAGGTTGAAATGGACAGGCCCCCAGGCCCTAATCTGAACCTTAGCTTTGGTTTCCATGTGTCCGTCCTCAGAGGACTGTTTTCATAGACCAGCACATGGGGCTTTTCCGAGGCACCAAACCAAACCTCTCTCTCCACATGGGAAGCTTTCTTACTGGGGATGTATCAAACCCTTCAGGTAGGAGAGTTCCACAGGGCCACTGAACAACCAGCACATTCCAAGGTCTCCATGGACCCAAACGCACATTATGACGCAACCTCAGGAGAGGCCATTTCAACTCAGCCCCCTGGGTAGCGTGCCCCAGAGGCAGCAGGTCATACATATCTTTTCGCTAATGGCCAATGGGAATGCGAGGCATGCTGTACAGGGATCCATCCTTCGAACCCTGCTCTCCAGTCCTTCCATATGGTATGTCCTGGAGCCATGCAACAGGACTCGAATGTCCCACAGAAGGAAACCTTGTTGTTTGGGACAACCTCCAAACTCAGCGTGGGAAAACTTCCTTGGCCTCATGAGGCCCCCGCTTCATTAAGGTGCCATCATGGACACATACTCCAGCCTCAGCCAACGTCTGATCCTCAGCCTGGCTTCAGATGCAGGAGATTTTGATTCAGCCTCTGCAGAGTGGGTCTGATCTGCCCTTGGCTCCAATCCTCACCCTAGCTTGTTATTTCAGACTTCTGTCCTCTCACTCCTGGCCCACAAGCCCTCCCTACTGGGAATTCTGGGGCCACAAAGAAGCACTCTGCCTGCCTCCCAGGAGAAAAACATTGTCTATGGTGCTGCCCAGAAACCCCAAATGAGGATCAAACTTCTTGGCCCTCGGCAACACCCCAATTGCATAGGCTACCTTAAACACTGATGCTCTGAGGCAAATAGCCTGAGCCCAGACCTTCCAACAGACACCGACACAGCTGGCTGCACACCCAGCACATTGGACCCGCCACTGCCTTAGGCCACCATCCATTCCCAACCTGGGTTTTCAGTCATCGGAACCTAGACCTTATCTCCAATCCCTGCACAGAGGGGAACCTGATGCACAAGTCAGAACCCCTCCTTCCCCATGGCAAGAAAACTTGCTGCTGGCAGTGAGTCAAACCTTCAGTGTAGGAGAAAACGGCATGGCCCGTGAGGCAACGCCAAAGCGTTAGGGCCGCCTTGGGCACAAACACACATTGTGACCCTCAGCGTGAGTACCTTATTCAAGTAACGCCTCTCAGTGACTGGACCAAGAGCCCGCATATGTGGCTTGCCATGCCCATAGGAACCCAGGATTAACCAGATGGTGTGTATTCCAGTTGAGGGAACCCACTGCTGTGCTCTAGAGTCCCTCTCCTGGGGGGTCCCCTGTGGCAGAAAACAGTACTCTTCCCTTCCCACAGAATGAATCCAAACACTTGGGAGCTTGCACAATCCCCCGATAGGAAGGCTCTTCCTCGGCCTCTGAGACAACCCCTACCCTGACCGGACACTGTGAACGCAAAACCCAGAGACAAATCCTGAGTGACTGCCTCCCACCTGCCCTCCTTTGATATCCAGAGGATCTCTCCTCACGGACTGGAGATCAGTCCTGCCATTACCTTGGCCACTAGCTGAGCCAAGTTTGCTTTTTCAGACATCTGTCCCCACAGCCCTGGCAAACACAGCCTCTAGGCTGGGTCCTCTGGAGCAATACCACAGGACCGTGTCTGCTCTCTCCTGGGAAACTGTGTCCATTCCTTTGGACACACACCTCCAGAATATGAGAAACCTCAAGGCCCCCGAGGACATCCCCCTACTGGGAGGCTCCCTGGACACACAGGGTCATTCGGACACAAGCCGAGCAGCTACCTCCACGAAGGCATGCACACAGATGTCAACAGAGATAGAAGGTTGAGCCGGACAGGCCCTTAGGCCATAATCTCAACTCTTGCTTTGGTTTCCAGGTGTTACTCCTCAGAGGCTTTGGTTCGTAGAAGAGGATATGGGGCTTTCCTGAGGCACTGAACAGAACTCCTCTCGTCTTCACATGGGAAGCTTCCTTGTTGATGCTGTGTCAAACACCTCAGTTTGGAAAACCCTGCAGAGTCCCTGAGCCACCTCCACATTCCAAGGTCTCCCAGGCCACCAAGCCACAGTAGGACTCATCTTCAGGAGAGTCCATTTCAACTCTCCCCTCTGGGTAGCTCACCCAGGAGCCTGCAGATTGAGCCTGCCTTGTCCTGACTAAAGAGTGGGTATATGAGGTGGTGTTCCCAGGAATCCATGCTTAGAAACCTGTTCTCAAGTCTTTCCGTATGGGGCCACCTGGAACCATCCAGTAGGACTCGAATGTCGTGCAGAAGGAAAGCTTGAGGTTTGGAGTAGTTCACAAATCCCATCGTAGGCAAACCTCCCTGTCTTCATGAAGCCCCCACACCCTTCAAGAAGAGGCCATGCTGGACAAATCTCTAGCCTGAGGAACGTCTCATAGTTGACCTGACCTCAGTGCAGGAGATCTCGTTTCAGCCTCCGCAGAGTGGCCCTGCCATGCCCTCGGTCCCAAACCTCATGCTAGCTTTTGTTTTCAGACTTCCTTCCTCACACTCCTGGCAAACAAGCCCTACGGACTAGGAACTCCAGAACCACAACCCAGCCCAGTGTCTGCCCAACAGAAGAAAAACGCTTCCCTATGGGGCTCTCCAGAAAACCCAGATGATGATCAAACTGCTCGGGCCTCGACGGTCCCCGAAGTGGATATGCTGCTCTGGGCACTCATGCTCTGTCTGACACAGCCTGAAGCCAGACGTCCAGACAGACAAAGAGACAGCTGGCCGCACACCCAGCACTTCGGACACGCCATGGTCTTATGCCGTCACCTCTTCCTAACCTTGGTTTTCAGATATCTGAACCTAGACATTATATCAATTCTCCACACAGCTGGGTATCGCAAGCACAAAACAGAACTCCTCCTTCCCCATGGCTGTCAAGCTTGCTCTTGGCATGGAGTCACACCTTCAGGGTGGGAGAAACCTTCATGGCCCCTGAAGCCACGCCCAAACTTGAGTGCTGCTTGGGCACAAATTCACACTGTGACCCTAAGCATGAGCCCCATGTCAAAGAAAGGCCTGTCAGGACCTGGACCAAGAGCCCGCATATGGGGCTTGCCAAGCCCCTATGCACCCAATCCTCACCAGTGTTTGAGTTTTCCAGTCGCCCCACCTGTACCTGGGCTCTGCTCTGGAATCCCTTTCTTGGAGAGACACATGAGCCAGACAACAAGACTCCACCCTTCCCTCAAAATGACCCCAAACTCATGAGGCCCCCGCTTCATGAAGGTGCCATCATGGACACATACTCCATCCTCAACCAACTTCTGATCCTCAGCCTGACTTCAGATGCAGGAGATTTTGATTCAGCCTCTGCCGATTGGGCCTGCTCTGCCCTTGGCTCCAATCCTCACACTTGCTTGTGTTTTCAGACTTCCGTCCTCACACTCCTGGCCCACAATCCCTCCCTACTGGGAATTCTGGGGCCACACTGAAGCACTCTGCCTGCCTCCCAAGAGAAAAACATTGTCTATGGTGCTGCCCAGAAACCCCAAATGAGGATCAAACTGCTTGGCCCTCGGCAACACCCCAATTGCATAGGCTACCTTAAACAGTGATGCTCTGTCGCAAATAGCCTGAGCCCAGACCTTCCAACAGACACCGACACAGCTGGCTGCACACCCAGCACATTGGACCCGCCACTGCCTTAGGCCACCATCCATTCCCAACCTGGGTTTTCAGTCATCGGAACCTAGACCTTATCTCCAATCCCTGCACAGGGGGAACCTGATGCACAAGTCAGAACCCCTCCTTCCCCATGGCAAGAAACCTTGCTGCTGGCCGTGAGTCAAACCTTCAGTGTAGGAGAAAACGGCAAACCTGCCGGGCCTCATGAAGCCCCCCATATCCTTCAGGGAGAGGCCATCATGGACAAAAACTCTAGCTTGAAGCACGTCTCATAGTAGATATGACCGCAATGCAGGAGATCTTGATTCAGCCTCTGCAGAGTGGCCTGCCGTGCCCTCGGTCCCAAACCTCACGCTAGCTTGTGTTTTCAGACTTCCTTCCTCACACTCCTGGCAAACAATCCCTCCAGAGGAGGATTTGCAGAACCACAAGCCAGCCCAGTTACTGCCCACCGGTAGAAAACGTTTCCTTGTGGGGCTCTCCATAAAACCCAGATGAGGATCATCCTGCTCTTGCCTCGACGGCACTCAGACTTGATAGGCTGCTCTGGGCACTAATGCTCTGCCTTTCACAGCCTGATGCCAGACGTCCAGACAGGCAAGCAGACAGCTTGCCACACACCTAGCACTTCTGACACGCCATGGTCTTATGCCGTTATCTCTTCCTAACCTTGGTTTTCAGATATCTAAACCCAGATATTATATCAATTCCCCACACAGTTGGGCATCTGAATCACAAATCAGAACTCCTTCTTCCCCATGGCTGTAAGGCTTGCTCTTGGCATGGAGTCACACCTTCAGGGTGGGAGAAACCTTCATTTCCCCTGAAACCACGCCCAAACTTGAGTGCTGCCTTGGGCACAAATTCACTCTGTGACCCTCAGCATGAGCCCAATATCAAAGAAAGGCCTGTCAGGGCCTTGACCAAGAGCCCGCATATGAGGCGTGCCAAGCCCCTATACACCCAATCCTCACCAGTGTTTGAGTTTTCCTGTCTCCCCCCCGTTCCTGGGGCTCTGCTCTGGAATCACTTTCTTGGAGAGACACATGAGCCAGACAACAGGACTCCACCCTTCCCCCAAAATGACCCCAAACTCCTGTTAGCTGGGACAAATCCCCAGAGAGGGATACTTGTCCACAGTCACTGAGGCCACCCCCTACAATCTACGGCTATCCTGGACGCATCCAGAGACAAAAGCCTGAAGGAATCTCGCCCTTGATTCACAAGCCAAGGAGCTCACTCTCTATCTGTACATCCGGCCTGCCATACCCTCGGCGCCACTCATAAGCTGAGTTTGTGTTTTCAGACTTATGTGCCCACAGCCTGGACCCACACAACATCCAGGCTAGGGCATCTGGAGCCACAGCGAAAGATTGTGCCTGCCCTCTCCAAGGAAAGTGTGCCCAATCCATTGACCACAACCCTACAGGTTAGGGAAAAGCTCCAAGGCCCCTGAGGCCATCCTGATAGTGTAGGCTGCCCTGGACTAAAAGGGGCACTCTGACACCAGCTGAGCCATTATCACCACTTAGACTCTCAGACAGTGTCCCCAGAGACAGAAGATTGAAATGGACAGGCCCTTAGGCCCTAATATGAACCTTAGCTTTAGTTTTCATGTGTCTGTCCTCAGAGGACTGGTTTCGTATACCAGCATATTAGGTTTTTCTGAGGCTCCAAACCAAACCTCTCTCGTCTCCACATGGAGTGCTTTCTTACTGGATCTGTATCAAACCCTTCTGGTCGGAGAATTCCGCAGGGCCACAGTACAACCATCACATTCCAAGGTCTCCATGGACAGAAACACACATTATGACACATCCTCAGGAGAGGCCATTTCAACTCAGCCCGCTGGTTAGCTTGCCCCAGAGCCAGCAGATCAAACATATCTTGTCGTTAATGGCCAAAGGGAATGCGAGGCATGTTGTTCAGGGATCCATCCTTTGAACCCTCCTCTTCAGTCCTTCCGTATGGTATGTACTGGAGCCACTCAACAGGACTCGACTGTCTTGCAGAAGGAAACCTGGTGGTTTGTGGCAACCTCCAAACTCAGCGTGGGAAAATTTCGTTGGCCTCATGAGGCACCTGCTTCATGAAGGTGCTATCAAGGGCACAATCCAACCTCAGCCAACGTCTGATCCTCAGCCTGACTTCAGATGCATGAGATATCCTTTCAGCCTTTGCAGATTGTGCCTGCTCCCAACCTCACCCTATCTTTTGTTTTCAGACTCTACCCTAGCACTCCTGGCCCAAAAGCCCTCATGATTGGGAATTCTGGTTCCAGAACGAAGCACTCTGCCTGCCCCCCAAAGAAAAACATTGTCTATGGCATTGCTCAGAAACCCCAAATGAAAATCAACCTGCTCAGCCCTCGGCAACACCCCAATTGCATAGGCTACCCTAAACACTATGCTCTGTCTTACATAGCCTGAGCCCAGACCTTGTGAGAGAAATTGAGACAGTTGGCTTCACACCCAGCACATCGAACCTGCCATGGGTTAGGCCATTTCTTCCCTTCCCATTGACCTGGGTTTCTTCCTGGAGGTATATTCTGAGGCTGTGTCAGACTATGCATTTTTTCTGGAGCTTCCTATGGAATTGGGGTGGTATTAGGGGCCTTGCAATTTTCTCTTAATCTGGTGGGTTGGGAAACTGAGACAGGCTGACATTCCTTGGGAGAGCTGGCCCAGTGCTGTTGTGTGTTCCTGGAGGCCCCATCCTGGAGGGCATATGGGTCAGGACTCTGGGTCCAAAGTCTTCAGACACAAACTCGGGTAAGAGTTAAGCTCGAGGAGATGGCAGACCCAATCTGCAGACCCTGAGCGAAGCATCTCCAGATATGAAATTCGGACGTCTGGGAGGCAGGAGCACAGTCTTTTCTGTCTGACTTGTTTGTCTATGATGGCCACGAAATGGAGGGGTGGCCTCATGGGTCCATGTGAGATTCTACCTCTCTGGGAATTCTGCTCGGCACCCAAGAGTTTGGTGTATTTCCGGGGGATGGGAGGAGAGCAGTTTTATGAGTCAGGGATCCCGTCCAAACAGCCATTCCAGAGATGGGTCCTGGGTTCTGGAGCCTGGATCACCGCAACAAGGCTTAGGATTTGGGCCTAGGGTCCTGCTCTATGTTTTCCTGGTACAGCTCCCGAGTGTTCTTGTTGGAAATGGGTCTCATTCTGAGGGTCACAATGCCTGTTTTTGCCCAGATGCCCATGCTGAGTGGGTGTGACCTCATGGGCTATGCACTTGGCTCCCACTCTGAGGGTTGGACTGCCATCTCAACATTCAGTTTTCCTGCCATGGGGAAGGAGGGGTACTTTTTTATGCTTCAGGTTCCCCCATGGGCAGGAATTTGAGCTAAGTTCTGGGACAGGGGCCTGAATACCCAGTTCACTTTGAGATGAGGTCCTCGGGCCAAGGCAGGACCCACCTGCAGAAAATGAGGCCTGCTTTCTGGGTGGCTGTCAGGAGCTCGGGCTCGAGCTGTGTCAGACAGAACATTCGTGGAGAGTTCGGCCTATGATATTGGGGTGCTTTTGAGAGCTGTGCAACTGGATCCTCATGGGGGATTTTTGCACAGACCCTTTTTTCACTTCTTCTATCTGGTGAGCAGGCAGATGGCTGCATTACGGCTCCAGAATATCCAAGTTGGAGGGTTTGCAGGCGAGGAGTGTGAGGACAGAAGTATGAAAACATAAGCTACGGTTACGCTCAGTGGCGAGCACATGTCTATTCCAATGTACAGCAGTTGTTTCGAGATCTCCAGCACCTGGGCGAGGGGAAGATGTCTGCTCACGCTGGAGTTTGTATCCATGATGGCCAACAAATGGTGGGGAGGCCTCAAGAATTCTTGGAGGTTTTTCCAAGCTGGAGCTTGTGAGCTGCTCCAAATATCAAGGTGTCCTACTAAGGGACAGCAGAAGTCTTCTTACAGGGCTCCAGGGTCCCCCATATGGAAGATTCGATAGCAATGCTCTCTGAATGGAGGCCTGGGAAGCCAATCTCGTGTTACCATTGCAGCTGAGGAACAGGGTAAGCTTGAACCAATGACACTGATTCCAAGTTCCAAGTGATTTTCGTTGATGGAAGTTCTCAGTCTAACAGGTCCCAATGCTGCTTGGTGTCCAGGGAGACCTTAGAATGTGGTGGCGGCTCTCTGACCATTGAGGATTCTCTATCCTTAGGATTAGACCCAGTACCCAGGAGCCAGGTTTCCTTCTTGGGACAGGAGGTGTGCTCTTCTATGGCTCACGGACCACAGGTTGGACCATATGCTTGAATTTCCAGAACAGACCTCTAGGAAGAGAGACCTCAAAACATAAGCTAGGGTTCTGATGAGGTTTTAGGGCCATGGAAGTTTCAATCTTCGGACTAAGTGCCATTGGCCTGCATGTCATCCTGGAGGTAGGTGCTGAGGCTGTGTCAGGCTGTGCACTTTTTCCAGAGTGGCCTATGATATTGGGGTGCAGTCAGGGGCCTTGCAGTTTTCTCCTAATCTGGACCTTTTGGGAAACTGATATGGGCAGGGTTTCCTCAGGAGAGCAGGGCCAGTGATGTCATGTGTTTCTCGAGGCCCCATCCTGGAGGTCATGTGTGTCAGGACTTTGGGACCAAAGACTTTAGACACAACCTCGGATAAGAGATAGGAGTGAGGTGATGGCAGTCCGAATCTGAAGACCCTGAGGGAAGCTCCTCGGGATTTGAAATTCAGGTGGCTGGGAGGGAGGAGCACAGGCTTTTTTGTCTGGATTTTGTGTCTAGGATGGCCACTAAATGGAGGGGTGACCTCATGTGTCCATGGGATATTCTTCCACTCTGGTGATTCTGCTTGGCACCCAAGAGTTTGATTTCTTTCTGGGGAAGAGGAAAAGACTGTATTCCATCTCTGGGATCCTGTCCAAACAGGGATTCCAGAGATGGGTTCTGGGTCCAGACACTGGGAAAACTTAACCAAAGCTTCGATTTGGGATCCTGGTCCAGATACCAAGGGGGATCTTTGGAAAGGGGTCTCATTCTGAGGGTCACAATGCCTATTTGTGCCCAGCTGCCCATCCTGTGTAGGCATGGTCTCATGGACCATGCACCTGGTTCCCACTCAGGGTTGTACAGCCATCTCAACATTCAGTTTTCTGGCCATGGGGAAGGAGGAGCACTCTTTTGTGCTTCCGAGTCCCCTATGGGCAGGAATTTGAGCTAAGTCTGGGACAGGTACCTAAATATCCAGGTTGCTTCAAGATGATGGCCTCGGGCCAAGGTTGGACCCACCTGGAGGATATGGGGCCCACTATCTGGGTGGCTGACAGGAGGTCGGGGATCAGGCGGTGTCAGATAGACAATGTATGCAGAGGTCGGTCTATTATATTGGGGTGCCATTGAGGGCCGTGCAGGAGGATCCTCATGTGGGTTTCTACGAAGACCCATAGGGCACTTCTTTCTGGTGGGCAGGCAGAAAGCTGCACTGTGGCTTCAGAATTCCCAATATGAAGGTCTTGTAGGCGAGGAGTGTGAAGACAGAAGTCTGAAAACACAAGCCACGGATAAGCTCAGTGCCGACCACAGGACCATTCCATTGTGCAGTGGTTGTTTCGAGATTTCCAGCACCTGAGTATGGGCGAGGGTCAGATGTCTGCTCACGCTGGGTTTGCATCCATGATGGTCAACGAATTGTGGGGTGGCCTCAAGAATTCTTGGAGATTTTCCCAAGCAGGACCTTGTGAGCTGCTCCAAACAGCAAGGTGTCCTACTGTGGGACAGGGGAAGTCCGCTTACAAGGCTCCAGGGTCCCCCATATAGAAAGATTCGACAGCAGAGGTCTCTGAATGGGGGCCTCGGAAGTCTTCCTTGCATGACCATTGCAGCTGAGGAACATTGCAGGCTTGATCTGCTGGTTTTTGTTCAAATTTCCAAGTGATCTAAGTTGACGGATGTTCTCAGTCTAATGAGTCACAATGCTGCTTGGTGTCCAGGGAGACCTTAGAATGTGGTGGTGAGGGTGCCTGGGTGGCTCAATGGGCTAAGCCGCTGCCTTCGCCTCAGGTCATGATCTCAGGGTCCTGGGATTGAGTCCCGCATTGGGCTCTCTGCTCAGCAGGGAGCCTGCTTGTTCCTCTCTCTCTCTCTGCCTTCCTCTATGCCTACTTGTGATCTCTGTCTGTCAAATAAATAAATAAAATCTATATAAAAAAAAAAACAATGTGGTTGTGGGTCTGTGGCCATGCAGGATTCTCCTACCTGAGGGTTAGACCCAGTTCCCAGGAGCCAGGTTCCCTTCTCAGGACAGGAGGAGTTCTCTTGTATGGCTCAGGGACCACATGTCGGATCATGTCAACTACAGGCCTTGGTACTTCACCCCAGAGCCTTCAGAAAGAACCTGTCATGTTCCTCAGCTGCAATGTTCAGTGGAAGTGTGCTTTCCAGGCATCCATGTGGGAGTGCTCTGCTACCCAAACTTTCCACATGGGGGACTCTCGAGCAAACAAATCTGACTGCCCTGTCCTGTAGAAGGAAACCTGGCTGTTTGGAGCATCTCACAAGCTCAAGTGTGGGAAATCCTCTATGACCTCTTTTCAACTCCTCTCCATTTGTCGGTCATTATAGACACAAACTCCAGCTTGAGCAAACATCTGACGTCTGCGCTTACTCAGGTGCTGGATATTCGAATCAGCCGCTGCACACTGGAAATGCCATTCGCTTGTCACTGAATTTATTCATAGCTTGGGTTTACAATTCCATCCTCACCCTACTGGTCCACAAGCCCTCATGATAGGGAATTCTGCAGCCACAACACAGCATTCTGCCTTCCCAATAGAAAGAAGAAGGGCCTGGTGAGTCTGCCCAGAAACTCCACATTATGATCAATCTACTTGTCCCTTGAGGGAACCCTGAATTATAGACAGCCCTGGCCCCTAGTGTTGTGTCTGACAGAGCCTAAGCCCCGACCTCGTGTCAGCCACCTAGAAGGCGGGGCCCATATCCCGCATGTTAGACTGGCCACGGAACAGAGCCGTCATCTTTACCCATCCTTGGTATTCAGGCATGTGTCCCCAGACCTTTCCTGGAATCCCTACCAATGAGGGAACCTGAATCACAATAGAGAAATCCTCATTCCCCATGGCAGGATTCCTGTAAGTTCGGAAGGGTGTCCAACACTCAGAGTGTTAGCCTACTGAATGGCCATTGAGACCACCCCCATTCCTGAGGGCCACGGTATGCAAAAGCTTGCATAGTGACCCTCAACCTGAGCATGCTTTCAAACAAACGCTCTCAGTTGTATCTCCAGGACTTGCATTGGAGGCCTGGTAAGCCCCTATGCCCAAATCATAACCCTTGGTGGGTATTTCCAGGTGCCCAGAGCCAGAGCACTTCTCTGCAATCCCTGTTATGGGACACCCTTAATATGGAAAACAGAACTCTTTCCTCTCTGAGAAAGCCACCACATTATAAGGAGCCGCCAGGATACTTGAGAGGAAATATCACCCATGGACACCTGAGACAACACCTGCATTCTTAGTCCATCGTGGATACACAATCCAGATAAAAAAGACTGTGCTACCTCCTTTGAGGCATGCGATTTACATTTCACACGGAGCTTCCCTCCAGGAGTATGCATTGGGCCTACAATCACTTCGCCACTAAACCTAACCCGCATTTGTGTTTGCAGACTTCCCTCCCAAAACCATGGCTCTCATGCCCTCCAGCATGGGGTCTCTGGAGCCACACCACAGGACTGTGCCCACCATTGCCAAGGAAACTGTGCCCATCAAATTGCCCTATCTTTCCAGATTAGGAGAAACCTGCAAGGCCCCTGAGCCCACCCCAATACTGGTTGCCACTCTGTACACAAATGCACAGTCTGGAACACCCTGATCACCTACATCTAGGCAGACTTTGAAGTCAATGATACTGAGTCAGAGGATTGAACCTGACATTCCTTTAGGATTTTATTGGAACCCTAGATTAAATTTTCAGGCATCTATCCTCAGAGGCCTGTTCTGCAATACCAAATTATGATACATTTGGTCCGTTAGCCCCACATCAGAACATCTCTGGTCCGAGAAGGAAACCGTGCCCTTTGACCAGTGTCAAACCCTCAGGGTAGATGAATCCTACATGGTCCCTTAGCCACCAGCACACTGTAAGGTCTCCATGGTAACAAACCTGCATTATGACCCATCTTCATGAGACTTCATGTCAACTCCAGGCCTTGGTAATTCGCCCAAGAGCCACCAGAACGAATTGGCCATGTTTCTCAGCTGCAATTTTAATGGAGGTGTGCTTTTCAGGCATCCACGTGGGAGTGCTCTGCTACCCAAACTTTCCACATGGGGGACCCTGGAGCAAATAAACCAGTCTCCCCCTGTGTGGTAGAAGGAAACTTTGCTGTTTGAAGCATCTCACAAGCCCCAGCATGTGAAATCCTCCATGGCCTCTTGACTCCACCCCTCCATTCATCGGTCATCATAGACATAAACTCCAGCATGAGGAAATGTCTGACTTTCACCTTTACTCAGGTGCTGGATATCTGGAATCAGACACTGCACAATGGAACTGCCTTTTGCTTGGCACTGAATTGAACCTTAGCTTGAGTTTACAATTCCATCCTCACCCTACTGGTCCCCAAGCCCGCTTGATAGGGAATTCTGGGGCCACAACGCAGCTTTTTGCCTTCCCCTTAGAAAGAAGAAGGGCATGGTGATTCTGCCCAGAAACTCTGCATGAGGATCAATCTGCTCAGCCCTTGAGGGATCCCTGATTCATACTCAGCCCTGACCACTAGTTCTGTTTCTGACAGAGCCTGAGTGCTCAATTCATGTCAGCTACTCAGAGAGTCAGGCATGTGAGACTGGCCATGTCTCAGGTCCCTCATCTCTACCCATCCTTGGTATTCAGGCATCTGTCCCCAGACATTTGCTAGAATACCTGCTAATGGGGGAACCTGAGGCACAATAGAGAATTCTTCCTTTTCCATGGCAGGAATCCTGGTAGTTGGGATGGGTGTCCTACATTAAAGTGGTAGCCAGCTGCATGGCCAAGGAGACAACTCCCACTCATAAGGGCTGCCCTAATCACATCAGGCATTGTGACACTCAGACTAGCATGCTTTCAAACAAACGCTCTCAGTTGTACCTCCAAGTCACACATTGTAGGCCTGGTACTCCCCTAGGCCCAAATCCTAATCCTGGTGGGATTTTCCAAGCACCCAGACTCACAGCCCTTCTCTGGAATCCCTTTTTGGGGAACATCTAAGATTGAAAACAGCACTCTTCCATTCAAACGAGAAAGCCACCATACTATTGGGAGCTTCCAGGATCCGTAGAGAGGAAAATACTCTCATGGAAACATTAGAACACACCTGCATTCCAAGGCTATCATGGACACACAATCCAGATACAAAAGCCAGTGCTAGTGCCTTCGAGGTACGTGATTTACAGTTCCTGACGATCTGCCCTCCAGGTCTATGCATTGGGCCTACGATCACCTCGCAACTCAACCTAATCCGAGTTTGTGATTGCAGACCTCTCTCCCAAAACCATGGCTTACATGCCCTCCACGATGGAGTCTCTGGAGCCACACCACAGGACTGTGCCTGCCACCCCCAAGGAAACCGTGCCCACAAATTTGCCTAAACCTTCAAGATTAGGAGAAACCTGCAAGGCCCCAGAGCCCACCCCAATATTGGAGGCCACTCTGTACACAAAGGCACAGTCAGAAACACCCTGGTTGCCTACATATAGGCAGACACCGAAGTCAATGGTCCTGAGTCTGATGATTCAACCTGAAATTCCCCTTGGACTTCATTGGAACCCTAGATGAAGTTTTTAGGCATCTGTCCTCAGAGGCCTGTTCTGGAATACCAACTTATGATACAACATTTGGTCCGTGAGCCCCACAACAGAACATCTCCGATACCCAGAAAGAAACCGTGTTCTTCGACCGGTGTCAAACCATCAGGATAGACTAATCATACATGGCCCCTTAGCCACCAGCACATAGTAAGATTTCCGTGGTAACAAAACTGCATTGTGACCCAACTTCATTAGAATCCAGGCCTTGGTACTTTGCCCTAGAGCAACCAGAAAGAGCCTGCCATGTTCCTTAGGTGCAATGGTTAATGTAGGTGTGCTTTCCAGTATCCACATGCGAGTACTATGCTACCCAAACTTTGCACATGGGGGAACCTGGTGTAAACAAACCAGACCTCCCCTGTCCAGTAGAAGGAAACCTTATGTTTGGATCAACTCACAGGCCTCAGCGTGTAAACTGCTCCATGGCCTCTTGATGCCACCACTCCATTGGTCGGTCATCATAGACACAAACTCCAGTCTAAGCAAACATCTGACATGCACCCTTATCCCAGTGCTGGATGTCTTGAATAAACCACTGCACATTGGAACTGCCTTCCACTTGGCACTGAATTGAACCATAGCTTGTGTTTACAATTCCATCCTCACCTGACTGGTCCCTAAGCCCTCTTGATAGGGAAATCTGGGGCCACAACGCAGCATTCTGCCTTCCCCATCGAATGAAGAAATGCCTGGTGAGTCTGCCCTGAAAACCCACATGAGGATCAATCAGGTCGGCCCTCGAGTCAACACCGATTTATAGGCTGCCATGGCCACTAGTGCCGTGTCTGACAGAGCCTGAGCTCGACTGAGTTTCAGCCACTAAAGAGCAGGCCCCATATCTAGCATTTGGGATTGCCATGGCCCAAGTATGTCATCTCTACCCATCCTTGATATTCAGGCACCTGTCCCCAGACCTTGGCAGGGATCCCTGCCAATTAGGGAACTTGAAGCACAATAGAGAACTCTTCTTTCCCCATGGCAATAAACCTGGCTTTTGGGATGGGTGTTCTACCCTCAAAGGGGGAGCCAGTTACAACATCAATGACACCACACACACTCCTGAGGACTACCCTTGGCACAAACAGGCATTGTGACCCTCACCCTGAGCATGCTTTCAAAAAATCCCTCTCAGATTCACCACAATGATCCCTCATTTCAGGCCTGGTATGCCTGTAGGTTCAAATCATAAAACTTGGTGGGATTTTCGAGGTGCCCAGACCCAGAGACCATCTCTGGAATTTTTGTTTTGGTGCACCCTTCAGATGGAAAACAGCACTCATCCCTTCCCCAAAAATGTCACCAAATTATGAGGAGCCACCAGGATCCATAGAGAGGCAATGTCTCCCATGGACCCATGAGAACACACCTGCATTCCGAGGCCATCCTGGACACACAATCCGGAGAGAAAAGCCTGTGCTACTGCCTTCCATTCACCCTAATTACAGTTCCAGATGAGCTGCTCTCAAGGTATATGCATTGGGCCTGTGATCACCTCGCCACTCACCCTAATTCAAATTTGTGTTTGCAGACTTATCTACAAAAACCATGGCACACATGCCCTCCAGGATGGGGTCTCTGGATCCACACTGCAGGACTGTCCCTGCCATCCACAAGGAAACTGTTTCCATCACAGTTGCCCAAACTGTCTAGATTAGGAGAAACCTACAAGGCCTCTGGGCCTACCCCAATTTCGGCGGCCGCTCTGAACACAAATGCACAGTCTGAAATACCCTGATCTCCTACATCCAGGAACACAGCCAAGTCAATGGTCCTGAGTCAGAATAATGAACCTAACATGCCCCTAGGACGTCATTGGAACCATTGATTCGGTTTTCAGACATGTGTCCTCAGAGGCCTGTTCTAGAATGCGAACTTATGATACAACATGTGGTGGCTGGGCCACACAACAGAACATCTCCTGTCCCCAGAAGGAAACCGTGCCCTACAATCTGTGCAAAATCCCAGAGTAGTAGATTCCTGCACAACTACTAAGCCACCAGCACATTCTAAGATCTACCTGGTAACAAACCAGCTGTGTGGCCCATCTGCAAGAGATTCCATGTCAAATCAAGGACTTGGTACTTTGCTACAGAGACACCAGAATAAAGCTGCCATGTTCTTCAGTTGCAATGGTCAATGAAGTTGAACATTCCAGGCATCCATGCGGTAGAGCTCTGCTACCCAAACTTTCCACATGGGGGACCCTGGAGCAAATAAACCACACTCCACCTGTCCAGTAGAATGAAACCTTGCTATTTGGAGCGACTCATGAGTCTCAACGTGAAAATCCCTACATGGCTTCTTGACGCCACCCCTCCATTTGTCAGTGATCATAGACACAAACTCCAGTGTGAGCAAATATCCGACGTCCTCCCTTACTAAGGTGCTGGATATCTCGAAAAAGCTGCTGGACACAGGAACTGCCTTCCGCTTGGCAGTGAATTAAACTGTAGCTTGTGTTTACAATTCCTTCCTCACCCGACTGGTCCCCAAGCCTTCTTGATAGCGAATTATGGAGACACAACACAGCATTCTGCCTTCCCGATAGAAACAAGTGCCTGGTGAGTCTGGCCAGAAACCCCACATGAGGATCAATCTGCTCGGCCCTATATCGGAGGAACCCTGATTTATAGGTTGCCCTGGCCACTAGTGCTGTGTCTGACAGAGCCTGAGCCCAGACCTAGTGTCAGTCACCAGAGTTTGAGCCCCACATCTAGTATTTGGGAATGCCATGGCTCAAGTATTTCATCTCTAACCATCCTTGGTATTCAGGCACCTGTCCCCAGACCTTTGCTGGAATCCCTGATAATGGGGCATCCTGAAGCACAATAGAGAACTCCTCCTTCTTCATATCAGGAAACTTGGCTGTTAGGATGGGTGTTCAACCCTGAAAGGGGGAGTCATTTACAAGTCCAGTGAGACCACACAAACTCCTCAGGGATGCCCTGGAGGCAAACAGGCCTTGTGACCCTCAGCCTGAGCATGCTTTCAAACAATCCTTCTCTGTTGCACCACCATGAACCCGCATTGCAGGCCTAATATGCCCCTAAGCCCAAATCCTAGCACTTGTTGTGATGTCCCAGATGCCATGAACCAGAGCCCGTCTCTGGAATCCCTGTTTTGGGGCACCCATAAGGTGGAAAACATCATTCTCCCCTTCCCCGAAAAAGCCACCAAACTATGGAGAGCCACCAGGATCCATAGAGAGGAAAAGACTCCCATGGACCCATGAGACCACACCTGCATTCCAAGGCCATCCTGGACACACAATCCAGAGAGAAAAGCCTGTGCTACTGCCTTCCAGTCTCCCTAATTATAGTTCATGACGAGCTTCCCTCCAAGTCTACGCATTGGGCCTGTGATCACCTCGCCACTCACCCTAATTTGTATTTGTGTTTGCAGACTTCTCTCCCAAAACCATGGCTCACATGCCCACCAGAATGTGATCTCTGGAGCCACACCACAGAACTCTGGCTGCCAACCCCAAGGACACTGTGCATATCAGATTTGCCCAAACCTTCCAGATTAGGAGAAACCTGTGTGGCCCCTGAGCCCACACCAATATTGCCGGCCACTCGGGATGGAAATGCGCAGTCTGAAACACCCTTATCACCTACATCCAGGGAAATAGCCAAGTCAATGATCGTGAGATAGACGATTGAACCTAAAATGCCAGTAGGCTCTCAATGGAACCCCATTAGGTTTTCAGGCATCTGTCCTCAGGGGCCTGTTCTGAAATACCAATCTATGACACATCATGTGGTCTCTGAGCCACACGACAGAACATCCCCTGTCCCCAGAAGAATACCATGCTGTTCGACCTGTGCCAAACCCTCAGGGTAGGAGAATCCTGCATGGCACCTTAGCAACCAGCGCATTCTAAGTTCTCCCTGGTAACAAACAAGCATTGTGACCCATCTGCAAGAGATCCCATGTCAACTCAAGGCCTTGGCACTTTGTCCCAGAGCCACCAGAACGAATCTGCCATGTTCCTCAGCTGCAATTGTCAATGGAGGTGTGCTTTCCTGGCATCCATGCCGGAGAGCTCTTCTTCACAAACTTTCCACATGGGGAAACCTAGAGTAAACAAACCAGACTTCACCTACTCTGTACAAAGAAATGTTACTTTTTGCAGCAGTTCACAGGCCTCAGCATGTGAACTCCTCCATGGTCTCTTTATACCACCCCTCCACTTGTTGGTCATCATAGACAAAAACTCTAGTGTGAGCAAGCATCTGACATCCACCCTTATTCCTGTGCTGGATGTCTCGAGTAAACTGCTACAAATTGGAACTGCCTTCTGCTTGGCACTGAATTGAACCATAGCTTTTGTTTACAATTCCACCCAAAACTGACTGGTCCCCAAGCTCTCGTGATTGGGAAATCTGGAGCCACAACACAGCATTCTGCCTTCCCTATTGAATGAACAAATGCCTGGGAATCTTCCCAAGAAACTCCACATGAGGATCAATCTGCTCCGCCCTCGAATCTACTCTGATATAAAGGCTGCCATGGCCACTAGCGCTGTGTCTGACAGAGCCTGAGCCCCGACCGAGTTTTAGGCCTCATATCTAGCATTTGGGATTGCTATGGCCCAAGTACGTCATCTCCACCCATCCTTGGTATTCAGGCACCTATCTCGAGACCTTGCTGGAAACCCTGCCAATGGGGCAACCTGAAGCACAGAGGAACCTGACGGAAGAGAACTCATCCTTCCTCATGGCAGGACATTTGGCTGTTGGGTTGGGTGTCCAACTCTCTAAGAGGGAGCCAGATATATGACCAATGAGACCACTCCCACTCCTGAGGGCCGCCATGGGAGCAAACAGGCATTGTGAGACTCAGCCTGAGCAAGCTTTCAAACAATCCCTCTCAGTTGCACCATCATGATCCCGCATTGCAGGCCTCATACACCCCAAGGTGCAAATCCTAACCCTTGGTGGGAAGTCCCAGATGCCCAGAAAAAGAGCCTGTATCTGGAATCCCTGTTTTGGGGCACCCATAAGATGGAAAACAACACTCTTCCCTTCCCCAAAAAAGCCACCAAACTATGAGCTGCACAGATCCATAGAGAGGAAAAGTTTCCCATGGACCCATGAGACTATACCTGCATTCCGAGGCCATCCTGGACACACAATATAGAGAGAAAAGCCTGTGCTACTGCCTTCCAGTCACCCTAATTACAACTCCTGACAAGCTGCACTCCAGGTCTACTCATTGGGCCTGTGATCACCTTTCCACTAACCATAACCCACATTTGTGTTTGCAGACTTCTCTCCCAAAACCATGGCTCATATGCCCTCCAGGACAGGGTCTCTGGATCCACAACACATGACTAGGCCTGCCATCCCCAAGGAAACTGTGCCCGTCAAACCTGCCCAAACCTTCCAGTTTAGGAGAAACACGCAAGAGCCCTGAGCCCAACCCAATATTGTCGGCAGCATTTTTCCCACGGGGAAACAAGATTTGTTCTCATTGGTGCTTCAGTAACCCCCAATATGCTGGTATTGGAAACCAGAACTCTGAGGAGAGATGCCTGGAAACCAAGGCAATGGATCTGATTAGGGCCTGGGGCCTGTCTGGTTTAATCTTCTTCTCTCGGTTCATCTGTCTATGGGATTGAGTGGAGGTAGTTCCTCAGCTGGTGTCAGATTGCCCCTATTTGTCCTGGGAAGTCTACACTATTGGGATGGCCACTTTGACTTTGGAGGTTTCTCCTAATTTGCAAGTTTGTGGCCAATGAAATGGGCAGAATTCCTTTGGGGAGGGAAGGCACAATCCTGAGGTGTGGCTCTAGGGGCTCAAGCATGGAGGGTGTGTGGGTCAGAGCTGTGGGGACAGAAGTCTGAAAACAGAAACTCGTCTTACGTTTGGGGACATAGGTATGGGAGGCCCGATCTACAGACCTTGAGCAGAACTCTTCAGGATATGAACAAAGAGTGAGTGTGAGGCACTTGCTCAGGCTTTTGACTCTGGATTTTGTGTCACTGATGGCCGTGGAATGTAGGGGCGTCCTCATGGACCATGGGTGAGAGTTCCTCTATGGGGATTTGGATGATCCCAATATTTTGGGGTCATTCCGTGGGATGGGAGGAGTCCATTCTGTTTTTTTGTTTTGTTTTGTTTTGTTTTTTTTTACCTCAGGTGTGCCACTAAAGAGGGATTCCAGAGCAGAACCCTGGGAAGGGGCGACTGGACAACCCGAACTCTGTATAAGATTGGGGGCCTAAGGGCATGGCAATCCCCATATGGGGTACCTTGGTCCAGCCACTGAGAGGTCTTACTTGAGTACAGTGCTCACACTGAGGGTCACAATGCATGTTTGTGCCCAATGTAGGCATCAAGCATGGGCGGGGACTCATGGGCCATGCTTGATTCTCCTACACTGAACTATGGACAACATACGAACCACAAGGTTTCTTTCCATGGGGAAGAAGGAATTCTGATTTCTGCATCATGTTCACCCCTGGGCAGTGACTGGAGATAAGATCTAAGTTCTGAATCCAGAAAATCGAGGTTGGGATGAGATGATAACCTAAGGTCATGGAGGGTCCGATGTGCTCAGTGTGCGGTCAGCTTTCTGGGTGCTGTTCAGGAGGTATGGATTCAGGCTGTGTCAGACAGTGCATTAGTGCCCAGGTTAGACTGTATAATTTGGGTACAGTTGAGTTCCATGTAGGTTCATCCTCATTTATTGTGTCAGGGAAGCTCACTGGGGCAGGCAGAGTGCAGCATTGTGGGTCCAGAATTGCCAAACTTAAGGACGTCGGGACCAGGAGTGTGAGGACTTAAGTCTGAGATCATAAGCTAGACTTAAGTTTCAGGGCGAGGGCACGGCAGGCACCCTCTGCAGATCCGAATCAAAATCTCATTCATCTGAAGTCAGGACGAGGATCAGACTTAGGCGCAGGTTGGAGTTTCTGTCCATGATGGCCCCTTCATCAAAGGGGTGGAATCTCGAGGCCATGGAGGTTTTCCCACGTTGGGAGTTGTGGGATGCTCCAAACTGCAAGGATTCCTTCTGCGGGAAAATTGAGAACTGTTGGATGGCTCCAGGACATCCCATATGGAATGACTCCAGAGCCGGGTTCTAAGGATGGATGCCTGAGCAGACTGCCTCTTACACCAATTGTCTCCCTGCCACAAGACAGGTACGATCTGATGGCTATGCAGGAGCAATCGTGGGAGCTGAGTTGAAATGGACTCTCCTGAAGATGGGTCTTAATGTGTGTTTGTGTCCATGAGGACGTTGGAATGGGGTGGTGGCCCCAGGGCTCTAAAGGATTCTAACCGGAGATTTTGAAACAACTCGAAAGAGCAAGTTTTCCATGTGGAGACAAGATTTGTTCTAATTGGTGCCTCAGGAAACCCACATATGCTGGTATTAGAACCAGGCCTCTGAGGAGAGATACATAGAAACCACAGCAATGCATCCAATTAGGTCCTAGGAGCCTCTCTGGTTCAATCTTCTTCTCTGTCGACATCTGTCTATTTTATGAAATGGAGGTAGTTGCTCAGCTGGTGTCAGACCGCTCCTGTTTGTCCGGGCGGCCTACACTATAGGGATGGCCTCGGGGACTTTGGAGGTTTCTCCTAAATTGTATGATTATGGACAATGGCATGGGCAGAATTCCTGTGGAGTGGGCAGGCACAGACCTGATGTGTGGCTCCAAGGGCCCAGCCTTGAGGGTGTGTGGGCAAGGACTGTGGGGACAGATGTCTTAAAACACAAACTCAGCTTAGCTTTGGGGACGTAGGTATGGCAGGTCCGATTTACAGACTATGAGGAGAACTTTTTGGGATATGAATAAAGGGTGAAAGTGTGACACTTGTCAGGCTTTTGCCCCTGGATTTTGTGTCAATGATGGCTGTGGAATGTCGAGGAGTCCTCATGGGCCATGGAAGAGTCTTTCTCTCTGTGGATTTGGCCAGATCCCAATTGTTTTGGGTTAATCTGTGGGATTCAGTTTTGTTAACTAAGGTGTCCCACCAAAAGAGGGATTCCAGAGCAGAGCCCTGGACAACAAGAAATCTAACTAAAAATACGGGCCTAGGGGCATGGCAAGCCCAATATGCCTTCTAATGGTCCAGCCACTGAGAGGCCTTCATTGAGGACAGAACTCATGCTGAGGGTCACAATGCGTGTTTATGCCCTTGTGGTACTCAAGCATGGGTGGGGACTCATGGTGCATGCTTGTTTCTCCTACACTGAATGATAGTCAACATGTCAACCACATGAGTTCTTGCCATGGGGAAGTATTAATTCTGATTTCTGCATGTCATTCACCCCTGGGCAGTGATTGGAGATAAGGTCTAGGTTGTGAAGTCTGAAAACCGAGGTTGGGAAGAGATGACGACCTAAGACCATGTCGGGTCCGATATGCTCAGCGTGGAGCCAGCTGTCTGGGTGTTGGTCGGGAGGTCCAAGCTTGGGCTGTGTCAGACAGGGCATTAGTGCCCAGGGTAGATTGTATAATTGGGGTACAACTGAATGCCGTGCAGGTTGATCTTTATTTGGCATTTCTGGGTAGCCCCAAGGGCAATGTTTTTCTTCTGGAAAATGCAGAGTGCTGCATTGTGGCTCCGGAATTTCCAAAGTGGATGCCTTGTGGACGGGGAGTGTGAGAACGGAAGTCTGAGAACACATGTTAGGCGTAGGTTCTGGGCGAGGGCACGGCAGGCACCCTCTGCAGATCTGAATCGGGATATCATGAATCTGAAGTCAGGGCGAGGTTCAAACCTAGGCTTAGGTTTGAATTTCTGTCCATTCTGGCCACTTTATGAAGGGGACAGCATCTCCAGTCCATGGAGGTTTACCCACAATGGGAGTTGTGAGATGCTCCAAACAACAAGGATTCCTTCTGATCAACAATTGAGACCTTTTGTATCACTCCAGTACATACCATACAGAATGACACCAGAGCAGGGATCTTAGGATGGATGCATGGGAAGCCCTCCTCACATTGCAGTTGTCTCCTAGCAAATAGACAGGTTTGATATGCTGGCTCTGTCAGAGCAACCAAGGGGGCTGAGTTGAAATGGACTCTCCTGAGGATGGATGCTAATGTGGGTTTGTGTCCATGGAGACCTTGGAATGGGGCGTTGGTGCATGGGCCCTGAAGGATTCTCCTAACCGGAGGTTTTGAGACATCTCCAAAGGACAAGTTTCCCATGTGGAGACGAGATTTGTTCTGATTGGTGCCTCAGGAAACCCCCATATACTGTTATTGGAATATAGGCCTCTGAAGAGAGATAACTGGAAACCAAAGCAATGGCTCCGTTTAGAGCCTAGGGGCCTGTCCGGTTGAATCTTCTTCTCTGTGTACATCCATCTAAGGTATTAGTGGAGTTAGATGCTCAGCTGGTGTCAGATGGCCCTTGTTTGTCCCAGGCGGCCTACACTATTGTGAAGGCCTTGGGGACTTTGGAGGTTTCTCCTAATTTTATGATTATGGACAATGGAATGGGCAGAATTCCCGTGGAGAGGGAAGGCACAGTTTTGATGTGGCTCCAGGGGCCCCAGCCTGCAGGGTGTGTGCACCAGGACTGTGGAGACAGAAGTCTAAAACACAAACTCAGTTTAGGTTTAGGGACGTAGGTATGGCAGGCCCGATCTACAGACCGTGAGGAGAATTCTTCCAGATATGAAGAAAGAGAGATTGTGAGGCACTTGTTCAGGCTTTTGTTTCTGGATTTTGTGTCAACGATGGGCGTGGAATGTCCAGGAGGCCTCATGGGCCATGGACGAGTCTTCCGCTCTGTGGATTTGGCCCGATTCCAATTGTTTTGGGTCAAACTGTGGGATGGGAGGAGTCCTTTCAGTTTTGTTACCTCAGGTGTCCCACCAAAAGAGGGATTCCAAAGCCGAGCCCTGGGGAGGGGAGACTGGACAACCAGAAATCTGGTTAAAAATTGGGGCCTAGGGGCATGACAAGCCCAATATGCTGTCTTTTGGTCCAGCCACTGAGAGGCCTTACTTGAGAACTGGGCTCACGTTGAGGGTCAGAATGCATGTTTGTGAACGACTTGGTCCTCAAGCATCTGCAGGGCCTCATGGGCCACACTGGTTTCAACTACATTTTACGTTGGACAACATGCCACCCACAAGGTTTCTTGCCATGGGGAAGGAGTTCTGATTCCTGCATCATGTTCAACCCTGGGTGGTGACTGGAGATAAGGTTTAGGTTTTGAAGCCTGAAAACCGAGGTTGGAAAGAGATGATGACCTAAGGCCATGGCGGGTCTGATGTGCTCAGTGTGTGGCTAGCTGGGTGGGTGCGAGCCAGGAGGTTCAGTCTCAGGCTGTGCCAGAAAGGGCAGTAGTGCCCAGGGCAGCCTGTATAATTGGGGTCCAGTCAAGTGGCATGCAGGTTGATCCTCATTTGGGGAATCTGGGTAGCCCCAGAGGGCAATGTTTTTCTTCCGGAAAGCAGGCAGAGTGCTGCCTTGTAGTTCTGGAATTGCCAAACTGGAGGGCTTGTGGGCCAGGAATGTGAGAATGGAAGTTGAGAACACAAATTAGACTTACGTTTCTGGGCAAGGGCACGGCAGACACACTCTGCAGAGATGAATCAAGATGTCCTGCATCTGAAGTTAGGGCGAGGATCAGACGATCGCTCAGGTTGGAGCTTCTGTCTCTGATGGCCCCTTCATGAAGCACAGGGGGCGAAATCACGAGGCCATGGAGGTTTGCCCACGATGGGAGTTGTGAGATGCTCCAAACAGTAAAGATTCTTCTGCGGGACTATTGAGACCTGTTGGTTGGCTCCAGGACTTCCCATACAGCATAATTCTGAGAATGGTTCTAAGTATGGATGTCTGGGAAGCCTGCCTCTCATTCCAATCATCTCCTAGCGACAAGACGGGTTAGATCTGCTGGATCAGGGGGAGCAACTTAGGGGACTGAGTTGAAATGGACTCTCCTGTGGATGGGTCCTAATGTGGGTGTGTCTCCATGGAGACCTTGGAATGAGGCGCTGGCACCGGGAACCTGAAATGTCCTTCTAACCAGAGGCTTTGAGAGAGCTCCAACATGCAAGTTTCCCATGTGTAGACGAGATTTGTTCTGATGGGTGCCTCAGGAGAAGCACTCAGCTGGTATTGGAAACCAGGCTTTTGAGGAGACATGCCTGTAAACCAAAGCTATGGATCCCATTATGGCCTGGGGTCCTGTCTGGTCAATCTTCTTCTCTGGGGACATCCATCTATGGTATGAGTGGGGGTAGATGCTCAGCTGGTGTCAGACGGCCCTTTTTTGTCCCGGACAACCTACACCATTGGTATGGCCTCAGGGAATTTGGAGGTTTCTCCTAATTTGTACGGTTTTGGATAATGGAATGGGCAGAATTCCCATGGATTGGTTAGGCACAGTCCTAATGTGTGGTTCCAGGGGCCCAGCCTGGAGGGTGTGTGGCCCAGGACTTTGAGGACAGAACTCAAAAAACACAAACTCAGCTTAGGTTTGGGAACGTAGGTATGGCACGGCCGAACTACAAATCATGAGAAGAACTCTTCAGGATATGAAGAAAGAGCGAGTCTGAGGCTTTTGGTTAGGCTTTTGTCTCTGGATTTTGTATCAGCGATGGCCGTGGAATGTCGGGGAGGCTTCATGGGCCATGGACGAATCTTCCTCTCTGTGGATCTGGTCCGATCCCAATTCTTTTTCGTGAATCTGTGAGATGGGAGGACTCCTTTAAGGTTTGTTACCTGAGGTGTCCCACCAAAAGAGGAATTCCAAAGCAGAGCCCTGGGCAAGAGTGAAGGGACAACCCGAAATATGGTTAAAAATTAGGGTCTAGGGACATGGCAAGCCCAATATGCTGTTTCTTCATGCAGCCACTGAGAGGCCTTGCCTGAGTACCGGGCTCAGGCTGAGGGTCACAATGTGTGTTTGAGACCAATGTGGCCCTCAAGCATGGGCTGGGTCTCATGTGCCACACTGGTTTCAACTACACTGAAAGTTGGACATCATGCCAACCACGAGGTTTCATGCCAAGGGAACGAGTTCGGATTTCTGAAACATTTTCAAACCTGGGCAGTGATTGGAGATAAGGTCAAGGTTCTGAAGCCTGAAAACCGATGTTGGGTAGAGATGACGACCTAAGGCCATGGCGGGTCCGATGTGCTCAGTGTGCGGCCAGCTGTCTGGGTGGGGCCAGGAGTTCCAGGCTCAGGCTGTGTCAGAATGGGCAATTGTGCCCACTTCAGCCTATATATTTGGTGTACAGCCAAATGGCGTGCAGGTTGATCCTCATTTGGGGTTTCTGGGTAGCCCCAGAGGGCAATGTTCTTCTTCCAGGGAGCAGGCAGAGTGCCGCATTGTACTTCTGGATTGCCAAACTGGAGGGCTTGTGGGCCAGTAGTCTGAGGACTGAAGTCTGAGAACACAAGCTAGGCTTAGTTTTTATGGGTGAGGACATGGCAGGCACAATCTACAGACCTGAATCGAGATCTCGTGCATCTGAAGTCAGGGTGAGGATCAGACGATCTTCAGGTTGGACTTTCTGTCCCTGATGGCCCCTTCATGAAGGGGGGGAATCACGAGGCCATGGGGGTTTTCGCACGATGGGAGTTGTGAGAAGCTCCAAACTACAAAGATTCTTTTCCAGGACAATTGAGACCTGTTAGTTGGCGCCAGGCCAAGGATTCCAAGCATGGTTCTGAGGATGGATGGCTAGGTACCACACCTGGCATTCCAATTTTCTCCTAGCTACAAGAAAGGTTAGATCTGCTGGATCTGGGGGAGCAACTGAGGAGGCTGAGTTGAAATTGACTCTCCTGTGGATGGATCCTAATATGTTTTTGTGTCTATGGAGACCTTGGAATGAAGCGGTGGCACTGGGGTCCTGAAGGGTTTTTTCAAACAGAGGCTTTGACACAGCTCCAACGTGCAAGTTTCCCATATGTAGATGAGATTTTTTATGACGGATGAGTCAGGAAACAGCCATATGCTGTTATTGAAATCGAGGCCTCTGAGGAGAGATGACTAGATACCACAACAATGAATCCGAATAGTGCCTAGGGGCCTGTTCGTACCTTTTTACCTCTGGGAACATCAGTCTATGCGTCTGAGTGCATGTAGGTTCTAAGTTGGGCTCAGATTGCCCAAGTTTGTCCTGGGAAGCCACCACTATTGGGATGGCCTCAGGGAGTTTGCAGGTTTATCCTATTAGTAGGGTTGTGGCCATTGGAATGGGCACATACAATTCCCTTGGAGAGGGCAAGTACAGTCCTCAGGTTTGGCTCCAGGGGCCTGAGCCTGTAGGGTGTGTAGGCAGAGCTGTTTGGACAGTCGTCTGAAAACACAAACGTGGCTTATGTTTCAGGTCATAGGTATGGCAGGATTGATCTACAGACCATGAGGAGAACTCTTCGGGATATGAATAAGGGGCTAGTGTGAGGCTCGTACTCAAGTTTTTGTCTCTGGATATCGTGTCACTCATGGTCGTGAAATTCCCTGGTGACTTCATGGGAAATGGACGAGTCTTACACTCTGGGGGTTTGGCCCCGTCCAAAGAGTTTGGGGTCATTCTGTGGGATGGAAGAAGTCCGTTTTGTTGTTGTTGTTGATTTGCCATGTTTTGTTTTTTAACCTCAGGTGTCCCACCAAATGAGGGATTCCAGAGTAGAGACCTAGGGAGGGCCGAACGGACAACCAGAAATCTGGTTAAAAATTGTGGCCTAGGGACATGTCAAGCCCATTATGACATCTAATGGTCGAGCCACTGAGAGGACTTACTAGAGGACAGGACTCACGCTGAGGGTCACAATGCGTGTTTATGCCCACTTCGCAAACAAGAATGGGCAGGGCCTCATGGTGAATCCTGGTTTCTCGTACACTGAACGTTGGACAACATGCCAACCACAAGGTTTCTTGCCATGGGTAAGGAAGAGTTCTGATTTCTGCATCACAGGCACCCCTGGGCAGTGATTGGAGATAAGGTCTAGGTACTGAAGCCTAAAAACTGAGGTAGGGAAGAGATGATGACCTAAGGCCATAGCGGGTCTGATGTGCTCAGTGTGCGGTCAGCTGTCTGGATGTTGGTCAGGAGGTCCGGGCTCAGGTTGTGTCAGACAGTGCATTAGTGCCCAGGTTAGACTATATAATTTGGGTACAGTCGAGTGCCATGTAGATTTATCCTCATATAAGTTGTCTGGGCAGCTCATTAGGCAAAATTTGTTTTCTAGAGGGCAGGCAGAGTGCTTCATTGTCAGTCCGGAATTGCTAAACTTGAGGGCTTCATGTAGAGGAGTGTGAGGACGGAAGTCTGAGAACACAAGCTAGACTTGGGTTTCAGGGCGAGGACACGGCAGGTACCACTGTAGATCTGACCCAATATCTCATGCATCTGAAGTCAGGGCGAGGATCAGACGTTGGCTCAGGTTGGAGTTTCTGTGCATGACGGACCCTTCATGAAGGGAGCGGAATCTCAAGGCCATGGAGTTTTTCCCACGTTGGGAGTTGTGGGATGCCCCCATCAAGATTTCCTTCTGCGGGACAATTGAGACCTGTTGGGCAGCTTCAGGACATCCCATATGGAATGACTCCAGGGCACTGTTCGAGGATGGATGCCTGGGAAGCAGGCCTCGCATTCCAAATGTCTCCCAGCAACAAGAGAGTTTAGATCTGATGGCTCTGCGGGAGCAACCGGGGTGGCTGACTTGAAATGGACTTTCCTGAGGATGGGTCCTAATGTGTGTTTGTGTCCATGAGGGCCTTAAAAAGGGGCGGTGGCACCGGGACCCTGAAGTATTCTCCTAAGCTTTTGACATAGCTCGATGCACAAGGTTCCTTGTGGAGACAAGATTTGTTTTGATGGGTGCCTCAGGAAAACTTCTATGCTGGTATTGGAATCCAGGCTTTTGAGGAGACATGCCTGTAATCCAAAGCAATGTATCCTATTATTGCCTAGGGTCCTGTCTGGTTCAATCTTCTTCTCAGGGGACATCCATCTATGGTATGAGTGGAGGTAGATGCTCAGCAGGTATCAGACCGCCCTTGTTTGTCCCGGGCGACCTGCACTATTGGGTTGGCCACAGGGATTTGTAGGGTTCTCCACATTTTACTGTATTGGACAATGGCATCGGCAGAATTCCCATGGATTGGGTTGGCACAGTCCTAATGTGTGACTCCAGGGGCCCCAGCCTGGAAGGTGTGTGGCCCAGGACTTTGAGGACAGAAGTCTGAAAACACAAACTCAGCTTAGGTTTGGGGAAGTAGGTATGGCAGGCCCGATCTATAAACCATGAGAAGAACTCTTCCGGATATGAAGAGAGAGCGAGTCTGAGGCGCTTGCTCAGGCTTTTGTCTCTGGATTTTGTATCAGAGATGGCCGTGGAATGTCGCGGAGGCCTCATGGGCCATGGACGAATTTTCCTCTCTGTGGATTTGGCCCGATCCCAATTGTTTTTCGTCAATCTGTGGAATGGGAGGACTCCTTTCAGGTTTGTTACCTCAAGTGTCCCGCCAAAAGAGTAATTCCATGGAATTACTCCCAGCATATGGGAAAACATGCCAACCACTAGGTTTTTGTTTTTTGTTTTTTTACCTCTGGTGGACCACCAAAAGAGGGATTCCAGAGCAGAGTCGTGGGTGGGGGCAACTGCAAAACCATAATTCTGGTTAATATTGGGACCTAAGAACATGGCAAGCCCCATATGTGGGCTCTTGGTCCAGACACTGAGAGGCCTTCCTTGAGGATAGGTCTCACATTGAGTTTCACAATGTGTTTTTGTGCCCAAGGAGCCCCTCAAGACAAGGCGTGGCCTAATGTACCATGCTGGTTTCTCCTACACTGAACGTTGCACAGTATGGGAACCACAAGTTTTCTGGCATTGGGGAAGATGGAGTTCTAATTTCTGCAACACTTTCACTCCTGGACTGGGATTGGATTTAAGGTCTAGGTTCTGAAGCCTGAAAACTGAGGTTGGGAAGAGATGAAGCCCTAAGTCCATGGTGTGTCTGATGTGCTCAGTGTTCGGCCAGCTGTTGAGTGTGGGTAGGGAGGTGCAGGCTCAGGCTGTGGCAGACAGGGAATTAGTGCCCAGGCTAGACTGCATCATTGGGGTGCGGTCGAGTTTCGTGCAGGATAGTACTCATTTGTGGTTACTGGGTAGCCCCAGAGGGCAACGTTTTTCTTCTGGAGGGAAGACACAGTGCCACATAGTGTCTCCAGAATTCCCAAACTGGAAGGCTTGTGGGCCAGGAGTGTGAGGAAAAAATTCTGAGAACACAAGCCAGACTTAGATTTCGGGGTGAGGGGATGGTAGGCACCCTCTGCAGAGATGATTTGAGATCCCGTATACCTGAAGACAGAGCTAGGATCAGACGTTGGCTTAGATCGGAGTCTCTGTCCACGACGGCCCCTTCATGAAGGGGAGGGTGTCACGAGGACATGGAGGTTTTCACACGATGGGAATTGTGAGATGCTCCAAACCGCAATGATTCCTTTTGTGGGACAGTCGAGACCTGTTGGATGGCTCCAGGACATCCCATAAGGAAATTATCCAGAGCAGGGTTCTAAGGATGGATGCCTGGGCAGCCTGCCTCCCATTCCAGGTGTCTCATAGAGCCAAGGCAAGTTCGATCTGCTGGATCAGGGGAGCAACCGAGGCGGGTGTTTTGAAATGGGTGAGTTGAGGATGGGTCATAATGTGCATTTGTGTCCATGTAGACCTTGGAATGGGGTGTTTGATCCGGGGCCTTGAGGGATGTTCATAACCGGAAGTTTTGATGGAGCTCTAAAGAGTATGTTTCCTATGTAGAGAAGAGAATTGTTTTGATGAGTGCTTAAGTAATCTCCCATATGCTGGTATTGGAAACCAGGCTTCTGAGGAGAGATGACTGGAATAAAAAGCAATGGATCTGGTTAGGACATAAGTGCCTGTCAAGTTCAATCTAATTCTATGGGGATATCTGTCTCTGGGTCTGAGTGGTGGTAGTTTCCTAACTTGTGAAAGATTATCCCTGTTTGTCCTGGGCAGCCAACACAATTCAGATGGCCTGGGGGAGTTTGGAGGATTCTCCTAATCTATACGGTTGTGGCCAATGGAAATGGCAGAATTCCCCTGGAGGGGGAAGCCACAGTCCTGAGGTGTGGCTCCAGGGGCCCCAGCTTGGATGGTGTGTAGGCCAGGCCTGTGGGGACAGAATTCTGAAAAGACAAACTCAGCTTAGGTTTGGGGATGTATGTATGAAGGCTCGATCTACAGACCGTGAGAATTTTCCGGGCTATGACCAAAGGGCGAGTATGTGGCGCTTGCTCAGGCTTTTGTCTCTGGATTTTGTGTCAACGGTGGCCGTGGAATTTCGAATGTCCTCAAGGGCCATGGACAATTCTTTCTCTGGTGTTATGGCCTGATCCCATGTGGTTGGGAACATTCTGTGGATTGGAAGAGTCCTTGCTGTGTATATATATATATATATATATATATATATATATATATATATATATATTTTTTTTTTACCTCCGTGTCCCACCACAGAGGGATTCCAGAGTGAGCCCTGAGTAGGGGTGACTAGACATCTCGAACTCTTGTTGATATTGGGGGACTAGGGGCTTGGCAAGCCCCATATGTGGGCTGTTGTTCCAGTCACTAAGAGGCTTTACATGAGGATAGGGCTCACGCTGAGGGTCACAATGTGTTTTTGTGCAAATTTGGCCCTCAGGGATAGGTGGGGCCTCATACTCCATGCTGCTTTCTCCTACAATGAACATTGGACAACATGCCAACAACTAGGTTTCTTGCCGAGGCGAGGAGAAGTTCTGATTCTTGCATCACGTTCACTCCTGAACAGTGAGTGGCAATAAGGTCTAGGTTCTGAAGGTGAAAACTGAGGTTGGGTAGAGATGATGGCCTAAAGCCATTGTGGGTGTGATATGCTCTGTGTACGGCCAGCTGTCTGGCTGTTGGACTGTAGGTCTGCCCTCAGATGTGTCAGACAGGGCTTTAGTGCACAGGCTAGACTGTATAATTTGGGTATGGTCGAGTGGCATGCAGGTTGTTACTCATTTGGCGTTTCTGGTTAGCCCTATAGGGCAACATTTTTCTTCTGGAGGGCAGGCAGAGTGCTGCATTGTGTCTCCAGAATTGCCAAACTGAAGGGTGTGGCCAGGATTGTGAGGAAGGAAGTCTGAAAACACAAGCTAGCACGAGTTTTGGGGCCAAGAGCATGGCAGGCCCACTCTGCAGAGGCTGAATCGAGATCTCCTGCAGGTGAGGTCAGGGCGAGTATCAGATGTTGCCTCAAGCTGCAGTTTGTGTCCATGACGGCCCCTTCCTGAAGGGGGTGGGGGCGTCATGAGGCCAGGGAGGTTTCCCTACGCTGGGAGTTGTGAGCTGCTCCAAACTTCAAAGTTTCCTTCTTCAGGACAGTCGAGTACTATTGGATGGTTCCAGGATGCCCCATACAGAAAGACTCCAGAGCAGGGCCCTAAGCATGGATGTCAAAAACGCCAACTCACCTTCCCATTGCCTGGTCAAGACAAGGCACGCTCAATCTGCAGGCTCTTGGGTGAGCTACCCAGAAGGCTGAGTTTAAATGGACTCTCCTGAGGATGAGTCATAATGTGGGTTGGTGGCCATGGAGACCTTGGAATGTGGCAGTAGCTAAGGGACTCTGCAGGATTCTCCAACCCGAAGGGCTTGACACAACTCCAACAAGGAAGCTTCCCACGTGGAGATGAGAGGTCTTCTGTCTGGTGCCTCAGGAAAGCCCCGTATGCTGGTCTTCGAACCCAGTCTCTGAGGAGTGATACCTGGACACCAAAGCAAGAGTTCATAATAGGGCCTAGGGGCCTGTCTGGTTCAATCTTCTGTCTCTGCGGATATCTGTCTGTGTGTCTGCATGGAGGTAGTAGTTGCTCAGCTTGTGTCATAATGCCCCTATTTGTCCAGTGCGGCTTGCGGTAGTGGGATGTCCTTGGGGACCTTGAGGTTTCTACTATTTTGTAGAGTTGTGGCCAATGGAATGGGCAGTTTCTTAGGAGAGAGCAGGCCCAGTTCTGTGGTGTGGCTCCAGAGACCCCAGCCTGGAGGCTGTGTGGGCCATGGCTGTGCAGACAGACATCCAAAAACCCTAACTCAGCTCAGGTTTGGGGCCGAGGTTACGGCAGGCCTGATCTACAGTCCATGAGGGGAGCTTCTCTGGATATGAAAGAAGGGTGACAGGGAGGCAGTCGCTCAGGCTTTTGTCTCTGGATGTTTTGTCCACAATGGCCGTTTAATGTAGGAGTTGCCTCATGGGTCGTAGAAGTCTCCCTCTCTGGTAGTTTGTCCATCCCCCAAGAGTTTGGGGTCATTCTGTGGGAAGGGAAGTGTCCTGTTTTCTGCTTCATGTGTCCCCCCAGTAGAGGGATTCTAGATCATAGCAGTGGGTACTGACAACTGGAATACTCGCCCTCTGGTTAAGCCTGGGGGCCTATGGATATGACAAGCCCCATATGCAGGATCTTGGTCCAGCCACTGAGAGGCGTTACTTTAATACGGGACTCACGCTGCAGGTCACAATGCATGTCTGTGCCCTAGGCGGCCCTCAAGCACTGGCGTGGCCTTTCGGACAATGCAGGTTTTCCCACATTGAACGTTGGACAACATGCCAACCACAAGGTTTCTGGCCATGGGGAAGGAGGAATTCTAATTTCTGCATCACGTTCACCCCTGGGCAGTGATTGGAGATAAGGTCTAGGTTCTGAAGCCTGAAAACCGAGGTGGGGAAGAGATAACGACCTACAGCCACAGCGGGTCCTATGTGTCCAGGTTGGGGCCAGCTGTCTGGGTGTCGTTTGGGATGTCTTGTCTCAGGCTGTGCCAGACAGGGCATTAGTATACAGGGTGGGCTGTATAATTGCTTTACAATCGAGTGGCATGCATTAGAAAATCATTTGGGGTTTCTTATTAGCAGCATAGGGCAAAGTTTTTCTTCTGGAGGGCAGGCAGAGTGCTGCATTGTGGCTTCGGAATTCCCAAACTGGAGGGCTTGTGGGTCAGGAGAGTGAGGATGGAAGTCTGAGAACACAAGCTAGGCTTTGTTTTGGGGCAAGGACATGGCAGGCACACTCTGCAGAGCTGAATTGAGATCTCATGCGTCTGAAGTCAGGTCGAGGTTAAGACTTTGTCTCAGGTTTGAGTTTCTGTCTGTGTTGGCCCCTTCAGGAAGGGGGGGCATTATGAGGCCATGGGGGTTTTCCCACTTTTGGAGTTGTGAGATGCTCCAAACCGCAAGGATTCCTTCTGTGGGACAATTAAGATTTGTTGGATGGCTCCAGGACGTCTTATAAGGTACTTTTCCAGAACAGGGTTCTAAGTATGGATGCCTGGGCAGCCAGGCTCACATTCCAATTTTCTCCTAGCAACAAGAAACGTTTGATCTGCTGGCTTGTGGTAGCAACAGAGGGGGCTGAGTTGAAATGGACTTTCCTGAGGATGGTCTTAATGGTTGTTTGAGTCCATGGAGACCTTGGTATGGGGCAGTGGCACCAGGGCCCTGAAGCATTCTCCTAACCAGAGGTTATGACAAAGCTCCAATGAGCAAGTTTTCCATGGGGAGACGAGATTTGTTCTTATTGGTGCCTCAGGAAACCACCATATGCTGGTATTGGAAACGAGGCCTCTGAGGAGAGATGCCTGGAAACCAAAGCAATGGATCTGATTAGGGCCTAGGGGCCTGTCCGGTTCAATATTCTTCTCTGGGGACATCTGTTGTCTGAGTGGAGGTAGTTGCTCAGCTGGTTTGAGATCACCCCTGTTTGTCCTGGGCAGCCTACACTATTGGGATGGCCTCGGTGACTTTGGAGGTTTTTCCTAATTTGCAAGGTTGTGGCCAATGGAATGGGAAGAATTCCCTTGAAAGGGAAGCACAGTCCTGAGGTGTGGCCCCAGGGACCCAAGTGTGGATCGTGTGTGGTCCAGGGCTATTTGGACAAAAGTCTGAAAACACAAACTCCACTTAGGTTGGGGGATGTAGGTATGGCCGGTCCGATCTATAGACCGTGAGGAGACCTCTTCGGGATATGAACAAAGGGCGAATGTGATGTGCATGCTCATGCTTTTTTTTTTTTTTTCTGGAAATGTGTCTACCGATTGCCATGGAATGTCGGGGTGTCCTCATGGGCCATTGATGAGGCTACCATTCTGGGGATTTCACCCGATCCCAAGAGTTTGGGGTCATTCTGTGGGAAGGGAGGGGGCCTTTCTGTTTTTTTTTGTTTATTTTTTTTTAACCTCAGGTGGACCACCAATAGAGGGATGCCCGAGCAGAGTCGTGGGTGGGGGCAACTGGACAACCAGACCTCTGGTTAACATTGGGACCTGTGAATATGGCAAGCCCCTTATGTGGGCTCTTGGTCCAGACACTGAGAGGCCTTCCTTGAGGATAGGTCTCACACTGAGTTTCACAATGTGTTTTTGTGCCCAAGGAGCCCCTCAAGTCAGGGCGTGGCCTAATGTACCATGCTGGTTTCTCCTACACTGAACGTTGCACAGTATGGTAACCACAAGTTTTCTGGCAATGGGGAAGATTGAGTTCCAATTTCTGCAACTCTTTCTCTCCTGGACTGTGATTGGATTTAAGGTCTAGGTTCTGAAGCCTGAAAACTGAGGTTGGGAAGAGATGAAGCCCTAAGGCCATGGTGTGTCTGATGTGCTCAGTGTTCGGCCAGCTGTTGAGTGTGGGTTGGGAGGTGCAGGCTCAGGCTGTGGAAGACAGGGAATTAGTGCCCAGGCTAGACTGTATCATTGGGGTGCAGTCGTGTTTCGTGCAGGATGGTACTCATTTGTGGTTACTGGGTAGCCCCAGAGGGCAACGTTTTTCTTCTGGAGGGAAGACACAGTGCCACATAGTGGCTCCAGAATTCCCAAACTGGAAGGCTTGTGGGCCAGGAGTGTGAGGAAAAAATTCTGAGAACACAAGCCAGACTTAGATTTCGGGGTGAGGGGACGGCAGGCACCCTCTGCAGAGATGATTTGAGATCCCGTATACCTGAAGACAGAGCTAGGATCAGACGTTTTCTTAGGTCGGAGTTTCTGACCATGACGGCCCATTCATGAAGGGGAGGGTGTCACGAGGACATGGAGGTTTTCCCACGATTGGAATTGTGAGATGCTCCAAACCACAATGATTCCTTCTGTGGGATAGTCGAGACATGTTGGATGGCTCCAGGACATCCCATAAGGAAGTTATCCAGAGCAGGATTCTAAGGATGGATGCCTGGGCAGTCTACCTCCCATTCCAGGTGTCTCATAGAGCCAAGGCAAGTTCGATCTGCTGGATCTAGGGGAGCAACCGAGGCGGGTGTTTTGAAATGGGTGAGTTGAGGATGGGTCATAATGTGCATTTGTGTCCATGTAGACCTTGGAATGGGGTGCTTGATCCGGGGCCTTGAGGGATGTTCAAAACCGGAGGTTTTGATGGAGCTCTAAAGAGTATGTTTCCTATGTAGAGAAGAGAATTGTTTTGATGAGTGCCTAAGGAATCTCCCATATGCTGGTATTGGAAACCAGGCCTCTGAGGAGAGATGACTGGAATCAAAAGCAATGGATCTGATTACGGCCTAAGTGCCCGTCCAGTTCAATCTTATTCTATGGGGATATCTGTCTCTGGGTCTGAGTGGAGGTGGTTTCCTAACTTGTGAAAGATCATCCCTGTGTGTCCTGGGCAGCCAACACAATTCAGACGGCCTGGGGGAGTTTGGAGGATTCTCCTAATCTATAGGGTTGTGGCCAATGGAAATGGCAGAATTCCCCGGGAGAGGGAAGCCACAGTCGTGAGGTGTGGCTCAGGGGGCCCCAGCTTGGATGGTGAGTGGGCCATGCCTGTGGGGACAGAATTCTGAAAACACAAACTCAGCTTATGATAGGGTATGTATGTATGAAGCCTCGATCAACAGACCGTGAGAATTTTCCGGGCTATGAACAAAGGGCGAGTATGTGGCGCTTGCTCAGGCTTTTGTCTCTGGATTTTGTGTCAACGGTGGCCGTGGAATTTCGGGATGTCCTCAAGGGCCAAGGACAATTCTTTCTCTGGTGATATGGCCTGATCCCAAGTGGTTGGGATCATTCTGTGGATGGGAAGAGTCCTTTCTGTGTGTATATATATATATATATATATATATATATATATATATATATATTTTTTTTTTTTTACCTCAGGTATCCCACCAAAGAGGGATTCCAGAGTAGAGCCCTGAGTAGGGGTGACTAGACATCTCGAACTCTGGTTGAGATTGGGGGACTAGGGGCTTGGCAAGCCCCATATGTGGGCTGTTGTTCCAGTCACTAAGAGGCTTTACATGAGGATAGGGCTCACGGTGAGGGTCACAATGTGTGTTTGTGCACATTGTGGCCCTCAGGGATAGGTGGGGCCTCATAGTCCATGCTGCTTTCTCCTACAATGAACATTGGACAACATGCCAACCACTAGGTTTCTTGCCAAGGCGAAGGAGAAGTTCTGATTCTTGCATCACGTTCACTCCTGAGCAGTGAGTGGAGATAAGGTCTAGGTTCTGAAGGTGAAAACTGAGGTTGGGTAGAGATGATGGCCTCAAGCCATTGTGGGTGTGATATGCTCTGTGTATGGCCAGCTGTCTGGGTGTTGGACAGGAGGTCTGCCCTCAGGCTGTTTCAGACTGGGCTTTAGTGCACAGGCTAGACTGTGTAATTGGGGTATGGTCGAGTGGCATGCAGGTTGTTACTCATTTGGCGTTTCTGGTTAGCCCTATAGGGCAACATTTTTCTTCTGGAAGGCAGGCAGAGTGCTGCATTGTGTCTCCAGAATTGCCAAACTGAAGGGGTGTGGCCAGGATTGTGAGGAAGGAAGTCTGAAAACACAAGCTAGCACGAGTTTTGGGGCCAAGAGCATGGCAGGCCCACTCTGCAGAGGCTGAATCGAGATCTCCTGCAGGTGAGGTCAGGGCGAGTATCAGATGTTGCCTCAAGCTGGAGTTTGTGTCCATGACGGCCCCTTCCTGAAGGGGGTGTGGGCGTCATGAGGCCAGGGAGGTTTCCCTACGCTTGGAGTTGTGAGCTGCTCCAAATTTCAAAGTTTCCTTCTTCAGGACAGTCGAGTACTATTGGATGGTTCCAGGATGCCCCATACAGAAAGACTCGAGAGCCTGGCCCTAAGCATGGATGCCGAGAAACGCCAACTCACCTTCCCATTGCCTGGTCGAGACAAGGCACGCTCAATCTGCGGGCTCTTGGGTGAGCTACCCAGAAGGCTGAGTTTAAATGGACTCTCCTGAGGATGAGTCATAATGTGGTTTAGTGGCCATGGAGACCTTGGAATGTGGCAGTAGCTAAGGGACTCTGCAGGATTCTCCAACCCGAAGGGCTTGACACAACTCCAACAAGGAAGCTTCCCACGTGGAGATGAGAGGTCTTCTGTCTGGTGCCTCAGGAAAGCCCCGTATGCTGGTCTTCGAACCCAGGCCTCTGAGGAGTGATACCTGGACACCAAAGCAAGAGTTCATAATAGGGCCTAGGGGCCTGTCTGGTTCAATCTTCTGTCTCTGCGGATATCTGTCTGTGTGTCTGCATGGAGGTAGTAGTTGCTCAGCTTGTGTCATAATGCCCCTATTTGTCCAGTGCGGCTTGCGGTAGTGGGATGTCCTTGGGGACCTTGAGGTTTCTACTATTTTGTAGAGTTGTGGCCAATGGAATGGGCAGTTTCTTAGGAGAGAGCAGGCACAGTTCTGTGGTGTGGCTCCAGAGACCCCAGCCTGGAGGCTGTGTGGGCCATGGCTGTGCAGACAGACATCCAAAAACCCTAACTCAGCTCAGGTTTGGGGCCGAGGTTACGGCAGGCCTGATCTACAGTCCATGAGGGGAGCTCCTCTGGATATGAAAGAATGGTGACAGGGAGGAGGTCGCTCAGGATGTTTTGTCCAAAATGGCCGTTTAATGTAGGAGTTGCCTCATGGGTCGTAGAAGTCTCCCTCTCTGGTAGTTTGTCCAGCCCCCAAGAGTTAGGGGTCATTCTGTGGGAAGGGAAGTGTCCTGGTTTCTGCTTCATGTGTCCCCCAGTAGAGGGATTCTAGAGCATAGCAGTGGGTACTGACAACTGGAATACTCGCCCTCTGGTTAAGCCTGGGGTCCTATGGATATGACAAGCCCCATATGCAGGATCTTGGTCCAGCCACTGAGAGGCGTTACTTTAATTCGGGACTCACGCTGCAGGTCACAATGCATGTCTGTGCCCTAGGCGGCCCTCAAGCACTGGCGTGGCCTTTCGGACAATGCAGGTTTTCCCACATTGAACGTTGGACAACATGCCAACCACAAGGTTTCTGGCCATGGGGAAGGAGTAATTCTAATTTCTGCATCACGTTCACCCCTGGGCAGTGATTGGAGATAAGGTCTAGGTTCTGAA
Organism: Mustela nivalis; assembly: GCF_964662115.1. NCBI lineage: Eukaryota > Metazoa > Chordata > Mammalia > Carnivora > Mustelidae > Mustela > Mustela nivalis. The sequence continues at coordinate 327,694 of NW_028136163.1, forward strand.
GCCTGAAAACCGAGGTTGGGAAGAGATGACGACCTACAGCCATAGCGGGTCCTATGTGTCCAGGTTGGGGCCAGCTGTCTGGGTGTCGTTTGGGATGTCTTGTCTCAGGCTGTGCCAGACAGGGCATTAGTATACAGGGTGGGCTGTACAATTGCTTTACAATCGAGTGGCATGCATTAGAAAATCATTTGGGGTTTCTAATTAGCAGCATAGGGCAAAGTTTTTCTTCTGGAGGGCAGGCAGAGTGCTGCATTGTGGCTTCGGAATTCCCAAACTGGAGGGCTTGTGGGCCAGGAGAGTGAGGACGGAAGTCTGAGAACACAAGCTAGGCTTAGGTTTCGAGGCAAGGACATGGCAGGTACACTCTGCAGAGCTGAATTGAGATCTCATGCGTCTGAAGTCAGGTCGAGGTTCAGACTTTGGCTCAGGTTTGAGTTTCTGTCCATGTTGGCCCCTTCAGGAAGGGGGGGCATTATGAGGCCATGGGGGTTTTCCCACTATTGGAGTTGTGAGATGCTCCAAACCGCAAGGATTCCTTCTGTGGGACAATTAAGATTTGTTGGATGGCTCCAGGACGTCTTATAAGGTATTTTTCCAGAACAGGGTTCTAAGTATGGATGCCTGGGCAGCCAGCCTCACATTCCAATTGTCTCCTAGCAACAAGAAACGTTTGATCTGCTGGCTTGGGGTAGCAACAGAGGGGGCTGAGTTGAAATGGACTTTCCTGAGGATGGTCTTAATGGTTGTTTGAGTCCATGGAGACCTTGGTATGGGGCAGTGGCACCAGGGCCCTGAAGCATTCTCCTAACCAGAGGTTATGACAAAGCTCCAATGAGCAAGTTTCCATGGGGAGACGAGATTTGTTCTTATTGGTGCCTCAGGAAACCACCATATGCTGGTATTGGAAACGAGGCCTCTGAGGAGAGATGCCTGGAAACCAAAGCAATGGATCTGATTAGGGCCTAGGGGCCTGTCCGGTTCAATATTCTTCTCTGGGGACATCTGTTGTCTGAGTGGAGGTAGTTGCTCAGCTGGTTTGAGATCACCCCTGTTTGTCCTGGGCGGCCTACACTATTGGGATGGCCTCGGTGACTTTGGAGGTTTTTCCTCATTTGCAAGGTTGTGGCCAATGGAATTGGAAGAATTCCCTTGAAAGGGAAGCACAGTCCTGAGGTGTGTCTCCAGGGACCCAAGTGTGGAGCGTGTGTGGTCCAGGGCTATTTCGACAAAAGTCTGAAAACACAAACTCCACTTAGATTGTGGGATGTAGGTATGGCCGGCCCGATCTATAGACCGTGAGGAGACCTCTTCGGGATATGAACAAAGGGCGAATGTGATGTGCATGCTCATGCTTTTTTTTTTTTTTTTCTGGAAATGTGTCACCGATTGCCATGGAATGTCGGGGTGTCCTCATGGGCCATCGATGGGCTCCCTTTCTCGGGATTTGACCTGATCCTAAGAGTTTGGGGTCATTCTGTGGGAAGGGAGGAGGCCTTTCTGTTTTTTTTGTTCGTTTGTTTATTTTTTTTGTTTTTTGTTTTTTTTTATTTTTAACCTCTGGTGGACCACCAAAAGAGGGATTCCAGAGCAGATTCGTGGGTGGGGGCAACAGGACAACCAGACCTCTGGTTAACATTGGGACCTAAGAACATGGCAAGCCCCATATGTGGGCTCTTGGTCCAGACACTGAGAGGCCTTCCTTGAGGATAGGTCTCACACTGAGTTTCACAATCTGGTTTTGTGCCCAAGGATCCCCTCAAGTCAGGGCGTGGCCTAAAGTACCATGCTGGTTTCTCCTACACTGAACGTTGCACAGTATGGGAACCACAAGTTTTCTGGCCATGGGGAAGATGGAGTTCTAATTTCTGCAACACTTTCACTCCTGGACTGTGATTGGATTTAAGGTCTAGGTTCTGAAGCCTGAAAACTGAGGTTGGGAAGAGATGAAGCCCTAAGGCCATGGTGTGTCTGATGTGCTCAGTGTTCGGCCAGCTGTTGAGTATGGGTTGGGAGGTGCAGGCTCAGGCTGTGGCAGACAGGGAATAAGTGCCCAGGCTAGACTGTATCATTGGGGTGCAGTCGAGTTTCGTGCAGGATGGTACTCAAATGTGGTTACTGGGTAGTCCCAGAGGGCAACGTTTTTCTTCTGGAGGGAAGACACAGTGCCACATAGTGTCTCCAAAATTCCCAAACTGGAAGGCTTGTGGGCCAGGAGTGTGAGGAAAAAATTCTGAGAACACAAGCCAGACTTAGATTTCGGGGTGAGGGGACGGCAGGCACCCTCTGCAGAGATGATTCGAGATCCCGTATACCTGAAGACAGAGCTAGGATCAGACGTTGGCTTAGGTCGGAGTTTCTGTCCATGACGGCCCCTTCATGAAGGGGAGGGTGTCACGAGGACATGGAGGTTTTCCGAAGATGGGAATTGTGAAATGCTCCAAACAACAATGATTTTTTCTGTGGGACAGTCGAGACCTGTTGGATGGCTCCAGGACATCCCATAAGGAAGTTATCCAGAGAAGGGTTCTAAGGATGGATGCCTGGGCAGCCTGCCTCCCATTCCAGGTGTCTCATAGAGCCAAGGCAAGTTCGATCTGCTGGATCTAGGGGAGCAACCGAGGCGGGTGTGTTGAAATGGGTGAGTTGAGGATGGGTCATAATGTGCATTTGTGTCCATGTAGACCTTGGAATGGGGTGCTTGATCCGGGGTCTTGAGGGATGTTCATAACCGGAGGTTTTGATGGAGCTCTAAAGAGTATGTTTCCTATGTAGAGAAGAGAATTGTTTTGATGAGTGCCTAAGGAGTCTCCCATATGCTGGTATTGGAAACCAGGCCTCTGAGGAGAGATGACTGGAATCAAAAGCAATGGATCTGATTAGGGCCTAAGTGCCCTTCCAGTTCAATCTTATTCTATGTGGATATCTGTCTCTGGGTCTGAGTGGAGTTGGTTTCCTAACTTGTGAAAGATCATCCCTGTGTGTCCTGGGCAGCCAACACAATTCAGATGGCCTCGGGGAGTTTGGAGGATTCTCCTAATCTATAGGGTTGTGGCCAATGGAAATGGCAGAATTCCCCTGGAGAGGGAAGCCACAGTCCTGAGGTGTGGCTCCAGGGGCCCCAGCGTGGATGTTGTGTGGGCCAGGACTGTGGGGACAAAAGTCTGAAAACACAAACTCAGCTTAGGTTTGGGGATGTATGTATGAAGGCTCGATCAACAGACCGTGAGAATTTTCCGGGCTATGAACAAAGGGCGAGTATGTGGCGCTTGCTCAGGGTTTTGTCTCTGGATTTTGTGTCAGTGGTGGCCGTGGAATGTCGGGGTGTCCTCAAGGGCCATGGACAATTCTTTCTCTGTTGATTTGGCCTGATCCCAAGTGGTTGGGATCATTCTGTGGATGGGAAGTGTCCTTTCTGTATTTTTTTTTTTTACCTTTGGTGTCCCACCAAAGAGGGATTCCCGAGTAGAGCCCTGAGTAGGGGTGACTAGACATCTCGAACTCTGGTTGAGATTTGGGGACTAGGGGCTTGGCAAGCCCCATATGTGGGCTGATTTTCCAGTCACTAAGAGGCTTTACATGAGGATAGGGCTCACGCTGAGGGTCACAATGTGTGTTTGTGCAAATTGTGGCCCTCAGGGATAGGTGGGGCCTCGTAGTCCATGCTGCTTTCTCCTACAATGAATATTGGACAACATGCCAACCACTAGGTTTCTTGCCAAGGCGAAGGAGAATTTCTGATTCTTGCATCACGTTCACTCCTGAGCAGTGAGTGGAGATAAGGTCTAGGTTCTGTAGGTGAAAACTGAGGTTGGGTAGAGATGATGGCCTAAAGCCACTGTGGGTGTGATATGCTCTGTGTTACGGCCAGCTGTCTGGGTGTTGGACTGGAGGTCTGCCCTCAGGCTGTGTCAGACAGGGCTTTAGTGCACAGGCTAGCCTGTATAATTGGGGTATGGTCGCGTGGCATGCAGGTTGTTACTCATTTGGCCTTTCTGGTTAGCCCTATAGGGCAACATTTTTCTTCTGGAGGGCAGGCAGAGTGCTGCATTGTGTCTCCAGAATTTCCAAACTGGAGGGGTGTGGCCAGGATTGTGAGGAAGGAAGTCTGAAAACACAAGCTAGCACGAGTTTTGGGGCCAAGAGCATGGCAGGCCCACTCTGCAGAGGCTGAATCGAGATCTCCTGCAGGTGAGGTCAGGGCGATTATCAGATGTTGCCTCAAGCTGGAGTTTGTGTCCATGAAGGCCCCTTCCTGAAGGGGGTGGGGGCGTCATGAGGCCAGGGAGGTTTCCCTACGCTGGGAGTTGTGAGCTGCTCCAAACTTCAAAGTTTCCTTCTTCAGGACAGCTCTAAAGAGTATGTTTCCTATGTAGAGAAGAGAATTGTTTTGATGAGTGCCTAAGGAATTTCCCATATGCTGGGATTGGAAACCAGGCCTCTGAGGAGAGATGACTGGAATCAAAAGCAATGGATCTAATTAGGGCCTAAGTGCCCGTCCAGTTCAATCTTATTCTATGGGGATATCTGTCTCTGGGTCTGAGTGGAGGTGGTTTCCTAACTTGTGAAAGATCATCCTGTGTGTCCTGGGCAGCCAACACAATTCGGATGGCCTGGGGGAGTTTGGAGGATTCTCCTAATCTATAGGGTTGTGGCCAATGGAAATGGCAGAATTCCCCTGGAGAGGGAAGCCACAGTCCTGAGGTGTGACTCCAGGGGCCCCAGCTTGGATGGTGTGTGGGCCAGGACTGTGGGGACAGAATTCTGAAAACACAAACTCAGCTTAGGTTTGGGGATGTATGTATGAAGGCTCGATCTACAGACCGTGAGAATTTTCCGGGCTATGAACCAAGGGTGAGTATGTGGCGCTTGCTCAGGGTTTTGTCTCTGGATTTTGTGTCAATGGTGGCCGTGGAATGTCGGGGTGTCCTCAAGGGCCATGGACAATTCTTTCTCTGGTGATTTGGCCTGATCCCAAGTGGTTGGGATCATTCTGTGAATGGGAAGAGTACTTTCTGTATTTTTTTTTTTTACCTCAGGTGTCCCACCAAAGAGGGAATCCTGAGTAGAGCCCTGAGTAGGGGTGACTAGACATCTCGAACTCTGGTTGAGATTGGGGGACTAGGGGCTTGGCAATCCCCATATGTGGACTGTTGTTCCAGTCACTAAGAGGCTTTACATGAGGATAGGGCTCACGCTGAGGGTCACAATGTGTGTTTGTGCACATTGTGGCCCTCAGGGATAGGTGGGGCCTCATAGTCCATGCTGCTTTCTCCTACAATGAACATTGGACAACATGCCAACCACTAGGTTTCTTGCCAAGGCGAAGGAGAAGTTCTGATTCTTGCATCACGTTCACTCCTGAGCAGTGAGTGGAGATAAGGTCTAGGTTCTGAAGGTGAAAATTGAGGTTGGGTAGAGATGATGGCCTAAAGCCATGGTGGTTTTGATATGCTCAAGTGTACGGCCAACTGTCTGGGTGTTGGATGGAGGTCTGCCCTCAGGCTGTGTCAGACAGGGCTTTAGTGCACAGGCTAGACTGTATAATTGGGGTATGGTCGAGTGGCATGCAGGTTGTTACTCATTTGGCGTTTCTGGTTAGCCCTATAGGGCAACATTTTTCTTCTGGAGGCCAGGCAGAGTGCTGCATTGTGTCTCCAGAATTTCCAAATTGGAGGGGTGTGGCCAGGATTCTGAGGACGGAAGTCTGAGAACACAAGTTAGGTTTAGGTTTCAGGGCGAGGGCCCAGCAGGCACACTCTCAAGTGCTGAATCTCATGCTTCTGAATTCAGGGCGAGGATCAGACTTTGGCTTAGGATGGAGTTTCTGTCCGTGATGGCCCATTTATGAAGGTGTGGGGCATCATGAGGAAATGGAGGTTTTCTCACAGTGTTATTGTGTGATGCTTCAAACCACAAGGATTCATTCTGCGAGACAGTCAAGACAGGTTGGTTGGATTCAAGACGTCCCATAAAGAAGTTCTCCAGAGCAGGGTTCTAAGGATGGATGCCTGGGAAGCCCGCCTCCCATTCCAACTGTCTCTTAGTGACCAGGAAGTTTTGATCTGCTGGCTCTGGGTGAGCAGCCGAGGGGGCTGATTTGAAATGGACTCTCCTGAGAATGGATCATAATGTAAGTTCGTGTCCTTGGAGACCTTGGGATTGGGCCATGGTGCCAGCGCCCTGAAGGATCCTCCTAACCTGAGGTATTGACACAGCTCCAAAGAGCAAGTTTCCCATGTGGAGATGAGATCTGTTCTGATTGTTTCCTTAGGAAACCCCCATATTCTGATATTGGAAACCAGGCCTCTGAGGAGAGATACCTAGAAACCAAAGCAATGCATCAGAAGTTGGCTCAGGTTGGAGTTTCTGTCCATGATGGCCCCTTTATAAAGGGGAGCATCTCATGAGGCCATGTAGGTTTTCCCACGATAGGAGTTGTGAGATGCTCCAATCTGCAAGGATTCCTTCTGTGGGACAGTCAAGACCTGTTGGAAGGCTCCAGGACATCCCATATGGAACGGCGCCAGAGCAGGATTCCAAGGATGGATGCCTAGAGAGTCTGCTTTGCATTCCAGTTGTCTCCTAGCGACAAGGCAGGTTTGATATTCTGCCTCTGGGGGAGTAATCGACGGGGCTGAGTTGAAATGTACTCTCCTGCCGAATGGTCATAATGCGGGTATGTGTCCATGGAGACCTTGGAATAGGACGGTTGCTCCGGCTACCTGAAGGTTTCTCCTAACTGGAGGCTTTTACAGAGCTCCAAAGGATAAGTTTCCCATGTGAAGACAAGATTTGTTCTGATTGGTATCTCTGGAATCCCCCATATGCTGGTATTGGAAAACAGGCCTCTGAGGAGAGATGCCTAGAAAAAAAAGCAATGGAACCAATTACATTCTAGGGGCCAGTCCAGTTTAATCTTCTTCTCTTGGGTTATCTGTCTACGGGTGAGTTGACGTCGTTGCTCAGCTTGTGAGAGATCGCCCCTCTTTGTCCTGGGTGGCCTACACTATTGGAATGGCCTCTGGGACTTTGGAGGTTTCTCCTTATCTGTAGGGTTGTGGCCAATGGAATGGGAAGAATTTCCTTGGAGAGGGCAGGCACAGTCCTGAGGTGCGGCTCCAGGGGCCTCAGTCTGGAGGGTGTGTGGGACAGGGATGTCAGGATAGAAGTCTGAAAACACAAACTTGGCTTAGGTTTGGGGACGTAGGTATGGCAGGCCCAATCTACAGACTATGAGGAGAATTTTTTGGGCTATGACCTAAGGGTGAGTGTGAACGCTTGCTGAAGCTTATGTCTCTGGATTTTGTGTCAATAGTGGCCGTGGAATGTCGGGCTGGCCTCATGGGCCATGGACGAGTCTTTCTCTCTGGACCCCAATCACTTGGGATGGCCCAATCCCAAGTGATTGGGGTCATTCTGTGAGTGGGAGGAGTCCTTTCTGTGTTTATTTACCTCAAATGTCCCACCAAAGAGGGATTCCAGAGCAGAGCCCTGAGTAGGGGTGACTAGATGTCTCTACCTCTGGTTAAGATTGGGTGACTTGGGGCATGGCAGGCCCCATATGCGGGCTCATGGTCCAGCCACTGAGAGGCTTTACTTGAGGACAGGGCTCAAACTGAGGGTCCCAATGTGTGTTTGAGCCCACCGCAGCTCTTAAGCATAGGCAGGGCCTCAGGGACCCTACACTACCCTCAGGGGCCCTACTACTGCCCCTGTAGGCCCTACAGGGGTCCTCCACTGAACGTTGGACAAGATGCCAACCACAAGATTCTGGCGAGAGGGAAGGAGGAGTTCTGATTTCTGCATCACATTCACCCATGGGAAGTGAGTAGAGATAAGGTCTAGGATTCTGTAGCCTGAAAACCGAAGTTGGAAAGAGATGACGACCTAAGGCCATGGCGGTTCAGATGTTCTCAGTGTACTGCAAGCTGTCTGGGTGTCGGTTGGGAATTCAGGCCTCAGGTTCTGTCAGACAGGGCATTAGTGCACAGGCTAGACTATATAATTGGTGTACAGTTGAGTGACGTGCAGGTTTATCCTCATTTGAGGTTTCTGGGTAGACCCATAGGGCAATATTTTTCTTCTAGAGGGCAGGCAGAGTGCAGCACTGTGTCATCGGAAATCCCAAAATAGAGGGCGTGTGGTCCAGGAGAGTGAGGACGGAAGTCGGAGAACCCTAGCTACGCTTAGGTTTTGGGGTGAGGGCACAGCAGGTACATTCTGAAGAGCTGAATCAAGATCTCGTGCATCTGAAGTCAAGGCGAAGATCAGCTGTTGGCTCAGGTTGGAGTTTCTTTCCATGATCTGCCTTCATGAAGATTGGGGGCATCATGTGACCTTGGAAGCTTTCCATGATATGAGTTGTTAGGTGGTCCATGCACAAGGACTCCTGTGGGACAGTCGAGACCTGTTGGATGGCTCAAGGATGTCCCATAAGGAACGACGCAAGAGCAGGGTTCTAAGGATGGATGCCTGAAGAGCCCAACTCGCATTTCAATTGTCTCCTAGCGACAAGGCAGGTTCAATCTGCTGGCTCTGGAGTAGCAACTGAGGGGGTTTAGTTGAAATGGACTCTCCTGAGGATGGGTCATATTTTGGGATTGTGTCCATGGAGATATTCAAATGGGGCAGTTGCTCCAGCGACCTGAAGTTTTCTCCTAACTGGAGGTTATGACACAGCTCCATAGAGCAAGATTCCCATGTGGAGACGAGATTTTTTCTGATAGGTAGCTCTGGAAACCCCCTTATGCTGGTATTGGAATCCAGGCCTCTGAGGAGAGATGCCTGAAAACAAAAGCAATGGATCCAATTAGGGCCTAGGTGCCTGTCTTGTTCAATATTCTTTTCTATGGATATCTGTCTAAGGTTCTGATTGGAGGTAGTGGCTCAGCTTGTGCCAGAGGGTCCCTGTATGTCCAGGACATCCTACACTATTGGGATGGCCTCAGAGATTTTGGATGATTCTCCTAATCTGTCAGGTTGTGCCACATGAATGAGCAGAATTCCCTTGGAGAGGGCAGGCACAGTCCTGAGGTGTGGCTCCATGGGGCCCAGCCTTTAGAATGTGTGGGTGAGGACAATGGAGACAGAAGTCTGAAAACACAAACTCGGCTTAGGTTTGGGGACATAGGTATGGCAGGCCCGATCTACAGACCTTGAGAATTTTGGGGGCTCTGAACAAAGGGCAAGTGTGTGGCGCTTTTTCAGGTTTTTGTCTCCGGATTTTGTGTCAATGGTGGCCGTGGAATGTCAGGCTGGCCTCATCGACCATGGACGAGTATTTCTCTCTGTGGATTTGGCCAGATTCCAAGTGTTTGGGGTCATTCTTTGGATGGTAGGAGTCCTTACTTTTTTTTTTTTTCTTTTTCTTGGGTTTTTTTTTTTTTCCTTATGTGTCCCACCAAAGAGGGATTCCAGAAAAGAGCTCTGAATAAGGTTGACTAGACTTCTCAAGCTCTGGCTAGGATTGGGGGAGTAGGGGCATGGCAAGTCCCATATGCAGGCTCTTGGTCCAGCCACGGAGAGGCTTTACTTGAGGCCAGGGTTCATGCTTAGGGTCCTAATGTGTGTTTGTGCCCATCGCAGCCCTCAAGCATGTCTGAGGCCTCATGGGCCATGCTGGGTTCTCATATACTGAATGTTGGACAACATGCCAACCACAAGGTTTCTGGTCATGGGGAAGGTGAAGTTCTGATTTCTGCATCACGTACATCACTTAGTTGTGAGTGGAGATAATGTCTAGGTTCTGAAGCCTGAAGACCAAGGTTGGGAAGAGATGATGAACTAAGGCCATGGCATGTTTGATGTGTTCAGTGTGAGGCCAGGTGTCTGGGTGTCGGTCACGAGGTCTGGGGTCAGGCTGTGTCAGACAGGGCATTAGTGCCCAGGCTAGACTGTATAATTGGGGTACAGTCTAGAGAATTGCAGGTTGATCCTCATTTGATGTTTCTGGGTAGACCCCAAGGGCAAAGTCTCTCTTCTGGAGGGCAGGCAGAGTGCTGCATTTTGTCTCCAGAATTCCCAAAGTGGAAGGCTTGTGGGCCAGGAGTGTGAGGATGGAAGTCTGAGAACGCGAGCTGGCTTAGGTTTTGGGGCGAGGGCAAGGCAGGCACACTCTGCAGAGCTGAATTGAAATCTCATGCATCTGAGGTCAGGGCGAGGATCAGACGGGAGTTTCTGTCCATGATGTCCTCTACCTGAAGGTGGAGGCATCACGAGGCCATGGAGGTTTTCCCACGGTGCGAGTGTGTGATGCTGCAAACCACAAGGTTTCCTTCTGCAGGACAGTTGAGACCTGTTGAATGGATCAAGGACACCCCATTAGGAATTTCTCCAGAGCAGAGTTCTAACATGGATACCTGGGCAACGAACTCGCATTCCAATTGTCTCCTAGTGACAAAGCAGGTTTGATCTGCTGGCACTGGGTGAGCAACCGCCAGGTTTGAGTTGAAATGGACTCTCCTGAGGATGGGTCATAATGTGGGATTGTGTCCATTGAGACATTGGAATGGGGCGGTGGCTCCAGTGACGTGAAATTTTCTCCTAACTGGAGGTTTTGCCACAGTTCCATATAGCATGATTCCCATGTGGCATTCGATTTGTTCTGATTGGTAGCTCCAGAAACCCCCATGTGCTGGTATTGGAATCCAGGCCTCTGAGGAGAGATACATGAAAACAAAAGCAATGAATTCGTTTAGGGCCTAGGTGCCTGTCCTCTTCAATCTTCTTTTCTATGGATATCTATCTACAGGTCTGATTGGAGGTAGTGGCTCAGCTTGTGGCAGATGGTCCCTGTTTGTCCCGGACATCCTACAATATTGGGGTGGCCTCGGGGACTTCGGATGTTTCTCCTAATCTGTCAGGTTGTGCCAAAGGAATGAGCAGAATTCCCATGGAGAGGGCAGGCACAGTCCTGAGGTGTGGCTCCATGGGGCCAAGCCTTGAGGGTGTGTGGCTCAGGACAATGGAGACAGAAGTCTGAAAACACAAACGTGGCTTAGGTTTGGGGACATAGGTATGGCAGGCCCGATCTACAGACCGTGAGAATTTTTCAGGCTTTGAACAAAGGGCGAGTGTGTGGCGCTTTTTCAGGCTTTTGTCTCCGGATTTTGTGTCAATGGTGGCCGTGGAATGTCAGGATGGCCTCATCAGCCATGGACGAGTATTTCTCTCTGTGAATTTGGCCCAATTCCAAGTGTTTGCGGTCATTCTTTGGACGGTAGGAGTCCTTTCTCTATTTTTTTTTTAACCTCATGTGTCCCACCAAGGAGGGATTCTAGAGAAGAGATCTGAGTAGGGGTGACTAGACTTCTCAAGCACTAGTTAAGGTTTGGGGAGTAGGGGCATGGTAATCTCCATATGTGGGCTCTTGGTCCAGCCCCGGAGAGGCTTTACTTGAGGCCAGGGTTCATGCTTAGGGTCCTAATGTGTGTTTGTGCCCATCGCAGCCCTCAAGCATGTCTGAGGCCTCATGGGCCATGCTGGTTTCTCCTACACTGCACGTTGGACAACATGCCAACCACAGGGTTTCTGGTCATGGGGAAGGAGGAGTTCTGATTTCTGCATCACGTACACGGCATGGCAGTGAGTAGAGATAAGGTCTAGATTCTGAAGCCTGAAAACCGAGGTTGGTAAGAGATGACGACCTAAGGCCATGGTGGGTCCGATGCACTTAGTGTGCAGCCAGATGTCTGTGTCCATCATGAGGTCTGGGCTCAGGCTGTGTCAGGCAGGGCATTAGTCCCCAGGCTAGACTGTATAATTGGGGTACAGTCGAGTGATGTGAAGGTTGGTCCTCATTTGGGGTTTCTGGTTGGCCCCATAGGGCAAAGATTTTCTTCTGGAGGGCAGGCAGAGTGCTGCATTCTGGCTCCAGAATTGCCAACTTCAGGGCTTGTGGGCCAGGTGTTTTTGGACAGAAGTCTGAGAACACAAGTTCAGCTTAGAATTCGCAGCGGTGACATGGCAGGCACACTCTACAGACCTGAAATGAGATCTCGTGCATCTGAAGTCAGGGCGAGGATCAGATGTTGGCTTAGGTTGGAGTTTCTGTACATGATGTCCCCTTCATGAAGGTGGGGGGGCATCAGGAAACCATGGAAGATTTCCAACTTTGTGAGTGTGTGATGCTCCAAACCACAAGAATTCCGTCAGCGGGACAGTCACGACATTTTGGATGGATCAAGGACGTCCCATAAGAAATGCTCCAAAGCACAGTTCTAATGATGGATGCCTGGGCAGTCCAACTTGCATTCCAGTTGTGTCCTAGTGAAAAGGAGGATTCGATCTGCTGTCACTGGGGGAACAACCGAGGGGGCTGAAATGAAATGGACTCTCATGAGGATCAGTCATGATGTGGATTTGTGTCCATGGATCCCTTGGAATGGGGCAGTGGCTCTGTTGCCCTGAAGAATTCTCCTAACCTGAGGTTTTGATGCAGCTCCAAAGAGCAAGTTTCCCATGTAGAGACGAGATTTGTTCTGAAACCCCCACAACCTGGTATTGGAAACCAAGCATCTGGGGAACAATGCCTGGAATCCAAAGCAATGGATCTGATTACGGTCTAGGGGCCTGTCCTTTTCAATATTCTCCTCTGAGTGTCTCTGTCTAAGATTCAGAATGGAGGTCACTGCTCAGCTTGTGTCAGATCACCCTTGTTTGTTGGGGGAGGCCAACACTATTGGGCTCGTCTTGGGAATTGGAGGTTTCTCCTAATCTGTAAGGTTGTGGCAAATGAAACGGGCAGAGTTCCCTTGGAGAGCACTGGCACAGTCCTTAGGTGTGACACCACCTTTCTGGGTGTCATCCAGGAGGTCCAGGCTCAGGCTGTGTCAGACAGGGCATTAGTGCCAAGCTTAGACTGTATAATTGGAGTAAAGTTGAGTGGCATGCAGGTTGATCCTCATTTGGCATTTCTGGGTAGCCCCAGGGGCAACGTTTTTCTTCTGGAGGGAAGGAAGAGTGCTGCATTGTGGCGACGGAATTCTCACACTGGAGGGATTGTGGGCCAGAATTGTGAGGAAGGAAGTGAGAGAACACAAGCTAGGCTTAGGGTTGGGTCAAGATCATGGCAGGCACACTCTGTAGAGCTAAATCTAAATCTCATGCATCTGAAGTCAGGGCGAGGATCAGACGTAGGCTCAGGTTGAAGTTTCTGTTCAGGATGGCCCCTTCATGATGGTGGGGGGCATCATGGGGCTATGGAGACTTTCCCACGATTGGCATTGTAAGTTGCTCCAATCGGCAAGGATTCCTTCTACGGGACAGTCGAGACCGGTCAGATTGCTCCAGGACGTCCCATACGGAACCACGGCAGTGCAGGGTTCTAAGGATGGATTCCTGGAGTGCCCGCCTCACATTCCTATTGTCTCCTAGTGACAAGGCAGGTTCGATCTGCTTCTTTTGGGGAGCAACCAAAGGGGATGTGTTGAAATGGACTCGCCTGCGGATGGGTCATAATGCGGGTTTGTGTCCATGGAGACCTTGGAATGGGGTGTTGGCTGCTGGGACCTGAAGGATTCCCTTAACTGGAGGTTGTGACACAGCTCCAAAATGCATGTTTCCCATGTGGAAATGAGATTTGTTCAGACTGGTACCTCTTGAAGAACACATATGCTGGTATTGGAAACCAGGCCTCTGAGGAGAGATGCCTGGAATCAAAAGCAATGGATCTGATTAGGGCCTAGGTGCCTGTCCGGTTCAATCTTCTTCTCTGGCGTTATCTGTCTATGGATCTGAGTTCAGGTAGTTGCTCATCTTGGGACAGATCACCCTGTTTGCCCTGAGTGGCCAACACTATTGGGATGGCCTCAGGGACGTTGGAGTGTTCTCCTAATCTTTAGGGTTGTGGCCAATGGAATGGGCAGAATTTGCTTGGAGAAGGCAGGCACAGTCCTGAGGCATGGCTCCAGGGGCCCCAGCCTGGAGGGTGTGTGGGCCAGGACAGTGGGGACAGAAACCTGAAAACCCAAACTCAGCTTAGATTTGGGGACGTAGGTATGACATGCCTGATCTATAGACCGTGAGAAGAATTTATCAGGCTATGAACAAAGGGCAAGTGTGAGGCATATCTCCAGGCTTTTGTCTCTAGATTTTGTGTCAATGGTGGCCATGGAATGACGGGATGGCCTCTTTGGCCATGGATGATTCTTTCTCTTTTAAGATTTGGTCAGATCCCAAGTTTTGGGGCTCATTCAGGGGATGGAGGAGACCCTTCAATATTTTTTTTCCTCAGGGGTTCCAGAGCAGAGACCTGAATAGGGGTGATTAGAACTCTCAACCTCTCATTAATATTGGGGGACTAGGGATGGCAATGCGGGTCTTGGTCCAGACCCTGAGAGGCTTTACTTGAGGACAGGGCTCACAATTAGGGTCCCAATGTGTTTGTGCCCATTGCGGTTCTCCAGCATGCGCGGGGACTCATGGGCTACACTGGATTCTCCTACACTGAACGTTGGAAAACATACCAACCACAAGGTTTCTTGCCTTGAGGAAGAAGGAGTTTTATTTCTGCATCACGTTCACCCCTGGGTAGTGAGTATATATAAGGTCTAGGTTCTGAAGCCTGAAAACCAAGGTTGAAAAGAGATGATGACCTAAAGCCATGGCGGGTCTGATGTGCTCAGTGTACAGCCAGCTGTCTGGGTGTCGGTTGAAAATTCAGACCTCAGGCTGTGCAAGACAGGGCATTAACGCCGAAGCGAAACTGTATAATTGGGGTAGAGTCAAGTGGCATGCAGGTTGATCCTCATTTGGTGTTTCTGGTTAGCCCCATAGGACAACGTTTCTCTTCTGGAGGGCAGTCAGAGTGCTGCATTGTGTCTCTCCAGAATTCCCTAACTGGAGGGCTGGTGGGCTCGGAGTGTGAGGATGAAGTCTGAGAACAATAGCTAGGTTTTGCTTCGGGGCAGGGTTTCGGCAGGCACACTCTGCAGAGTTGAATCAAGATTTCGTGCATCTGAAGTCAGGGCGAGGATTAGACGTTGGCTCAGGTTGGAGTTTCTGTCCAAGATGGCTCTTTCATGAAGGGGACAGTGCACCACGAGGCCACAGAGCTTTTCCCATGATGGGAGTTGTGAGGTGCTCCAAAGCGCAAGGATTCCTTCTGCAGGACAGCTGTGACCTGTTGGATGGCTCCAGGACGTCCCATATGGAATTACTTCAGAGTAGTTTTCTACAGATGGATGCCTAGCCAGTCCGCCTCACATTCCAATTGTCTCCTAGTGACAAGATAGGTTCGATCTGCTGGCACTAGGGGAGCACCCAAGGTCACTGAGTTGAAATAGACTCTCCTGCAGATGGGTCCTAATGTGGGATTGTGTCCATGGAGACCTTGGAATGAGGTGGTGGCACCGGGGCCCTGAAGGATTTTCCTAGCCGGAGGTTTTGACACAGCTTGAAAGAGCACGTTTCCCATGTGGAGAAGACATTTGTTCTGACTGATGCCTCAGGAAACCCCCATATGGTGGTATTGAAAACCAGGACTCTGAGGTTCTGACATAGCTCCTCGAGCAATTTTCCAATGTGCAGACAAGACTTGCTCTGAAGGACCTATGGAAACCCCATAGGCTGGTATTGGAAACCAGGCCTCTGAGAAGAGATGCCTGGAAACCAAAGCAATGGATCTGATTAGGGCCTAGGGGCATGTCCAGTTCAATGTTCTTCTCTGGGGACATCTGTCTCCGAGTCTGTGTGGAGCTAGTTGCTCAGCTAGTGTCAGATCACCCCTGTTTGTTCCGATCTGCCTACAATATTGGGATGGTCCCAGGGACATTGGAGATTTCTCCTGATTTATATGGTTGTGGCCAATGGAATATGAAGAATTCCCTTGAGAGGGCAGGAACAATCCTGATGTGTGGTTCCAGGGGCCCTAGCATGGAGGATGTGTGTTTTCACACAACTGTCCAAACAACCCTGGCCTACACAACCTACAGGCTCAGGCCCCTGGAGCCAAACCTGAGGACTGTACTTGTCCTCTCAGAGGGAATTGTGTGTGCCCATTCCAAAGGCCACAACCCTTCTAATAGGATAAACCTCCAAAGTCCCTGATCCATCTCAATAGTGGTGGCTTCCCAGGAAAAACAGGGGTAATCTGAGCCCAACTGAGCACCTACCTGCACTCAGACCCTTAGACAGATGTCCCCAGAGGTATGAAGGAAAGAACAGGCAACTAGGCACTAATTAGATCCATTGCTTTGGTTTCCAGGCATCTCTCCTCAGAGACCTGGATTTCAAGAGCTGCATATAGCTGTTTCTTGACTCACCCATCAGAAAACATCTCATCTACACATGGGAAACTTGCACGTTGGGGCTGTGTCAAAGCCTCTGTTTAGGAGAATCCTTTAGGGCCCCAGTGCCACCGCTTCATTCCAAGGTCTCCATAGACACAAAAGCACATTAGGACCCATCCCCAGGGGTGTCCATTTCAACTCAGCGTCCACGGTTGCTCCCCACAGATCCAGGAGATCTAACCTGTCTTGTTGCTAGGAGACAATTGAAATGCGAGGTGGGCTACCCATCCATCCATCCTTAGAACCCTGCTCAGAATCATTGGCCTGGAGCCAAACAACAGGTCTCAATTGTCCTGCAGAAAACTCTCTGCAGTTTGGAGCTTCTCACAACTCCCCTCGTGGGAAAACACCCATGGCCCCGTGATGCCCCCCTCCATTCATGAAGGGGCCATCAGGGACAGAAACTCCAACCTGAGCGATCGTCTGATCCTCGCCCTGACTTCAGATGCACGAGATCTCGATTCAGGTCTGTAGATTGTGCCTGCCATGGCCTCACCCAGAAACCTAAGCCTAGCTTCTGTTCTCAGACTTTTGTCGTCAGACTACTGGCCCACAAGCCCTCAAGTTTGGCAATCCAGAACTACAATGCAGCACTCTTGCGGCCCTCCAGAAGAAAAACATTGTCCTCTGGGGCTACCCAGTAACCCCAAATGAGGATCAACCTGCACCGACCTTGGCTGTAATTCAAATACGTAGGCTGACCAGGGCACTAATGCCCTTTCTGACACAGCCTGAGCCTGGACCCCGTGGACCCTCCCAGACAGCTGGCCGCACACTGAGCACATCGAGCCGCCATGGCCTTAGGTCGTCATCTCTTCCCAACCTCGGTTTTCAGGTTTCAGAACCTAGACCTTATCTCCAATCACTGCCCAGGGTTGAAGGGGATGCAGAAATCAGAACTCCTTCCCCATGGCAAAAAACTTTGTGGTTGGCATGTTGTCCAACGTTCAGTGTAGTTGAAACCAGTGTGGCCCATGAGGCCCCGCCCATGCTGGCGGGCCACACTGGTCAGAAACACACATTGTGACGCTCAGGCTGAGCCCAGTCCTCAAGTAAGGCCACTCAGTGGCTGGATGAAGAGATAGCATATTGGACTTGCCATGCCCCTAGGCCCCAATTTTTAACCATAGTTCGGGTTGACCCTTCAGTCTTCCCCACGGCTTGGCTTTGGAATTCCTCTTTTGGTGGGACACCTGACGTAACAAAACTGAAATGAGTCCTCCCATCCCACAGATTGACGAAAAGCAATTGGGAATTGGGCCAAATCCTCAGAGAGGAAGATTCGTCCATGGCCCATGAGGCCTCCCCGACATTCCACGGCCATCGCTGATACAAAATCCAGAGACAAAAGCCTGAGCAAGCACCTCAGACTCGCACTTTCTTCGTATCCTGAAGAGTTCTTCTCATGGTTTGTAGAACGGGCCTGCCATACCTACGTCCCCAAAACTAAGCTGAGTTTGTGTTTTCAGACTTCTGTCCTCAAAGTCTTGGGCCACACACGCTCCAGGCTGGGCCCCTGGAGCCACACATTAGGACTGTGCCTACCAATCCATGGGAATTCTGCCCATTCCATGGTCCAAAATCGTACAAATTAGGAGAAACCTCCAAAGTCCCTGAGGCCATCCCAATAGTGTAGGTCGCCCGGAAGAAACAAGGGCGGTCTGACAACAGCTGATAATCGACCTCCACTCATACCATAGATGGATGTCCCCAGAGAAGAAGATTGAACCAGACAGGACCCTCGGCCATAATAGGATCCATTGCTTTGGGTTACAGGCATGTGTCCTCAAAAGCCTGATTCCAATACGAGCATAGGGGTTTTCCTGAGGCACCCATCAGAACTCATCTCGTCTCCACAAGGAAACCTGTGCATGGGAGCCATGTCCAAATCTTAGGAGAGTACTTCAGGGTCCCGGTGCCACCGCCCCATTCCAAGGCCCTCATGGACACAAAAACACATTAGGACCCATCCTCAGGAAAGTCCATTTCAACTCAGCCACCCCGGTTGCTCCGGCAGAGCCATCAGATCTAAACTGTCTTGTTGCAAGGAGACAATTGGAATGCGAGGCGGGCTTCCCAGGCATCCATCCGCGAACGGTGCTCTGGAGTCATTCCATATGGGATGTCCTGGAGCTGTCCAACAGGTCTCAATTGTCCCGCAGAAGGAATCCTTGAAGGGGGCATCCCACAACTCCCAACGTGGGAAAACCTCAATGGCCTCGAGATTCCGCTCCCTTCATGAAGCGTCCGTCTTGCTCAGAAATTCCAACCTGAGCCAACGTATGATCCTCGCCCTGACTTCAGATGCATGAGATATTGGTTCAGATCTGCAGGGGGTACCTGCCGTGCCAACGCCCTGAAACCCTAGTCTAGCTTGTCTTCTCAGACTTCCGTCCTCACACTCCTGGCCCCGAAGCCCTCAAGTTTGGCAATTCCGGACCCACAATGCAGCACTCTGCCTGCCCTCTAGAAAAAAAACTATTGCCTCATGAGCTTCCCAGGCACCTTAAATGAGGGTAAACCTACACAGCACTCGACTTTACCCAAATTATATAGTCTAACCTGGGCACTAATGCACTGTCGAACACAACCTGAGCCCGGACCTCCTGACCAACACCCAGAAAGCTGACCGCACACTGAGCACATAAAACCCGCCATGGCCTTAGGTCATCATCTCTTCCCTACCTCAGTTTTCAGGCTTCAGAACCGAGACCTTATCTCCAATCACTGCCCAGGGGTGAGTGTGATGCAGAAGTCAGAACTCCTCCTTACCCATGGCAAGAACCCTTGTGGTTGGCACGTTGTCTAACGTTCACTGTAGGAAAAACCAGCATTCACCCTGAGGCCCTGCCCATTCTTGAGTGCGACGAGGGCATACACACGCATTGTGACCCTCAGCATGAGTCCTGTCCTCTAGTAAGTCCTCTCAGTGGCTGGACCATTAGATGTCATAATGGGCTTGACATGTCCCTAGGCCCCAATTTTTAACCAGATTTCTGATTGTCCAGTCGCCCCTCCCCAGACTCTACTCTGGAATCCATCATTTGGTGGGACACCTGAGCTTAAAAAAGAAAAAAACAACAACAACAAAAACAAAAAAAAAAACGGACTTCTTCCAGCCCACAGAATGAACGCAATCTCTTTGAACGTGGCCAAACCACCAGAGAGTTAGACTCGTCCATTTCCCATGAAGTCACCCAGAAATTCAACGACCATGAGTGACACGATATCCAGGACAAAAACTTGAGCAGAGCCTCACACTCGCCCTTCTTTCAAATCCCGAAGAGTTCTCCTCATGGTCTGTAGATCAGTCCTGCCATACCTATGACCCGAAACATAAGCCGAGTTTGTGTTTTCAGACAACTGTCCAAACAGCCCTGGCCTACACAACCTACAGGCTCAGGCGCCTGGAGCCAAACATGAGGACTGTACTTGCCCTCTCCAAGGGAATTGTGTGTGCCCATTCCAATGGCCACAACCCTTCTCATAGGATAAACCTCCAAAATCCCTGATCCACCTCAATAGTGGTGGCTTCCTAGGAAAAACAGAGGCAATCTGAGCCCAACTGAGCACCTACCTGCACTCAGACCCATAGACAGATGTCCCCAGAGGTAAAAAGGAAAGAACAGGCCCCTAGGCACTAATCAGATCCATTGCTTTGGTTTCCAGGCATCTCTCCTCAGAGGCCTGGATTTCAAAAGCAGAATATAGCTGTTTCTTGACTCACCCATCAGAAAACATCTCATCTACACATGGGAAACTTGCACGTTGGGGCTGTGTCAAAGCCTTTGTTTAGGAGAACCCTTTTGGGCCCCAGTGCCACCGCTTCATTCCAAGGTCTCCATAGACACAAAGGACGTTAGGACCCATTCCCAGGGGTGTCCATTTTAACTCAGCGTCCTCGGTTGCTCCCCACAGATCCAGGAGATCTAACCTGTCTTGTTGCTAGGAGACAATTGGAATGCGAGGTGGGCTACCCATCCATCCATCCTTAGAACCCTGCTCAGAATCATTGGCCTAGAGCCAAACAACAGGTCTCAATTGTCCTGCAGAAGACTCTCTGCAGTTTGGAGCTTCTCACAACTCCCATCGTGGGAAAACACCCATGGCCTCGTGAAGCCCCCCCCCATTCATGAAGGGGACATCAGGGACAGAAACTCCAACCTGAGCGATCGTCTGATCCTCGCCCTGACTTCAGATGCACGAGATCTCGATTCAGTTCTGTAGATTGTGCCTGCCATGGCCTCACCCAGAAACCTAAGCCTAGCTTGTGTTCTCAGACTTTTGTCGTCAGACTACTAGCCCACAAGCCCTCCAGTTTGGCAATCCAGAACTACAATGCAGCACTCTTGCGGCCCTCCAGAAGAAAAACATTGTCCTCTGGGGCTACCCAGTAACCCCAAATGAGGATCAAACTGCACCGACCATGGCTGTACCCCAAATACATAGGCTGACCAGGGCACTAATGCCCTTTCTGACACAGCCTGAGCCTGGACCCCCTGGAGCCTCCCAGACAGCTAGCCGCACACTGAGCACATCGAGCCGCCATGGCCTTAGGTCGTCATCTCTTCCCAACCTCGGTTTTCAGGTTTCAGAACCTAGACCTTATCTCCAATCACTGCCCAGGGTTGAAGGTGATGCAGAAATCAGAACTCCTTCCCCATGGCAAGAAACCTTGTGTTTGGCATGTTGTCCAACGTTCAGTGTAGTTGAAACCAGTGTGGCCCATGAGGCCCCGCCCATGCTCGCGGGACACATTGGTCACAAACACACATTGTGACGCTCAGGCTGAGCCCAGTCCTCAAGTAAGGCCGCTCAGTGGCTGGATGAAGAGATAGCATATTGGGCTTGCCATGCCCCTAGGCCCCAATTTTTAACCATAGTTCGGGTTGACCCTTCAGTCTTCCCCACGGCTTGGCTTTGGAATTCCTCTTTTGGTGGGACACCTGAGGTAACAAAACTGAAATGAGTCCTTCCATCCCACAGATTGACGAAAAGCAATTGGGAATCGGGCCAAATCCTCAGAGAGGAAGATTCGTCCATGGCCCATGAGGCCTCCCCGACATTCCACGGCCATCGCTGATACAAAATCCAGAGACAAAAGCCTGAGCAAGCGCTTCAGACTCGCACTTTCTTCATATCCTGAGGAGTTCTTCTCATGGTTTGTAGATCGGGCCTGCCATACCTACGTCCCCTAACCTAAGCTGAGTTTGTGTTTTCAGACTTCTGTCCTCAAAGTCTTGGGCCCCACACCCTCCGGGCTGGGCCCCTGGAGCCACACATTAGGACTGTGCCTACCAATCCATGGGAATTCTGCCCATTCCAGGGTCCAAAATCGTACAAATTAGGAGAAACCTCCAAAGTCCCTGAAGCCATCCCAATAGTGTAGGTCGCCCGGAACAAACAAGGGCTGTCTGACACCAGCTGATAATCGACCTCCACTCATACCATAGATGGATGTCCCCAGAGACGAAGATTGAACCAGACAGGACCCTAGGCCATAATAGGATCCATTGCTTTGGGTTACAGGCAGGTGTCCTCAAAATCCTGATTCCAATACGAGCATAGGGGTTTTCCTGAGGCACCCATCAGAACTCATCTCGTCTCCACAAGGAAACCTATGCATGGGAGCCATGTCCAAATCTTAGGAGAGTACTTCAGGGTCCCGGTGCCACCGCCCCATTCCAAGGCCCTCATGGACACAAAAACACATTAGGACCCATCCTCAGGAAAGTCCATTTCAACTCAGCCACCCCGGTTGCTCCGGCAGAGCCATCAGATCAAAACTGTCTTGTTGCTAGGAGACAATTGGAATGCGAGGCGGGCTTCCCAGGCATCCATCCGCGAACGGTGCTCTGGAGTCATTCCATATGGGATGTCCTGGAGCTGTCCAACAGGTCTCAATTGTCCCACAGAAGGAATCCATGAAGGGGGCATCCCACAACTCCCAACGTGGGAAAACCTCAATGGCCTCGAGATTCCGCTCCTTCATGAAGCAGCCGTCATGCTCAGAAACTCCAACCTGAGCCAACGTCTGATCCTCGCCCTGACTTCAGATGCATGAGATATTGGTTCAGATCTTCAGGGTGTACCTGTCGTGCCCTCGCCCTGAAACCCAAGTCTAGCTTGTCTTCTCAGACTTCCGTCCTCACACTCCTGGCCCCGAAGCCCTCAAGTTTGGCAATTCCGGACCCACAATGCAGCACTCTGCCTGCCCTCTAGAAAAAAAACTATTGCCTCATGAGCTTTCCAGGCACCTTTAATGAGGGTAAACCTACACAGCACTCGACTTTACCCAAATTATATAGTCTAACCTGGGCACTAATGCACTGTCGAACACAACCTGAGCCCGGACCTCCTGACCAACACCCAGAAAGCTGACCGCACACTGAGCACATAAAACCCGCCATGGCCTTAGGTCATCATCTCTTCCCTACCTCAGTTTTCAGGCTTCAGAACCGAGACCTTATCTCCAATCACTGCCCAGGGGTGAGTGTGATGCAGAAGTCAGAACTCCTCCTTACCCATGGCAAGAACCCTTGTGGTTGGCAGGTTGTCCAACGTTCAGTGTAGGAGAAACCAGCATTCACCCTGAGGCCCCGCCCATTCTTGAGTGCGACGAGGGCATACACACGCATTGTGACCCTCAGCATGAGTCCTGTCCTCTAGTAAGTCCTCTCAGTGGCAGGACCATTAGATGTCATAATGGGCTTGACATGTCCCTAGGCCCCAATTTTTAACCAGATTTCTGATTGTCCAGTCGTCCCTCACCAGGGCTCTACTCTGGAATCCATCATTTGGTTGGACACCTGATGTTAAAAAAGAAAACAACAACAACAACAACAACAACAACAAAATGGACTTCTTCCAGCCCACAGAATGACCGCAAACTCTTTGGACGGGGCCAAACCACCAGAGAGTAAGACTCGTCCATTTCCCATGAAGTCACCCAGAAATTCCACGACCATGAGTGACACGATATCCAGAGACAAAAACTTGAGCAGGAGCCTCACATCGCCCTTCTTTCAAATCCCGAAGAGTTCTCCTCATGGTCTGTAGATCAGTCCTCCCATACCTATGACCCGAAACATAAGCCGAGTTTGTGTTTTCAGACAACTGTCCAAACAGCCCTGGCCTACACAACCTACAGGCTCAGGCCCCTGGAGCCAAACCTGAGGACTGTACTTGCCCTCTCCAAGGGAATTGTGTGTGCCCATTCCAATGGCCACAACCCTTCTCATAGGATAAACCTCCAAAGTCCCTGATCCATCTCAATAGTGGTGGCTTCCCAGGAAAAAGAGGGGCAATCCGAGCCCAACTGAGTACCCACCTGCACTCAGACCCATAGACAGATGTCCCCAGAGGTAAAAAGGAAAGAACAGGCCCCTAGGCACTAATCAGATCCATTGCTTTGGTTTCCAGGCATCTCTCCTCAGAGGCCTGGATTTCAAAAGCAGAATATAGCTGTTTCTTGACTCACCCATCAGAAAACATCTCATCTACACATGGGAAACTTGCACGTTGGAGCTGTGTCAAATCCTTTGTTTAGGAGAACCATTTAGGGCCCCAGTGCCACCGCTTCATTCCAAGGTCTCCATAGACACAAAAGCACGTTAGGACACATCCCCAGGGGTGTCCATTTCAACTCAGCGTCCTAGGTTGCTCCCCACAGATCCAGGAGATCTAACCTGTCTTGTTGCTAGGAGACAATTGGAATGCGAGGTGGGCTACCCAGCCATCCATCCTTAGAACCCTGCTCAGAATCATTGGCCTGGAGCCAAACAACAGGTCTCAATTGTCCTGCAGAAGACTCTCTGCAGTTTGGAGCTTCTCACAACTCCCATCGTGGGAAAACACCCATGGCCTCGTGATGCCCCCCCCCATTCATGAAGGGGCCATCAGGGACAGAAACTCCAACCTGAGTGATCGTCTGATCCTCGCCCTGACTTCAGATGCACGAGATCTCGATTCAGTTCTGTAGATTGTGCTTGCCATGGCCTCACCCAGAAACCTAGCCTAGCTTGTGTTCTCAGACTTTTGTCGTAAGACTACTGGCCCACAAGCCCTCCAGTTTGGCATTCCGAACTACAATGCAGCACTCTGCCGGGCCTCCAGAAGAAAAACATTGTCCTCTGGGGCTACCCAGTAACCCCAAATGAGGATCAAACTGCACCGACCATGGCTGTACCCCAAATACATAGGCTGACCAGGGCACTAATGCCCTTTCTGACACAGGCTGAGCCTGGACCCCCTGGAGCCTCCCAGACAGCTAGCCGCATACTGAGCACATCGAGCCGCCATGGCCTTAGGTCGTCATCTCTTCCCAACCTCGGTTTTCAGGTTTCAGAACCTAGACCTTATCTCCAATCACTGCCCAGGGTTGAAGGTGATGCAGAAATCAGAACTCCTTCCCCATGGCAAGAAACCTTGTGTTTGGCATGTTGTCCAACGTTCAGTGTAGTTGAAACCAGTGTGGCCCATGAAGCCCCGCCCATGCTCGCGGGACACATTGGTCACAAACACACATTGTGACGCTCAGGCTGAGCCCAGTCCTCAAGTAAGGCCGCTCAGTGGCTGGATGAAGAGATAGCATATTGGGCTTGCCATGCCCCTAGGCCCCAATTTTTAACCATAGTTCGGGTTGACCCTTCAGTCTTCCCCACGGCTTGGCTTTGGAATTCCTCTTTTGGTGGGACACCTGAGGTAACAAAACTGAAATGAGTCCTTCCATCCCACAGATTGACGAAAAGCAATTGGGAATCGGGCCAAATCCTCAGAGAGGAAGATTCGTCCATGGCCCATGAGGCCTCCCCGACATTCCACGGCCATCGCTGATACAAAATCCAGAGACAAAAGCCTGAGCAAGCGCCTCAGACTCGCACTTTCTTCATATCCTGAGGAGTTCTTCTCATGGTTTGTAGATCGGGCCTGCCATACCTACGTCCCCTAACCTAAGCTGAGTTTGTGTTTTCAGACTTCTGTCCTCAAAGTCTTGGGCCCCACACCCTCCGGGCTGGGCCCCTGGAGCCACACATTAGGACTGTGCCTACCAATCCATGGGAATTCTGCCCATTCCAGGGTCCAAAATCGTACAAATTAGGTGAAACCTCCAAAGTCCCTGAAGCCATCCCAATAGTGTAGGTCGCCCGGAACAAACAAGGGCTGTCTGACACCAGCTGATAATCGACCTCCACTCATACCATAGATGGATGTCCCCAGAGAAGAAGATTGAACCAGACAGGACCCTAGGCCATAATAGGATCCATTGCTTTGGGTTACAGGCAGGTGTCCTCAAAATCCTGATTCCAATACGAGCATAGGGGTTTTCCTGAGGCACCCATCAGAACTCATCTCGTCTCCACAGGAAACCTATGCATGGGAGCCATGTCCAAATCTTAGGAGAGTACTTCAGGGTCCCGGTGCCACCGCCCCATTCCAAGGCCCTCATGGACACAAAAACACATTAGGACCCATCCTCAGGAAAGTCCATTTCAACTCAGCCACCCCGGTTGCTCCGGCAGAGCCATCAGATCAAAACTGTCTTGTTGCTAGGAGACAATTGGAATGCGAGGCGGGCTTCCCAGGCATCCATCCGCGAACGGTGCTCTGGAGTCATTCCATATGGGATGTCCTGGAGCTGTCCAACAGGTCTCAATTGTCCCACAGAAGGAATCCATGAAGGGGGCATCCCACAACTCCCAACGTGGGAAAACCTCAATGGCCTCGAGATTCCGCTCCTTCATGAAGCAGCCGTCATGCTCAGAAACTCCAACCTGAGCCAACGTCTGATCCTCGCCCTGACTTCAGATGCATGAGATATTGGTTCAGATCTTCAGGGCGTACCTGTCGTGCCCTCGCCCTGAAACCCAAGTCTAGCTTGTCTTCTCAGACTTCCGTCCTCACACTCCTGGCCCCGAAGCCCTCAAGTTTGGCAATTCCGGACCCACAATGCAGCACTCTGCCTGCCCTCTAGAAAAAAAACTATTGCCTCATGAGCTTTCCAGGCACCTTAAATGAGGGTAAACCTACACAGCACTCGAATTTACCCAAATTATATAGTCTAACCTGGGCACTAATGCACTGTCGAACACAACCTGAGCCCGCACCTCCTGACCAACACCCAGAAAGCTGACCGCACACTGAGCACATAAAACCCGCCATGGCCTTAGGTCATCATCTCTTCCCTACCTCAGTTTTCAGGCTTCAGAACCGAGACCTTATCTCCAATCACTGCCCAGGGGTGAGTGTGATGCAGAAGTCAGAACTCCTCCTTACCCATGGCAAGAACCCTTGTGGTTGGCAGGTTGTCCAACGTTCAGTGTAGGAGAAACCAGCATTCACCCTGAGGCCCCGCCCATTCTTGAGTGCGACGAGGGCATACACACGCATTGTGACCCTCAGCATGAGTCCTGTCCTCTAGTAAGTCCTCTCAGTGGCAGGACCATTAGATGTCATAATGGGCTTGACATGTCCCTAGGCCCCAATTTTTAACCAGATTTCTGATTGTCCAGTCGCCCCTCACCAGGGCTCTACTCTGGAATCCATCATTTGGTTGGACACCTGATGTTAAAAAAGAAAACAACAACAACAACAACAAAATGGACTTCTTCCAGCCCACAGAATGACCGCAAACTCTTTGGACGGGGCCAAACCACCAGAGAGTAAGACTCGTCCATTTCCCATGAAGTCACCCAGAAATTCCACGACCATGAGTGACACGATATCCAGAGACAAAAACTTGAGCAGGAGCCTCACATCGCCCTTCTTTCAAATCCCGAAGAGTTCTCCTCATGGTCTGTAGATCAGTCCTCCCATACCTATGACCCGAAACATAAGCCGAGTTTGTGTTTTCAGACAACTGTCCAAACAGCCCTGGCCTACACAACCTACAGGCTCAGGCCCCTGGAGCCAAACCTGAGGACTGTACTTGCCCTCTCCAAGGGAATTGTGTGTGCCCATTCCAATGGCCACAACCCTTCTCATAGGATAAACCTCCAAAGTCCCTGATCCATCTCAATAGTGGTGGCTTCCCAGGAAAAAGAGGGGCAATCCGAGCCCAACTGAGTACCCACCTGCACTCAGACCCATAGACAGATGACCCAGAGGTAAAAAGGAAAGAACAGGCCCCTAGGCACTAATCAGATCCATTGCTTTGGTTTCCAGGCATCTCTCCTCAGAGGCCTGGATTTCAAAAGCAGAATATAGCTGTTTCTTGACTCACCCATCAGAAAACATCTCATCTACACATGGGAAACTTGCACGTTGGAGCTGTGTCAACTCCTTTGTTTAGGAGAACCCTTTAGGGCCCCAGTGCCACCGCTTCATTCCAAGGTCTCCATAGACACAAAAGCACGTTAGGACCCATCCCCAGGGGTGTCCATTTCAACTCAGCGTCCTAGGTTGCTCCCCACAGATCCAGGAGATCTAACCTGTCTTGTTGCTAGGAGACAATTGGAATGCGAGGTGGGCTTCCCAGCCATCCATCCTTAGAACCCTGCTCAGAATCATTGGCCTGGAGCCAAACAACAGGTCTCAATTGTCCTGCAGAAGACTCTCTGCAGTTTGGAGCTTCTCACAACTCCCATCGTGGGAAAACACCCATGACCTCGTGATGCCCCCCCCCCATTCATGAAGGGGCCATCAGGGACAGAAACTCCAACCTGAGTGATCGTCTGATCCTCGCCCTGACTTCAGATGCACGAGATCTCGATTCAGTTCTGTAGATTGTGCTTGCCATGGCCTCACCCAGAAACCTAAGCCTAGCTTGTGTTCTCAGACTTTTGTCGTAAGACTACTGGCCCACAAGCCCTCCAGTTTGGCAATCCAGAACTACAATGCAGCACTCTGCCGGCCCTCCAGAAGAAAAACATTGTCCTCTGGGGCTACCCAGTAACCCCAAATGAGGATCAAACTGCACCGACCATGGCTGTACCCCAAATACATAGGCTGACCAGGGCACTAATGCCCTTTCTGACACAGGCTGAGCCTGGACCCCCTGGAGCCTCCCAGACAGCTAGCCGCACACTGAGCACATCGAGCCGCCATGGCCTTAGGTCGTCATCTCTTCCCAACCTCGGTTTTCAAGTTTCAGAACCTAGACCTTATCTCCAATCACTGCCCAGGGTTGAAGGTGATGCAGAAATCAGAACTCCTTCCCCATGGCAAGAAACCTTGTGTTTGGCATGTTGTCCAACGTTCAGTGTAGTTGAAACCAGTGTGGCCCATGAGGCCCCGCCCATGCTCGCGGGACACATTGGTCACAAACACACATTGTGACGCTCAGGCTGAGCCCAGTCCTCAAGTAAGGCCGCTCAGTGGCTGGATGAAGAGATAGCATATTGGGCTTGCCATGCCCCTAGGCCCCAATTTTTAACCATAGTTCGGGTTGACCCTTCAGTCTTCCCCACGGCTTGGCTTTGGAATTCCTCTTTTGGTGGGACACCTGAGGTAACAAAACTGAAATGAGTCCTTCCATCCCACAGATTGACGAAAAGCAATTGGGAATCGGGCCAAATCCTCAGAGAGGAAGATTCGTCCATGGCCCATGAGGCCTCCCTGACATTCCACGGCCATCGCTGATACAAAATCCAGAGACAAAAGCCTGAGCAAGCGCTTCAGACTCGCACTTTCTTCATATCCTGAGGAGTTCTTCTCATGGTTTGTAGATCGGGCCTGCCATACCTACGTCCCCTAACCTAAGCTGAGTTTGTGTTTTCAGACTTCTGTCCTCAAAGTCTTGGGCCCCACACCCTCCGGGCTGGGCCCCTGGAGCCACACATTAGGACTGTGCCTACCAATCCATGGGAATTCTGCCCATTCCAGGGTCCAAAATCGTACAAATTAGGAGAAACCTCCAAAGTCCCTGAAGCCATCCCAATAGTGTAGGTCGCCCGGAACAAACAAGGGCTGTCTGACACCAGCTGATAATCGACCTCCACTCATACCATAGATGGATGTCCCCAGAGACGAAGATTGAACCAGACAGGACCCTCGGCCATAATAGGATCCATTGCTTTGGGTTACAGGCATGTGTCCTCAAAAGCCTGATTCCAATACGAGCATAGGGGTTTTCCTGAGGCACCCATCAGAACTCATCTCGTCTCCACAAGGAAACCTGTGCATGGGAGCCATGTCCAAATCTTAGGAGAGTACTTCAGGGTCCCGGTGCCACCGCCCCATTCCAAGGCCCTCATGGACACAAAAACACATTAGGACCCATCCTCAGGAAAGTCCATTTCAACTCAGCCACCCCGGTTGCTCCGGCAGAGCCATCAGATCTAAACTGTCTTGTTGCAAGGAGACAATTGGAATGCGAGGCGGGCTTCCCAGGCATCCATCCGCGAACGGTGCTCTGGAGTCATTCCATATGGGATGTCCTGGAGCTGTCCAACAGGTCTCAATTGTCCCGCAGAAGGAATCCTTGAAGGGGGCATCCCACAACTCCCAACGTGGGAAAACCTCAATGGCCTCGAGATTCCGCTCCCTTCATGAAGCGTCCGTCTTGCTCAGAAATTCCAACCTGAGCCAACGTATGATCCTCGCCCTGACTTCAGATGCATGAGATATTGGTTCAGATCTGCAGGGGGTACCTGCCGTGCCAACGCCCTGAAACCCTAGTCTAGCTTGTCTTCTCAGACTTCCGTCCTCACACTCCTGGCCCCGAAGCCCTCAAGTTTGGCAATTCCGGACCCACAATGCAGCACTCTGCCTGCCCTCTAGAAAAAAAACTATTGCCTCATGAGCTTCCCAGGCACCTTAAATGAGGGTAAACCTACACAGCACTCGACTTTACCCAAATTATATAGTCTAACCTGGGCACTAATGCACTGTCGAACACAACCTGAGCCCGGACCTCCTGACCAACACCCAGAAAGCTGACCGCACACTGAGCACATAAAACCCGCCATGGCCTTAGGTCATCATCTCTTCCCTACCTCAGTTTTCAGGCTTCAGAACCGAGACCTTATCTGCAATCACTGCCCAGGGGTGAGTGTGATGCAGAAGTCAGAACTCCTCCTTACCCATGGCAAGAACCCTTGTGGTTGGCACGTTGTCTAACGTTCACTGTAGGAAAAACCAGCATTCACCCTGAGGCCCTGCCCATTCTTGAGTGCGACGAGGGCATACACACGCATTGTGACCCTCAGCATGAGTCCTGTCCTCTAGTAAGTCCTCTCAGTGGCTGGACCATTAGATGTCATAATGGGCTTGACATGTCCCTAGGCCCCAATTTTTAACCAGATTTCTGATTGTCCAGTCGCCCCTCCCCAGACTCTACTCTGGAATCCATCATTTGGTGGGACACCTGAGCTTAAAAAAGAAAAAAACAACAACAACAAAAACAAAAAAAAAAACGGACTTCTTCCAGCCCACAGAATGAACGCAATCTCTTTGAACGTGGCCAAACCACCAGAGAGTTAGACTCGTCCATTTCCCATGAAGTCACCCAGAAATTCAACGACCATGAGTGACACGATATCCAGGACAAAAACTTGAGCAGAGCCTCACACTCGCCCTTCTTTCAAATCCCGAAGAGTTCTCCTCATGGTCTGTAGATCAGTCCTGCCATACCTATGACCCGAAACATAAGCCGAGTTTGTGTTTTCAGACAACTGTCCAAACAGCCCTGGCCTACACAACCTACAGGCTCAGGCGCCTGGAGCCAAACATGAGGACTGTACTTGCCCTCTCCAAGGGAATTGTGTGTGCCCATTCCAATGGCCACAACCCTTCTCATAGGATAAACCTCCAAAATCCCTGATCCATCTCAATAGTGGTGGCTTCCTAGGAAAAACAGAGGCAATCTGAGCCCAACTGAGCACCTACCTGCACTCAGACCCATAGACAGATGTCCCCAGAGGTAAAAAGGAAAGAACAGGCCCCTAGGCACTAATCAGATCCATTGCTTTGGTTTCCAGGCATCTCTCCTCAGAGGCCTGGATTTCAAAAGCAGAATATAGCTGTTTCTTGACTCACCCATCAGAAAACATCTCATCTACACATGGGAAACTTGCACGTTGGGGCTGTGTCAAAGCCTTTGTTTAGGAGAACCCTTTTGGGCCCCAGTGCCACCGCTTCATTCCAAGGTCTCCATAGACACAAAGGACGTTAGGACCCATTCCCAGGGGTGTCCATTTTAACTCAGCGTCCTCGGTTGCTCCCCACAGATCCAGGAGATCTAACCTGTCTTGTTGCTAGGAGACAATTGGAATGCGAGGTGGGCTACCCATCCATCCATCCTTAGAACCCTGCTCAGAATCATTGGCCTAGAGCCAAACAACAGGTCTCAATTGTCCTGCAGAAGACTCTCTGCAGTTTGGAGCTTCTCACAACTCCCATCGTGGGAAAACACCCATGGCCTCGTGAAGCCCCCCCCCATTCATGAAGGGGACATCAGGGACAGAAACTCCAACCTGAGCGATCGTCTGATCCTCGCCCTGACTTCAGATGCACGAGATCTCGATTCAGTTCTGTAGATTGTGCCTGCCATGGCCTCACCCAGAAACCTAAGCCTAGCTTGTGTTCTCAGACTTTTGTCGTCAGACTACTAGCCCACAAGCCCTCCAGTTTGGCAATCCAGAACTACAATGCAGCACTCTTGCGGCCCTCCAGAAGAAAAACATTGTCCTCTGGGGCTACCCAGTAACCCCAAATGAGGATCAAACTGCACCGACCATGGCTGTACCCCAAATACATAGGCTGACCAGGGCACTAATGCCCTTTCTGACACAGCCTGAGCCTGGACCCCCTGGAGCCTCCCAGACAGCTAGCCGCACACTGAGCACATCGAGCCGCCATGGCCTTAGGTCGTCATCTCTTCCCAACCTCGGTTTTCAGGTTTCAGAACCTAGACCTTATCTCCAATCACTGCCCAGGGTTGAAGGTGATGCAGAAATCAGAACTCCTTCCCCATGGCAAGAAACCTTGTGTTTGGCATGTTGTCCAACGTTCAGTGTAGTTGAAACCAGTGTGGCCCATGAGGCCCCGCCCATGCTCGCGGGACACATTGGTCACAAACACACATTGTGACGCTCAGGCTGAGCCCAGTCCTCAAGTAAGGCCGCTCAGTGGCTGGATGAAGAGATAGCATATTGGGCTTGCCATGCCCCTAGGCCCCAATTTTTAACCATAGTTCGGGTTGACCCTTCAGTCTTCCCCACGGCTTGGCTTTGGAATTCCTCTTTTGGTGGGACACCTGAGGTAACAAAACTGAAATGAGTCCTTCCATCCCACAGATTGACGAAAAGCAATTGGGAATCGGGCCAAATCCTCAGAGAGGAAGATTCGTCCATGGCCCATGAGGCCTCCCCGACATTCCACGGCCATCGCTGATACAAAATCCAGAGACAAAAGCCTGAGCAAGCGCTTCAGACTCGCACTTTCTTCATATCCTGAGGAGTTCTTCTCATGGTTTGTAGATCGGGCCTGCCATACCTACGTCCCCTAACCTAAGCTGAGTTTGTGTTTTCAGACTTCTGTCCTCAAAGTCTTGGGCCCCACACCCTCCGGGCTGGGCCCCTGGAGCCACACATTAGGACTGTGCCTACCAATCCATGGGAATTCTGCCCATTCCAGGGTCCAAAATCGTACAAATTAGGAGAAACCTCCAAAGTCCCTGAAGCCATCCCAATAGTGTAGGTCGCCCGGAACAAACAAGGGCTGTCTGACACCAGCTGATAATCGACCTCCACTCATACCATAGATGGATGTCCCCAGAGACGAAGATTGAACCAGACAGGACCCTCGGCCATAATAGGATCCATTGCTTTGGGTTACAGGCATGTGTCCTCAAAAGCCTGATTCCAATACGAGCATAGGGGTTTTCCTGAGGCACCCATCAGAACTCATCTCGTCTCCACAAGGAAACCTGTGCATGGGAGCCATGTCCAAATCTTAGGAGAGTACTTCAGGGTCCCGGTGCCACCGCCCCATTCCAAGGCCCTCATGGACACAAAAACACATTAGGACCCATCCTCAGGAAAGTCCATTTCAACTCAGCCACCCCGGTTGCTCCGGCAGAGCCATCAGATCTAAACTGTCTTGTTGCAAGGAGACAATTGGAATGCGAGGCGGGCTTCCCAGGCATCCATCCGCGAACGGTGCTCTGGAGTCATTCCATATGGGATGTCCTGGAGCTGTCCAACAGGTCTCAATTGTCCCGCAGAAGGAATCCTTGAAGGGGGCATCCCACAACTCCCAACGTGGGAAAACCTCAATGGCCTCGAGATTCCGCTCCCTTCATGAAGCGTCCGTCTTGCTCAGAAATTCCAACCTGAGCCAACGTATGATCCTCGCCCTGACTTCAGATGCATGAGATATTGGTTCAGATCTGCAGGGGGTACCTGCCGTGCCAACGCCCTGAAACCCTAGTCTAGCTTGTCTTCTCAGACTTCCGTCCTCACACTCCTGGCCCCGAAGCCCTCAAGTTTGGCAATTCCGGACCCACAATGCAGCACTCTGCCTGCCCTCTAGAAAAAAAACTATTGCCTCATGAGCTTCCCAGGCACCTTAAATGAGGGTAAACCTACACAGCACTCGACTTTACCCAAATTATATAGTCTAACCTGGGCACTAATGCACTGTCGAACACAACCTGAGCCCGGACCTCCTGACCAACACCCAGAAAGCTGACCGCACACTGAGCACATAAAACCCGCCATGGCCTTAGGTCATCATCTCTTCCCTACCTCAGTTTTCAGGCTTCAGAACCGAGACCTTATCTGCAATCACTGCCCAGGGGTGAGTGTGATGCAGAAGTCAGAACTCCTCCTTACCCATGGCAAGAACCCTTGTGGTTGGCACGTTGTCTAACGTTCACTGTAGGAAAAACCAGCATTCACCCTGAGGCCCTGCCCATTCTTGAGTGCGACGAGGGCATACACACGCATTGTGACCCTCAGCATGAGTCCTGTCCTCTAGTAAGTCCTCTCAGTGGCTGGACCATTAGATGTCATAATGGGCTTGACATGTCCCTAGGCCCCAATTTTTAACCAGATTTCTGATTGTCCAGTCGCCCCTCCCCAGACTCTACTCTGGAATCCATCATTTGGTGGGACACCTGAGCTTAAAAAAGAAAAAAACAACAACAACAAAAACAAAAAAAAAAACGGACTTCTTCCAGCCCACAGAATGAACGCAATCTCTTTGAACGTGGCCAAACCACCAGAGAGTTAGACTCGTCCATTTCCCATGAAGTCACCCAGAAATTCAACGACCATGAGTGACACGATATCCAGGACAAAAACTTGAGCAGAGCCTCACACTCGCCCTTCTTTCAAATCCCGAAGAGTTCTCCTCATGGTCTGTAGATCAGTCCTGCCATACCTATGACCCGAAACATAAGCCGAGTTTGTGTTTTCAGACAACTGTCCAAACAGCCCTGGCCTACACAACCTACAGGCTCAGGCGCCTGGAGCCAAACATGAGGACTGTACTTGCCCTCTCCAAGGGAATTGTGTGTGCCCATTCCAATGGCCACAACCCTTCTCATAGGATAAACCTCCAAAATCCCTGATCCATCTCAATAGTGGTGGCTTCCTAGGAAAAACAGAGGCAATCTGAGCCCAACTGAGCACCTACCTGCACTCAGACCCATAGACAGATGTCCCCAGAGGTAAAAAGGAAAGAACAGGCCCCTAGGCACTAATCAGATCCATTGCTTTGGTTTCCAGGCATCTCTCCTCAGAGGCCTGGATTTCAAAAGCAGAATATAGCTGTTTCTTGACTCACCCATCAGAAAACATCTCATCTACACATGGGAAACTTGCACGTTGGGGCTGTGTCAAAGCCTTTGTTTAGGAGAACCCTTTTGGGCCCCAGTGCCACCGCTTCATTCCAAGGTCTCCATAGACACAAAGGACGTTAGGACCCATTCCCAGGGGTGTCCATTTTAACTCAGCGTCCTCGGTTGCTCCCCACAGATCCAGGAGATCTAACCTGTCTTGTTGCTAGGAGACAATTGGAATGCGAGGTGGGCTACCCATCCATCCATCCTTAGAACCCTGCTCAGAATCATTGGCCTAGAGCCAAACAACAGGTCTCAATTGTCCTGCAGAAGACTCTCTGCAGTTTGGAGCTTCTCACAACTCCCATCGTGGGAAAACACCCATGGCCTCGTGAAGCCCCCCCCCATTCATGAAGGGGACATCAGGGACAGAAACTCCAACCTGAGCGATCGTCTGATCCTCGCCCTGACTTCAGATGCACGAGATCTCGATTCAGTTCTGTAGATTGTGCCTGCCATGGCCTCACCCAGAAACCTAAGCCTAGCTTGTGTTCTCAGACTTTTGTCGTCAGACTACTAGCCCACAAGCCCTCCAGTTTGGCAATCCAGAACTACAATGCAGCACTCTTGCGGCCCTCCAGAAGAAAAACATTGTCCTCTGGGGCTACCCAGTAACCCCAAATGAGGATCAAACTGCACCGACCATGGCTGTACCCCAAATACATAGGCTGACCAGGGCACTAATGCCCTTTCTGACACAGCCTGAGCCTGGACCCCCTGGAGCCTCCCAGACAGCTAGCCGCACACTGAGCACATCGAGCCGCCATGGCCTTAGGTCGTCATCTCTTCCCAACCTCGGTTTTCAGGTTTCAGAACCTAGACCTTATCTCCAATCACTGCCCAGGGTTGAAGGTGATGCAGAAATCAGAACTCCTTCCCCATGGCAAGAAACCTTGTGTTTGGCATGTTGTCCAACGTTCAGTGTAGTTGAAACCAGTGTGGCCCATGAGGCCCCGCCCATGCTCGCGGGACACATTGGTCACAAACACACATTGTGACGCTCAGGCTGAGCCCAGTCCTCAAGTAAGGCCGCTCAGTGGCTGGATGAAGAGATAGCATATTGGGCTTGCCATGCCCCTAGGCCCCAATTTTTAACCATAGTTCGGGTTGACCCTTCAGTCTTCCCCACGGCTTGGCTTTGGAATTCCTCTTTTGGTGGGACACCTGAGGTAACAAAACTGAAATGAGTCCTTCCATCCCACAGATTGACGAAAAGCAATTGGGAATCGGGCCAAATCCTCAGAGAGGAAGATTCGTCCATGGCCCATGAGGCCTCCCCGACATTCCACGGCCATCGCTGATACAAAATCCAGAGACAAAAGCCTGAGCAAGCGCTTCAGACTCGCACTTTCTTCATATCCTGAGGAGTTCTTCTCATGGTTTGTAGATCGGGCCTGCCATACCTACGTCCCCTAACCTAAGCTGAGTTTGTGTTTTCAGACTTCTGTCCTCAAAGTCTTGGGCCCCACACCCTCCGGGCTGGGCCCCTGGAGCCACACATTAGGACTGTGCCTACCAATCCATGGGAATTCTGCCCATTCCAGGGTCCAAAATCGTACAAATTAGGAGAAACCTCCAAAGTCCCTGAAGCCATCCCAATAGTGTAGGTCGCCCGGAACAAACAAGGGCTGTCTGACACCAGCTGATAATCGACCTCCACTCATACCATAGATGGATGTCCCCAGAGACGAAGATTGAACCAGACAGGACCCTAGGCCATAATAGGATCCATTGCTTTGGGTTACAGGCAGGTGTCCTCAAAATCCTGATTCCAATACGAGCATAGGGGTTTTCCTGAGGCACCCATCAGAACTCATCTCGTCTCCACAAGGAAACCTATGCATGGGAGCCATGTCCAAATCTTAGGAGAGTACTTCAGGGTCCCGGTGCCACCGCCCCATTCCAAGGCCCTCATGGACACAAAAACACATTAGGACCCATCCTCAGGAAAGTCCATTTCAACTCAGCCAC
The DNA here is from genome assembly GCF_964662115.1 of Mustela nivalis. Classification (NCBI taxonomy): domain Eukaryota; kingdom Metazoa; phylum Chordata; class Mammalia; order Carnivora; family Mustelidae; genus Mustela; species Mustela nivalis. Next base: position 364,738 of record NW_028136163.1, read on the forward strand.
CCCGGTTGCTCCGGCAGAGCCATCAGATCAAAACTGTCTTGTTGCTAGGAGACAATTGGAATGCGAGGCGGGCTTCCCAGGCATCCATCCGCGAACGGTGCTCTGGAGTCATTCCATATGGGATGTCCTGGAGCTGTCCAACAGGTCTCAATTGTCCCACAGAAGGAATCCATGAAGGGGGCATCCCACAACTCCCAACGTGGGAAAACCTCAATGGCCTCGAGATTCCGCTCCTTCATGAAGCAGCCGTCATGCTCAGAAACTCCAACCTGAGCCAACGTCTGATCCTCGCCCTGACTTCAGATGCATGAGATATTGGTTCAGATCTTCAGGGTGTACCTGTCGTGCCCTCGCCCTGAAACCCAAGTCTAGCTTGTCTTCTCAGACTTCCGTCCTCACACTCCTGGCCCCGAAGCCCTCAAGTTTGGCAATTCCGGACCCACAATGCAGCACTCTGCCTGCCCTCTAGAAAAAAAACTATTGCCTCATGAGCTTTCCAGGCACCTTTAATGAGGGTAAACCTACACAGCACTCGACTTTACCCAAATTATATAGTCTAACCTGGGCACTAATGCACTGTCGAACACAACCTGAGCCCGGACCTCCTGACCAACACCCAGAAAGCTGACCGCACACTGAGCACATAAAACCCGCCATGGCCTTAGGTCATCATCTCTTCCCTACCTCAGTTTTCAGGCTTCAGAACCGAGACCTTATCTCCAATCACTGCCCAGGGGTGAGTGTGATGCAGAAGTCAGAACTCCTCCTTACCCATGGCAAGAACCCTTGTGGTTGGCAGGTTGTCCAACGTTCAGTGTAGGAGAAACCAGCATTCACCCTGAGGCCCCGCCCATTCTTGAGTGCGACGAGGGCATACACACGCATTGTGACCCTCAGCATGAGTCCTGTCCTCTAGTAAGTCCTCTCAGTGGCAGGACCATTAGATGTCATAATGGGCTTGACATGTCCCTAGGCCCCAATTTTTAACCAGATTTCTGATTGTCCAGTCGTCCCTCACCAGGGCTCTACTCTGGAATCCATCATTTGGTTGGACACCTGATGTTAAAAAAGAAAACAACAACAACAACAACAACAACAACAAAATGGACTTCTTCCAGCCCACAGAATGACCGCAAACTCTTTGGACGGGGCCAAACCACCAGAGAGTAAGACTCGTCCATTTCCCATGAAGTCACCCAGAAATTCCACGACCATGAGTGACACGATATCCAGAGACAAAAACTTGAGCAGGAGCCTCACATCGCCCTTCTTTCAAATCCCGAAGAGTTCTCCTCATGGTCTGTAGATCAGTCCTCCCATACCTATGACCCGAAACATAAGCCGAGTTTGTGTTTTCAGACAACTGTCCAAACAGCCCTGGCCTACACAACCTACAGGCTCAGGCCCCTGGAGCCAAACCTGAGGACTGTACTTGCCCTCTCCAAGGGAATTGTGTGTGCCCATTCCAATGGCCACAACCCTTCTCATAGGATAAACCTCCAAAGTCCCTGATCCATCTCAATAGTGGTGGCTTCCCAGGAAAAAGAGGGGCAATCCGAGCCCAACTGAGTACCCACCTGCACTCAGACCCATAGACAGATGTCCCCAGAGGTAAAAAGGAAAGAACAGGCCCCTAGGCACTAATCAGATCCATTGCTTTGGTTTCCAGGCATCTCTCCTCAGAGGCCTGGATTTCAAAAGCAGAATATAGCTGTTTCTTGACTCACCCATCAGAAAACATCTCATCTACACATGGGAAACTTGCACGTTGGAGCTGTGTCAAATCCTTTGTTTAGGAGAACCCTTTAGGGCCCCAGTGCCACCGCTTCATTCCAAGGTCTCCATAGACACAAAAGCACGTTAGGACCCATCCCCAGGGGTGTCCATTTCAACTCAGCGTCCTAGGTTGCTCCCCACAGATCCAGGAGATCTAACCTGTCTTGTTGCTAGGAGACAATTGGAATGCGAGGTGGGCTACCCAGCCATCCATCCTTAGAACCCTGCTCAGAATCATTGGCCTGGAGCCAAACAACAGGTCTCAATTGTCCTGCAGAAGACTCTCTGCAGTTTGGAGCTTCTCACAACTCCCATCGTGGGAAAACACCCATGGCCTCGTGATGCCCCCCCCCATTCATGAAGGGGCCATCAGGGACAGAAACTCCAACCTGAGTGATCGTCTGATCCTCGCCCTGACTTCAGATGCACGAGATCTCGATTCAGTTCTGTAGATTGTGCTTGCCATGGCCTCACCCAGAAACCTAGCCTAGCTTGTGTTCTCAGACTTTTGTCGTAAGACTACTGGCCCACAAGCCCTCCAGTTTGGCATTCCGAACTACAATGCAGCACTCTGCCGGGCCTCCAGAAGAAAAACATTGTCCTCTGGGGCTACCCAGTAACCCCAAATGAGGATCAAACTGCACCGACCATGGCTGTACCCCAAATACATAGGCTGACCAGGGCACTAATGCCCTTTCTGACACAGGCTGAGCCTGGACCCCCTGGAGCCTCCCAGACAGCTAGCCGCATACTGAGCACATCGAGCCGCCATGGCCTTAGGTCGTCATCTCTTCCCAACCTCGGTTTTCAGGTTTCAGAACCTAGACCTTATCTCCAATCACTGCCCAGGGTTGAAGGTGATGCAGAAATCAGAACTCCTTCCCCATGGCAAGAAACCTTGTGTTTGGCATGTTGTCCAACGTTCAGTGTAGTTGAAACCAGTGTGGCCCATGAAGCCCCGCCCATGCTCGCGGGACACATTGGTCACAAACACACATTGTGACGCTCAGGCTGAGCCCAGTCCTCAAGTAAGGCCGCTCAGTGGCTGGATGAAGAGATAGCATATTGGGCTTGCCATGCCCCTAGGCCCCAATTTTTAACCATAGTTCGGGTTGACCCTTCAGTCTTCCCCACGGCTTGGCTTTGGAATTCCTCTTTTGGTGGGACACCTGAGGTAACAAAACTGAAATGAGTCCTTCCATCCCACAGATTGACGAAAAGCAATTGGGAATCGGGCCAAATCCTCAGAGAGGAAGATTCGTCCATGGCCCATGAGGCCTCCCCGACATTCCACGGCCATCGCTGATACAAAATCCAGAGACAAAAGCCTGAGCAAGCGCCTCAGACTCGCACTTTCTTCATATCCTGAGGAGTTCTTCTCATGGTTTGTAGATCGGGCCTGCCATACCTACGTCCCCTAACCTAAGCTGAGTTTGTGTTTTCAGACTTCTGTCCTCAAAGTCTTGGGCCCCACACCCTCCGGGCTGGGCCCCTGGAGCCACACATTAGGACTGTGCCTACCAATCCATGGGAATTCTGCCCATTCCAGGGTCCAAAATCGTACAAATTAGGTGAAACCTCCAAAGTCCCTGAAGCCATCCCAATAGTGTAGGTCGCCCGGAACAAACAAGGGCTGTCTGACACCAGCTGATAATCGACCTCCACTCATACCATAGATGGATGTCCCCAGAGAAGAAGATTGAACCAGACAGGACCCTAGGCCATAATAGGATCCATTGCTTTGGGTTACAGGCAGGTGTCCTCAAAATCCTGATTCCAATACGAGCATAGGGGTTTTCCTGAGGCACCCATCAGAACTCATCTCGTCTCCACAGGAAACCTATGCATGGGAGCCATGTCCAAATCTTAGGAGAGTACTTCAGGGTCCCGGTGCCACCGCCCCATTCCAAGGCCCTCATGGACACAAAAACACATTAGGACCCATCCTCAGGAAAGTCCATTTCAACTCAGCCACCCCGGTTGCTCCGGCAGAGCCATCAGATCAAAACTGTCTTGTTGCTAGGAGACAATTGGAATGCGAGGCGGGCTTCCCAGGCATCCATCCGCGAACGGTGCTCTGGAGTCATTCCATATGGGATGTCCTGGAGCTGTCCAACAGGTCTCAATTGTCCCACAGAAGGAATCCATGAAGGGGGCATCCCACAACTCCCAACGTGGGAAAACCTCAATGGCCTCGAGATTCCGCTCCTTCATGAAGCAGCCGTCATGCTCAGAAACTCCAACCTGAGCCAACGTCTGATCCTCGCCCTGACTTCAGATGCATGAGATATTGGTTCAGATCTTCAGGGCGTACCTGTCGTGCCCTCGCCCTGAAACCCAAGTCTAGCTTGTCTTCTCAGACTTCCGTCCTCACACTCCTGGCCCCGAAGCCCTCAAGTTTGGCAATTCCGGACCCACAATGCAGCACTCTGCCTGCCCTCTAGAAAAAAAACTATTGCCTCATGAGCTTTCCAGGCACCTTAAATGAGGGTAAACCTACACAGCACTCGAATTTACCCAAATTATATAGTCTAACCTGGGCACTAATGCACTGTCGAACACAACCTGAGCCCGGACCTCCTGACCAACACCCAGAAAGCTGACCGCACACTGAGCACATAAAACCCGCCATGGCCTTAGGTCATCATCTCTTCCCTACCTCAGTTTTCAGGCTTCAGAACCGAGACCTTATCTCCAATCACTGCCCAGGGGTGAGTGTGATGCAGAAGTCAGAACTCCTCCTTACCCATGGCAAGAACCCTTGTGGTTGGCAGGTTGTCCAACGTTCAGTGTAGGAGAAACCAGCATTCACCCTGAGGCCCCGCCCATTCTTGAGTGCGACGAGGGCATACACACGCATTGTGACCCTCAGCATGAGTCCTGTCCTCTAGTAAGTCCTCTCAGTGGCAGGACCATTAGATGTCATAATGGGCTTGACATGTCCCTAGGCCCCAATTTTTAACCAGATTTCTGATTGTCCAGTCGCCCCTCACCAGGGCTCTACTCTGGAATCCATCATTTGGTTGGACACCTGATGTTAAAAAAGAAAACAACAACAACAACAACAAAATGGACTTCTTCCAGCCCACAGAATGACCGCAAACTCTTTGGACGGGGCCAAACCACCAGAGAGTAAGACTCGTCCATTTCCCATGAAGTCACCCAGAAATTCCACGACCATGAGTGACACGATATCCAGAGACAAAAACTTGAGCAGGAGCCTCACATCGCCCTTCTTTCAAATCCCGAAGAGTTCTCCTCATGGTCTGTAGATCAGTCCTCCCATACCTATGACCCGAAACATAAGCCGAGTTTGTGTTTTCAGACAACTGTCCAAACAGCCCTGGCCTACACAACCTACAGGCTCAGGCCCCTGGAGCCAAACCTGAGGACTGTACTTGCCCTCTCCAAGGGAATTGTGTGTGCCCATTCCAATGGCCACAACCCTTCTCATAGGATAAACCTCCAAAGTCCCTGATCCATCTCAATAGTGGTGGCTTCCCAGGAAAAAGAGGGGCAATCCGAGCCCAACTGAGTACCCACCTGCACTCAGACCCATAGACAGATGACCCAGAGGTAAAAAGGAAAGAACAGGCCCCTAGGCACTAATCAGATCCATTGCTTTGGTTTCCAGGCATCTCTCCTCAGAGGCCTGGATTTCAAAAGCAGAATATAGCTGTTTCTTGACTCACCCATCAGAAAACATCTCATCTACACATGGGAAACTTGCACGTTGGAGCTGTGTCAACTCCTTTGTTTAGGAGAACCCTTTAGGGCCCCAGTGCCACCGCTTCATTCCAAGGTCTCCATAGACACAAAAGCACGTTAGGACCCATCCCCAGGGGTGTCCATTTCAACTCAGCGTCCTAGGTTGCTCCCCACAGATCCAGGAGATCTAACCTGTCTTGTTGCTAGGAGACAATTGGAATGCGAGGTGGGCTACCCAGCCATCCATCCTTAGAACCCTGCTCAGAATCATTGGCCTGGAGCCAAACAACAGGTCTCAATTGTCCTGCAGAAGACTCTCTGCAGTTTGGAGCTTCTCACAACTCCCATCGTGGGAAAACACCCATGACCTCGTGATGCCCCCCCCCATTCATGAAGGGGCCATCAGGGACAGAAACTCCAACCTGAGTGATCGTCTGATCCTCGCCCTGACTTCAGATGCACGAGATCTCGATTCAGTTCTGTAGATTGTGCTTGCCATGGCCTCACCCAGAAACCTAAGCCTAGCTTGTGTTCTCAGACTTTTGTCGTAAGACTACTGGCCCACAAGCCCTCCAGTTTGGCAATCCAGAACTACAATGCAGCACTCTGCCGGCCCTCCAGAAGAAAAACATTGTCCTCTGGGGCTACCCAGTAACCCCAAATGAGGATCAAACTGCACCGACCATGGCTGTACCCCAAATACATAGGCTGACCAGGGCACTAATGCCCTTTCTGACACAGGCTGAGCCTGGACCCCCTGGAGCCTCCCAGACAGCTAGCCGCACACTGAGCACATCGAGCCGCCATGGCCTTAGGTCGTCATCTCTTCCCAACCTCGGTTTTCAAGTTTCAGAACCTAGACCTTATCTCCAATCACTGCCCAGGGTTGAAGGTGATGCAGAAATCAGAACTCCTTCCCCATGGCAAGAAACCTTGTGTTTGGCATGTTGTCCAACGTTCAGTGTAGTTGAAACCAGTGTGGCCCATGAGGCCCCGCCCATGCTCGCGGGACACATTGGTCACAAACACACATTGTGACGCTCAGGCTGAGCCCAGTCCTCAAGTAAGGCCGCTCAGTGGCTGGATGAAGAGATAGCATATTGGGCTTGCCATGCCCCTAGGCCCCAATTTTTAACCATAGTTCGGGTTGACCCTTCAGTCTTCCCCACGGCTTGGCTTTGGAATTCCTCTTTTGGTGGGACACCTGAGGTAACAAAACTGAAATGAGTCCTTCCATCCCACAGATTGACGAAAAGCAATTGGGAATCGGGCCAAATCCTCAGAGAGGAAGATTCGTCCATGGCCCATGAGGCCTCCCCGACATTCCACGGCCATCGCTGATACAAAATCCAGAGACAAAAGCCTGAGCAAGCGCTTCAGACTCGCACTTTCTTCATATCCTGAGGAGTTCTTCTCATGGTTTGTAGATCGGGCCTGCCATACCTACGTCCCCTAACCTAAGCTGAGTTTGTGTTTTCAGACTTCTGTCCTCAAAGTCTTGGGCCCCACACCCTCCGGGCTGGGCCCCTGGAGCCACACATTAGGACTGTGCCTACCAATCCATGGGAATTCTGCCCATTCCAGGGTCCAAAATCGTACAAATTAGGAGAAACCTCCAAAGTCCCTGAAGCCATCCCAATAGTGTAGGTCGCCCGGAACAAACAAGGGCTGTCTGACACCAGCTGATAATCGACCTCCACTCATACCATAGATGGATGTCCCCAGAGACGAAGATTGAACCAGACAGGACCCTCGGCCATAATAGGATCCATTGCTTTGGGTTACAGGCATGTGTCCTCAAAAGCCTGATTCCAATACGAGCATAGGGGTTTTCCTGAGGCACCCATCAGAACTCATCTCGTCTCCACAAGGAAACCTGTGCATGGGAGCCATGTCCAAATCTTAGGAGAGTACTTCAGGGTCCCGGTGCCACCGCCCCATTCCAAGGCCCTCATGGACACAAAAACACATTAGGACCCATCCTCAGGAAAGTCCATTTCAACTCAGCCACCCCGGTTGCTCCGGCAGAGCCATCAGATCTAAACTGTCTTGTTGCAAGGAGACAATTGGAATGCGAGGCGGGCTTCCCAGGCATCCATCCGCGAACGGTGCTCTGGAGTCATTCCATATGGGATGTCCTGGAGCTGTCCAACAGGTCTCAATTGTCCCGCAGAAGGAATCCTTGAAGGGGGCATCCCACAACTCCCAACGTGGGAAAACCTCAATGGCCTCGAGATTCCGCTCCCTTCATGAAGCGTCCGTCTTGCTCAGAAATTCCAACCTGAGCCAACGTATGATCCTCGCCCTGACTTCAGATGCATGAGATATTGGTTCAGATCTGCAGGGGGTACCTGCCGTGCCAACGCCCTGAAACCCTAGTCTAGCTTGTCTTCTCAGACTTCCGTCCTCACACTCCTGGCCCCGAAGCCCTCAAGTTTGGCAATTCCGGACCCACAATGCAGCACTCTGCCTGCCCTCTAGAAAAAAAACTATTGCCTCATGAGCTTCCCAGGCACCTTAAATGAGGGTAAACCTACACAGCACTCGACTTTACCCAAATTATATAGTCTAACCTGGGCACTAATGCACTGTCGAACACAACCTGAGCCCGGACCTCCTGACCAACACCCAGAAAGCTGACCGCACACTGAGCACATAAAACCCGCCATGGCCTTAGGTCATCATCTCTTCCCTACCTCAGTTTTCAGGCTTCAGAACCGAGACCTTATCTGCAATCACTGCCCAGGGGTGAGTGTGATGCAGAAGTCAGAACTCCTCCTTACCCATGGCAAGAACCCTTGTGGTTGGCACGTTGTCTAACGTTCACTGTAGGAAAAACCAGCATTCACCCTGAGGCCCTGCCCATTCTTGAGTGCGACGAGGGCATACACACGCATTGTGACCCTCAGCATGAGTCCTGTCCTCTAGTAAGTCCTCTCAGTGGCTGGACCATTAGATGTCATAATGGGCTTGACATGTCCCTAGGCCCCAATTTTTAACCAGATTTCTGATTGTCCAGTCGCCCCTCCCCAGACTCTACTCTGGAATCCATCATTTGGTGGGACACCTGAGCTTAAAAAAGAAAAAAACAACAACAACAAAAACAAAAAAAAAAACGGACTTCTTCCAGCCCACAGAATGAACGCAATCTCTTTGAACGTGGCCAAACCACCAGAGAGTTAGACTCGTCCATTTCCCATGAAGTCACCCAGAAATTCAACGACCATGAGTGACACGATATCCAGGACAAAAACTTGAGCAGAGCCTCACACTCGCCCTTCTTTCAAATCCCGAAGAGTTCTCCTCATGGTCTGTAGATCAGTCCTGCCATACCTATGACCCGAAACATAAGCCGAGTTTGTGTTTTCAGACAACTGTCCAAACAGCCCTGGCCTACACAACCTACAGGCTCAGGCGCCTGGAGCCAAACATGAGGACTGTACTTGCCCTCTCCAAGGGAATTGTGTGTGCCCATTCCAATGGCCACAACCCTTCTCATAGGATAAACCTCCAAAATCCCTGATCCATCTCAATAGTGGTGGCTTCCTAGGAAAAACAGAGGCAATCTGAGCCCAACTGAGCACCTACCTGCACTCAGACCCATAGACAGATGTCCCCAGAGGTAAAAAGGAAAGAACAGGCCCCTAGGCACTAATCAGATCCATTGCTTTGGTTTCCAGGCATCTCTCCTCAGAGGCCTGGATTTCAAAAGCAGAATATAGCTGTTTCTTGACTCACCCATCAGAAAACATCTCATCTACACATGGGAAACTTGCACGTTGGGGCTGTGTCAAAGCCTTTGTTTAGGAGAACCCTTTTGGGCCCCAGTGCCACCGCTTCATTCCAAGGTCTCCATAGACACAAAGGACGTTAGGACCCATTCCCAGGGGTGTCCATTTTAACTCAGCGTCCTCGGTTGCTCCCCACAGATCCAGGAGATCTAACCTGTCTTGTTGCTAGGAGACAATTGGAATGCGAGGTGGGCTACCCATCCATCCATCCTTAGAACCCTGCTCAGAATCATTGGCCTAGAGCCAAACAACAGGTCTCAATTGTCCTGCAGAAGACTCTCTGCAGTTTGGAGCTTCTCACAACTCCCATCGTGGGAAAACACCCATGGCCTCGTGAAGCCCCCCCCCATTCATGAAGGGGACATCAGGGACAGAAACTCCAACCTGAGCGATCGTCTGATCCTCGCCCTGACTTCAGATGCACGAGATCTCGATTCAGTTCTGTAGATTGTGCCTGCCATGGCCTCACCCAGAAACCTAAGCCTAGCTTGTGTTCTCAGACTTTTGTCGTCAGACTACTAGCCCACAAGCCCTCCAGTTTGGCAATCCAGAACTACAATGCAGCACTCTTGCGGCCCTCCAGAAGAAAAACATTGTCCTCTGGGGCTACCCAGTAACCCCAAATGAGGATCAAACTGCACCGACCATGGCTGTACCCCAAATACATAGGCTGACCAGGGCACTAATGCCCTTTCTGACACAGCCTGAGCCTGGACCCCCTGGAGCCTCCCAGACATCTAGCCGCACACTGAGCACATCGAGCCGCCATGGCCTTAGGTCGTCATCTCTTCCCAACCTCGGTTTTCAGGTTTCAGAACCTAGACCTTATCTCCAATCACTGCCCAGGGTTGAAGGTGATGCAGAAATCAGAACTCCTTCCCCATGGCAAGAAACCTTGTGTTTGGCATGTTGTCCAACGTTCAGTGTAGTTGAAACCAGTGTGGCCCATGAGGCCCCGCCCATGCTCGCGGGACACATTGGTCACAAACACACATTGTGACGCTCAGGCTGAGCCCAGTCCTCAAGTAAGGCCGCTCAGTGGCTGGATGAAGAGATAGCATATTGGGCTTGCCATGCCCCTAGGCCCCAATTTTTAACCATAGTTCGGGTTGACCCTTCAGTCTTCCCCACGGCTTGGCTTTGGAATTCCTCTTTTGGTGGGACACCTGAGGTAACAAAACTGAAATGAGTCCTTCCATCCCACAGATTGACGAAAAGCAATTGGGAATCGGGCCAAATCCTCAGAGAGGAAGATTCGTCCATGGCCCATGAGGCCTCCCCGACATTCCACGGCCATCGCTGATACAAAATCCAGAGACAAAAGCCTGAGCAAGCGCTTCAGACTCGCACTTTCTTCATATCCTGAGGAGTTCTTCTCATGGTTTGTAGATCGGGCCTGCCATACCTACGTCCCCTAACCTAAGCTGAGTTTGTGTTTTCAGACTTCTGTCCTCAAAGTCTTGGGCCCCACACCCTCCGGGCTGGGCCCCTGGAGCCACACATTAGGACTGTGCCTACCAATCCATGGGAATTCTGCCCATTCCAGGGTCCAAAATCGTACAAATTAGGAGAAACCTCCAAAGTCCCTGAAGCCATCCCAATAGTGTAGGTCGCCCGGAACAAACAAGGGCTGTCTGACACCAGCTGATAATCGACCTCCACTCATACCATAGATGGATGTCCCCAGAGACGAAGATTGAACCAGACAGGACCCTAGGCCATAATAGGATCCATTGCTTTGGGTTACAGGCAGGTGTCCTCAAAATCCTGATTCCAATACGAGCATAGGGGTTTTCCTGAGGCACCCATCAGAACTCATCTCGTCTCCACAAGGAAACCTATGCATGGGAGCCATGTCCAAATCTTAGGAGAGTACTTCAGGGTCCCGGTGCCACCGCCCCATTCCAAGGCCCTCATGGACACAAAAACACATTAGGACCCATCCTCAGGAAAGTCCATTTCAACTCAGCCACCCCGGTTGCTCCGGCAGAGCCATCAGATCAAAACTGTCTTGTTGCTAGGAGACAATTGGAATGCGAGGCGGGCTTCCCAGGCATCCATCCGCGAACGGTGCTCTGGAGTCATTCCATATGGGATGTCCTGGAGCTGTCCAACAGGTCTCAATTGTCCCACAGAAGGAATCCATGAAGGGGGCATCCCACAACTCCCAACGTGGGAAAACCTCAATGGCCTCGAGATTCCGCTCCTTCATGAAGCAGCCGTCATGCTCAGAAACTCCAACCTGAGCCAACGTCTGATCCTCGCCCTGACTTCAGATGCATGAGATATTGGTTCAGATCTTCAGGGTGTACCTGTCGTGCCCTCGCCCTGAAACCCAAGTCTAGCTTGTCTTCTCAGACTTCCGTCCTCACACTCCTGGCCCCGAAGCCCTCAAGTTTGGCAATTCCGGACCCACAATGCAGCACTCTGCCTGCCCTCTAGAAAAAAAACTATTGCCTCATGAGCTTTCCAGGCACCTTTAATGAGGGTAAACCTACACAGCACTCGACTTTACCCAAATTATATAGTCTAACCTGGGCACTAATGCACTGTCGAACACAACCTGAGCCCGGACCTCCTGACCAACACCCAGAAAGCTGACCGCACACTGAGCACATAAAACCCGCCATGGCCTTAGGTCATCATCTCTTCCCTACCTCAGTTTTCAGGCTTCAGAACCGAGACCTTATCTCCAATCACTGCCCAGGGGTGAGTGTGATGCAGAAGTCAGAACTCCTCCTTACCCATGGCAAGAACCCTTGTGGTTGGCAGGTTGTCCAACGTTCAGTGTAGGAGAAACCAGCATTCACCCTGAGGCCCCGCCCATTCTTGAGTGCGACGAGGGCATACACACGCATTGTGACCCTCAGCATGAGTCCTGTCCTCTAGTAAGTCCTCTCAGTGGCAGGACCATTAGATGTCATAATGGGCTTGACATGTCCCTAGGCCCCAATTTTTAACCAGATTTCTGATTGTCCAGTCGTCCCTCACCAGGGCTCTACTCTGGAATCCATCATTTGGTTGGACACCTGATGTTAAAAAAGAAAACAACAACAACAACAACAACAACAACAAAATGGACTTCTTCCAGCCCACAGAATGACCGCAAACTCTTTGGACGGGGCCAAACCACCAGAGAGTAAGACTCGTCCATTTCCCATGAAGTCACCCAGAAATTCCACGACCATGAGTGACACGATATCCAGAGACAAAAACTTGAGCAGGAGCCTCACATCGCCCTTCTTTCAAATCCCGAAGAGTTCTCCTCATGGTCTGTAGATCAGTCCTCCCATACCTATGACCCGAAACATAAGCCGAGTTTGTGTTTTCAGACAACTGTCCAAACAGCCCTGGCCTACACAACCTACAGGCTCAGGCCCCTGGAGCCAAACCTGAGGACTGTACTTGCCCTCTCCAAGGGAATTGTGTGTGCCCATTCCAATGGCCACAACCCTTCTCATAGGATAAACCTCCAAAGTCCCTGATCCATCTCAATAGTGGTGGCTTCCCAGGAAAAAGAGGGGCAATCCGAGCCCAACTGAGTACCCACCTGCACTCAGACCCATAGACAGATGTCCCCAGAGGTAAAAAGGAAAGAACAGGCCCCTAGGCACTAATCAGATCCATTGCTTTGGTTTCCAGGCATCTCTCCTCAGAGGCCTGGATTTCAAAAGCAGAATATAGCTGTTTCTTGACTCACCCATCAGAAAACATCTCATCTACACATGGGAAACTTGCACGTTGGAGCTGTGTCAAATCCTTTGTTTAGGAGAACCCTTTAGGGCCCCAGTGCCACCGCTTCATTCCAAGGTCTCCATAGACACAAAAGCACGTTAGGACCCATCCCCAGGGGTGTCCATTTCAACTCAGCGTCCTAGGTTGCTCCCCACAGATCCAGGAGATCTAACCTGTCTTGTTGCTAGGAGACAATTGGAATGCGAGGTGGGCTACCCAGCCATCCATCCTTAGAACCCTGCTCAGAATCATTGGCCTGGAGCCAAACAACAGGTCTCAATTGTCCTGCAGAAGACTCTCTGCAGTTTGGAGCTTCTCACAACTCCCATCGTGGGAAAACACCCATGGCCTCGTGATGCCCCCCCCCATTCATGAAGGGGCCATCAGGGACAGAAACTCCAACCTGAGTGATCGTCTGATCCTCGCCCTGACTTCAGATGCACGAGATCTCGATTCAGTTCTGTAGATTGTGCTTGCCATGGCCTCACCCAGAAACCTAGCCTAGCTTGTGTTCTCAGACTTTTGTCGTAAGACTACTGGCCCACAAGCCCTCCAGTTTGGCATTCCGAACTACAATGCAGCACTCTGCCGGGCCTCCAGAAGAAAAACATTGTCCTCTGGGGCTACCCAGTAACCCCAAATGAGGATCAAACTGCACCGACCATGGCTGTACCCCAAATACATAGGCTGACCAGGGCACTAATGCCCTTTCTGACACAGGCTGAGCCTGGACCCCCTGGAGCCTCCCAGACAGCTAGCCGCATACTGAGCACATCGAGCCGCCATGGCCTTAGGTCGTCATCTCTTCCCAACCTCGGTTTTCAGGTTTCAGAACCTAGACCTTATCTCCAATCACTGCCCAGGGTTGAAGGTGATGCAGAAATCAGAACTCCTTCCCCATGGCAAGAAACCTTGTGTTTGGCATGTTGTCCAACGTTCAGTGTAGTTGAAACCAGTGTGGCCCATGAAGCCCCGCCCATGCTCGCGGGACACATTGGTCACAAACACACATTGTGACGCTCAGGCTGAGCCCAGTCCTCAAGTAAGGCCGCTCAGTGGCTGGATGAAGAGATAGCATATTGGGCTTGCCATGCCCCTAGGCCCCAATTTTTAACCATAGTTCGGGTTGACCCTTCAGTCTTCCCCACGGCTTGGCTTTGGAATTCCTCTTTTGGTGGGACACCTGAGGTAACAAAACTGAAATGAGTCCTTCCATCCCACAGATTGACGAAAAGCAATTGGGAATCGGGCCAAATCCTCAGAGAGGAAGATTCGTCCATGGCCCATGAGGCCTCCCCGACATTCCACGGCCATCGCTGATACAAAATCCAGAGACAAAAGCCTGAGCAAGCGCCTCAGACTCGCACTTTCTTCATATCCTGAGGAGTTCTTCTCATGGTTTGTAGATCGGGCCTGCCATACCTACGTCCCCTAACCTAAGCTGAGTTTGTGTTTTCAGACTTCTGTCCTCAAAGTCTTGGGCCCCACACCCTCCGGGCTGGGCCCCTGGAGCCACACATTAGGACTGTGCCTACCAATCCATGGGAATTCTGCCCATTCCAGGGTCCAAAATCGTACAAATTAGGTGAAACCTCCAAAGTCCCTGAAGCCATCCCAATAGTGTAGGTCGCCCGGAACAAACAAGGGCTGTCTGACACCAGCTGATAATCGACCTCCACTCATACCATAGATGGATGTCCCCAGAGAAGAAGATTGAACCAGACAGGACCCTAGGCCATAATAGGATCCATTGCTTTGGGTTACAGGCAGGTGTCCTCAAAATCCTGATTCCAATACGAGCATAGGGGTTTTCCTGAGGCACCCATCAGAACTCATCTCGTCTCCACAGGAAACCTATGCATGGGAGCCATGTCCAAATCTTAGGAGAGTACTTCAGGGTCCCGGTGCCACCGCCCCATTCCAAGGCCCTCATGGACACAAAAACACATTAGGACCCATCCTCAGGAAAGTCCATTTCAACTCAGCCACCCCGGTTGCTCCGGCAGAGCCATCAGATCAAAACTGTCTTGTTGCTAGGAGACAATTGGAATGCGAGGCGGGCTTCCCAGGCATCCATCCGCGAACGGTGCTCTGGAGTCATTCCATATGGGATGTCCTGGAGCTGTCCAACAGGTCTCAATTGTCCCACAGAAGGAATCCATGAAGGGGGCATCCCACAACTCCCAACGTGGGAAAACCTCAATGGCCTCGAGATTCCGCTCCTTCATGAAGCAGCCGTCATGCTCAGAAACTCCAACCTGAGCCAACGTCTGATCCTCGCCCTGACTTCAGATGCATGAGATATTGGTTCAGATCTTCAGGGCGTACCTGTCGTGCCCTCGCCCTGAAACCCAAGTCTAGCTTGTCTTCTCAGACTTCCGTCCTCACACTCCTGGCCCCGAAGCCCTCAAGTTTGGCAATTCCGGACCCACAATGCAGCACTCTGCCTGCCCTCTAGAAAAAAAACTATTGCCTCATGAGCTTTCCAGGCACCTTAAATGAGGGTAAACCTACACAGCACTCGAATTTACCCAAATTATATAGTCTAACCTGGGCACTAATGCACTGTCGAACACAACCTGAGCCCGGACCTCCTGACCAACACCCAGAAAGCTGACCGCACACTGAGCACATAAAACCCGCCATGGCCTTAGGTCATCATCTCTTCCCTACCTCAGTTTTCAGGCTTCAGAACCGAGACCTTATCTCCAATCACTGCCCAGGGGTGAGTGTGATGCAGAAGTCAGAACTCCTCCTTACCCATGGCAAGAACCCTTGTGGTTGGCAGGTTGTCCAACGTTCAGTGTAGGAGAAACCAGCATTCACCCTGAGGCCCCGCCCATTCTTGAGTGCGACGAGGGCATACACACGCATTGTGACCCTCAGCATGAGTCCTGTCCTCTAGTAAGTCCTCTCAGTGGCAGGACCATTAGATGTCATAATGGGCTTGACATGTCCCTAGGCCCCAATTTTTAACCAGATTTCTGATTGTCCAGTCGCCCCTCACCAGGGCTCTACTCTGGAATCCATCATTTGGTTGGACACCTGATGTTAAAAAAGAAAACAACAACAACAACAACAAAATGGACTTCTTCCAGCCCACAGAATGACCGCAAACTCTTTGGACGGGGCCAAACCACCAGAGAGTAAGACTCGTCCATTTCCCATGAAGTCACCCAGAAATTCCACGACCATGAGTGACACGATATCCAGAGACAAAAACTTGAGCAGGAGCCTCACATCGCCCTTCTTTCAAATCCCGAAGAGTTCTCCTCATGGTCTGTAGATCAGTCCTCCCATACCTATGACCCGAAACATAAGCCGAGTTTGTGTTTTCAGACAACTGTCCAAACAGCCCTGGCCTACACAACCTACAGGCTCAGGCCCCTGGAGCCAAACCTGAGGACTGTACTTGCCCTCTCCAAGGGAATTGTGTGTGCCCATTCCAATGGCCACAACCCTTCTCATAGGATAAACCTCCAAAGTCCCTGATCCATCTCAATAGTGGTGGCTTCCCAGGAAAAAGAGGGGCAATCCGAGCCCAACTGAGTACCCACCTGCACTCAGACCCATAGACAGATGACCCAGAGGTAAAAAGGAAAGAACAGGCCCCTAGGCACTAATCAGATCCATTGCTTTGGTTTCCAGGCATCTCTCCTCAGAGGCCTGGATTTCAAAAGCAGAATATAGCTGTTTCTTGACTCACCCATCAGAAAACATCTCATCTACACATGGGAAACTTGCACGTTGGAGCTGTGTCAACTCCTTTGTTTAGGAGAACCCTTTAGGGCCCCAGTGCCACCGCTTCATTCCAAGGTCTCCATAGACACAAAAGCACGTTAGGACCCATCCCCAGGGGTGTCCATTTCAACTCAGCGTCCTAGGTTGCTCCCCACAGATCCAGGAGATCTAACCTGTCTTGTTGCTAGGAGACAATTGGAATGCGAGGTGGGCTACCCAGCCATCCATCCTTAGAACCCTGCTCAGAATCATTGGCCTGGAGCCAAACAACAGGTCTCAATTGTCCTGCAGAAGACTCTCTGCAGTTTGGAGCTTCTCACAACTCCCATCGTGGGAAAACACCCATGACCTCGTGATGCCCCCCCCCCATTCATGAAGGGGCCATCAGGGACAGAAACTCCAACCTGAGTGATCGTCTGATCCTCGCCCTGACTTCAGATGCACGAGATCTCGATTCAGTTCTGTAGATTGTGCTTGCCATGGCCTCACCCAGAAACCTAAGCCTAGCTTGTGTTCTCAGACTTTTGTCGTAAGACTACTGGCCCACAAGCCCTCCAGTTTGGCAATCCAGAACTACAATGCAGCACTCTGCCGGCCCTCCAGAAGAAAAACATTGTCCTCTGGGGCTACCCAGTAACCCCAAATGAGGATCAAACTGCACCGACCATGGCTGTACCCCAAATACATAGGCTGACCAGGGCACTAATGCCCTTTCTGACACAGGCTGAGCCTGGACCCCCTGGAGCCTCCCAGACAGCTAGCCGCACACTGAGCACATCGAGCCGCCATGGCCTTAGGTCGTCATCTCTTCCCAACCTCGGTTTTCAAGTTTCAGAACCTAGACCTTATCTCCAATCACTGCCCAGGGTTGAAGGTGATGCAGAAATCAGAACTCCTTCCCCATGGCAAGAAACCTTGTGTTTGGCATGTTGTCCAACGTTCAGTGTAGTTGAAACCAGTGTGGCCCATGAGGCCCCGCCCATGCTCGCGGGACACATTGGTCACAAACACACATTGTGACGCTCAGGCTGAGCCCAGTCCTCAAGTAAGGCCGCTCAGTGGCTGGATGAAGAGATAGCATATTGGGCTTGCCATGCCCCTAGGCCCCAATTTTTAACCATAGTTCGGGTTGACCCTTCAGTCTTCCCCACGGCTTGGCTTTGGAATTCCTCTTTTGGTGGGACACCTGAGGTAACAAAACTGAAATGAGTCCTTCCATCCCACAGATTGACGAAAAGCAATTGGGAATCGGGCCAAATCCTCAGAGAGGAAGATTCGTCCATGGCCCATGAGGCCTCCCCGACATTCCACGGCCATCGCTGATTCAAAATCCAGAGACAAAAGCCTGAGCAAGCGCCTCAGACTCGCACTTTCTTCATATCCTGAAGAGTTCTTCTCATGGTTTGTAGATCGGGCCTGCCATACCTACGTCCCCAAACCTAAGCTGAGTTTGTGTTTTCAGACTTCTGTCCTCAAAGTCTTGGGCCCCACACCCTCCGGGCTGGGCCCCTGGAGCCACACATTAGGACTGTGCCTACCAATCCATGGGAATTCTGCCCATTCCAGGGTCCAAAATCGTACAAATTAGGAGAAACCTCCAAAGTCCCTGAGGCCATCCCAATAGTGTAGGTCGCCCGGAAGAAACAAGGGCGGTCTGACACCAGCTGATAATCGACCTCCACTCATACCATAGATGGATGTCCCCAGAGAAGAAGATTGAACCAGACAGGACCCTAGGCCATAATAGAATCCATTGCTTTGGGTTACAGGCAGGTGTCCTCAAAAGCCTGATTCCAATACGAGCATAGGGGTTTTCCTGAGGCACCCATCAGAACTCATCTCGTCTCCACAAGGAAACATATGCATGGGAGCCATGTCCAAATCTTAGGAGAGTACTTCAGGTTCCCGGTGCCACAGCCCCATTCCAAGGATCTCATGGACACAAAAACACATTAGGACCCATCCTCAGGAAAGTCCATTTCAACTCAGCCACCCCGGGTGCTCCGGCAGAGCCATCAGATCTAAACTGTCTTGTTGCTAGGAGACAATTGGAATGCGAGGCGGGCTTCCCAGGCATCCATCCGCGAACGGTGCTCTGGAGTCATTCCATATGGGATGTCCTGGAGCTGTCCAACAGGTCTCAATTGTCCCGCAGAAGGAATCCTTGAAGGGGGCATCCCACAACACCCAAAGTGGGAAAACCTCAATGGCCTCGAGAATCCACTCCCTCATGAAGCAGCCGTCATGCTCAGAAACTCCAACCTGAGCCAACGTCTGATCCTCGCCCTGACTTCAGATGCATGAGATATTGGTTCAGATCTGCAGGGGGTACCTGCCGTGCCCTCGCCCTGAAACCCAAGTCTAGCTTGTCTTCTCAGACTTCCGTCCTCACACTCCTGGCCCCGAAGCCCTCAAGTTTGGCAATTCCGGACCCACAATGCAGCACTCTGCCTGACCTCTAGAAAAAAAACTATTGCCTCATGAGCTGCCCAGGCACCTTAAATGAGGGTAAACCTACACAGCACTCGACTTTACCCAAATTATATAGTCTTACCTGGGCACTAATGCACTGTCGAACACAACCTGAGCCCGGACCTCCTGACCAACACCCAGAAAGCTGACCGCACACTGAGCACATAAAACCCGCCATGGCCTTAGGTCATCATCTCTTCCCTACCTCAGTTTTCAGGCTTCAGAACCGAGACCTTATCTCCAATCACTGCCCAGGGGTGAGTGTGATGCAGAAATCAAACTCCTCCTTACCCATGGCAAGAACCCTTGTGGTTGGCAGGTTGTCCAACGTTCAGTGTAGGAGAAACCAGCATTCACCCTGAGGCCCCGCCCATTCTTGAGTGCGACGAGGGCATACACAGGCATTGTGACCCTCAGCATGAGTCCTGTCCTCTAGTAAGTCCTCTCCGTGGCTGGACCATTAGGTGTCATAATGGGCTTGACATGTCCCTAGGCCCCAATTTTTAACCAGATTTCTGACTGTCCAATCGCCCCTCCCCAGGGCTCTACTCTGGAATCCATCATTTGTTGGGACACCTGAGGTTAGAAAAGAAAAAAACTACAAAAAAAAAAAAAAAAACGGACTTCTTCCAGCCCACAGAATGACCTCAAACTCTTTGGACGGGGCCAAACCACCAGAGAGTAAGACTCGTCCATTTCCCATGAAGTCACCCAGAAATTCCACGACCATGAGTGACACGATATCCAGAGACAAAAACTTGAGCAGAGCCTCACACTCGCCCTTCTTTCAAATCCCGAAGAGTTCTCCTCATGGTCTGTAGATCAGTCCTGCCATACCTATGACCCGAAACATAAGCCGAGTTTGTGTTTTCAGACAACTGTCCAAACATCCCTGGCCTACACAACCTACAGGCTCAGGCCCCTGGAGCCAAACCTGAGGACTGTACTTGCCCTCTCCAAGGGAATTGTGTGTGCCCATTCCAATGGCCACAACCCTTCTAATAGGATAAACCTCCAAAGTCCCTGATCCATCTCAATAGTGGTGGCTTCCCAGGAAAAACAGGGGCAATCTGAGCCCAACTGAGCACCTACCTGCACTCAGACCCATAGACAGATGTCCCCAGAGGTAAAAAGGAAAGAACAGGCCCCTAGGCACTAATCAGATCCATTGCTTTGGTTTCCAGGCATCTCTCCTCAGAGGCCTGGATTTCAAAATCAGCATATAACTGTTTCTTGACTCACCCATCACAAAATATCTCATCTACACATGGGAAACTTGCACGTTGGAGCTGTGTCAAAGCCTTTGTTTAGGAGAACACTTTTGGGCCCCAGTGCCACCGCTTCATTCCAAGGTCTCCATAGACACAAAAGCACATTAGGACCCAACCCCAGGGGTGTTCATTTCAACTCAGCGTCCTCGGTTGCTCCCCACAGATCCAGGAGATCTAACCTGTCTTGTTGCTAGGAGACAATTGGAATGCGAGGTGGGCTACCCAGCCATCCATCCTTAGATCCCTGCTCAGAATCATTGGCCTGGAGCCAAACAACAGGTCTCAATTGTCCCGCAGAAGACTCTCTGCAGTTTGGAGCTTCTTACAACTCCCATCGTGGGAAAACACCCATGGCCTCGTGATGCCCCCCCCCATTCATGAAGGGGCCATCAGGGACAGAAACTCCAACCTGAGCGATCGTCTGATCCTCGCCCTGACTTCAGATGCACGAGATCTCGATTCAGGTCTGTAGATTGTGCCTGCCATGGCCTCACCCAGAAACCTAAGCCTAGCTTGTGTTCTCAGACTTTTGTCGTCAGACTACTGGCCCACAAGCCCTACAGTTTGGCAATCCAGAACTACAATGCAGCACTCTGCCGGCCCTCCCGAAGAAAAACATTGTCCTCTGGGGCTACCCAGTAACCCCAAATGAGGATCAACCTGCACCGACCATGGCTGTACCCCAAAAACATAGGCTGACCAGGGCACTAATGCCCTTTCTGACACAGCCTGAGCCTGGACCCCCTGGACCCTCCCAGACAGCTGGCCGCACACTGAGCACATCGAGCCGACATGGCCTTAGGTCGTCATCTCTTCCCAACCTCGGTTTTCAGATTTCAGAACCTAGACCTTATCTCCAATCACTGCCCAGGGTTGAAGGTGATGCAGAAATCAGAACTCCTTCCCCATGGCAAGAAACCTTGTGTTTGGCATGTTGTCCAACGTTCAGTGTAGTTGAAACCAGAGTGGCCCATGAGGCCCCGCCCATGCTCGCGGGACACATTGGTCACAAACACACATTGTGATGCTCAGGCTGAGCCAAGTCCTCAAGTAAGGCCGCTCAGTGGCTGGATGAAGAGATAGCATATTGGGCTTACCATGCCCCTAGGCCCCAATTTTTAACCATAGTTCGGGTTGACCCTTCAGTCTTCCCCATGGCTTGGCTTTGGAATTCCTCTTTTGGTGGGACACCTGAGGTGACAAAACTGAAATGAGTCCTCCCATCCCACAGATTGACGAAAAGCAATTGGGAATCGGGCCAAATCCTCAGAGAGGAAGATTCGTCCATGGCCCATGAGGCCTCCCCGACATTCCACGGCCATCGCTGATACAAAATCCAGAGACAAAAGCCTGAGCAAGCGCCTCAGACTCGCACTTTCTTCATATCCTGAAGAGTTCTTCTCATGGTTTGTAGATCGGGCCTGCCATACCTACGTCCCCAAACCTAAGCTGAGTTTGTGTTTTCAGACTTCTGTCCTCAAAGTCTTGGGCCCCACACCCTCCAGGCTGGGCCCCTGGAGCCACACATTAGGACTGTGCCTACCAATCCATGGGAATTCTGCCCATTCCAGGGTCCAAAATCGTACAAATTAGGAGAAACCTCCAAAGTCCCTGAGGCCATCCCAATAGTGTAGGTCGCCCGGAAGAAACAAGGGCGGTCTGACAACAGCTGATAATCGACCTCCACTCATACCATAGATGGATGTCCCCAGAGAAGAAGATTGAACCAGACAGGACCCTAGGCCATAATAGGATCCATTGCTTTGGGTTACAGGCATGTGTCCTCAAAAGCCTGATTCCAATACGAGCATAGGGGTTTTCCTGAGGCACCCATCAGAAATCATCTCGTCTCCACAAGGAAACCTGTGCATGGGAGCCATGTCCAAAGCTTAGGAGAGTACTTCAGGGTCCCGGTGCCACCACCCCATTCCAAGGCCCTCATGGACACAAAAACACATTAGGACCCATCCTCAGGAAAGTCCATTTCAACTCAGCCACCCCGGTTGCTCCGGCAGAGCCATCAGATCAAAACTGTCTTGTTGCTAGGAGACAATTGGAATGCGAGGCGGGCTTCCCAGGCATCCATCCGCGAACGGTGCTCTGGAGTCATTCCATATGGGATGTCCTGGAGCTGTCCAACAGGTCTCAATTGTCCCGCAGAAGGAATCCATGAAGGGGGCATCCCACAACTCCCAACGTGGGAAAACCTCAATGGCCTCGAGATTCTGCTCCCTTCATGAAGCGGCCGTCATGCTCAGAAACTCCAACCTGAGCCAACGTCTGATCCTCGCCCTGACTTCAGATACATGAGATTTTGGTTCAGATCTTCAGGGTGTACCTGCCGTGCCCTCGCCCTGAAACCCAAGTCTAGCTTGTCTTCTCAGACTTCCGTCCTCACACTCCTGGCCCCGAAGCCCTCAAGTTTGGCAATTCCGGACCCACAATGCAGCACTCTGCCTGCCCTCTAGAAAAAAAACTATTGCCTCATGAGCTGCCCAGGCACCTTAAATGAGGGTAAACCTACACAGCACTCGACTTTACCCAAATTATATAGTCTAACCTGGGCACTAATGCACTGTCGAACACAACCTGAGCCCGGACCTCCTGACCAACACCCAGAAAGCTGACCGCACACTGAGCACATAAAACCCGCCATGGCCTTAGGTCATCATCTCTTCCCTACCTCAGTTTTCAGGCTTCAGAACCGAGACCTTATCTCCAATCACTGCCCAGGGGTGAGTGTGATGCAGAAATCAGAACTCCTCCTTACCCATGGCAAGAATCCTTGTGGTTGGCACGTTCAGTGTAGGAGAAATCAGCATTCACCCTGAGGCCCCGCCCATTCTTGAGTGCGATGAGGGCATACACAGGCATTGTGACCCTCAGCATGAGTCCTGTCCTCTAGTAAGTCCTCTCAGTGGCTGAACCATTAGATGTCATAAGGGGCTTGACATGTCCCTAGGCCCCAATTTTTAACCAGATTTCTGATTGTCCAGGCGCTACCCACCCAGGGCTCTACTCTGGAATCCATCATTGGTGGGACACCTGAGGTTAAAAAAGAAAACAACAACAACAACAACAAAAAAAAAACGGACTTCTTCCAGCCCACAAAATGACCCCAAACTCTTTGGACGGGGCCAAACCACCAGAGAGTAAGACTCGTCCATTTCCCATGAAGACACCCAGAAATTCCACGACCATGAGTGACACGATATCCAGAGACAAAAACTTGAGCAGAGCCTCACACTCGCCCTTCTTTCAAATCCCGAAGAGTTCTCCTCATGGTCTGTAGATCAGTCCTGCCATACCTATGACCCGAAACATAAGCCGCGTTTGTGTTTTCAGACAACTGTCCAAACAGCCCTGGCCTACACAACCTACAGGCTCAGGCCCCTGGAGCCAAACCTGAGGACTGTACTTGCCCTCTCCAAGGGAATTGTGTGTGCCCATTCCAATGGACACAACCCTTCTAATAGGATAAACCTCCAAAGTCCCTGATCCATCTCAATAGTGATGGCTTCCCAGGAAAAACAGGGGCAATCTGAGCACTACAGAGCACCTACCTGCACTCACACCCATAGACAGATGTCCCCAGAGGTAAAAAGGAAAGAACAGGCCCCTAGGCAGTAATCAGATCCATTGCTTTCGTTTCCAGGCATCTCTCCTCAGAGACATGGAATTCAAAAGCAGCATATAGCTGTTTCTTGACTCACCCAACAGAAAACATCTCATCTAAACATGGGATACTTGCACGTTGGAGCTGTGTCAAAGCCTCTCTTTAGTAGAACTCTTTAGGGCCCAAGTGCCACCGCTTCATTCCAAGGTCTCCTTAGACACAAAAGCACATTAGGACCCATGCCCAGGGGTGTCCATTTTAATGCAGCGTCCTCGGTTGCTCCCCACAGATCCCGGAGATCTAACCTGTCTTGTTGCTAGGAGACAATTGGAATGCGAGGTGGGCTACCCAGCCATCCTTCCTTAGAACCCTGCTCAGAATCATTGGCCTGGAGCCAAACAACAGGTCTCAATTGTCCTGCAGAAGACTCTCTGCAGCTTGGAGCTTCTCACAACTCCCATCGTGGGAAAAACCCCCATGGCCTCGTGATCCCCCCCCCCATTCATGACGGGGCCATCATGGACAGAAACTACAACCTGAGCGATCGTCTGATCCTCGCCCTGACTTCAGATGCACGAGATCTCGATTCAGGTCTGTAGATTGTGCCTGCCATGGCCTCACCCAGAAACCTAAGCCTAGCTTGTGTTCTCAAACTTTTGTCGTCAGACTAGTGGCCCACAAGCCCTCCAGTATGGCAATCCAGAACTACAATGCAGCACTCTGCCTGCCCTCCAGAAGAAAAACATTGTCCTCTGGGGCTACCCAGTAACCCCAAATGAGGATCAACCTGCACCGACCTTGGCTGTACCCCAAATACATAGGCTGACCAGGGCACTAATGCCCTTTCTGACACAGCCTGAGCCTGGACTCCCTGGCCCGTCCCAGACAGCTGGCCGCACACTGAGCACATCGAGTCGCCATGGCCTTAGGTCGTCATCTCTTCCCAACCTCGGATTTCAGGCTTTAGATTCTAGACCTTACCTCCAATCACTGCCCAGGGTTGAACGGGATGCAGAAATCAGAACTCCTTCCCCATGGCAAGATACCTTGTGTTTGGCATGTTGTCCAACTTTCATTGTAGTTGAATCCAGTTTGCCCATGAGGCCCCGCCATGCTCGCAGGCTACATTGGTCACAAACACACATTGTGACCCTCAGCCTGACCAAAGTCCTCAAGTAAGGCCTCTCAGTGGCTGGATGAAGAGATAGCATATTGGGCTTGCCATGCTCCTAGTCCCCAATTTTGAACCATAGTTCTGGTGGTCCCTTTAGTCTTCTCCACGGCTTTGCTTTGGAATTCCTCTTTTCGTGGGACACCTGAGGTAACAAAACTGAAAGGAGTTCTCCCATCCCACAGTTTGACGAAAAAAAATTGGGAATCGGGCGAAATCCTCATAGAGGTAGATTTGTCCATGGCCCATGAAGCATCCCCGACATTCTACGGCCATTGCTGATACAAATTCCAGAGACAAATGCCTGAGCAAGCGCCTCAGACTCGCTCTATATTCAAATCTTCATGAGTTCTTCTCATGGTTTGTATATTGGGCCTGCCATACCGACGTCCCCAAAAAAAGCTGAGTTTGTGTATCAGAATCACAATCAGAACTCTGCATTCCACATGGCTGTAATGCTTGTTCTTCACATGGAGTCACACCTTCACGTGGGGAACCCTTCATGGCCCCTGATGCCACGCCAAAACATGAGTGCAGCTTGGGCACAAATTCACACTATGACCCTAGCATGAGCCCCATGTCAAAGAAAGGCCTGTCAGGTTCGGGACGAAGATCCTGCATATAGTCCCTGCCATGCCCATAGGCACCCAGGACTAACTACATGGTGTGTATTCCAGTTGAAGGAACCCACTGATGTGCTCTAGAGCCCCTCTCCTGGGGGGTTCTTTCTGGCAGAAAACAGTACTCTTCCCTTCCCATAGAATGAACCCAAACACTTGGGAGCTTGGACAATCCCCCGAGAGGAAGGCTCTTCCTCGGCCCCTGAGGCAACCCCTACCCTGACCGGACACTGTGAACGCAACACCCAGAGACAAAAGCGTGAGCAATTGCCTCCCACTTGCCCTCCTTTGATATTCAGAGAATCTCCCCTCACGGACTGGAGATCAGGCCTGCCATTACCTTGGCCCCTTCCTGAGCCAAGTTTGCTTTTTCAGACATCAGTCCCCACAGCCCTGGCAAACACAGCCTCTAGGCTGGGTCCTCTGGAGCCATACAACAGAACCGTGCCTGCTCTCTCCTGGGAAACTGTGTCCATTCCTTTGGACACACACCTCCAGAATATGAGAAACCTTAAGGCCCCCGAGGACATCCCACTACTGGGAGCCTCCCTGGACACACAGGGGCATTCGGACACAAGCTGAGCAGCTACCTCCACGAAGGCATGCACACAGATGTCAACAGAGATAGAAGGTTGAGCCGGACAGGACCTTAGGCCATAATCTCAACTCTTGCTTTGGGTTCCAGGTGTTACTCCTCAGAGGCTTTGGTTCGAAGAACAGGATATGGGGCTTTCCTGAGGCACTGAACAGAACTCCTCTCGTCTCCACATGGGGAGCTTTCTTACTGGGGATGTATCAAACCCTTCAGGTAGTGCCCAAGCAGCACTTGAGTGCTGATTGGGAACAAATTCACACTGTGACCCTAGCATGAGCCCCATGTCAAAGAAAGGCCTGTCAGGGCCTGGACAAAGAGCCCGCATATGGGGCTTGCCAAGCCCCTATGCACCCAATCCTCACCAGGGTTTGAGATTTCCAGTCGCCCCGCCCGTACCTGGGGCTCTGATCTGGAATCCCTTTCTTGGAGAGACACATGAGCCAGACAACACGACTCCAACCTTCCCACAAAATGACCCCAAACTCTTGGGAGCTGGGACAAATCCCCAGAGAGGGATACTCGTCCACAGTACCTGAGGCCACCGCTCCAATCCACGGCTATCCCGGACACAACATCCAGAGACAAAAGCCTGAAGGAACGCCTTCCACTCGCCCTTGTTTCAGAGGCCCAGGAGTTCCCTCTCGGGCTGTACCTCCGGCCTGCCATACCCTAGGCACCACTCATAAGCTGACTTTGTGTTTTAAGACTTCTGTGCCCACAGCCTGGACCCACACACCTCCAGGCTAGGGCCTCTGGAGCCACAGCGAAAGTTTGTGCCTGCCCTCTCCAAGGAAAGTGTGCCCAATCCATTGACCACAACCCTACAGGTTAGGGAAAAGCTCCAAGGCCCCTGAGGACATCAATAGTGTAGGCCACCCTGGACTAAGAGGGGCTCTCTGACACCAGCGGAGCAACTATCTCCACTTAGACTCTCAGAAAGTGTCCCCAGAGACAGAAGGTTGAAATGGACAGGCCCCCAGGCCCTAATATGAACCTTAGCTTTGTTCCATGTGTCTGTTCTCAGAGGACTGTTTTCGTAGACCAGCACATGGGGCTTTTCTGAGGCACCAAGCAGCGGATCTCTTGTCTCCACATGGGCAGCTTTCTTACTGGGGATGTATCAAACCCTTCAGGTAGGAGAGTTCCGCAGGGCCACTGAACAACCAGCACATTCCAAGGTCTCCATGGACCCAAACGAACATTATGACGCATCCTCAGGAGAGGCCATTTCAACTCAGCCCCCTGGGTCGCGTGTTCCAGAGGCCCCAGATCAAACATATCTTATCGCTAATGGCCAATTGGAATGCGAGGCATGCTGTACAGGGATCCATCCTTCGAACCCTGCTCTCCAGTCCTTCCGTATGGTATGTCCTGGAGCCATGCAACAGGACTCGAATGTCCCGCAGAAGGAAACCTTGTGGTTTGGGGCAACCTCCAAACTCAGTGTGGGAAAACTTCCTTGGCCTCATGAGGCCCCCGCTTCATGAAGGTGCCATCATGGACACATACTCCAGCCTCAGCCAACGTCTGATCCTCAGCCTGACTTCAGATGCAGGAGATTTTGATTCAGCCTCTGCAGAATGGGCCTGCTCTGCCCTTGGCTCCAATCCTCACCCTAGCTTGTGTTTTCAGACTTCCGTCCTCTCACTCCAGGCCCACAAGCCCTCCCTACTGGGAATTCTGGGGCCACAATGAAGCACTCTGCCTGCCTCCCAGGAGAAAAACATTGTCTATGGCGCTGCCCAGAAACCCCAAATGAGGATCAAACTGCTTTGCCCTCGGCAACACCCTAATTGCATAGGCTACCTTAAACACTGATGCTCTGAGGCAAATAGCCTGAGCCCAGACCTTCCAACAGACACCGACACAGCTGGCTGCACACTCAGCACATTGGACCCACCAGTGCCTTAGGCCACCATCCATTCCCAACCTGGGTTTTCAGTCATCGGAACCTAGACTTTATCTCCAATCCCTGCACAGGGGGGAACCTGATACACAAGTCAGAACCCCTCCTTCCCCAAGGAAAGAAAACTTGCTGCTGGCAGTGAGTCAAACCTTCAGTGTAGGAGAAAACGGCATGGCCCATGAGGCAACGCCCAAGCGTTAGGGCCGCCTTGGGCACAAACACACATTGTGACCCTCAGCGTGAGTACCTTATTCAAGTAACGCCTCTCAGTGACTGGACCAAGAGCCCGCATATGTGGCTTGCCATGCCCATAGGCACCCAGGATTAACTAGATGGTGTGTATTCCAGTTCAGGGAACCCACTGCTGTGCTCTAGAGTCCCTCTCCTGGGGGGTCCCCTGTGGCAGAAAACAGTACTCTTCCCTTCCCACAGAATGAATCCAAACACTTGGGAGATTGGACAATCCCCCGAGAGGAAGGCTCTTCCTCGGCCTCTGAGACAACCCCTACCCTGACCGGACACTGTGAACGCAACACCCAGAGACAAAATCCTGAGTGACTGCCTCCCACTTGCCCTCCTTTGATATCCAGAGGATCTCCCCTCACGGACTGGAGATCAGTCCTGCCATTACCTTGGCCACTAGCTGAGCCAAGTTTGCTTTTTCAGACATCTGTCCCCACAGCCCTGGCAAACACAGCCTCTAGGCTGGGTCCTCTGGAGCCATACCACAGGACCGTGCCTGCTCTCTCCTGGGAAACTGTGTCCATTCCTTTGGACACACACCTCCAGAATATGAGAAACCTCAAGGCCCCCGAGGACATCCCACTACTGGGAGGCTCCCTGGACACACAGGGGCATTCGGACACAAGCTGAGCAGCTACCTCCACGAAGGCATGCCCACAGATGTCAACAGTGATAGAAGGTTGAGCCGGACAGGCCCTTAGGCCGTAATCTCAACTCTTGCTTTGGGTTCCAGGTGTTACTCCTCTGATGCTTTGGTTCGAAGAACAGGATATGGGGCTTTCCTGAGGCACTGAACAGAACTCCTCTCCTCTCCACATGGGAAGCTTCCCTGTTGGAGCTGTGTCAAACACCTCAGTTTGGAGAACCCTGCAGAGTCCCTGAGCCACCTCCACATTCCAAGGTCTCCCAGTCCACCAAGCCACAGTAGGACTCATCTTCAGGAGAGTCCATTTCAACTCTCCCCTCTGGGTAGCTCACCCAGGAGCCCGCAGATTGAGCCTGCCTTGTCCTGACTAAAGAGTGGGAATATGAGGTGGCGTTCCCAGGCATCCATGCTTAGACACCTGCTCTCGAGTCTTTCCGTATGGGGCCTCCTGGAACCATCCAGTAGGACTCGACTGTCGTGCAGAAGGAAACCTTGAGGTTTGGAGTAGTTCACAAATCCCATCGTAGGCAAACCTCCCTGGCTTCATGAAGCCCCCACACCCTTCAGGAAGAGGCCATGCTGGACAAAAACTCTAGCCTGAGGCACGTCTCATAGTTGACATGACCTCAGTGCAGGAGATCTCGATTCAGCCACTGCAGAGTGGCCCTGCCATGCCCTCGGTCCCAAACCTCACACTAGCTTTTGTTTTCAGACTTCCTTCCTCACACTCCTGGCAAACAATCCCTACGGACTAGGAACTCCAGAACCACAACCCAGCCCAGTGTCTGCCCAACGGAAGAAAAACGCTTCCTTATGGGGCTCTCCAGAAAACCCAGATGATGATCAACCTGCTCGGGCCTCGACGGTCCCCGAAGTGGATATGCTGCTCTGGGCACTCATGCTCTGTCTGACACAGCCTGAAGCCAGACGTCCAGAGAGACAAGGAGACAGCTGGCCGCACACCCAGCACTTCGGACATGCCATGGTCTTATGCCGTCACCTCTTCCTAACCTTGGTTTTCAGATATCTGAACCTAGACATTATATCAATTCTCCACACAGCTGGGTATCGCAAGCACAAAACAGAACTCCTCCTTCCCCATGGCTGTCAAGCTTGCTCTTGGCATGGAGTCACACCTTCAGGGTGGGAGAAACCTTCATGGCCCCTGATGCCACGCCCAAACTTGAGTGCTGCTTGGGCACAAATTCACACTGTGACCCTCAGCATGAGCCCCATGTCAAAGAAAGGCCTGTCAGGACCTGGACCAAGAGCCCGCATATGGGGCTTGCCAAGCCCCTATGCACCCAATCCTCACCAGTGTTTGAGTTTTCCAGTCGCCCCACCTGTACCTGGGCGCTGCTCTGGAATCCCTTTCTTGGAGAGACACATGAGCCAGACAACACGACTCCACCCTTCCCTCAAAATGACCCCAAACTCTTGGGAGCTGGGACAAATCCCCAGAGAGGGATACTCGTCCACAGTCCCTGAGGCCACCGCTCCAATCCACGGCTATCCCGGACACAACATCCAGAGACAAAAGCCTGAAGGAACGCCTTCCACTCGCCCTTGTTTCAGAGGCCCAGGAGTTCCCTCTCGGGCTGTACATCCGGCCTGTCATACCCTAGGCGCCACTCATAAGCTGACTTTGTGTTTTAAGACTTCTGTGCCCACAGCATGGACCCACACAACCTCCAGGCTAGGGCCTCTGAAGCCACAGCGAAAGATTGTGCCGGCCCTCTCTAAGGAAAGTGTGTCCAATCCATTGACCACAACCCTACAGTTTAGGGAAAAGCTCCAAGGCCCCTGAGGCCATCAATAGATAGGCCACCCTGGACTAAGAGGGGCTCTCTGACACCAGCAGAGCAACTATCTCCACTTAGATTCTCAGACAGTGTCCCCAAAGACAGAAGGTTGAAATGGACAGGCCCCCAGGCCCTAATATGAACCTTAGCTTTGTTTCCATGTGTCCGTTCTCAGAGGACTGTTTTCGTAGACCAGCACATGGGGCTTTTCTGAGGCACCAAACCAAGCATCTCTCGTCTCCACATGGGCAGCTTTCTTACTGGGGATGTATCAAACCCTTCAGGTAGGAGAGTTCCGCAAGGCCACCGAACAACCAGCACATTCCAAGGTCTCCATGGACCCAAACGCACATTATGACACATCCTCAGGAGAGGCCATTTCAACTCAGCCCCCTGGGTAGCGTGACCCAGAGGCAGCAGATCAAACATATCTTGTCGCTTATGGCCAATTGGAATGCGAGGCATGCTGTACAGGGATCCATCCTTCGAACCCTGCTCTCCAGTCCTTCCATATGGTATGTCCTGGAGCCATGCAACAGGACTCGAATGTCCCGCAGAAGGAAACCTTGTGGTTCGGGGCAACCTCCAAACTCAGCGTGGGAAAACTTCCTTGGCCTCATGAGGCCCCCGCTTCATGAAGGTGCCATCATGGACACATACTCCAGCCTCAGCCAACTTCTGATCCTCAGCCTGACTTCAGATGCAGGAGATTTTGATTCAGCCTCTGCAGAGTGGGCCTGCTCTGCCCTTGGCTCCAATACTCACCCTAGCTTGTGTTTTCAGACTTCCGTCCTCACACTCCTTGCCCACAAACCCTCCCTACTGGGAATTCTGGGGCCACAATGAAGCACTCTGCCTGCCTCCCAGGAGAAAAACATTGTCTATGGCGCTGCCCAGAAACCCCAAATGAGGATCAAACTGCTTGGCCCTCGGCAACACCCCAATTGCATAGGCTACCTTAAACAGTGATGCTCTGTCGCAAATAGCCTGAGCCCAGACCTTCCAACAGACACCGACACAGCTGGCTGCACTCCTAGGACATTGGACCCGCCACTGCCTTAGGCCACCATCCATTCCCAACCTGGGTTTTCAGTCATCGGAACCTAGACCTTATCTCCAATCCCTGCACAGGGGGGAACCTGATGCACAAGTCAGAACCCCTCCTTCCCCCTGGCAAGAAACCTTGCTGCTGGCAGTGAGTCAAACCTTCAGTGTAGGAGAAAACGGCATGGCCCATGAGGCCACGCCCAAGCGTGAGGGCCGCCTTGGGCACAAACACACATTGTGACCCTCAGCGTGAGTACCTTACTCAAGTAACGCCTCTCAGTGACTGGACCAAGAGCCCGCATATGTGGCTTGCCATGCCCATAGGCACCCAGGACTAACTAGATGGTGTGTATTCCAGTTGAGGGAACCCACTGCTGTGCTCTAGAGTCCCTCTCCTGGGGGGTTCCCTGTGGCAGAAAACAGTACTCTTCCCTTCCCACAGAATGAACCCAAACACTTGGGAGCTTGGACAATCCCCCGAGAGGAAGGCTCTTCCTCGGCCTCTGAGACAACCCCTACCCTGACCGGACACTGTGAACGCAACACCCAGAGACAAAATCCTGAGTGACTGCCTCCCACTTACCCTCCTTTGATATCCAGAGGATCTCCCCTCACGGACTGGAGATCAGTCCTGCCATTACCTTGGCTACTAGCTGAGCCAAGTTTGCTTTTTCAGACATCTGTCCCCACAGCCCTGGCAAACACAGCCTCTAGGCTGGGTCCTCTGGAGCCATACCACAGGACCGTGCCTGCTCTCTCCTGGGAAACTGTGTCCATTCCTTTGGACACACACCTCCAGAATATGAGAAACCTCAAGGCCCCCGAGGACATCCCACTACTGGGAGGCTCCTTGGACACACAGGGGCATTCGGACACAAGCTGAGCAGCTACCTCCACGAAGGCATGCCCACAGATGTCAACAGAGATAGAAGGTTGAGCCGGACAGGCCCTTAGGCCGTAATCTCAACTCTTGCTTTGGGTTCCAGGTGTTACTCCTCAGAGGCTTTGGTTCGAAGAACAGGATATGGGGCTTTCCTGAGGCACTGAACAGAACTCCTCTCCTCTCCACATGGGAAGCTTCCCTGTTGGAGCTGTGTCAAACACCTCAGTTTGGAGAACCCTGCAGAGTCCCTGAGCCACCTCCACATTCCAAGGTCTCCCTGGCCACCAAGCCACAGTAGGACTCATCTTCAGGAGAGTCCATTTCAACTCTCCCCTCTGGGTAGCTCACCCAGGAGCCTGCAGATTGAGCCTGCCTTGTCCTGACTAAAGAGTGGGAATATGAGGTGGCGTTCCCAGGCATCCATGCTTAGACACCTGCTCTCGATTCTTTCCGTATGGGGCCTCCTGGAACCATCCAGTAGGACTCGACTGTCGTGCAGAAGGAAACCTTGAGGTTTGGAGTAGTTCACAAATCCTATCGTAGGCAAACCTCCCTGGCTTCATGAAGCCCCCACACCCTTCAGGAAGAGGCCATGCTGGACAAAAACTCTAGCCTGAGGCACGTCTCATAGTTGACATGACCTCAGTGCAGGAGATCTCGATTCAGCCACTGCAGAGTGGCCCTGCCATGCCCTCGGTCCCAAACCTCACACTAGCTTTTGTTTTCAGACTTCCTTCCTCACACTCCTGGCAAACAATCCCTACGGACTAGGAACTCCAGAACCACAACCCAGCCCAGTGTCTGCCCAACGGAAGAAAAACGCTTCCTTATGGGGCTCTCCAGAAAACCCAGATGATGATCAACCTGCTCGGGCCTCGACGGTCCCCGAAGTGGATATGCTGCTCTGGGCACTCATGCTCTGTCTGACACAGCCTGAAGCCAGACGTCCAGAGAGACAAGGAGACAGCTGGCCGCACACCCAGCACTTCGGACACGCCATGGTCTTATGCCGTCACCTCTTCCTAACCTTGGTTTTCAGATATCTGAACCTAGACATTATATCAATTCTCCACACAGCTGGGTATCGCAAGCACAAAACAGAACTCCTCCTTCCCCATGGCTGTCAAGCTTGCTCTTGGCATGGAGTCACACCTTCAGGGTGGGAGAAACCTTCATGGCCCCTGATGCCACGCCCAAACTTGAGTGCTGCTTGGGCACAAATTCACACTGTGACCCTCAGCATGAGCCCCATGTCAAAGAAAGGCCTGTCAGGACCTGGACCAAGAGCCCGCATATGGGGCTTGCCAAGCCCCTATGCACCCAATCCTCACCAGTGTTTGAGTTTTCCAGTCGCCCCACCTGTACCTGGGCGCTGCTCTGGAATCCCTTTCTTGGAGAGACACATGAGCCAGACAACACGACTCCAACCTTCCCTCAAAATGACCCCAAACTCTTGGGAGCTGGGACAAATCCCCAGAGAGGGATACTCGTCCACAGTCCCTGAGGCCACCGCTCCAATCCACGGCTATCCCGGACACAACATCCAGAGACAAAAGCCTGAAGGAACGCCTTCCACTCGCCCTTGTTTCAGAGGCCCAGGAGTTCCCTCTCGGGCTGTACCTCCGGCCTGCCATACCCTAGGCACCACTCATAAGCTGACTTTGTGTTTTAAGACTTCTGTGCCCACAGCCTGGACCCACACACCTCCAGGCTAGGGCCTCTGGAGCCACAGCGAAAGTTTGTGCCTGCCCTCTCCAAGGAAAGTGTGCCCAATCCATTGACCACAACCCTACAGGTTAGGGAAAAGCTCCAAGGCCCCTGAGGACATCAATAGTGTAGGCCACCCTGGACTAAGAGGGGCTCTCTGACACCAGCGGAGCAACTATCTCCACTTAGACTCTCAGAAAGTGTCCCCAGAGACAGAAGGTTGAAATGGACAGGCCCCCAGGCCCTAATATGAACCTTAGCTTTGTTCCATGTGTCTGTTCTCAGAGGACTGTTTTCGTAGACCAGCACATGGGGCTTTTCTGAGGCACCAAGCAGCGGATCTCTTGTCTCCACATGGGCAGCTTTCTTACTGGGGATGTATCAAACCCTTCAGGTAGGAGAGTTCCGCAGGGCCACTGAACAACCAGCACATTCCAAGGTCTCCATGGACCCAAACGAACATTATGACGCATCCTCAGGAGAGGCCATTTCAACTCAGCCCCCTGGGTCGCGTGTTCCAGAGGCCCCAGATCAAACATATCTTATCGCTAATGGCCAATTGGAATGCGAGGCATGCTGTACAGGGATCCATCCTTCGAACCCTGCTCTCCAGTCCTTCCGTATGGTATGTCCTGGAGCCATGCAACAGGACTCGAATGTCCCGCAGAAGGAAACCTTGTGGTTTGGGGCAACCTCCAAACTCAGTGTGGGAAAACTTCCTTGGCCTCATGAGGCCCCCGCTTCATGAAGGTGCCATCATGGACACATACTCCAGCCTCAGCCAACGTCTGATCCTCAGCCTGACTTCAGATGCAGGAGATTTTGATTCAGCCTCTGCAGAATGGGCCTGCTCTGCCCTTGGCTCCAATCCTCACCCTAGCTTGTGTTTTCAGACTTCCGTCCTCTCACTCCAGGCCCACAAGCCCTCCCTACTGGGAATTCTGGGGCCACACTGAAGCACTCTGCCTGCCTCCCAGGAGAAAAACATTGTCTATGGTGCTGCCCAGAAACCCCAAATGAGGATCAAACTGCTTTGCCTTCGGCAACACCCTAATTGCATAGGCTACCTTAAACACTGATGCTCTGAGGCAAATAGCCTGAGCCCAGACCTTCCAACAGACACCGACACAGCTGGCTGCACACTCAGCACATTGGACCCACCACTGCCTTAGGCCACCATCCATTCCCAACCTGGGTTTTCAGTCATCGGAACCTAGACTTTATCTCCAAACCTGCACAGTGGGGAACCTGATACACAAGTCAGAACCCCTCCTTCCCCAAGGAAAGAAAACTTGCTGCTGGCAGTGAGTCAAACCTTCAGTGTAGGAGAAAACGGCATGGCCCATGAGGCAACGCCCAAGCGTTAGGGCCGCCTTGGGCACAAACACACATTGTGACCCTCAGCGTGAGTACCTTATTCAAGTAACGCCTCTCAGTGACTGGACCAAGAGCCCGCATATGTGGCTTGCCATGCCCATAGGCACCCAGGATTAACTAGATGGTGTGTATTCCAGTTCAGGGAACCCACTGCTGTGCTCTAGAGTCCCTCTCCTGGGGGGTCCCCTGTGGCAGAAAACAGTACTCTTCCCTTCCCACAGAATGAATCCAAACACTTGGGAGATTGGACAATCCCCCGAGAGGAAGGCTCTTCCTCGGCCTCTGAGACAACCCCTACCCTGACCGGACACTGTGAACGCAACACCCAGAGACAAAATCCTGAGTGACTGCCTCCCACTTGCCCTCCTTTGATATCCAGAGGATCTCCCCTCACGGACTGGAGATCAGTCCTGCCATTACCTTGGCCACTAGCTGAGCCAAGTTTGCTTTTTCAGACATCTGTCCCCACAGCCCTGGCAAACACAGCCTCTAGGCTGGGTCCTCTGGAGCCATACCACAGGACCGTGCCTGCTCTCACCTGGGAAACTGTGTCCATTCCTTTGGACACACACCTCCAGAATATGAGAAACCTCAAGGCCCCCGAGGACATCCCACTACTGGGAGGCTCCCTGGACACACAGGGGCATTCGGACACAAGCTGAGCAGCTACCTCCACGAAGGCATGCCCACAGATGTCAACAGTGATAGAAGGTTGAGCCGGACAGGCCCTTAGGCCGTAATCTCAACTCTTGCTTTGGGTTCCAGGTGTTACTCCTCAGATGCTTTGGTTCGAAGAACAGGATATGGGGCTTTCCTGAGGCACTGAACAGAACTCCTCTCCTCTCCACATGGGAAGCTTCCCTGTTGGAGCTGTGTCAAACACCTCAGTTTGGAGAACCCTGCAGAGTCCCTGAGCCACCTCCACATTCCAAGGTCTCCCTGGCCACCAAGCCACAGTAGGACTCATCTTCAGGAGAGTCCATTTCAACTCTCCCCTCTGGGTAGCTCACCCAGGAGCCCGCAGATTGAGCCTGCCTTGTCCTGACTAAAGAGTGGGAATATGAGGTGGCGTTCCCAGGCATCCATGCTTAGACACCTGCTCTCGAGTCTTTCCGTATGGGGCCTCCTGGAACCATCCAGTAGGACTCGACTGTCGTGCAGAAGGAAACCTTGAGGTTTGGAGTAGTTCACAAATCCCATCGTAGGCAAACCTCCCTGGCTTCATGAAGCCCCCACACC
Source organism: Mustela nivalis (assembly GCF_964662115.1). NCBI lineage: Eukaryota > Metazoa > Chordata > Mammalia > Carnivora > Mustelidae > Mustela > Mustela nivalis. Next base: position 402,084 of record NW_028136163.1, read on the forward strand.
CTTCAGGAAGAGGCCATGCTGGACAAAAACTCTAGCCTGAGGCACGTCTCATAGTTGACATGACCTCAGTGCAGGAGATCTCGATTCAGCCACTGCAGAGTGGCCCTGCCATGCCCTCGGTCCCAAACCTCACACTAGCTTTTGTTTTCAGACTTCCTTCCTCACACTCCTGGCAAACAATCCCTACGGACTAGGAACTCCAGAACCACAACCCAGCCCAGTGTCTGCCCAACGGAAGAAAAACGCTTCCTTATGGGGCTCTCCAGAAAACCCAGATGATGATCAACCTGCTCGGGCCTCGACGGTCCCCGAAGTGGATATGCTGCTCTGGGCACTCATGCTCTGTCTGACACAGCCTGAAGCCAGACGTCCAGAGAGACAAGGAGACAGCTGGCCGCACACCCAGCACTTCGGACACGCCATGGTCTTATGCCGTCACCTCTTCCTAACCTTGGTTTTCAGATATCTGAACCTAGACATTATATCAATTCTCCACACAGCTGGGTATCGCAAGCACAAAACAGAACTCCTCCTTCCCCATGGCTGTCAAGCTTGCTCTTGGCATGGAGTCACACCTTCAGGGTGGGAGAAACCTTCATGGCCCCTGATGCCACGCCCAAACTTGAGTGCTGCTTGGGCACAAATTCACACTGTGACCCTCAGCATGAGCCCCATGTCAAAGAAAGGCCTGTCAGGACCTGGACCAAGAGCCCGCATATGGGGCTTGCCAAGCCCCTATGCACCCAATCCTCACCAGTGTTTGAGTTTTCCAGTCGCCCCACCTGTACCTGGGCGCTGCTCTGGAATCCCTTTCTTGGAGAGACACATGAGCCAGACAACACGACTCCACCCTTCCCTCAAAATGACCCCAAACTCTTGGGAGCTGGGACAAATCCCCAGAGAGGGATACTCGTCCACAGTCCCTGAGGCCACCGCTCCAATCCACGGCTATCCCGGACACAACATCCAGAGACAAAAGCCTGAAGGAACGCCTTCCACTCGCCCTTGTTTCAGAGGCCCAGGAGTTCCCTCTCGGGCTGTACATCCGGCCTGTCATACCCTAGGCGCCACTCATAAGCTGACTTTGTGTTTTAAGACTTCTGTGCCCACAGCATGGACCCACACAACCTCCAGGCTAGGGCCTCTGAAGCCACAGCGAAAGATTGTGCCGGCCCTCTCTAAGGAAAGTGTGTCCAATCCATTGACCACAACCCTACAGTTTAGGGAAAAGCTCCAAGGCCCCTGAGGCCATCAATAGATAGGCCACCCTGGACTAAGAGGGGCTCTCTGACACCAGCAGAGCAACTATCTCCACTTAGATTCTCAGACAGTGTCCCCAGAGACAGAAGGTTGAAATGGACAGGCCCCCAGGCCCTAATATGAACCTTAGCTTTGTTTCCATGTGTCCGTTCTCAGAGGACTGTTTTCGTAGACCAGCACATGGGGCTTTTCTGAGGCACCAAACCAAGCATCTCTCGTCTCCACATGGGCAGCTTTCTTACTGGGGATGTATCAAACCCTTCAGGTAGGAGAGTTCCGCAAGGCCACCGAACAACCAGCACATTCCAAGGTCTCCATGGACCCAAACGCACATTATGACACATCCTCAGGAGAGGCCATTTCAACTCAGCCCCCTGGGTAGCGTGACCCAGAGGCAGCAGATCAAACATATCTTGTCGCTTATGGCCAATTGGAATGCGAGGCATGCTGTACAGGGATCCATCCTTCGAACCCTGCTCTCCAGTCCTTCCATATGGTATGTCCTGGAGCCATGCAACAGGACTCGAATGTCCCGCAGAAGGAAACCTTGTGGTTCGGGGCAACCTCCAAACTCAGCGTGGGAAAACTTCCTTGGCCTCATGAGGCCCCCGCTTCATGAAGGTGCCATCATGGACACATACTCCAGCCTCAGCCAACTTCTGATCCTCAGCCTGACTTCAGATGCAGGAGATTTTGATTCAGCCTCTGCAGAGTGGGCCTGCTCTGCCCTTGGCTCCAATACTCACCCTAGCTTGTGTTTTCAGACTTCCGTCCTCACACTCCTTGCCCACAAACCCTCCCTACTGGGAATTCTGGGGCCACACTGAAGCACTCTGCCTGCCTCCCAGGAGAAAAACATTGTCTATGGCGCTGCCCAGAAACCCCAAATGAGGATCAAACTGCTTGGCCCTCGGCAACACCCCAATTGCATAGGCTACCTTAAACAGTGATGCTCTGTCGCAAATAGCCTGAGCCCAGACCTTCCAACAGACACCGACACAGCTGGCTGCACTCCTAGGACATTGGACCCGCCACTGCCTTAGGCCACCATCCATTCCCAACCTGGGTTTTCAGTCATTGGAACCTAGACCTTATCTCCAATCCCTGCACAGGGGGGAACCTGATGCACAAGTCAGAACCCCTCCTTCCCCCTGGCAAGAAACCTTGCTGCTGGCAGTGAGTCAAACCTTCAGTGTAGGAGAAAAACGGCATGGCCCATGAGGCCACGCCCAAGCGTGAGGGCCGCCTTGGGCACAAACACACATTGTGACGCTCAGCGTGAGTACCTTACTCAAGTAACGCCTCTCAGTGACTGGACCAAGAGCCCGCATATGTGGCTTGCCATGCCCATAGGCACCCAGGACTAACTAGATGGTGTGTATTCCAGTTCAGGGAACCCACTGCTGTGCTCTAGAGTCCCTCTCCTGGGGGGTTCCCTGTGGCAGAAAACAGTACTCTTCCCTTCCCACAGAATGAACCCAAACACTTGGGAGCTTGGACAATCCCCCGAGAGGAAGGCTCTTCCTCGGCCTCTGAGACAACCCCTACCCTGACCGGACACTGTGAACGCAACACCCAGAGACAAAATCCTGAGTGACTGCCTCCCACTTGCCCTCCTTTGATATCCAGAGGATCTCCCCTCACGGACTGGAGATCAGTCCTGCCATTACCTTGGCCACTAGCTGAGCCAAGTTTGCTTTTTCAGACATCTGTCCCCACAGCCCTGGCAAACACAGCCTCTAGGCTGGGTCCTCTGGAGCCATACCACAGGACCGTGCCTGCTCTCTCCTGGGAAACTGTGTCCATTCCTTTGGACACACACCTCCAGAATATGAGAAACCTCAAGGCCCCCGAGGACATCCCACTACTGGGAGGCTCCTTGGACACACAGGGGCATTCGGACACAAGCTGAGCAGCTACCTCCACGAAGGCATGCCCACAGATGTCAACAGAGATAGAAGGTTGAGCCGGACAGGCCCTTAGGCCGTAATCTCAACTCTTGCTTTGGGTTCCAGGTGTTACTCCTCAGAGGCTTTGGTTCGAAGAACAGGATATGGGGCTTTCCTGAGGCACTGAACAGAACTCCTCTCCTCTCCACATGGGAAGCTTCCCTGTTGGAGCTGTGTCAAACACCTCAGTTTGGAGAACCCTGCAGAGTCCCTGAGCCACCTCCACATTCCAAGGTCTCCCTGGCCACCAAGCCACAGTAGGACTCATCTTCAGGAGAGTCCATTTCAACTCTCCCCTCTGGGTAGCTCACCCAGGAGCCTGCAGATTGAGCCTGCCTTGTCCTGACTAAAGAGTGGGAATATGAGGTGGCGTTCCCAGGCATCCATGCTTAGACACCTGCTCTCGAGTCTTTCCGTATGGGGCCTCCTGGAACCATCCAGTAGGACTCGACTGTCGTGCAGAAGGAAACCTTGAGGTTTGGAGTAGTTCACAAATCCCATCGTAGGCAAACCTCCCTGGCTTCATGAAGCCCCCACACCCTTCAGGAAGGTGCCATGCTGGACAAAAACTCTAGCCTGAGGCACGTCTCATAGTTGACATGACCTCAGTGCAGGAGATCTCGATTCAGCCACTGCAGAGTGGCCCTGCCATGCCCTCGGTCCCAAACCTCACACTAGCTTTTGTTTTCAGACTTCCTTCCTCACACTCCTGGCAAACAATCCCTACGGACTAGGAACTCCAGAACCACAACCCAGCCCAGTGTCTGCCCAACGGAAGAAAAACGCTTCCTTATGGGGCTCTCCAGAAAACCCAGATGATGATCAACCTGCTCGGGCCTCGACGGTCCCCGAAGTGGATATGCTGCTCTGGGCACTCATGCTCTGTCTGACACAGCCTGAAGCCAGACGTCCAGAGAGACAAGGAGACAGCTGGCCGCACACCCAGCACTTCGGACACGCCATGGTCTTATGCCGTCACCTCTTCCTAACCTTGGTTTTCAGATATCTGAACCTAGACATTATATCAATTCTCCACACAGCTGGGTATCGCAAGCACAAAACAGAACTCCTCCTTCCCCATGGCTGTCAAGCTTGCTCTTGGCATGGAGTCACACCTTCAGGGTGGGAGAAACCTTCATGGCCCCTGATGCCACGCCCAAACTTGAGTGCTGCTTGGGCACAAATTCACACTGTGACCCTCAGCATGAGCCCCATGTCAAAGAAAGGCCTGTCAGGACCTGGACCAAGAGCCCGCATATGGGGCTTGCCAAGCCCCTATGCACCCAATCCTCACCAGTGTTTGAGTTTTCCAGTCGCCCCACCTGTACCTGGGCGCTGCTCTGGAATCCCTTTCTTGGAGAGACACATGAGCCAGACAACACGACTCCACCCTTCCCTCAAAATGACCCCAAACTCTTGGGAGCTGGGACAAATCCCCAGAGAGGGATACTCGTCCACAGTCCCTGAGGCCACCGCTCCAATCCACGGCTATCCCGGACACAACATCCAGAGACAAAAGCCTGAAGGAACGCCTTCCACTCGCCCTTGTTTCAGAGGCCCAGGAGTTCCCTCTCGGGCTGTACATCCGGCCTGTCATACCCTAGGCGCCACTCATAAGCTGACTTTGTGTTTTAAGACTTCTGTGCCCACAGCATGGACCCACACAACCTCCAGGCTAGGGCCTCTGAAGCCACAGCGAAAGATTGTGCCGGCCCTCTCTAAGGAAAGTGTGTCCAATCCATTGACCACAACCCTACAGTTTAGGGAAAAGCTCCAAGGCCCCTGAGGCCATCAATAGATAGGCCACCCTGGACTAAGAGGGGCTCTCTGACACCAGCAGAGCAACTATCTCCACTTAGATTCTCAGACAGTGTCCCCAGAGACAGAAGGTTGAAATGGACAGGCCCCCAGGCCCTAATATGAACCTTAGCTTTGTTTCCATGTGTCCGTTCTCAGAGGACTGTTTTCGTAGACCAGCACATGGGGCTTTTCTGAGGCACCAAACCAAGCATCTCTCGTCTCCACATGGGCAGCTTTCTTACTGGGGATGTATCAAACCCTTCAGGTAGGAGAGTTCCGCAAGGCCACCGAACAACCAGCACATTCCAAGGTCTCCATGGACCCAAACGCACATTATGACACATCCTCAGGAGAGGCCATTTCAACTCAGCCCCCTGGGTAGCGTGACCCAGAGGCAGCAGATCAAACATATCTTGTCGCTTATGGCCAATTGGAATGCGAGGCATGCTGTACAGGGATCCATCCTTCGAACCCTGCTCTCCAGTCCTTCCATATGGTATGTCCTGGAGCCATGCAACAGGACTCGAATGTCCCGCAGAAGGAAACCTTGTGGTTCGGGGCAACCTCCAAACTCAGCGTGGGAAAACTTCCTTGGCCTCATGAGGCCCCCGCTTCATGAAGGTGCCATCATGGACACATACTCCAGCCTCAGCCAACTTCTGATCCTCAGCCTGACTTCAGATGCAGGAGATTTTGATTCAGCCTCTGCAGAGTGGGCCTGCTCTGCCCTTGGCTCCAATACTCACCCTAGCTTGTGTTTTCAGACTTCCGTCCTCACACTCCTTGCCCACAAACCCTCCCTACTGGGAATTCTGGGGCCACACTGAAGCACTCTGCCTGCCTCCCAGGAGAAAAACATTGTCTATGGCGCTGCCCAGAAGCCCCAAATGAGGATCAAACTGCTTGGCCCTCGGCAACACCCCAATTGCATAGGCTACCTTAAACAGTGATGCTCTGTCGCAAATAGCCTGAGCCCAGACCTTCCAACAGACACCGACACAGCTGGCTGCACACCCAGCACATTGGACCCGCCACTGCCTTAGGCCACCATCCATTCCCAACCTGGGTTTTCAGTCATTGGAACCTAGACCTTATCTCCAATCCCTGCACAGGGGGGAACCTGATGCACAAGTCAGAACCGCTCCTTCCCCATGGCAAGAAACCTTGCTGCTGGTAGTGAGTCAAACCTCCAGTGTAGGAGAAAACGGCATGGCCCATGAGGCCACGCCCAAGCGTGAGGGCCGCCTTGGGCACAAACACACATTGTGACCCTCAGCGTGAGTACCTTATTCAAGTAACGCCTCTCAGTGACTGGACCAAGAGCCCGCATATGTGGCTTGCCATGCCCATAGGCACCCAGGACTAACTAGATGGTGTGTATTCCAGTTGAGGGAACCCACTGCTGTGCTCTAGAGTCCCTCTCCTGGGATGTCCCCTGTGGCAGAAAACAGTACTCTTCATTCCCACAGAATGACCACAAACACTTGGGAGCTTGGACAATCCCCCGAGAGGAAGGCTCTTCCTCGGCCTCTGAGACAACCCCTACCCTGATCGGACACTGTAAATGCAACACCCAGAGACAAAATCCTGAGTGACTGCCTCCCACTTGCCCTACTTTGATTTCCAGAGGATCTCCCCTCACGGACTAGAGATCAGGCCTGCCATTACATTGGCCCCTAGCTGAGCCAAGTTTGCTTTTTCAGACATCTGTCCCCACAGCCCTGGCAAACACAGCCTCTAGGCTGGGTCCTCTGGAGCCATACCACAGGACCGTGCCTGCTCTCTCCTGGGAAACTGTGTCCATTCCTTTGGCCACACACCTCCAGAATATGAGAAACCTCAAGGCCTCCGAGGACATCCCACTACTGGGAGCCTCACAGGACTCACAGGGGCATTCGGACACAAGCTGAGCAGCTACATCCATGAATGCATGCACACAGATGTCAACAGAGATAGAAGGTTGAGCCGGACAGGCCTTTAGGCCGTAGTCTCAACTCTTGCTTTGGTTTCCAGGTGTCACTCCTCAGAGGCTTTGGTTCGAAGAACAGGGTATGGGGCTTTCCTGAGGCATGGAACAGAACTCCTCTCGTCTCCACATGGGAAGTTTCCTTGTTGTAGCCGTGTCAAACACCTCATGTTGGAGAATCATGCAGAGTCCCTGAGCCACCTCCACATTCCAAAGTCTCCCAGGCCACCACGCCACAGTAGGACTCATCTTCAGGAGAGTCCATTTCAACTCTCCCCTCTGGGTAGCTCACCCAGGAGCCCGCAGATTGAGCCTGCCTTGTCCTGACTAAAGAGTGGGAATATGAGGTGGCGTTCCCAGGCATCCATGCTTAAACACCTGCTCTCGAGTCTTTCCATAAGGGGCCTCTTGGAACCATCCAATAGGACTCGACTGTCGTGCAGAAGGTAACCTTCAGTTTTGGAGCAGTTCACAAATCCCATCGTAGGCAAAACTTTTGGCCTCATGAAGCCCCCACACCCTTCAGGAAGTGGCCATGCTGGACAAGAACTCTAGCCTGAGGCACGTCTCATAGTTGACATGACCTCAGTGCAGGAGATCTCGATTCAGCCTCTGCAGAGTGGGCCTGCCGTGCCCTCGGTCCCAAACCTCACGCTAGCTTGTGTTTTCAGACTTCCTTCCTCACACTCCTGGCAACAAGCCCTCCGGACTAGGAACTCCAGAACCAAAACCCAGCCCAGTGTCTGCCCAACGGAAGAAAAACGTTTCCCTGTGGGGCTCTCCAGAAAACCCAGATGAGGATCAACCTGCTCGGGCCTCGACGGTACCCGAACTGGATAGGCTGCTCTGGGCACTCATGCTCTGCCTGACACAGCCTGAAGCCAGACGTCCAGACAGACAAGGAGACAGCTGGCCGCACACCCAGCACTTCGGAAACGCCATGGTCTTATGCCGTCACCTCATCCTAACCTTGGTTTTCAGATATCTGAACCTAGACATTATATCAATTCTCCACACAGCTGGATATAGCAAGCACAAAACAGAACTCCTCCTTACCCATGGCTTTCAAGCTTGCTCTTGGCATGCAGTCACACCTTCAGGGTGGGAGAAACCTTCATGGCCCCTGATGCCACGCCCAAACTTGAGTGCTGCTTGGGCACAAATTCACACTGTGACCCTCAGCATGAGCCCCATGTCAAAGAAAGGCCTGTCAGGGCCTGGACCAAGAGCCCACATATGGGGCTTGCCAAGCCCCTATGCACCCAATCCTCACCACGGTTTGAATTTTCCAGTCGCCCCGCCCGTACCTGGAGCTCTGCTCTGGAATCCCTTTCTTGGAGAGACCCATGAGCCAGACAACACGACTCCACCCTTCCCACAAAATGACCCCAAACTCTTGGGAGCTGGGACAAATCCCCAGAGAGGGATACTCGTCCACAGTACCTGAGGCCACCGCTCCAATCCATGGCTATCCCGGACACAACATCCAGAGACAAAAGCCTGAAGGAACGCCTCCCACTCGCCCTTGTTTCAGAGGCCCAGGAGCTCCCTCTCGGGCTGTACATCCGGCCTGCCATACCCTAGGCGCCACTCATAAGCTGAGTTTGTGTATTCCGACTTCTGTGCCCACAGCCTGGACCCACACAACATCCAGGCTAGGGCCTCTGGACCAAACAGCGAAAGATTGTGCCTGCCCTCTCCAAGGAAAGTGTGCCCAATCCATTGACCACAACCCTACAGGTTAGGGAAAAGCTCCAAGGTCCCTGAGGCCATCAATAGTATAGGCCACCCTGGACTAAGAGGGGCTCTCTGACACCAGCGGAGCAACTATCTCCACTTAGACTCTCAGACAGTGTCCCCAGAGACAGAAGGTTGAAATGGACAGGCCCCCAGGCCCTAATCTGAACCTTAGCTTTGGTTTCCATGTTTCCGTTCTCAGAGGACTGTTTTCGTAGACCAGCACATGGGGCTTTTCTGAGGCACCAAACCAAACCTCTCTCATCTCCACATGGGCAGCTTTCTTACTGGGATGTATCAAACACTTCATGTAGGAGAGTTCCGCAGGGCCACTGAACAACCAGCACATTCCAAGGTCTCCATGGACCCAAACGCACATTATGACGCATCCTCAGGAGAGGCCATTTCAACTCAGCCCCCTGGGTCGCGTGTTCCAGAGGACGCAGATCAAACATACCATGTCGCTAATAGCCAATGGGAATGCGAGGCATGCTGTACAGGGATCCATCCTTCGAACCCTGCTCTCCAGTCCTTCCATATGGTATGTCCTGGAGCCATGCAACAGGACTCGAATGTCCCGCAGAAGGAAACCTTGTGGTTTGGGGCAACCTCCAAACTCAGCGTGGGAAAACTTCCTTGGCCTCATGAGGCCCCCACTTCATGAAGGTGCCATCATGGACACATAATCCAGCCTCAGCCAACGTCTGATCCTTAGCCTGACTTCAGATGCAGGAGATTTTGATTCACCCTCTTCAGAGTGGGCCTGCTCTGCCCTTGGCTCCATTCCTCACACTAGCTTGTGTTTTCAGACTTCCGTCCTCACACTCCTGGCCCACAAACCCTCCCTACTGGGAATTCTGGGGCCACAATGAAGTTCTGTGCCTGACTCCCAGGAGAAAAACATTGTCTATGGCGCTGCCCAGAATCCCCAAATGAGGATCAAACTGCTTGGCCCTCAGCAACTCCCCAATTGCATAGGCTACCTTAAACAGTGATGCTCTGTCGCAAATAGCCTAGGTCCAGACCTTCAAGGAGACACCGACACAGCTGGCTGCACACCCAGCACATTGGACCCGCCACTGCCTTAGGCCACCATCCATTCCCAACCTGGGTTTTCAGTCATCGGAACCTAGACCTTATCTCCAATCCCTGCACAGGGGGGAACCTGATGCACAAGTCAGAACCGCTCCTTCCCCATGGCAAGAAACCTTGCTGCTGGCAGTGAGTCAAACCTTCGGTGTAGGAGAAAACGGCATGGCCCATGAGGCCACGCCCAAGCGTGAGGGCCGCCATGGGCAAAAACACACATTGTGACCCTCAGCGTGAGTACCTTATTCAAGTAACGCCTCTCAGTGACTGGACCAAGAGCCCGCATATGTGGCTTGCCATGCCCATAGGCACCCAGGACTAACTAGATGGTGTGTATTCCAATTGAGGGAACCCACTGCTGTGCTCTGGAGTCCCTCTCCTGGGGGGTCCCCTGTGGCAGAAAACAGTACTCTTCATTCCCACAGAATGAACACCAACACTTGGGAACTTGGACAATCCCCCGAGAGGAAGGCTCTTCCTCGGCCTCTGAGACAACCCCTACCCTGATCGGACACTGTAAACGCAACACCCAGAGACAAAATCCTGAGAGACTGCCTCCCACTTGCCCTACTTTGATTTCCAGAGGATCTCCCCTCACGGACTAGAGATCAGGCCTGCCATTACATTGGCCCCTAGCTGAGCCAAGTTTGCTTTTTCAGACATCTGTCCCCACAGCCCTGGCAAACACAGCCTCTAGGCTGGGTCCTCTGGAGCCATACCACAGGACCGTGCCTGCCCTCTCCTGGGAAACTGTGTCCATTCCTTTGGCCACACACCTCCAGAATATGAGAAACCTCAAGGCCTCCGAGGACATCCCACTACTGGGAGCCTCACTGGACTCACAGGGGCATTCGGACACAAGCTGAGCAGCTACATCCATGAATGCATGCACACAGATGTCAACAGAGATAGAAGGTTGAGCCTGACAGGCCTTTAGGCCGTAGTCTCAACTCTTGCTTTGGTTTCCAGGTGTCACTCCTCAGAGGCTTTGGTTCGAGGAACAGGGTATGGGGCTTTCCTGAGGCACGGAACAGAACTCCTCTCGTCTCCACATGGGAAGTTGCCTTGTTGGAGCCGTGTCAAACACCTCATGTTGGAGAATCCTGCAGCGTCCCTGAGCCACCTCCACATTCCAAGGTCTCCCAGGCCACCAAGCCACAGTAGGACTCATCTTCAGGAGAGTCCATTTCAGCTCTCCCCTCTGGGTAGCTCACCCAGGAGCCTGCAGATTGCGCCTGCCTTGTCCTGACTAAAGAGTGTGAATATGAGGTGGCGTTCCCAGGCATCCATGCTTAGACACCTGCTCTCGAGTCTTTCCATATGGGGCCTCTTGGTACCATCCAATAGGACTCGACTGTCGTGCAGAAGGTAACCTTCAGTTTTGGAGCAGTTCACAAATCCCATCGTAGGCAAAACTTTCTGGCCTCATGAAGCCCCCACACCCTTCAGGAAGAGGCCATGCTGGACAAGAACTCTAGCCTGAGGCACGTCTCATAGTTGACATGACCTCAGTGCAGGAGATCTCGATTCAGCCTCTGCAGAGTGGGCCTGCCGTGCCCTCGGTCCCAAACCTCACGCTAGCTTGTGTTTTCAGACTTCCTTCCTCACACTCCTGGCAAACAAGCCCTCGGGACTAGGAACTCCGGAACCAAAACCCAGCCCAGTGTCTGCCCAACGGAAGAAAAACGTTTCCCTGTGGGGCTCTCCAGAAAACCCAGATGAGGATCAACCTGCTCGGGCCTCGACGGTACCCGAACTGGATTTGCTGCTCTGGGCACTCATGCTCTGCCTGACACAGCCTGAAGCCAGACGTCCAGACAGACAAGGAGACAGCTGGCCGCACACCCAGCACTTCGGTCACGCCATGGTCTTATGCCGTCACCTCATCCTAACCTTGGTTTTCAGATATCTGAACCTAGACATTATATCAATTCTCCTCACAGCTGGGTATAGCAAGCACAAAACAGAACTCCTCCTTCCCCATGGCTGTCAAGCTTGCTCTTGGCATGGAGTCACACCTTTAGGGTGGGAGAAACCTTCATGGCCCCTGATGCCACGCCCAAACTTGAGTGCTGCTTGGGCACAAATTCACACTGTGACCCTCAGCATGAGCCCCATGTCAAAGAAAGGCCTGTCAGGGCCTGGACCAAGAGCCCACATATGGGGCTTGCCAAGCCCCTATGCACCCAATCCTCACCACGGTTTGAATTATCCAGTCGCCCCGCCCGTACCTGGAGCTCTGCTCTGGAATCCCTTTCTTGGAGAGACCCATGAGCCAGACAACACGACTCCACCCTTCCCACAAAATGACCCCAAACTCTTGGGAGCTGTGACAAATCCCCAGAGAGGGATACTCGTCCACAGTACCTGAGGCCACCGCTCCAATCCACGGCTATCCCGGACACAACATCCAGAGACAAAAGCCTGAAGGAACGCCTCCCACTCGCACTTGTTTCAGAGGCCCAGGAGCTCCCTCTCGGGCTGTACATCCGGCCTGCCATATCCTAGGCGCCACTCATAAGCTGAGTTTGTGTATTCAGACTTCTGTGCCCACAGCCTGGACCCACACAACATCCAGGCTAGGGTCTCTGGACCAAAAAGCGAAAGATTGTGCTTGCCGTCTCCAAGGAAAGTGTGCCCAATCCATTGACCACAACCCTACAGGTTAGGGAAAAGCTCCAAGGTCCCTGAGGCCATCAATAGTATAGGCCACCCTGGACTAAGAGGGGCTCTCTGACACCAGCGGAGCAACTATCTCCACTTAGACTCTCAGACAGTGTCCCCAGAGACAGAAGGTTGAAATGGACAGGCCCCCAGGCCCTAATCTGAACCTTAGCTTTGGTTTCTCAGAGGACTGCTTTCGTAGACCAGCACATGGGGCTTTTCTGAGGCACCAAACCAAACCTCTCTCATCTCCACATGGGCAGCTTTCTTACTGGGATGTATCAAGCACTTCAGGTAGGAGAGTTCCGCAGGGCCACTGAACAACCAGCACATTCCAAGGTCTCCATGGACCCAAACGCACATTATGACGCATCCTCAGGAGAGGCCATTTCAACTCAGCCCCCTTTTTCGCGTATTCCAGAGGCAGCAGATCAAACATATCTTGTCGCTAATAGCCAATGGGAATGCGAGGCATGCTGTACAGGGATCCATCCTTGGAACCCTGCTCTCCAGTCCTTCCATATGGTATGTCCTGGAGCCATGCAACAGGACTCGAATGTCCCGCAGAAGGAAACCTTGTGGTTTGGGGCAACCTCCAAACTCAGCGTGGGAAAACTTCCTTGGCCTCATGAGGCCCCCACTTCATAAAGGTGCCATCATGGACACATACTCCAGCCTCAGCCAACGTCTGATCCTCAGCCTGACTTCAGTTGCAGGAGATTTTGATTCAGTCTGCAGAGTGGGCCTGCTCTGCCCTTGGCTCCAATCCTCACACAAGCTTGGTTTTCAGACTTCCGTCCTCACACTCCTGGCTCACAACCCTCCCTACTGGGAATTCTGGGGCCACAATGAAGCACTGTGCCTGACTCCCAGGAGAAAATCATTGTCTATGGCGCTGCCCAGAAACCCCAAATGAGGATCAAACTGCTTGGCCCTCGGCAACACCCCAATTGCATAGGCTACCTTAAACAGTGATGCTCTGTCGCAAATAGCCTGAGCCCAGACCGTCCAACAGACACCGACACAGCTGGCTGCACACCCAGCACATTGGACCCGCCACTGCCTTAGGCCACCATCCATTCCCAACCTGGGTTTTCAGTCATCAGAACCTAGACCTTATCTCCAATCCCTGCACAGGGGGGAACCTGATGCACCAGTCATAACCCCTCCTTCCCCATGGCAAGAAACCTTGCTGCTGGCAGTGAGTCAAACCTTCAGTGTAGGAGAAAACGGCATGGCCCATGAGGCCACGCCCAAGCGTGAGGGCCGCCTTGGGCACAAACACACATTGTGACCCTCAGCGTGAGTACCTTATTCAAGTAACGCCTCTCAGTGACTGGACCAAGAGCCCGAATATGTGGCTTGCCATGCCCATAGGCACCCAGGACTAACTAGATGGTGTGTATTCCAGTTGAGGGAACCAACTGCTGTGCTCTAGAGTCCCTCTCCTGGGGGGTCCCCTGTGGCAGAAAACAGTACTCTTCATTCCCACAGAATGAACACAAACACTTGGAGCTTGGACAATCCCCCGAGAGGAAGGCTCTTCCTCGGCCTCTGAGACAACCCCTACCCTGACTGGACACTGTAAACGCAACACCCAGAGAAAAATCCTGAGTGACTGCCTCCCTCTTGCCCTACTTTGATTTCCAGAGGATCTCCCCTCACGCACTAGAGATCAGGCCTGCCATTACATTGGCCCCTAGCTGAGCCAAGTTTGCTTTTTCAGACATCTGTCCCCACAGCCCTGGCAAACACAGCCTCTAGGCTGGGTCGTCTGGAGCCATGCCACAGGACCGTGCCTGCCCTCTCCTGGGAAACTGTGTACATTCCTTTGGCAACACAACTCCAGAATTTGAGAAACCTCAAAGCCTCCGAGGACATCCCACTACTGGGAGCCTCACTGGACTCACAGGGGCATTCGGACACAAGCTGAGCAGCTACATCCATGAATGCATGCACACAGATGTCAACAGAGATAGAAGGTTGAGCCGGACAGGCCTTTAGGCCGTAGTCTCAACTCTTGCTTTGGTTTCCAGGTGTCACTCCTCAGAGGCTTTGGTTGGAAGAACAGGGTATGGGGCTTTCCTGAAGCACGGAACAGAACTCCTCTCGTCTCCACATGGGAAGTTTCCTCGTTGGAGCCGTGTCAAACACCTCATGTTGGAGAATCCTGCAGAATCCCTGAGCCACCTCCACATTCCAAGGTATCCCAGGCCACCAAGCCACAGTAGGACTCATCTTCAGGAGAGTCCATTTCAACTCTCCCCTCTGGGTAGCTCACCCAGGAGCCCGCAGATTGAGCCTGCCTTATCCTGACTAAAGAGTGGGAATATGAGGTGGCGTTCCCAGGCATCCATGCTTAGACACCTGCTCTCGAGTCTTTCCATATGGGGCCTCTTGGTACCATCCAATAGGACTCGACTGTCGTGCAGAAGGTAACCTTCAGTTTTGGAGCAGTTCACAAATCCCACCGTAGGCAAACCTTTCTGGCCTCATGAAGCCCCCACACCCTTCAGGAAGAGGCCATGCTGGACAAGAACTCTAGCCTGAGGCACGTCTCATAGTTGATATGACCTCAGTGCAGGAGATCTCGATTCAGCCTCTGCAGAGTGGGCCTGCCGTGCCCTCGGTCCCAAACCTCACGCTAGCTTGTGTTTTCAGACTTCCTTCCTCACACTCCTGGCAAACAAGCCCTCCGGACTAGGAACTCCAGAACCAAAACCCAGCCCAGTGTCTGCCCAACGGAAGAAAAACGTTTCCCTGTGGGGCTCTCTAGAAAACCCAGATGAGGATCAACCTGCTCCGGCCTCGACGGTACCCGAACTGGATTTGCTGCTCTGGGCACTCATGCTCTGCCTGACACAGCCTGAAGCCAGACGTCCAGACAGACAAGGAGACAGCTGGCCGCACACCCAGCACTTCGGTCACGCCATGGTCTTATGCCGTCACCTCATCCTAACCTTGGTTTTCAGATATCTGAACCTAGACATTATATCAATTCTCCACACAGCTGGGTATAGCAAGCACAAAACAGAACTCCTCCTTCCCCATGGCTGTCAAGCTTGCTCTTGGCATGGAGTCACACCTTCAGGGTGGGAGAAACCTTCATGGCCCCTGATGCCACGCCCAAACTTGAGTGCTGCTTGGGCACAAATTCACACTGTGACCCTCAGCATGAGCCCCATGTCAAAGAAAGGCCTGTCAGGGCCTGGACCAAGAGCCCACATATGGGGCTTGCCAAGCCCCTATGCACCCAATCCTCACCACGGTTTGAATTTTCCAGTCGCCCCGCCCATACCTGGAGCTCTGCTCTGGAATCCCTTTCTTGGAGAGACCCATGAGCCAGACAACACGACTCCACCCTTCCCACAAAATGACCCCAAACTCTTGGGAGCTGGGACAAATCCCCAGAGAGGGATACTCGTCCACAGTACCTGAGGCCACCGCTCCAATCCACGGCTATCCCGGACACAACATCCAGAGACAAAAGCCTGAAGGAACGCCTCCCACTCGCACTTGTTTCAGAGGCCCAGGAGCTCCCTCTCGGGCTGTACATCCGGCCTGCCATACCCTAGGCGCCACTCATAAGCTGAGTTTGTGTATTCCGACTTCTGTGCCCACAGCCTGGACCCACACAACATCCAGGCTAGGGCCTCTGGACCAAACAGCGAAAGATTGTGCCTGCCCTCTCCAAGGAAAGTGTGCCCAATCCATTGACCACAACCCTACAGGTTAGGGAAAAGCTCCAAGGTCCCTGAGGCCATCAATAGTATAGGCCACCCTGGACTAAGAGGGGCTCTCTGACACCAGCGGAGCAACTATCTCCACTTAGACTCTCAGAGAGTGTCCCCAGAGACCGAAGGTTGAAATGGACAGGCCCCCAGGCCCTAATCAGAACCTTAGCTTTGGTTTCCATGTGTCCGTCCTCAGAGGACTGTTTTCGTAGACCGGCACACGGGGCTTTTCTGAGGCATCAAACCAAACCTCTCTCGTCTCCACATGGGGAGATTTCTAACTGGGGATGTATCAAACCCTTCAGGTAGGAGAGTTCCGCAGGGCCACTGAACAACCAGCACATTCCAAGGTCTCCATGGACCCAAACGCACATTATGACGCATCCTCAGGAGAGGCCATTTCAACTCAGCCCCCTGGGTATCGTGCCCCAGAGGCAGCAGATCAAACATATTTTGTCGCTTATGGCCAAGGGGAATGCGAGGCATGCTGTACAGGGATCCATCCTTCGAACCCTGCTCTCCAGTCCTTCCATATGGTATGTCCTGGAGCCATGCAACAGGACTCGAATGTCCCGCAGAAGGAAACCTTGTGGTTTGGGGCATCCTCCAAACTCAGCGTGGGAACACTTCCTTGGCCTCATGATGCCCCCGCTTCATGAAGGTGCCATCAGGGACACATGCTCCAGCCTCAGCCAACTTCTGATCCTCAGCCTGACTTCAGATGCAGGAGATTATGATTCAGCCTCTGCAGATTGGGCCTGCTCTTCCCTTGTCTCCAATCCTCACCCTAGCTTGTGTTTTCAGACTTCCGTCCTCACACTCCTGGCCCACAAACCCTCCCTACTGGGAATTCTGGGGCACACTGAAGCACTCTTCCTGCCTCCCAGGAGAAAAACATTGTCTATGGTGCTGCACAGAAACCCCAAATGAGGATCAAACTGCTTTGCCCTCGGCAACACCCCAATTGCATAGGCTACCTTAAACACTGATGCTCTGTCGCAAAAGCCTGAGCCCAGACCTTCCAACAGACACCGACACAGCTGGCTGCACACCCAGCATATTGGACCGGCCACTGCCTTAGGCCACCATCCATTCCCTACCTGGGTTTTCAGTCATCAGAACCTAGACCTTATCTCCAATCCTTGCACAGGGGGAACCTGATGCACAAGTCAGAACCCCTCATTCCCCATGGCAAGGAATCTTGCTGCTGGCAGTGAGTCAAACCTTCAGTGTAGGAGAAAACGGCATGGCCTATGAGGCCACGCCCAAGCGTGAGGGCCGCCTTGGGCACAAACACACATTGTGGCCCTCAGCGTGAGTACCTTATTCAAGTAACCCCTTTCAGTGACTGGACCAAAAGCCCGCATATGTTGCTTGCCTTGCCCATAGGCACCCAGGACTAACTAGATGGTTTGTATTCCAGTTGAGGGAACCCACTGCTGTGCTCTAGAGTCCCTCTCCTGTGGGGTCCCCTGTGGTAGAAAACAGTACTCTTCCCTTCCCACAGAATGAACCCAAACATTTGGGAGCTTGGACAATTCCCCGAGAGGAAGGCTGTTCCTCGGCCCCTGAAGCAACCCCAACCATGAAGGGCCACTGTGAACGCAACACCCAGATACAAAAGCCTGAGCGACTGGCTCTCACTTGCTCTACTTTGATATCCAGAGGATCTCCCCTCACGGGTTGGAGATCAGGCCTGCCATTACCTTGGCCCCTAGCTGAGCCAAGTTTGCTTTTTCAGCCATCTGACCCCACAGCCCTGGCAAACACAGCCTCTTGGCTGGGACCTCTGGAGCCATTCCACAGGACTATGCGCCCTGTCTCCTGGGAAACTGTGTCCATTCCTTTGGCCAAACACCTCCAGAATATGAGAAACCTCAAGGCCCCCGAGGACATCCCACTACTGGGAGCCTCACTGGACTCACAGGGGCATTCAGACACAAGCTGAGCAGCTACCTCCATGAAGGCATGAACACAGATGTCAACAGAGATAGAACGTTGAGCAGGACAGGCCCTTAGGCCCTAAACTCAACTCTTGCGTGGTTCCCAGGTGTCACTCCTCAGAGGCTTTGGTTCGAAGAACAGGGTATGGGGCTTTCCTGAGGCACTGAACAGAACTCCTCTCGTCTCCACATGGGAAGTTTCCTTGTTGGAGCCGTGTCAAACACCTCATGTTGGAGAATCCTGCAGAGTCCCTGAGCCACCTCCACATTCCAAGGTCTCCCAGGCCACCAAGCCACAGTAGGACTCATCTTCAGGAGAGTCCATTCCAACTTTCCCCTCTGGGTAGCTCACCCAGGAGCCCGCAGATTGAGCCTCCCTTGTCCTGACTAAAGAGTGGGAATATGAGGTGGCGTTCCCAGGCATCCATGCTTAGACACCTGCTCTCGAGTCTTTCCGTATGGGGCCTCTTGGAACCATCCAATAGGACTCGACTGTCGTGCAGAAGGAAAAACCTTGAGGTTTGGAGCAGTTCACAAATCCCATCGTAGGCAAACCTCCCTGGCCTCATGTAGCCCCCACACCCTTCAGGAAGAGGCCATGCTGGACAAAACTCTAGCCTGAGGCAAGTCTCATGGTTGACATGACCTCAGTGCAGGAGATCTCGATTCAGCCTCTGCAGAGAGGCCCTGCCGTGCCCTCGGTCCCAACCTCATGGTAGCTTGTGTTTTGAGACTTCCTTCCTCACACTCCTGGCAAACAAGCCCTCCGGACTAGGAACTCCAGAACCACAACCCAGCCCAGTGTCTGCCCAACGGAAGAAAAACGTTTCCCTGTGGGGCTCTCCAGAAAACCCAGATGAGGATCAACCTGCTCGAGCCTCGATGGTACCCGATCTGGATAGGCTGCTCAGGGCACTCATGCTCTGTCTGACACAGCCTGAAGCCAGACGTCCAAACAGACAAGGAGACAGCTGGCCGCACACCCAGCACTTCGGACACGCCATGGCCTTATGCCGTCACCTCTTCCTAACCTTGGTTTTCAGATATCTGAACCTAGACATTATATCAATTCTCCACACAGCTGGGTATCGCAAGCAAAAAACAGAACTCCTCCTTGCCCATGGCTGTAAAGCTTGCTCTTGGCATGGAGTCACAGCTTCAGGGTGGGAGAATCCTTCATGGCCCCTGATGCCACGCCCAAACTTGAGTGCTGCTTGGGCACAAATTCACACTGTGACCCTCAGCATGAGCCCCATGTCAAAGAAAGGCCTGTGAGGGCCTAGAACAAGAGCCCCCATATGGGTCTTGCCAAGCACCTATGACCCAATCCTCACCAGGTTTTGAGTTTTCCAGTCGCCCCACCTGTACCTGGGGCTCTGCCCTTGAATCCCTTTCTTGGAGAGACCCATGAGCCAGACAACACGACTCCACCCTTCCCACAAAATGACCCCAAACTCTTGGGACCTGGGACAAATCCCATGAGAGGGATACCCCTCCAAAGATGCTAAGGCCCCCCTCCAATCCACGGCTATCCCGGACACAACATCCAGAGACAAAAGCCTGAAGGAATGCCTCCCACTCGCCCTTGTTTCAGAGGCCCCGGAGCTCCCTCTCGGGCTGTACATCAGGCCTGCCATACCCTAGGGGCCACTCTTAAGCTGAGTTTGTGTTTTCAGACTTCTGTGCCCACAGCCTTGACACACACAACATCCAGGCTAGGGCCTCTGGAGCCACAGCGAAAAATTGTGCCTGCCCTCTCCAAGGAAACTGTGCCCAATCCATGACCACAACACTACAGGTTAGGGAAAAGCTCCAAGCCCCTGAGGCCATCAATAGTGGAGGCCACCCTGGACTAAGAGGGGCTCTCTGACACCAGCAGATCAACTATCTCCACTTAGACTCTCAGACAGTGTCCCCAGAGACAGAAGGTTTAAATGGACAGGCCCCCAGGCCCTAATCTGAACCTTTCTTTGGTTTCCATGGGTCCGTCCTCAGAGGACTGTTTTCGTAGACCAGCACACGGGGCTTTTCTGAGGCACCAAACCAAACCTCTCTCGTCTCCACATGGGTGCTTTCTTACTGGGGATGTATCAAACCCTTCAGGTAGGAGAGTTCCGCAGGGCCACTGAACAACCAGCACATTCCAAGGTCTCCATGGACTCCAAACGCACATTATGACGCATCCTCAGGAGAGGCTTTTTCAAAACAGCCCCCTGGGTAGCGTGCCCCAGAGGCAGCAGATCAAACATATTTTGTCGCTTATGGCCAAGGGGAATGCGAGGCATGCTGTACAGTGATCCATCCTTCGAACCCTGCTCTCCAGTCTTTCCGTATGGTATGTCCTGGAGCCATGCAACAGGACTCGAATGTTCCGCAGATGGAAATCTTGTGGTTTGGAGCAACCACCAAACTCAGCGTGGGAAAACTGCCTTGGCCTCATGAGGCCCCCGCTTCATGAAGGTGCCATCATGGACACATACTCCAGTCTCAGCCAACGTCTGATCCTCAGCCTGACTTCAGATGCAGGAGATTTTGATTCAGCCTCTGCAGAGTGGGCCTGCTCTGCCCTTGGCTCCAATCCTCACACTAGCTTGTGTTTTCAGACTTCCGTCCTCACACTCCTGGCCCACAAACCCTCCCTACTGGGAATTCTGGGGCCACAATGAAGCACTGTGCCTGCCTCCCAGGAGAAAAACATTGTGTATGGCGCTGCCCAGAAACCCCAAATGAGGATCAAACTGCTTGGCCCTCGGCAACACCCCAATTGCATAGGCTACCTTAAACACTGATGCTCTTTCGCAAAAGCCTGAGCCCAGACCTTCCAACAGACACCGACACAGCTGGCTGCACACCCAGCACATTGGACCCGCCACTGCCTTAGGCCACCATCCATTCCCAACCTGGGTTTTCAGTCATCGGAACCTAGACCTTATCTCCAATCCCTGCACAGGGGGGAAACTGATGCATAAGTCAAAACCCCTCCTTCCCCCTGGCAAGAAACCTTGCTGCTGGCAGTGAGTCAAACCTTCAGTGTAGGAGAAAACGGCAAACCTGCCGGGCCTCATGAAGCCCCCATATCCTTCAGGGAGAGGCCACCATGGTCAAAAACTCTAGCTTGAAGCACGTCTCATAGTAGACATGACCGCAATGCAGGTGATCTTGATTCAGCCTCTGCAGAGTGGCCTGCCGTGCCCTCGGTCCCAAAACTCGTGCTAGCTTGTGTTTTCAGACTTCTTTCCTCACACTCCTGGCAAACAATCCCTCCAGAGTAGGAATTGCAGAACCACAAGCCTGCCCAGTTACTGCCCACCGGTAGAAAACGTTTCCTTGTGGGGCTTTCCATAAAACCCAGATGAGGATCAACCTGCTCTTGCCTCGACGGCACTCAGATTTGATAGGCTGCTCTGGGCACTAATGCTCTGCCTTTCACAGCCTGATGCCAGACGTCCAGACAGGCAAGGAGACAGCTGGCCACACACCTAGCACTTCTGACACGCCATGGTCTTATGCCGTTATCTCTTCCTAACCTTGGTTTTCCGATATCTAAACCCAGATATTATATCAATTCCCCACACAGTTGGGCATCTGAAGCACAAATCAGAACTCCTTCTTCCCAATGGCTGTAAGGCTTGCTCTTGGCATGGAGTCACACCATCAGGGTGGGAGAAACCTTCATTTCCCCTGAAACCACGCCCAAACTTGAGTGCTGCCTTGGGCACAAATTCACTCTGTGACCCTCAGCATGAGCCCAATATCAAAGAAAGTCCTGTCAGGGCCTTGACCAAGAGCCCTCATATGGGGCGTGCCAAGCCCCTATACACCCAATCCTCACCAGTGTTTGAGTTTTCCAGTCTCCCCCCTGTTCCTGGGGCTCTGCTCTGGAATCCCTTTCTTGGAGAGACACATGAGCCAGACAACAGGACTCCACCCTTCCCACAAAATGACCCCAAACTCCTGTTAGCTGGGACAAATCCCCAGAGAGGTTACTCGTCCACAGTCACTGAGGCCACCCCCTACAATCCACGGCTATCCTGGACGCATCCAGACACAAAAGCCTGAAGGAATCTCGCCCTTGATTCACAAGCCAAGGAGCTCACTCTTTATCTGTACATCCGGCCTGCCATACCATTGGCGCCACTCATAAGCTGAGTTTTTGTTTTCAGACTTATGTGCCCACAGCCTGGACCCACACACCCTCCAGGCTAGGGCATCTGGAGCCACAGTGAAAGATTGTGCCTGCCATCTCCAAGGAAAGTGTGCCCAATCCATTGACCACAACCCTACAGGTTAGGGAAAAGTTCCAAGGCCCCTGAGGCCATCCTGATAGTGTAGGCTGCCCTGGACTAAAAGGGGCACTCTGACTCCAGCTGAGCCATTATCACCACTTAGACTTTCAGACAGTGTCCCCAGAGACAGAAGATTGAAATGGACAGGCCCTTGGGCTTTAATATGAACCTTAGCTTTAGTTTTCATGTGTCTGTTCTCAGAGGACTGGTTTCTTATACCAGCATATTAGGTTTTTCTGAGGCTCCAAACCAAACCTCTCTCGTCTCCACATGGAGTGCTTTCTTACTGGATCTGTATCAAACCCTTCTGGTCGGAGAATTCCGCAGGGCCACAGTACAACCATCACATTCCAAGGTCTCCATGGACAGAAACCCACATTATGACGCATCCTCAGGAGAGGCCATTTCAACTCAGCCCACTGGTTAGCTTGCCCCAGAGCCAGCAGAACAAACATATCTTGTCGTTAATGGCCAAAGGGAATGCGAGGCATGTTGTTCAGGGATCCATCCTTTGAACCCTCCTCTTCAGTCCTTCCGTATGGTATGTACTGGAGCCATTCAACAGGACTCGACTGTCTCGCAGAAGGAAACCTTGTGGTTTGTGGCAACCTCCAAACTCAGCGTGGGAAAACTTCGTTGGCCTCATGAGGCACCTGCTTCATGAAGGTGCCATCAAGGGCACAATCCAACCTCAGCCAATGTCTGATCCTCAGCCTGACTTCAGATGCATGAGATATCCTTTCAGCCTTTGCAGAGTGGGCCTGCTCCCCACCTCACCCTATGTTTTGTTTTCAGACTCTACCCTAGCACTCCTGGCCCAAACCCTCATGATTGGGAATTCTGGTTCCAGAACGAAGCACTCTGCCTGCCCCCCAAAGAAAAACATTGTCTATGGCATTGCTCAGAAACCCCAAATGAAAATCAACCTGCTCAGCCCTCGGCAACACCCCAATTGCATAGGCTACCCTAAACACTATGCTCTGTCTTACATAGCCTGAGCCCAGACCTTGTGAGAGACATTGAGACAGTTGGCTTCACACCCAGCACATCGAACCTGCCACGGGTTAGGCCATTTCATCCCTTCCCATTGACCTGGGTGTCTTCCTGGAGGTATATTCTGAGGCTGTGTCAGACTATGCATTTTTTCTGGAGCTTCCTATGGAATTGGGGTGGTATTAGGGGCCTTGCAATTTTCTCTTAATCTAGTGGGTTGGGAAAATGAGACAGGCTGACATTCCTTGGGAGAGCTGGCCCAGTGCTGTTGTGTGTTCCTGGAGGCCCCATCCTGGAGGGCATATGGGTCAACACTCTGGGTCCAAAGTCTTCAGACACAAACTCGGGTAAGAGTTAAGCTCGAGGTGAAGGCAGACCCAATCTGTAGACCCTGAGCGAAGCATCTCCAGATATGAAATTCGGACGGCTGTGAGGCAGGAGCACAGTCTTTTCTGTCTGACTTGTTTGTCTATGATGGCCACGAAATGGAGGGGTGGCCTCATGGGTCCATGTGAGATTCTACCTCTCTGGGAATTCTGCTCGGCACCCAAGAGTTTGGTGTATTTCTGGGGGATGGGAGGAGCGCAGTTTTATGAGTCAGGGATCCCGTCCAAACAGCCATTCCAGAGATGGGTCTTGGGTTCTGGAGCCTGGATCACCGCAACAAGGCTTAGGATTTGGGCCTAGGGTCCTGCTCTATGTTTTCCTGGTACAGCTCCCGAGTGTTCTTGTTGGAAATGGGTCTCAATCTGAGGGTCACAATGCCTGTTTTTGCCCAGATGCCCATGCTGAGTGGGTGTGTCCTCATGGGCTATGCACTTGGCTCCCACTCTGAGGGTTGGACTGCCATCTCAACATTCAGTTTTCCTGCCATGGGGAAGGAGGCGTACTTTTTTATGCTTCAGGTTCCCCCATGGGCAGGAATTTGAGCTAAGTTCTGGGACAGGGGCCTGAATACCCAGTTCACTTTGAGATGAGGTCCTCGGGCCAAGGCAGGACCCACCTGCAGAAAATGAGGCCTGCTTTCTGGGTGGCTGTCAGGAGCTCGGGCTCGAGCTGTGTCAGACAGAACATTCGTGGAGAGTTCGGCCTATGATATTGGGGTGCTTTTGAGAGCTGTGCAACTGGATCCTCATGGGGGATTTTTGCACAGACCCTTTTTCACTTCTTCTATCTGGTGAGCAGGCAGATGGCTGCATTACGGCTCCAAAATATCCAAGTTGGAGGGTTTGCAGGCGAGGAGTGTGAGGACAGAAGTATGAAAACATAAGCTACGGTTACGCTCAGTGCCGAGCACATGTCTATTCCAATGTACAGCAGTTGTTTAGAGATCTTCAGCACCTGGGCGAGGGGAAGATGTCTGCTCACGCTGGAGTTTGTATCCATGATGGCCAACGAATGGTGGGGAGGCCTCAAGAATTCTTGGAGGTTTTTCCAAGCTGGAGCTTGTGAGCTGCTCCAAACATCAAGGTGTCCTACTAAGGGACAGCAGAAGTCTTCTTACAGGGCTCCAGGGTCCCCCATATGGAAGATTTGATAGCAATGCTCTCTGAATGGAGGCCTGGGAAGCAAATCTCTTGTTACCATTGCAGCTGAGGAACAGGGTAAGCTTGAACCAATGACACTGATTCCAAGTTCCAAGTGATTTTCGTTGATGGAAGTTCTCAGTCTAACAGGTCCCAATGCTGCTTGGTGTCCAGGGAGACCTTAGAATGTGGTGGCGGCTCTCTGACCATTGAGGATTCTCTATCCTTAGGATTAGACCCAGTACCCAGGAGCCAGGTTTCCTTCTTGGGACAGGAGGTGTGCTCTTGTATGGCTCACGGACCACAGGTTGGACCATATGCTTGAATTTCCAGAACAGCCCTCTAGGGAGAGAGACCTCAAAACATAAGCTAGGGTTCTGATGAGGTTTTAGGGCCATGGAAGTTTCAATCTTCGGACTAAGTGCCTTTGGCCTGCATGTCATCCTGGAGGTAGGTGCTGAGGCTGTGTCAGGCTGTGCACTTTTTCCAGAGTGGCCTATGATATTGGGGTGCAGTCAGGGGCCTTGCAGTTTTCTCCTAATCTGGACATTTTGGGAAACTGAGATGGGCAGGGTTTCCTCAGGAGAGCAGGGCCAGTGATGTAATGTGTTTCTCGAGGCCCCATCCTGGAGGTCATGTGTGTCAGGACTTTGGGACAAAAGACTTTAGACACAACCTCGGATAAGAGATAGGAGTGAGGTGATGGCAGTCCGAATCTGAAGACCCTGAGGGAAGCTCCTCGGGATTTGAAATTCAGGTGGCTGGGAGGGAGAAGCACAGGCTTTTCTGTCTGGATTGTGTGTCTAGGATGGCCACTAAATGGAGGGGTGACCTCATGTGTCCATGGGATATTCTTCCACTCTGGTGATTCTGCTTGGCACCCAAGAGTTTGATTTCTTTCTGGGGAAGAGGAAAAGACTGTATTCCATCTCTGGGATCCTGTCCAAACAGGGATTCCAGAGATGGTTTCTGGGTCCAGACACTGGGAAAACTTAACCAAAGCTTCGATTTGGGTTCCTGGTCCAGATCCCAAGGGGGATCTTTGGAAAGGGGTCTCATTCTGAGGGTCACAATGCCTGTTTGTGCCCAGCTGCCCATCCTGTGTAGGCGTGGTCTCATGGACCATGCACCTGGTTCCCACTCAGGGTTGTACAGCCATCTCAACATTCAGTTTTCTGGCCATGGGGAAGGAGGAGCACTCTTTTGTGCTTCCGAGTCCCATATGGGCAGGAATTTGAGCTAAGTCTGGGACAGGTACCTGAATATCCAGGTTGCTTCAAGATGATGGCCTCGGGCCAAGGTTGGACCCACCTGGAGGATATGGGGCCCACTATCTGGGTGGCTGACAGGAGGTCGGGGATCAGGCGATGTCAGACAGACAATTTATGCAGAGGTCGGTCTATTATATTGGGGTGCCATTGAGGGCCGTGCAGGAGGATCCTCATGTGGGTTTCTGCGAAGACCCATAGGGCACTTCTTCTTTCTGGTGGGCAGGCAGAAAGCTGCACTGTGGCTTCAGAATTCCCAATATGGAGGGCTTGTAGGCGAGGAGTGTGAAGACAGAAGTCTGAAAACACAAGCCACGGATAAGCTCAGTGCCGACCACAGGACCATTCCATTGTGCAGTGGTTGTTTCGAGATTTCCAGCACCTGAGTATGGGCGAGGGTCAGATGTCTGCTCACGCTGGGTTTGCATCCATGATGGTCAACGAATTGTGGGGTGGCCTCAAGAATTCTTGGAGATTTTCCCAAGCAGGACCTTGTGAGCTGCTCCAAACAGCAAGGTGTCCTACTGTGGGACAGGGGAAGTCCGCTTACAAGGCTCCAGGGTCCCCCATATAGAAAGATTCGACAGCAGAGGTCTCTGAATGGGGGCCTGGGAAGTCTTCCTTGCATGACCATTGCAGCTGAGGAACATTGCAGGCTTGATCTGCTGGTTTTTGTTCAAATTTCCAAGTGATCTAAGTTGACGGATGTTCTCAGTCTAATGAGTCACAATGCTGCTTGGTGTCCAGGGAGACCTTAGAATGTGGTGGTGAGGGTGCCTGGGTGGCTCAATGGGCTAAGCCGCTGCCTTCGGCTCAGGTCATGATCTCAGGGTCCTGGGATTGAGTCCCGCATCGGGCTCTCTGCTCAGCAGGGAGCCTGCTTCTTCCTCTCTCTCTCTCTGTCTTCCTCTATGCCTACTTGTGATCTCTCTCTGTCAAATAAATAAATAAAATCTATATAAAAAAAAAGAATGTGGTTGTGGGTCTGTGGCCATGCAGGATTCTCCTACCTGAGGGTTAGACCCAGTTCCCAGGAGCCAGGTTCCCTTCTCGGGACAGGAGGGGTTCTCTTGTATGGCTCAGGGACCACATGTTGGATCATATGTTGGATTTCAAGACCAGGCCTCTGGGCACAGAGGCCTGAATATCTAGGCTAGGGTTCTTATGAGGTTGTAGGGGCATGTCATCCTCAACCTTCGGACTTAGGGACTTTGACCTGTGAGTCTTCCTGGAGGTAGATGCTCAGGCTGTGTCAGACTGTGCATTTTTTCCAGAGTGGCCTATGAAATTGGGGTGGGCTCAGGGGCCTTGCAGGCTTTTCCTAATCTGGAGGGTTTGTGCAACTGAGACGGCAGAATTTCATCCAGAGATCAGGCCCAGTGATGTAGTGTGGTTCTGTCAGCCCCATCCTGCAGGGAATGTGGTTAAGGGCTCTGGGACCAAAGTCTTCAGACACAAAATTGTGTATCAATTAGGAGGGAGGTGATGGCAGCCCCGATCTGCAGACGCTGAGGGCAGCTCCTCAGGATTTGAAATTCGTGTGGCTGGGAGGCAGGAGCAAAGGCTTTTCTGTCTGGATTGTGTCTAGGATGGCCTTGGAATGGTGGGGTGTCCTCATGTGTCCATGGAATATTCTACCTCTCTGGGGATTCTGCCCAGCACCCAAGAGTTTGGTGTCTCACTGCGAAGGAGAGAGCGTGGTTTACTGTTTCACGGTTCCCGTCAACACAGGGATTCCAGAGATGGGTTATAGGTCCCTGTGCCTGGATAACCCTACAAAGGCTTAGTATTTGGGCCTAGAGGCTTGACTGCCTGGCTCTGTGGGGCTTTGGTTCAGCTCCCATGGAGACTTGTTGG
Organism: Mustela nivalis; assembly: GCF_964662115.1. Taxonomy (NCBI): domain Eukaryota; kingdom Metazoa; phylum Chordata; class Mammalia; order Carnivora; family Mustelidae; genus Mustela; species Mustela nivalis. The sequence goes on from NW_028136163.1 coordinate 430,156, forward strand.
AAATGGGTCTCAGGGTAAGGGTCACAATGCCTGTTTTTGCCCAGATGCCCATCTTGAGTGGGCATTGGCTCTTGTTCCATGCACCTGGATCCCAATATGAGGGTTGGACCACCATATCAACATTTAATTTTCCTTCTATGAGGAAGGAGGAGTACTCTTTGTGCTTCAGATTCCCCCATGCACAGTAATTTGAGCTATGTTCTGGGACTGGTACGTGAATAACCAGGTTGGTTTGAGATGAAGGACTCAGGTCAAGGCAGGTCACACCTGCCAGATATGGGTCCCACTATCTAGGTGGCTACCAGGAGGTCGGGGCTCGAGCTGTGTCAGACAGAGCATTAGTTCACAAGGTGGCCTATGATATTGTGGTGCTATAGAGGGCTGTGCTGGTGGAACCTTATATGGAGTTTCATGCAGACCCATAGGGCACCTCTTTTTTCTGGTGGGCAGGCAGAAGGCTGCATTGTGGCTCCCAAATTCCCAATATGGGGGACTTGAAGGCGAGGAGTGTGAGAACAGAAGGCAGAAAACACAATCTATGCTTAATCTCAGTGCCGAGAACATGGCCGTTCCAATGTGCAGTGGTTTTTTTCGAGATCTCCAGCATCTGAGTACAGGCGAGGGTCAGATGTCTGCTCATGATAGAGTTTGTATCTATCGTGGCCAACAAATGAAATATCCAGCACCTGAGTAAAGGTGGATTTCAGATGTTTACGCACACTGGAGTTTGTGTCTCTGATGACCGAATGGAGGAGTGGCATCAAGTGGCTGATGCATGTGAGATGCTCCAAACAGCAAGGTTGTTTTTTCTACTGGACAGTTAGAGTCTGGTATGTTTTCTGCAGGGCCCCCCATGTGAAAAGTATGGGTAGCAGAGCCCTTCCACATGGATGCCTGGAAAGCACACCTCCATTGACCAATGCAGCTGAGGAACATGCAGGTTCTTTACGGTGCTTCTGGGACGAAGCACCAAGGTCTTGAGTTGACATGGAATCTCTTGAAGATGGGTTACAATGCTGGTTTTTTTTACCAGGTAGATCTTAGAATGTGTTGGTGGCTAAGGTGCCTGCAGGATTCTCCTACCCTGAGGGTTTAACACAGGTCGAAGAGCACGGTTACCTTCTGGGGACAGGAGATGTAGTGTTTTGTGGCTCAGGGACCACATGCCGTATCATAAGTTCCTATTCAAGAACAGGCCTCTGAAGACAGATGCCCGACAACCTAATCTAGGGTTCCAATGAGTCCCAGGGGCATGAGAGGTTCAATCTTCAGACTTAGGACAGTTGACTTGGGTGTCTGCCAGGATGTAGGTGATCAGGGCGTTTCAGACTGTGCACTTATGTCCAGAGTAACCTCCAATATTGGGGTGGCCACAGGGGCCTTGAATGTTTCAACCAACTCTGGAGGGTTTGGTTAACTGACATGCACAATTTCCATGGGGATGGCAAGCACAGTCCTGTTGTGTGGCTCCAGAGACTCCACCCTGGAGGGCATGTGAGCCATGGTTCTGGGAGGGAAGTCTGCAAACACAAACTTGGGTTAGGTTTAGTGGCTAGGTTATCACAGGGCAATGTGTAGACCTGGAAGGCTACTCGTCAGGAACAGTAACTGGAATGACCCGAAGGCGGAAGCACAGGCTTTTATATCTGGATTGTGTGTCTAGGGTGACGTCAGAATGTAGCTGTGGCCTCATGGGTCCATGGGAGATTTTTCCTCTAAGGATACAGGCGGCTCCCAATATTTTGATGACTTTTTGGTATGGGAAGACTGCTATTTTCGATCTTAGGTGTGCCCCAAAACAGAGATTCCAGAGATGGGCTCTGGGTCTAGGCGCCTGGAAAATCCCACCAAGGGTTGGGATTTGGGCTTATGGGCAGACCAGGCCTGCAATGCAGGATCTTGGTGGTGCAACTGAGAGGGCTTGTTTGGAAGCATGCTCAGGCTGAGCATTACAATGCCTGTTTGTGCCCAGGGTGGCCCTCAGGAGTGGGCGTGGTCCCATTGTCCATTTTCTGGCTCCCACACTGAGGGATGGACACACATTCCAATGGCCAGGTTTCCAGCCATGGGGAAGGAGGAAATATCTATTGTGCTTCATGTTCCCCCATAGGCAGGGATTACAGCAAAGGTCTGGGGACAGATGCCTGAATACCAAGGATGCATAGAGATGACAGATTTGGGCCATGGCCGTTCTCACATGCTGGATATGGGCCCCGCTCTCTGGGTGGCTGACACGAGGTCTGGGCTCAGGCTGTGTCAGACACAGCACTAGTGGCCAGAGAAGTCTATATATTGGGGTTCTCTCCAGGGCCGAGTAAATTGATCCTCATGTAGGGTTTCTGGCCAGACTCACGAAGCACTTCTTTCTGTGGGGCAGGCAGAATGCTGCCTTATGGATCCAGAATTCCCTATCAAGAGGGTTTGGGGACAAATAGGGTGAGAATGCAATTGTAAACACCAGCTATGCTTAAATTGAGTGCCAAGCGGAAGTCAGTTTCAATGTGCAGCAGCTTATACGAGATATCCAGCACCTGAGTAAGGGCAGATGTCAGATATTTGCTCACACTGGAGTTTGTGTCTAGAATGACGACTAATGGAGGGGTGGCTTCAGGAGGCAATGGAGGATTACCCACGCTTAAGATTGTGAGATGCTCCAAACAACAAGGTTTCCTTCTAATGGACAGGAGGAGTCTGTTTTTTTTTTCCTCCAGAGTCCCTCAAGTGGAAGTTTGCGTAGCAGAGCCCTCCCGCATGGATGACTGGAAAGCACACGTCCAATGACCATTGCAGCTGAGGAACATGACAGGTTCGTTTTGGTGGTTCTGGTGCCAAGTACCAAGGCCTTGAGTTGACTTGGAATCTCTTACAGATGTGTCCCAAAACTGGTTTGTTACAAGGGAGTTCTTAGAATGTATTGGTCACTATGGGCCACGCTGAGGGTTTGGCACAGGTCGATGTGCACAGTTTCCATCTTGGGAGAGGAGATGTTCTGTTTTGTGGCTCAGGGTACATATGTTGTATCCTGACTTGGTATTCAAGAACAGGCCTCTGAGGATTGATGCTGGCAACCTAATCTAGAGATCCAATGATGTCCTTGGTGCCCATCAGGTTCAATTTTCTTACTAAGGACCATTGATATGGTTGTCTGACTGGATGTAGGTGATCAGGGTGTTTCAGACTGTGCATTTGCATCCAGAGCCACTTCCACTATTGGGGTGGGCTCAGGGGCCTTGCAGGTTTCTCCTAACTTGGAGGCTTTGGGGAACTGTGATGGGCACAGTTTCCTTGGGGATGGCAGGCCCAGTCCTGTGGTAAGGCTTCACAGACCACCTCCTTGAGGATATGAGAGCCAAGGTTTTGGGAGGGAAGTCTGCAAACACAAATTTGGGTCAGGGATAGTGGCAAGGTGATCGCAGGTCCAATGCATAGACCTAGAATTCATCACGTCAGGAACTATAATTAGGGTGACTGAAAGCTGGTAGCACAGGCTTTTCTATCTGGATTGTGTGTCCAGGATGGGCTCTGAATGTAGACGTGGTCTCATGGTTCAATGGGAGACTTTTCCTCTCTAAGGATCCTGGTGGATCTCCATAGATTGGTGGTTTTTCAGAGAAGAAAAGAGTGCTATTTTCCATCTTAGGGGTGCTCCAAAACAGGGAAGAATGCTGTTTTCCAACTTAGGCTTATGCCAAAACAGGGATTCCAGAGACGGGCTCTGGGTCTGGGTGCCCGGATATCCCACCAAGTGTTAGGATTTGGGCCTAGGGGCATTCCAGGCCTGCAATGCAGGATCCTAATGGTGTAACAGAGAGGGCTTGTTTGAAAGCATGCTCAGGCTGAGGGTCATCATGCCTCTTTGTGCCCAGGGGGGCCCTCACGAGACGGCGTAGTCTCATTGGCCATATAGCTGGATCCCAATTTGAGGGTTGGACACCCATTGCAACAGCCAGGCTTCCTGCAATGGAAAGAGGAGTTCTCTATTGTGCTTCAGGTTCCCCCATTGGCAGGGTTACAGGAAAGGTCTGTGGAAAGTTGCCTTAATACCAAGGATGTGTACAGATGACAGGCTAAAAATTCCCAGGTAACAAAACAGCATTGTTACCCATATTCATGACATTCCATGTAAAAATAAGCCCTTAGTAATTCGCCCCAGAGCCACCAGAATGAACTTGCCATGTTCCTAAGCTGCAATGGTCAGTGGAGGTGTGGTTTCCAGGCAACCATACGGGGGTGCTCTGCTACACAAACTTTGCAATTGGCTGGGAACCTTGAGACAAAAAAACAGAATGCCCCTCTCCGGTAGAAGGAAACCTTCTGTTTGGAGCATTTCACAAGCCCCAGCGTGGGAAATCCTCCATTTCCTCTTGAAGCCACCACTCCATTTGTCAGTCATCATAGACACAAACTCCAGCATGAGCAAACATCTGACATCTGCCCTTACTCAGGTGCTGGATTTCAATTCGATCGCTGCACACTGGAATTGCCTTTAGTTTGACTGAATTAAGCCATAGCTTGGGTTTACAATTCCATCCTCAGCCTACTGGTCCACAAGCCCTATTGTGAGGGAATTCTGGAGCTACAACACAATATTCTGCCTTCCCCATAGAAAGAAAAAGGGCCTGGAGAGTCTGCCCAGAAACTCCATATGATGGTCAATCTTCTCGGTGCTAGACGGAACCCTGATTCATAGGCTGCCCTGGGCACTAGTGCTGTGTCTGACATAGCCGGAGCCAGGACCTAGTGTCAGCCACTGAGAGATCAGGGCCCATATACAGCATGTGAGACCAGCTATGGCCCAAGTCTGTCTTCTCTTCTATTCTTGGTATTCAGGCATCTGTACCCACACCTTTGCTGAAATCCTTGCCATTGGGGGAACCTGAAGCACAATAGAGAACTCCTCCTTCCCCATGGAAGGTATTCTGACAGTTGGGATAGTTGCTCAACCCTCAAAGTGGAAGGCAGCTCCATGGCCAAGGAGACCATGTGCACTCATGATGGCTTCCCCGGGCACAAGCAGGCATTGTGACCTCAGCCTGAGCATGCTTTCAACCAAACGCTCTCAATTGCATCTCTGGGATCCCGAATTGCAGGCCTAGTACACACCTAGGCCCAAATCCTAACCCTGGTGGGATTTTACAGGGGCCCAGACACAGAGCCCATCTCTGGAATCCCTATTTTGGGGGACCCTTAGGATGGAAAACAGCACTCTTCCCTTCCCCGAGATAGTCACCAAACTCTTGGTAGCCACCAGGATCCTTGAGTGGAAAAATCTGCCATAGACCCATGAGAACACACCTGCATTCCGAGGCCATCCTGGACATACAATCCAGATACATATCATGTGCTATCACCTTTGAGTCATCGGATTTACAGTTCCTGACGAGCTGCCTTCCAGGTCTATGCATTGGGCCTGCAATCACCTTGCCATTAACCTAAACTGAGTTTGTGTTTGCAGACTTCCTTCCTAAAACCATGGCTCATATGACCTCCAGGTTCTGGCATCTGAAGCCACACCACAAGACTGTGCATGAGATCCTCAAGGAAACTGTGCCCATCACTTTTGCCCGATACCTTTAGATTAGGAGAAACCTGCAAGGCCCCTGAGCGCAGCCAAATAATGGAGGCCGCTCTGGGCACAAATGCACAGTCTGAGACACCCTGATCCCCTCCATACAGGCAGACACCCAAGTCAATGCTCCTGAGTCAGAAGATTGAACCTGACATGCCCCGAGGACTTCATTGGCACACTAGATTAGGTTTACAGGTATCTGTCATCAGAGGCCTGCTCTGGAATATCAACTTATGATAAAATATATAGTCCCTGAGCCACAGAACAGAATATGTCCTCCCCAAAAAGGAAGCCATGCTCCTGGAATTGTGTCATACCCTTAGGGTATTTGGATCCTGAATGGCCCCTTAGCAACCAGCACATTCTGATATTCCTGGTAACAAACCATCAATGTGCCCCATCTTCATGAGACTCCATGTCAACTTAAGGTCTCGATATATTGCCCCAGAGCCACCAGAATGCACCTGCCATGTTCCTCAGGTGCAATGGTCAATTGAGGGGTGATTTCCAGGCATCCCTGTGGGGTTCTCTGCTACAAAACTTTCCACATGGAGAAACCAGAGAAAACAAACCAGACTTCTCCTGTCCGGTAGAAAGAAACTTTGCTATTTGGAGCATCTCACAAGCCCCAGCATGGGAAATCCTCCATGGCCTCTTGACGCCACCCTTCCATTTGTGGGTAATCACAGACACAAACTCCAGTGTGAGCAAACATCTGACATCCACCCTTACTCAGGTGCTGGATATTCGAAACGGCAGCTGCACACTGGAACTGCCTTTTGCTTTTCACTGAACTTAACCATAGCTTTGTATTACTATTCTATCCTCACCACACTGGTCCACAATATCTCTTGATAGGGAATTCTGGAGCCACAACGCAGTATTCTGCCTTCCACATAGAAAGAAGAAGGACCTGTTGAGTCTGCCCAGAAACCGCACATGAGGATCAATCTACTCAGACCACGAGGCAACCCTGATTAATAGATTTCCCTGACCACTAGTGCTGTGTCTGACAGAGTCTAAGCCCCGACCTCGTGTCAGCCACCCAGAGGTGAGGGCCCATATTTAGCATGAGAGATCGGCCATGGCCCTGGGCCATCATCTGTACCCATCCTTGGTATCCAGTCATCTGTCCCCCAAACTTTGCTGGAATTCCTGCCAATGGCGAACCTGAAACACAATAGAGAACACCTCCTTCCCCATGGCAGGAATATTGGTTGTCCAACCCTCAGCGTGGGAGCCAGCTGCATGGCCAAGGAGACCATGCCCACTCCTGAGGGCCGACATGGGCACAGGCAGGCATGGTGATCCTCAGCCTGAGCATGTTTTCCAACAAACACTCTCAGTTGCTCCTCCAGTACCAGCATTGCAGGTCTGGTATGCCCCTAGGCCCAAATCCTAACCCTTGGTGGGATTTTCCAGGTGCCCAGACCCAGAGTCCGTCTCAGAATCCCTGTTTGGGGCACCATTAAGATGGAAAACAGCACTCTTCCCTTCCCTGAGAAAGGCACCAAACTATTGGGAGCCGCCAGGATCCTTAGAGAGAAAAAATCTCCCATGGACCCATGAAAACAAACCTTCATTCCGAGGCCATCCTGTCCACACAATCCAGAGAGAAAAGTCTTTGCTACCGCCTTCGAGTCATCCTATTTACATTTCCTGACGAGCTGCCCTCCATGTCTATGCATTGGGCCTGTGATCATCTCGACACTAACCCTAACCCCAGTTTGTGTTTGCCGACTTCTCTCCCAAAACCATGGCTTACATGCCCACCAAGATGTGGTCCCTCAAGCCACATCACAGGAAAGTTCCTGCCATCCCCAAGAAAACTGTGCCCATCAGGTTGTCCAAACCCTCCAGATTAGGAGAAACCTGCCAGGCCCCTGAACCCACCCCAATATTGGAGGTTGCTCTGGATGCAAACGTGCAGTCTGAAACACCCTGAGCACCTCCATCGAGGCAGAAAGCCAAGTCAATGGTTCTGAGTCAGATGATTGAGCCTGACATGCCCCTAGGACTTCACTGGAACCCTAGATTGGGTCTTCAGACATCTGTTCTCAGAGTCCTGTTCTGGAATACCAAGTTATGATACAACATGTGGTCCCTGATTCCCACAACAGAACATCTCCTGTCTCCAGAAGGAAAATGTGCTCTTGGATCTATGTCCAACTTTCAGGGTAGATGGATCCTGCATGACCCATTAGCCCCAGCACCTTCTATGGTCTCCCTGGTAACAAACCAGCATTGTGACCCAACTTCCTGAGACTTGATGCCAACTCAAGGTGTTGGTACTTTGCCCAAGAGCCATGAAACGAATCTGCCATGTTCCTCAGGTACAAAGGCCAATGGACGTGTGCTTTCTAGGCATCCAAGAGGTAGTTCTCTGCTACACAAAAATTCCACATAGGGAACCCTAGAGCAAACAAATAAGACTGCTCCTGTCAGGTTGAAGGAAACCTTGGTTGTTTGGAGCATCTCACAAGCCCCAGCCTGGGAAGTCCTCCACATTCTCTTGATGCCAACCCTCCATTTGTTAGTCATCATAGACACAAATTCCAGCATGAGCAAACATCTGACATCTGCTCTTACTCAGGTGCTGGATATTCGAATCAGTCACGCACACTGGAAATACCTTTCACTTGACACTGTATTCTTGCATAGTTTGGTTTTACAATTCCATCCTCATCCTACTGGACTGCAAGTCCTCTTGAGAGGGAATTAGGGAGACAAAACGCAACATTCTGCCTTCCCCATAGAAAGAAGAAGGACCTGGTGAGTCTGCCCAGAAACTCCCCATGAAGATCAATCTACTTGGCCCTCGAGGGAACCCCGATTTATACTTTGCGCTGGCCACTAGCGCTGCGTCTGAGAGAGCCTGAGCCCCAACCTCGTGTCAGCCACTCAGAGTGTGGGGCCCTTATCCAGCATGTGGGACTGGCCATGGCCCAGTCATCTCTACCCATCCTTGGTATTCCGGCAACTATCCCAGACCTTTGCTGGAATCCCTACCAGTGGGGGAACCTGAAGCACAATTGAGAACTCCTCCTTCCCCATGGCAGGAAGCCTGGCTGTTGCTATGGGTGCCCAACCCTCAGAATTAGAACCAGGTGCATGGCCAATGAGACAACGCCCAATCATAAGGGCCGCCTGAGCCAAAGCAGGCATTGTGTCCCTCAACCTTAGCATGCATTCAAACAAATGCTCTCAGTTGTTTCTGCAGGGTCCCGCATCGCAGGCCTGGTATGCCCTTAGGACCAAATCCTAACACTTCGTGGGATTTTCCATGCCAACATAACCAGAGCCCGTCTCTGGAATCTCTGTTTTGAAGCACCCCTATGATGGAAAACAGCACTCTTCCCTCCCCTGAGAAAACTATTAGGAGCTGCCAGGATGCGTAGAGAGGAAAAATCTCCCAGGGCTCCATAAGACCACACCTTCATTCCGAGGCCATCCAGGACACACAATCCAGATACAAGAGACTGAGCTACCACCTTCGAATCACCTGGTTTACAGTTCCAGACGAGCTGCCCTACAGATCTACGCATTGGGCCTGTGATCACCTCGCCATTAACCCTACCCCAAGTTTGTGTTTGCAGACTTCTTTCCCAAAACCATGGCTCACATGCCCTCTATGATGGGTCTCTGTAGCCACACCACAGGAAAGATCCTGCTATCCCCAATGAAACTGTGTCCATCACAGTTGCCCAAACCCTCCAGATTAGGAGAGACCTGCAAGTCCCCTGAGCCCAGTCCAATATTGGAGGCCACTCTGGACACAAATGCACAGTGTGCAACACCCTGATCACCTCCATCCAGGAAGACACCCAAGTCAATGGTCCTGAGTCAGAAGATTGGTCCCTGAACCCCACAATAGAATATCTCCTGTCCCCAGATGGAATTCGTGCTCTTCAACTTGTGTCAAGGGTCGGGGTATATGAATTATGCACAGCCCCTGAGCCCCCAGCACATTCTAAGATCTCTCTGGTAACAAACAAACAGCATTGTGATCCATCTTCATGAGATTCCATGTCACTTCAAGTCCTTGGTAATTCGCCCCAGAGCCACCAGAATGAACCTGCCATGTTCCTCACCTGATATGGTCAGTGGAGGTGTGCTTTCCAGGCATCCATGTGGGAGTGCTCTTCTACTTATTCTTTCCACATGTGGGACCCTGGAGCAAACAAACCAGACTGCCACTGACCAGTAGAAGGGAACCCTCTGTTTGGAGCATCTCAGAAGCACCAGCAGGAGAAATCCTTCATGGCCCTTGACACAACCCCTCCATTTGTCAGTCATCATAGACAAAAACTCCAGCATGAGAAAACATCTGAAATCTGCCGTTATTTAGATTCTGCATTTTCTTTTCCACCACTGCACACTAGAACTGCGTTTCACTTGACACTGAATTTAACAATAGCTTGGGTTTAGAATTCCATCCTCAGCCTCCTGGTCTGCAAGCCCTCTAGAGAGGGAATTTGGAGCCACAAGGCAACATTCTGCATTCCCACTAGAAAGAAATAGGGCCTGGTGAATCTTCCCAGAAACTCCACATGAGGATCAATCTACTTGGCACTCGATGGAACCTTGATTTATAGGCTGTCCTGGGCACTAGTACTAGTACTAGTACTAGTACTGTGTCTGACAGAGCCTGAGCCAAGACCTAGTTTCAGGCACCCAGAGATATGAGCCCATATCCAGCATGTGAGATTGGCCAGGGCCCAATTACATCATCTCTACCCATCCTTGGTATTCAGGCACCTGTCCCCAGACCTTTTATGTAATCCCTACCAATGGGGTAACCTAAAGCACAATAGAGAACTCCTCCTTCCCCATGGTAGGAATCCTGGCTGTTGATATGGGTGTCCAAACCTCAAAGTGGGAGCCAGCTGCATGGCCAAGGAGACAATGCCCACTCATGAGGGCTGCCCTGGGCACACGTATCCATTGTAACCCTCAGCTTGATCAAGCCTTCAAAAAAATGCTCTTAGTTGCACCTCCAGGATCCTGCATTGCAGGCCTGATATGCCCTTAAGCCCAAATCCTAACACATCGTGGGATGTTCCATGTGCACATACCCAGAGCCCGTCACTGGAATCCCTGTTTTGAGGCACCCCTAAGATGGAAAACAGCACTCTTCACTTCCCTGAGAAAGCCACCAAACTAATCGGAACCCCCAGGATCCTTGAGAAGAAGAATCTCCCATGGTCCCATGAGTCCACACCTGTATTCCGAGGCCAGCAGGATATGCTATCCAGATACAAGAGACTGTGCTACTGGCTTTGAGTCACCTGATTTACAGTTCCTGACGTGCTGCCCTCCAGATCTTTGGATTGGGGCTGTGAACACCTCTCCATTAACCTTATCCCGAGTTTGTGTTTGCAGATCTCTCTCTAAAAACCATTGCTCACATGTCCTCCAGGATGGGGCCCCTAGAGTCACACCACAAGACTGTGCTTGCCATCCCCAAGGAAACTGGGCCCATCACAGTTGCCCAAACCCTCCTGATTAGGAGAAACCTGGAAGGCTCCTGAGCACATCCCAATATTGGAGGCTGCTCTGGATGCAAATGCACAGTCTGAAACACCCTGATCACCTCCATCCAGGCAGACACCCAAATCAATGGTCCTGAGTCAGATAATTGAACCTGACATGGCCCTAGGACCTCATTGGAAGAGGGATTAACTTTTCAGGCACCTGTCCTCAGAGGCCTCTTCTGGAATACCAACTTATGATACAAATTATGGCCCCTGAGGCCCAGGGTGGGAAATCCTCCATGGCCTCTTGACGCCACCTCTCCATTTGTTGGTCATCATAGACACAAACTCCAGCCTGAGCAAACATCTGACATCCGCCCATATTCAGGCGCTGATATTGGAATCAGCTGCTGCACACTGGAACTGCCTTTCGCTTTGCAATGAATTTAAGCCTAGCTTCAGACTACAATTTCATCCTCACCCTACTGGTCTGCCATATCTCTTGATAGGGAATTCTGGAGCCACAACGCAACATTCTGCCTTCTTCATAGATAGAAGGACCTGGTGAGTCTGCCCATAAACTGCACATGAAGATCAATATACTCAGCCCAGGAGGGAACCCCTATTTATAGTTTGCCCTAGCCACTAGTGCTGTGTCTGACAGAGCCTGAGCCCCTACCTCGTGTCAGCAACCCAGAGGGTGGGGCCCACATTAACCATGTGAGACCGGCCATGGCCCAGGGCTGTCATTACTACCCATCCTTGGTATTCAGGCATCTGTCCCCTAGATCTTAGCTGGAATCCCTACCAATGGGGGGACCTGAAGCACAATAGAGAATTCATCCTTCGCCATGGCAGGAATCCTGGCTTTTGGATGGGTGTCCAACCCTAGGAATGGGAACTGGCTGCATGGCTGAGTAGACATCGCCCAATCCTGATGGCCTCCGGGGCACAAGCAGGCATTGGGACCCTCAGCTTGACCATACTTTCAAACAAACGCTCTCAGTTGCACCTCCAGGATCCCGCATTGCAGGTCTGGTATGGCCCTAGGCCTAAATATTAACCCTTGGTGGGATTTTCCAAGCACTTAGACCCAGAGCTCATCTCTGGAATGCCTGTTTTGGGGCACGCCTAAGCTGGAAAACAGTACTCATCCCTTCCCTGAGAAATCCAACAACCTATTGAGAACCGCCAGGATCCTTGAGAGGAGAAATCTCCCATGGACCCTTGAGACAACACCTGCAATAAAGGCCATTCTGGAAATTAAATCCAGATACAATTACCTGTGCTACCACCTTTGAGTTACGTGATTTACAGTTCCAGACTTGCTGCCCTCCTGGTCTATGGATTGGGACTATGATCACCTTGCCACTAACCCTAACCTAAGTTTGTGTTTGCAGACTTCTCTCTCAAAATCATGGCGCACATGTCCTCCAGGATGGGGTCTCTGGAGTCACACCACAGGACAGTTCCTGCAATCCCCAAGGAAACTGCCCATCACAGTTGTCCAAAAACCCCATATAAGGAGAAACCTGCAAGGAACCTGAGCCAACCCTAGTATTGGATGCCACTCTGGACACAAATGCACAGTCTGAAACACCCTCATCACCTGCATCCAGTCAGACACCAGAGTCAATGATCCTGAGTCAGAAGATTGAATGACATTCCCCTAGGGCCTCATTCAAAACCTTTATTAGGTTTTCAGGCTTCTGTCCTCAGAGACCTGTTCTGGATTACCAATTTATGATACAACATATGGCCGCTGAGCCCCACAACAGAATATCTCCTGCCCCCAGAAGCAATCCGGGCTCTTGGGCCTGTGTCAAATCCTCAGGCTAGATGAATCCTGCATGGCCCATTAACCACCAGCACATTCTAAGATCTCCCTGGTAACAAACCAACATTTTGACCCATCTTCATGAGGTTCCATGTCCAATCCAGTCTTTATTTCTTCGCCTCAAAGCCACCAGATGCCATGTTCCTTCGCTGTCATGGTCAATGAAGGTGTGCTTTCCAGTCACCCATGTGGGAGATCTATGTTATCCGATCTTTCGACATGGGGAACCATGGAGGAAACAAATCAGACTGCCCCTGTCTGGTAGAAGGAAACCTTGCTGTTTGGAGCATCTCAAAAACACCAGATTGGGAAATCCTCCATAACCTCTTGACGCCACCCCTCCATTTTTGTGTCATCATAGACACAAACTCCAGCATGAGCAAATATCTGACATCCACCCTCACTCAAGTGCTGAATATTGGATTCAAACATTGCACACTGGAAATTCCTTTTGCTTGATACAGAATGTAACCATAGCTTAGGTTTACAATTCCATCCTCAGCCTCCTGGTCCACAAGCCCTCTTGATAGTGAATTCTAGAGCCACAAAGCAGCATTCTGCCTTCCCCTTACAAACAAGAAGGGCCTGGTGAGTCTGCCCAGAAACCATACATGAGGATCAATCTGCTCGGCACTTGAGGGAACCCCAATTTATAGGCTGCCCTGGGCACTAGTGCTGTGTCTGACAGAGCCTGAGCCAAGAACTAGTGTCAGCCACCCAGTGATCGGGGCCCATATCCACGATTTGATACTGGCCATGGCCCATGTCCATCATCTTTACCCATCCTTGGTATTCAGGCCTCTGTCCCCAGACCTTTGCTGGAATCCCCGCTAATGGGGGAACCTGAAGCACTATAGAGAACTCCTCTTTCCCCATGGCAGGATTCTGGCTGTTGGGATGGTTTTCCAACCCTCAAAGTGGGAGCCAGCTGCATGGCCAATGTGACCACGCCCACTCATGAGGGCCACCTGGGCATAAGCAAGTATTGTGACCCTCAGCCTGAGAATGATTTCAAACAAGCCCTCTCAGTTGCACCTCCAGGATCCTGAATGCAGGCCTGGTAAGCCACTAGGCCCAAATTCTAACACTTGGTGGGATTTTCCAGGGGACCAAACCCAGAGTCCGTCTCTGGAATCCATATTTTGGGGCACCCCTAACATGAAAAACAGCACTCTTCCCTTCCCCGAAAAAGCCAACAACTATTGGGAGCCACCAGGATCCTTAGAGAGGAAAAATCTCCCATGGACCCATGAGGCCACAACTGCATTCTGAGGCCATCCTGCACACAATACAGAGAAAAAAGCCTGTGATTCTGCCTTTGAGTCACCCGATTAACAGTTCCTGAAGAGCTGCCATCCATGTCTATGCATTGGGCCTGTGATAACCTTGCCACTAACCCTAACCCAAGTTTGTGTTTTCAGACTTCCCTCCCAAAACCATGGCTCACATGCCCTCCAGTTTGTGATAACTGGAGCCACACCACGGGATTGTACCTGTCTTCCCAAAGGAAACTGTGATTGTCACTATTAAACAAACCCTCTAGATTAGGAGAAACCTGCAAGGCCCCTAAGCCCAGCCCAATATTGGAGGCCACTCTGGACGCAAATGCACAGTCTGACACACCATATCACCTACATCCAGGCTGATATCCAAGTCAATGGTCCTCAGACAGAAGATTGAACCTGACATGCTCCTAGGATTCACTGGAACACTAGAATAGGTTTTCAGGTATCTGTACTCAGAAGGCTGTTCTGAATATCAATGTATGATACAATATGGTCACTGAGCCACACAAAAGAACATCTCCTGTCCTTAGAAGAAAGCTGTGCTCTGGACCTGTGTCAAACACTCTGGGTAGATGAATCCTTCAAGGCCCCCTGACAACCAGCACATTCTATGATCTCCCTGACAACATACCAGCATTGTGACCCATCTTCATGAGACTCCATGACAACTCCAGCCCTTGGTACTTCGGCCCAGAGCCACCAGAATGAAACTGCCATGTTCTTCTGCTGCCATGGTCAATGTAGGTGTACTTTCCAGGCATCCAGCGGGAGTGCTCTGATACCAACTTTCCACATGGGGAACCCTGGAGGAAACAAACCAGACTCCCCTGTACGGTAAAAGGAATCTTTGCTGTATGGAGTATCTCAAGCCTGAGGGTGGGTAATCCTCCATGGCCTCTTGAGGCCACCCATCCATTTGTTGGTCATCATAGACACTAACTCCAGCGTGAGCAATCAACTGACATCTGCACTTACTCAAGTGCTGGATATTTGAATCAGCTGCTACACACTGGAATTGCCTTATGCTTGGCACTGAATTTAACAGTAGCTTGGCGGGACGCCTGGGTGGCTCAGTTGGTTAAACAGCTGCCTTCGGCTCAGGTCATGATCCCAGCGTCCTGGGATCGAGTCCCACATCAGACTCCTTGCTCCGCAGGGAGCCTGCTTCTCCGTCTGACACTGCCTTCCACTCTGTCTGCCTGTGCTTGCTCTCGCTCGCTCTCTGACAAATAAATAAAATCTTGAAAAAAAAATAGCTTGGGTTTGCAATTCCATCCTCACCCTGGTGTTCAGTAAGCTCTCTTGATAGGGAATTCTGAAGCCACAACACAGCATTCTGCCTTCCCCATAGCAAGAAAAAACAG
The DNA here is from genome assembly GCF_964662115.1 of Mustela nivalis. Classification (NCBI taxonomy): domain Eukaryota; kingdom Metazoa; phylum Chordata; class Mammalia; order Carnivora; family Mustelidae; genus Mustela; species Mustela nivalis. Next base: position 445,686 of record NW_028136163.1, read on the forward strand.
CCTGGAGAGACTGCCCAGAAACCCTACATGAGGATAAATCTACTCGACCCTCGAGTGAACCCCATTTATAGGTTTACCTGGCCACTAGCGCTGAGTCTGACAGAACCTCGTCTCTGACCTCGTGTCAGGACCCAGAGACTGGGCTCCAACTCCAGAATGTGAGACCAGCCATGTCCCAGGGCTGTCATCTCTACCCATTCTTGATTCAGGCATCTGTCCCCAGACATTTGCTGAAATCCCTGCCAATGGGGGAACCAGAAGCACAATAGGGAAATCCTCCTTCCCCATGGCAGGAATGATGGCTCTTGGGATGGGTTTCCAGACCTCAGAGTGGTAGCCAGCTGAATGGCCAATGATAACCCGCCCACTCATGAGGGCCGCCCTGGACACAAGCAGGCATTGTGACCCCCAACATGAGCATGCTTTCAAACAAACACTCTCAGTTGCATTCCAGAATCCAAATTTGCAGGCCTGATATGCCCCTAAGCACAAATCCTAACACCTGGTGGGATTTTTCAGGGGCCCAGAAACACAGCCTGTCTCTGGAATCCCTGTTTTGGGACACCCCTAAGATGGAAAATAGCACTCTCCCCTTCGCCAAGAAAGCCACCATAGTATAGGGAGCCGCTAGGATCCTTGAGAGGAAAAATCTCCCATGGATCCATGAGACCACACCTGTATTCCGAGGCCATCCTGGACACAAAAGCCAGATACACAAGCCTGTGCTACCACCTTCAAGGCAACTAATTTATAGTTCCAGACGAGCTGCCCTCCAGGTCTATGCATTGGGCCTGCGATCACCTCACCGCTAACCTTAACCCGAGTTTGTGCTTACAGACTTCTATCCCGAAACCATGGCTCATATTTCCTCCAGGATGGGGTCTCTGGAGCCACACCAAAGGACTGTGCCTGCCATCCCCAAGGAAAATGTGTCCGTCACATTTGCCTAAAACTTCGAGATAAGGAGAAACCTGCAAGGCCCCTGAGCCCACCCCAATACTGGAGGCCCCTCTGGACACAAATGTGCAGTCTGAAATACGCTGATCACCTGAATCCAGGCAGATACCCAAGTCAGTGTTTCTCAGTCAGAAGATTGAACCTGACATGCTCCTATGACCTCATTGTAACCCCTGATTAGGTTTTCAGGCATCTGTAATCAGAGACCTGTTCTGGAGTACCAACTTAAGATACAACATATGGTCCCTGATCCCCACAACAGAACATCTCCTTTCTCTAGATGGAAGCCGTGCTCTTGGAACTGTGTCAAACCCTCAGGGTAGATGAATCCTACTTGGCCCGTAGCCACCAGCAGATTCTAAGATCTCACTGGTAACAAGCCAGCATTGTGAGCGATCTTCATGAGATTCCATGTCAACTACAGGCCTTGGTACTTCACCCCAGAGCCTTCAGAAAGAACCTGTCATGTTCCTCAGCTGCAATGTTCAGTGGAAGTGTGCTTTCCAGGCATCCATGTGGGAGTGCTCTGCTACCCAAACTTTCCACATGGGGGACTCTCGAGCAAACAAATCTGACTGCCCTGTCCTGTAGAAGGAAACCTGGCTGTTTGGAGCATCTCACAAGCTCAAGTGTGGGAAATCCTCTATGACCTCTTTTCAACTCCTCTCCATTTGTCGGTCATTATAGACACAAACTCCAGCTTGAGCAAACATCTGACGTCTGCGCTTACTCAGGTGCTGGATATTCGAATCAGCCGCTGCACACTGGAAATGCCATTCGCTTGTCACTGAATTTATTCATAGCTTGGGTTTACAATTCCATCCTCACCCTACTGGTCTACAAGCCCTCATGATAGGGAATTCTGCAGCCACAACACAGCATTCTGCCTTCCCAATAGAAAGAAGAAGGGCCTGGTGAGTCTGCCCAGAAACTCCACATTATGATCAATCTACTTGTCCCTTGAGGGAACCCTGAATTATAGACAGCCCTGGCCCCTAGTGTTGTGTCTGACAGAGCCTAAGCCCCGACCTCGTGTCAGCCACCTAGAAGGCGGGGTCCATATCCCGCATGTTAGACTGGCCACGGAACAGAGCCGTCATCTTTACCCATCCTTGGTATTCAGGCATGTGTCCCCAGACCTTTCCTGGAATCCCTACCAATGAGGGAACCTGAATCACAATAGAGAAATCCTCATTCCCCATGGCAGGATTCCTGTAAGTTCGGAAGGGTGTCCAACACTCAGAGTGTTAGCCTACTGAATGGCCATTGAGACCACCCCCATTCCTGAGGGCCACCCTATGCAAAAGCTTGCATAGTGACCCTCAACCTGAGCATGCTTTCAAACAAACGCTCTCAGTTGTATCTCCAGGACTTGCATTGGAGGCCTGGTAAGCCCCTATGCCCAAATCATAACCCTTGGTGGGTATTTCCAGGTGCCCAGAGCCAGAGCACTTCTCTGCAATCCCTGTTATGGGACACCCTTAATATGGAAAACAGAACTCTTTCCTCTCTGAGAAAGCCACCACATTATAAGGAGCCGCCAGGATACTTGAGAGGAAATATCACCCATGGACACCTGAGACCACACCTGCATTCTTAGTCCATGGTGGATACACAATCCAGATAAAAAAGCCTGTGCTACCTCCTTTGAGGCATGCGATTTACATTTCACACGGAGCTTCCCTCCAGGAGTATGCATTGGGCCTACAATCACTTCGCCACTAAACCTAACCCGCATTTGTGTTTGCAGACTTCCCTCCGAAAACCATGGCTCTCATGCCCTCCAGCATGGGGTCTTTGGAGCCACACCACAGGACTGTGCCCACCATTGCCAAGGAAACTGTGCCCATCAAATTGCCCTATCTTTCCAGATTAGGAGAAACCTGCAAGGCCCCTGAGCCCACCCCAATACTGGTTGCCACTCTGTACACAAATGCACAGTCTGGAACACCCTGATCACCTACATCTAGGCAGACTTTGAAGTCAATGATACTGAGTCAGAGGATTGAACCTGACATTCCGTTAGGATTTTATTGGAACCCTAGATTAAATTTTCAGGCATCTATCCTCAGAGGCCTGTTCTGCAATACCAAATTATGATACATTTGGTCCATTAGCCCCACATCAGAACATCTCTGGTCCGAGAAGGAAACCGTGCCCTTTGACCAGTGTCAAACCCTCAGGGTAGATGAATCCTACATGGTCCCTTAGCCACCAGCACACTCTAAGGTCTCCATGGTAACAAACCTGCATTATGACCCATCTTCATGAGACTTCATGTCAACTCCAGGCCTTGGTAATTCGCCCAAGAGCCACCAGAACGAATTGGCCATGTTTCTCAGCTGCAATTTTAATGGAGGTGTGCTTTTCAGGCATCCACGTGGGAGTGCTCTGCTACCCAAACTTTCCACATGGGGGACACTGGAGCAAATAAACCAGACTCCCCCTGTGTGGTAGAAGGAAACTTTGCTGTTTGAAGCATCTCACAAGCCCCAGCATGTGAAATCCTCCATGGTCTCTTGACGCCACCCCTCCATTCATCGGTCATCATAGACATAAACTCCAGCATGAGGAAATGTCTGACTTTCACCTTTACTCAGGTGCTGGATATCTGGAATCAGACACTACACAATGGAACTGCCTTTTGCTTGGCACTGAATTGAACCTTAGCTTGAGTTTACAATTCCATCCTCACCCTACTGGTCCCCAAGCCCGCTTGATAGGGAATTCTGGGGCCACAACGCAGCTTTTTGCCTTCCCCTTAGAAAGAAGAAGGGCATGGTGATTCTGCCCAGAAACTCTGCATGAGGATCAATCTGCTCAACCCTTGAGGGATCCCTGATTCATACTCAGCCCTGACCACTAGTTCTGTTTCTGACAGAGCCTGAGTGCTCAATTCATGTCAGCTACTCAGAGTGTCAGGCATGTGAGACTGGCCATGTCTCAGGTCCCTCATCTCTACCCATCCTTGGTATTCAGGCATCTGTCCCCAGACATTTGCTAGAATACCTGCTAATGGGGGAACCTGAGGCACAATAGAGAATTCTTCCTTTTCCATGGCAGGAATCCTGGTAGTTGGGATGGGTGTCCTACATTAAAGTGGTAGCCAGCTGCATGGCCAAGGAGACAACTCCCACTCATAAGGGCTGCCCTAATCACATCAGGCATTGTGACACTCAGACTAGCATGCTTTCAAACAAACGCTCTCAGTTGTACCTCCAAGTCACACATTGTAGGCCTGGTACTCCCCTAGGCCCAAATCCTAATCCTGGTGGGATTTTCCAAGCACCCAGACTCACAGCCCTTCTCTGGAATCCCTTTTTGGGGAACATCTAAGATTGAAAACAGCACTCTTCCATTCAAACGAGAAAGCCACCATACTATTGGGAGCTTCCAGGATCCGTAGAGAGGAAAATACTCTCATGGAAACATTAGAACACACCTGCATTCCAAGGCTATCATGGACACACAATCCAGATACAAAAGCCAGTGCTAGTGCCTTCGAGGTACGTGATTTACAGTTCCTGACGATCTTCCCTCCAGGTCTATGCATTGGGCCTACGATCACCTCGCAACTCAACCTAATCCGAGTTTGTGATTGCAGACCTCTCTCCCAAAACCATGGCTTACATGCCCTCCACGATGGAGTCTCTGGAGCCACACCACAGGACTGTGCCTGCCACCCCCAAGGAAACCGTGCCCACAAATTTGCCTAAACCTTCAAGATTAGGAGAAACCTGCAAGGCCCCAGAGCCCACCCCAATATTGGAGACTACTCTGTACACAAAGGCACAGTCAGAAACATTCTGGTTGCCTACATATAGGCAGACACCGAAGTCAATGTTCCTGAGTCTGATGATTCAACCTGGAATTCCCCTTGGACTTCATTGGAACCCTAGATGAAGTTTTTAGGCATCTGTCCTCAGAGGCCTGTTCTGGAATACCAACTTATGATACAACATTTGGTCCGTGAGCCCCACAACAGAACATCTCCGATACCCAGAAAGAAACCATGTTCTTCGACCGGTGTCAAACCATCAGGATAGACTAATCATACATGGCCCCTTAGCCACCAGCACATAGTAAGATTTCCGTGGTAACAAAACTGCATTGTGACCCAACTTTATTAGAATCCAGGCCTTGGTACTTTGCCCTAGAGCAACCAGAAAGAACCTGCCATGTTCCATAGGTGCAATGGTCAATGTAGGTGTGCTTTCCAGTATCCACGTGCGAGTACTATGCTACCCAAACTTTGCACATGGGGGAACCTGGTGTAAACAAACCAGACCTCCCCTGTCCAGTAGAAGGAAACCTTATGTTTGGATCAACTCACAGGCCTCAGCGTGTAAACTGCTCCATGGCCTCTTGATGCCACCACTCCATTGGTCGGTCATCATAGACACAAACTCCAGTCTAAGCAAACATCTGACATGCACCCTTATCCCGGTGCTGGATGTCTTGAATAAACCACTGCACATTGGAACTGCCTTCCACTTGGCACTGAATTGAACCATAGCTTGTGTTTACAATTCCATCCTCACCTGACTGGTCCCTAAGCCCTCTTGATAGGGAAATCTGGGGCCACAATGCAGCATTCTGCCTTCCCCATCGAATGAAGAAATGCCTGGTGAGTCTGCCCTGAAAACCCACATGAGGATCAATCAGGTCGGCCCTCGAGTCAACACCGATTTATAGGCTGCCATGGCCACTAGTGCCGTGTCTGACAGAGCCTGAGCTCGACTGAGTTTCAGCCACTAAAGAGCAGGCCCCATATCTAGCATTTGGGATTGCCATGGCCCAAGTATGTCATCTCTACCCATCCTTGATATTCAGGCACCTGTCCCCAGACCTTGGCAGGGATCCCTGCCAATTAGGGAACTTGAAGCACAATAGAGAACTCTTCTTTCCCCATGGCAATAAACCTGGCTTTTGGGATGGGTGTTCTACCCTCAAAGGGGGAGCCAGTTACAACATCAATGACACCACACACACTCCTGAGGACTACCCTTGGCACAAACAGGCATTGTGACCCTCACCCTGAGCATGCTTTCAAAAAATCCCTCTCAGATTCACCACAATGATCCCTCATTTCAGGCCTGGTATGCCTGTAGGTTCAAATCATAAAACTTGGTGGGATTTTCGAGGTGCCCAGACCCAGAGACCATCTCTGGAATTTTTGTTTTGGTGCACCCTTCAGATGGAAAACAGCACTCATCCCTTCCCCAAAAATGTCACCAAATTATGAGGAGCCACCAGGATCCATAGAGAGGCAATGTCTCCCATGGACCCATGAGAACACACCTGCATTCCGAGGCCATCCTGGACACACAATCCGGAGAGAAAAGCCTGTGCTACTGCCTTCCATTCACCCTAATTACAGTTCCAGATGAGCTGCTCTCAAGGTATATGCATTGGGCCTGTGATCACCTCGCCACTCACCCTAATTCGAATTTGTGTTTGCAGACTTATCTACCAAAACCATGGCACACATGCCCTCCAGGATGGGGTCTCTGGATCCACACTGCAGGACTGTCCCTGCCATCCACAAGGAAACTGTTTCCATCACAGTTGCCCAAACTGTCTAGATTAGGAGAAACCTACAAGGCCTCTGGGCCTACCCCAATTTCGGCGGCCGCTCTGAACACAAATGCACAGTCTGAAATACCCTGATCTCCTACATCCAGGAACACAGCCAAGTCAATGGTCCTGAGTCAGAATAATGAACCTAACATGCCCCTAGGACGTCATTGGAACCATTGATTCGGTTTTCAGACATGTGTCCTCAGAGGCCTGTTCTAGAATGCGAACTTATGATACAACATGTGGTGGCTGGGCCACACAACAGAACATCTCCTGTCCCCAGAAGGAAACCGTGCCCTACAATCTGTGCAAAATCCCAGAGTAGTAGATTCCTGCACAACTACTAAGCCACCAGCACATTCTAAGATCTACCTGGTAACAAACCAGCTGTGTGGCCCATCTGCAAGAGATTCCATGTCAAATCAAGGACTTGGTACTTTGCTACAGAGACACCAGAATAAAGCTGCCATGTTCTTCAGTTGCAATGGTCAATGAAGTTGAACATTCCAGGCATCCATGCGGTAGAGCTCTGCTACCCAAACTTTCCACATGGGGGACCCTGGAGCAAATAAACCACACTCCACCTGTCCAGTAGAATGAAACCTTGCTATTTGGAGCAGCTCATGAGTCTCAACGTGAAAATCCCTACATGGCTTCTTGACGCCACCCCTCCATTTGTCAGTCATCATAGACACAAACTCCAGTGTGAGCAAATATCCGACGTCCTCCCTTACTAAGGTGCTGGATATCTCGAAAAAGCTGCTGGACACAGGAACTGCCTTCAGCTTGGCAGTGAATTAAACTGTAGCTTGTGTTTACAATTCCTTCCTCACCCGACTGGTCCCCAAGCCTTCTTGATAGCGAATTATGGAGACACAACACAGCATTCTGCCTTCCCGATAGAAACAAGTGCCTGGTGAGTCTGGCCAGAAACCCCACATGAGGATCAATCTGCTCGGCCCTATATCGGAGGGACCCTGATTTATAGGTTGCCCTGGCCACTAGTGCTGTGTCTGACAGAGCCTGAGCCCAGACCTAGTGTCAGTCACCAGAGTTTGAGCCCCACATCTAGTATTTGGGAATGCCATGGCTCAAGTATTTCATCTCTACCCATCCTTGGTATTCAGGCACCTGTCCCCAGACCTTTGCTGGAATCCCTGATAATGGGGCATCCTGAAGCACAATAGAGAACTCCTCCTTCTTCATATCAGGAAACTTGGCTGTTAGGATGGGTGTTCAACCCTGAAAGGGGGAGTCATTTACAAGTCCAGTGAGACCACACAAACGCCTCAGGGATGCCCTGGAGGCAAACAGGCCTTGTGACCCTCAGCCTGAGCATGCTTTCAAACAATCCTTCTCTGTTGCACCACCATGAACCCGCATTGCAGGCCTAATATGCCCTAAGCCCAAATCCTAGCACTTGTTGTGATGTCCCAGATGCCATGAACCAGAGCCCGTCTCTGGAATCCCTGTTTTGGGGCACCCATAAGGTGGAAAACATCACTCTCCCCTTCCCCGAAAAAGCCACCAAACTATGGAGAGCCACCAGGATCCATAGAGAGGAAAAGACTCCCATGGACCCATGAGACCACACCTGCATTCCAAGGCCATCCTGGACACACAATCCAGAGAGAAAAGCCTGTGCTACTGCCTTCCAGTATCTCTAATTATAGTTCATGACGAGCTTCCCTCCAGGTCTACGCATTGGGCCTGTGATCACCTCGCCACTCACCCTAATTTGTATTTGTGTTTGCAGACTTCTCTCCCAAAACCATGGCTCACATGCCCACCAGAATGTGATCTCTGGAGCCACACCACAGAACTCTGGCTGCCAACCCCAAGGACACTGTGCATATCAGATTTGCCCAAACCTTCCAGATTAGGAGAAACCTGTGTGGCCCCTGAGCCCACACCAATATTGCCGGCCACTCGGGATGGAAATGCGCAGTCTGAAACACCCTTATCACCTACATCCAGGGAAATAGCCAAGTCAATGATCGTGAGATAGACGATTGAACCTAAAATGCCCCTAGGCTCTCAATGGAACCCCATTAGGTTTTTAGGCATCTGTCCTCAGGGGCCTGTTCTGAAATACCAATCTATGACACATCATATGGTCTCTGAGCCACACGACAGAACATCCCCTGTCCCCAGAAGAATACCATGCTCTTCGACCTGTGCCAAACCCTCAGGGTAGGAGAATCCTGCACAGCACCTTAGACACCAGCACAAACTCTAGTTTGTGCGTTGACCCATACCACAAGCTTTCCATCTGCTGGACAGTCGAGTCCTGTTGAATGGCTCCAGGATGTCCCATACGGAAAGACTGGAGAGCAGGATTCGAAGGATGGATGCCTGTACAGCATACCTCACATTCCCATTGGCTCTTTGTGACAAGACATGTTTGAACTACTGGCTCTGGGGCGAGCTAACTAGGGGGCTGAATTGAAATGGACTCTCCTGCGGATGGGTCATAATGTGGGTTTGTGTGCATGGAGACCTTGGAATATGTTGGCAGCTCAGGGGCCATGAAGTATTCGCCTAACCGAAGGGTGTAATATTGCTCCAATTAAAAAGAGATCCCTATGTGGAGATGAGACAGGTTCTCTTTGGTGCCTCAGAAAAGCCCCAGATACTGGTCTTCAAACCAGTTCTCTGAGTAGAGACACCTGGAAACCAAAGCTAGGGTTCAGATTAGAGCCTAGATGCCTGTCCATTTCAATCCTCTGTCTCTGGGGACACTGTCTGAGTATCTAAGTGGAGATAGTTGCTCAGCTGGTGTCAGAGTGCCCCTCTTAGTCCATGGCCGAGGCATGGCCTTGGAGACCTTATTGGATTCTCCTAATCTCTAGTGTTGTGGCCAATGGATTGGGTACAGTTTTCTTGGAGAGGACTGGCACAGTCCTTCAGTGTGTCTCCATAGGCCCTAGCCTGGAGGGTGTGTGGGTCCGGGCTGTGGGCACAGAAGTCTGAAAACACAAACTCGGCTTGGGTGTGGAGCCGAGAGCATGGCAGGATGGACCCACAGACCGTGAGAGGAGATCCTCAGCTTATGAAAGAAGGGCAAATGGGAGGCAGTCACGCAAGCTTTTGTCTTTGGATGTTTTGTCTCCCATAGCCGTGGAATGTAGGGGTGACCTCAGGGGCTATGGAAGAGTCTCCCTCTCTGAGGAGTTGGTCCAGCTCTTAAGATTTTGGGGACATTTTGTGGGAAGGGTGGAGTCCTGCTGTCTGGCTCAGGTGTTCTTCCAGGAGAGGGACTCCAGATCACAGTCCTGGGTTCGAGCAAATGGAATACTCGAGCTCTTGTGAAGATTGGGATCATAGGGGCTTGGCAAGCCCCATATGCGGGCTCTTGGTCGAGGCCCTGAGAGACCTTACTTCGACATGGGGCCCATGCTGATGGTCCCAATGCGAGTTTGTACCCAAGGAGGCACTCAAGTTTAGGCTTGGCCTCAGGGGCCATGAAGGTTTCTCCTACACTGAAGGTATGACTCCATGCCAACAGCAAGTTTTCCAGCCATGGGGAAGGAGAAGATCTGATTTGTGCTTCAGTTACCCTCGTTTGCCAGGATTTGATATAATATCTAGGGTCAGATGTCTGAAAACCCAGGTTGGGAAGAGATGACGGCATAAGGCCATGGCCTGTCTGATGTGCTTACTGTGCAGCCAGCTGTTTCCTTGTCTGTCGGGATGTCAGGCTGTGTCAGACAGAGCATTACTGACCAGGTTAGCCTTTCCAGTTAGGGTGCGGTCGAGGCCAGAGCAGGTTGGTTCTCATTGGTGGTTTCTGGAGAGCCCCATAGGGCAACGTTTTTCTTCTGGTGGGCAGGCAGAAAACTGTGTTGTGGTTCTGGAATTCCCAGTCTGGAGGGCTTGTTTGCCAGGAGTGTGAAGAGGGAAGTCTGAAAACACAAGCTAGCATTAGGTTTGGGGCCGAGGGCATGTCAGGCCCACTCTGCAGAGACTGAATCAAGATCTCCTGCATCTGAGGTCAGGGCGAGTATCAGACGTTGCCTCAGGTTGGAGTTTGTGTCCATTATGGACCCTTCCTGAAGGGGGTGGGGGCGTCATGAGGCCAGGGAGGTCTCCCAACGCTGGGAGTTATGAGCTGCCCCAAACATCAAGGTTTCCTCTGTAGGACAGTCGAGTACTATGAGATGGTTCTAGGATGACCCCTACAGAAAGACTCGAGAGAAGGGGTCTAAGCATGAATGTCTGCAAATGCCACCTCACATTCCCACTGGCTGCTTGGGGCAAGGCAGGCTCAATCTGCAGGCTCTTGGGCGGGTTTCTCAGAGGGCTGAGTTGAAATGGACTCTCCTGAGGATGAGTCATACTGTGGGTTGGTGGCCATGGAGACCTTGGAATGTGGCGGTGGCTCAGGGACTCTGCAGGTTTCTCCAAACCGAAGGGTTTGAAACAGCTCCAACAATGAAGCTTCCCATGTGGAGACGATAGTTGTTCTGTTTGGTGTCTCAGGAAAGCCCCAGATGCTGGTCTTCAAACCCAGGCCTCTGAGGAGTGACACCTGGAAACCAAAGCAAGAATTCAGATTAGGGCCCAGGGGCCTGTCTGGTTCAATCTACTGTCTCTGCCGACATCTGTCTGTGTTTCTGCATGGAGGTAGTTGCTCAGCTTGTGTCAGGATGCCTTTGTCCAGAGTGACTTATAGTAGTGGGATGTCCTCGGGGGCCTTGATGTTTCTCCTATTCTGTGGGGTTATGGGCAATGGAATGGGCATAGTCTCCTTGGAGAGAGCAGGACAGTCCTGTGGTGTGGCTCCAGAGGCCCCAGCCTGGCGGCTGTGTGGTCCAGGGCTGTGGGGACAGACATCCAAAAACACAAACTCGGCTGAGGTTTGGGGCTGAGGTTATGGCAGGAGTGATCTACAGTCTGTGAGGGGAGCTCATTGTGATTAGAAAGTAAGGCGAGTGAGAGGCGGTCGTTCAGGCTTATGTCTCTGGATGTTGTATTCATGATGGTCATTTAATGTAAGCATGGTCTCATGGGCCATGGAAGTCTCCCTCTCTGGTGATTTGTCCGGCTCCCAAGAGATTGGGGTCATTTTGTGGGAAGGGAGGAGTCCTGTTTTCTGCCTCATGTGTCCCCACAATAGAGGGATTCTAGAGCAGAGCACTGGGTACATACAACTGGAATACCCACCCTCTGGTTAGGCCTGGGGTCCTATGGGCATGGCAAGCCCATATGCAGATTCTTGGTCCAGCCACTGAGAGACGTTACTTGAATAGTGGACTCATGCTGAGGGTCACAATGTGTGTTTGTGCCCAAGGTGGTCCTCAATATTGGGCGGGACCTCATTGAGCTTGCAGGTTTCTCCTACAGTGAACCTTGGACATGCCAACCTCAGGGTTTCTTGCAATGGGGAAGGAGGAGTTTTGATTTCTGCATCACGTTCACCTCTGGGCACTAATTGGAGATAAGGTCTAGGTTCTGAAGCCTGAAAACCGAGGTTTGGAAGAGATGACGACCTAAGGCCATGGCGGGTCCGATGTGTTCAGTTTGGGGCCAGCTTTCTAGGTGTCGTTCAGGAGGTCTGCACTCAGGCTGTGCCAGACAGGGCATTCGTGCCCAGATACGCTGTATAATTGGGGTACAGTTGAGTGGCATGCAGAAGATAATTATTTGGGGTTTCTCCGTAGCCCCATAAGGCAAAGTCTTTCTTCTGGAGGGCAGGCAGAGTGCTGCATTCTGGCTCCGGAACTGCCAAACTGGAGTCCTTGGGGCCAGGAATGCAAGGATGTAAGTCTGAGAACTGAAGCTTTGCTTTGGTTTCAGGGCGAGGAAATGACAGGCACACTCTGCAGAGCTGAATTTAAATTTCATGCATCTGAGGTCAGGGCGAGGTTCATATATTGGCTCAGGTTGGAGTTTCTGTCCATGATGGCCCCTTCATGAAGGGTGGTCATCACACCGCCATTGGTGTTTTCCCATGATGGCAGTAGTGAGATGCTCCAAACCACAAGGATTTTCTGCGGGTCAGTTGAAACCTGTTGGATGGCTCCAGGACATCCCATATGGAACAATTGCAGAGCAGGGTTCTAAGGATGGATGCCTGGGCATCCGGCCTTGCATTCCAATTGTTTCCTAGCGAAACGGCACGTTTGATTGCTGCCTATGATGTAGCAGCCGAGGGGGCTGAGTTGAAATGCATTCTCCTGAGGATCGGTCATAATGTGGGATTATGTCCATGGAGACCTTGGAATGGGGCAGTGGCACCAGGGCTCTGAAGGATGCTCCTAACCAGAGGTTTTGACACAGCTCCAAGAAGCATTTTTCCCATGGGGAAACAAGATATGTTCTCATTGGTGCTTCAGTAACCCCCAATATGCTGGTATTGGAAACCAGAACTCTGAGGAGAGATGCCTGGAAACCAAGGCAATGGATCTGATTAGGGCCTGGGGCCTGTCTGGTTTAATCTTCTTCTCTCAGTTCATCTGTCTATGGGATTGAGTGGAGGTAGTTCCTCAGCTGGTGTCAGATTGCCCCTATTTGTCCTGGGCAGTCTACACTATTGGGATTGCCACTTTGACTTTGGAGGTTTCTCCTAATTTGCAAGTTTGTGGCCAATGAAATGGGCAGAATTCCTTTGGGGAGGGAAGGCACAATCCTGAGGTGTGGCTCTAGGGGCTCAAGCATGGAGGGTGTGTGGGTCAGAGCTGTGGGGACAGAAGTCTGAAAACAGAAACTCGTCTTAGGTTTGGGGACATAGGTATGGGAAGCCCGATCTACAGACATTGAGCAGAACTCTTCAGGATATGAACAAAGAGTGAGTGTGAGGCACTTGCTCAGGCTTTTGACTCTGGATTTTGTGTCACTGATGGCCGTGGAATGTAGGGGCGTCCTCATGGACCATGGGTGAGACTTCCTCTATGGGGATTTGGATGATCCCAATATTTTGGGGTCATTCCGTGGGATGGGAGGAGTCCATTCGGTTTTTTTTTTTTTTTTTTTTTTTTTTTTTACCTCAGGTGTGCCACTAAAGAGGGATTCCAGAGCAGAACCCTGGGAAGGGGCGACTGGACAACCCGAACTCTGTATAAGATTGGGGGCCTAAGGGCATGGCAATCCCCATATGGGGTACCTTGGTCCAGCCACTGAGAGGTCTTACTTGAGTACAGTGCTCACACTGAGGGTCACAATGCATGTTTGTGCCCAATGTAGGCATCAAGCATGGGCGGGGACTCATGGGCCATGCTTGATTCTCCTACACTGAACTTTGGACAACATACGAACCACAAGGTTTCTTTCCATGGGGAAGGAGGAATTCAGATTTCTGCATCATGTTCACGCCTGGGCAGTGACTGGAGATAAGATCTAAGTTCTGAATCCAGAAAATCAAGGTTGGGATGAGATGATAACCTAAGGTCATGGAGGGTCCGATGTGCTCAGTGTGCGGTCAGCTTTCTGGGTGTTGTTCAGGAGGTATGGATTCAGGCTGTGTCAGACAATGCATTAGTGCCCAGGTTAGAATGTATAATTTGGGTACAGTTGAGTTCCATGTAGGTTCATCCTCATTTATTGTGTCAGGGAAGCTCACTGGGTCAACATTTTTCTTCTGGTGGGCAGGCAGAGTACAGCATTGTGGGTCCAGAATTGCCAAACTTGAGGGCGTCGGGACCAGGAGTGTGAGGACGTAAGTCTGAGATCATAAGCTAAACTTAAGTTTCAGGGCGAGGGCACGGCAGGCACCCTCTGCAGATCCGAATCAAAATCTCATTCATCTGAAGTCAGGACGAGGATCAGACTTAGGCGCAGGTTGGAGTTTCTGTCCATGATGGCCCCTTCATCAAAGGGGTGGAATCTCGAGGCCATGGAGGTTTTCCCACGTTGGGAGTTGTGGGATGCTCCAAACTGCAAGGATTCCTTCTGCGGGAAAATTGAGAACTGTTGGATGGCTCCAGGACATCCCATATGGAATGACTCCAGAGCCGGGTTCTAAGGATGGATGCCTGAGCAGACTGCCTCTTACACCAATTGTCTCCCTGCCACAAGACAGGTACGATCTGATGGCTATGCAGGAGCAATCGTGGGAGCTGAGTTGAAATGGACTCTCCTGAAGATGGGTCTTAATGTGTGTTTGTGTCCATGAGGACGTTGGAATGGGGTGGTGGCCCCAGGGCTCTAAAGGATTCTAACCGGAGATTTTGAAACAACTCGAAAGAGCAAGTTTTCCATGTGGAGACAAGATTTGTTCTAATTGGTGCCTCAGGAAACCCACATATGCTGGTATTAGAACCAGGCCTCTGAGGAGAGATACATAGAAACCGCAGCAATGCATCCAATTAGGTCCTAGGAGCCTCTCTGGTTCAATCTACTTCTCTGTCGACATCTGTCTATTTTATGAAATGGAGGTAGTTGCTCAGCTGGTGTCAGACCGCTCCTGTTTGTCCGGGCGGCCTACACTATAGGGATGGCCTCGGGGACTTTGGAGGTTTCTCCTAAATTGTATGATTATGGACAATGGCATGGGCAGAATTCCTGTGGAGTGGGCAGGCACAGACCTGATGTGTGGCTCCAAGGGCCCAGCCTTGAGGGTGTGTGGGCAAGGACTGTGGGGACAGATGTCTGAAAACACAAACTCAGCTTAGCTTTGGGGACGTAGGTATGGCAGGTCCGATTTACAGACTATGAGGAGAACTTTTTGGGATATGAATAAAGGGTGAAAGTGTGACACTTGTCAGGCTTTTGCCCCTGGATTTTGTGTCAATGATGGCTGTGGAATGTCAAGGAGTCCTCATGGGCCATGGAAGAGTCTTTCTCTCTGTGGATTTGGCCAGATCCCAATTGTTTTGGGTTAATCTGTGGGATTCAGTTTTGTTAACTAAGGTGTCCCACCAAAAGAGGGATTCCAGAGCAGAGCCCTGGACAACAAGAAATCTAACTAAAAATACGGGCCTAGGGGCATGGCAAGCCCAATATGCCTTCTAATGGTCCAGCCACTGAGAGGCCTTCATTGAGGACAGAACTCATGCTGAGGGTCACAATGCGTGTTTATGCCCTCGTGGTACTCAAGCATGGGTGGGGACTCATGGTGCATGCTTGTTTCTCCTACACTGAATGATAGTCAACATGTCAACCACATGAGTTCTTGCCATGGGGAAGTATTAATTCTGATTTCTGCATGTCATTCACCCCTGGGCAGTGATTGGAGATAAGGTCTAGGTTGTGAAGTCTGAAAACCGAGGTTGGGAAGAGATGACGACCTAAGACCATGTTGGGTCCGATATGCTCAGCGTGGAGCCAGCTGTCTGGGTGTTGGTCGGGAGGTCCAAGCTTGGGCTGTGTCAGACAGGGCCTTAGTGCCCAGGGTAGATTGTATAATTGGGGTACAACTGAGTGCCGTGCAGGTTGATCTTTATTTGGCATTTCTGGGTAGCCCCAAGGGCAATGTTTTTCTTCTGGAGAACAGGCAGAGTGCTGCATTGTGGCTCCAGAATTTCCAAAGTGGATGCCTTGTGGACGGGGACTGTGAGGACGGAAGTCTGAGAACACATGTTAGGCGTAGGTTCTGGGCGAGGGCACGGCAGGCACCCTCTGCAGATCTGAATCGGGATATCATGAATCTGAAGTCAGGGCGAGGTTCAAACCTAGGCTTAGGTTTGAATTTCTGTCCATTCTGGCCACTTTATGAAGGGGACAGCATCTCCAGTCCATGGAGGTTTACCCACAATGGAAGTTGTGAGATGCTCCAAACAACAAAGATTCCTTCTGATCAACAATTGAGACCTTTTGTATCACTCCAGTACATACCATACAGAATGACAAGAGAGCAGGGATCTAAGGATGGATGCATGGGAAGCCCGCCTCACATTGCAGTTGTCTCCTAGCAAATAGACAGGTTTGATATGCTGGCTCTGTCAGAGCAACCAAGGGGGCTGAGTTGAAATGGACTCTCCTGAGGATGGATGCTAATGTGGGTTTGTGTCCATGGAGACCTTGGAATGGGGCGTTGGTGCATGGGCCCTGAAGGATTCTCCTAACCAGAGGTTTTGAGACATTTCCAAAGGACAAGTTTCCCATGTGGAGACGAGATTTGTTCTGATTGGTGCCTCAGGAAACCCCCATATACTGTTATTGGAATATAGGCCTCTGAAGAGAAATAACTGGAAACCAAAGCAATGGCTCCATGTAGAGCCTAGGGGCCTGTCCGGTTGAATCTTCTTCTCTGTGTACATCCATCTAAGGTATTAGTGGAGTTAGATGCTCAGCTGGTGTCAGATGGCCCTTGTTTGTCCCAGGCGGCCTACACTATTGTGAAGGCCTTGGGGACTTTGGAGGTTTCTCCTAATTTTATGATTATGGACAATGGAATGGGCAGAATTCCCGTGGAGAGGGAAGGCACAGTTTTGATGTGGCTCCAGGGGCCCCAGCCTGCAGGGTGTGTGCACCAGGACTGTGGAGACAGAAGTCTAAAACACAAACTCAGTTTAGGTTTAGGGACGTAGGTATGGCAGGCCCGATCTACAGACCGTGAGGAGAATTCTTCCGGATATGAAGAAAGAGAGATTGTGAGGCACTTGTTCAGGCTTTTGTTTCTGGATTTTGTGTCAACGATGGGCGTGGAATGTCGGGGAGGCCTCATGGGCCATGGACGAGTCTTCCGCTCTGTGGATTTGGCCCGATTCCAATTGTATTGGGTCAAACTGTGGGATGGGAGGAGTCCTTTCAGTTTTGTTACCTCAGGTGTCCCACCAAAAGAGGGATTCCAAAGCCGAGCCCTGGGGAGGGGAGACTGGACAACCAGAAATCTGGTTAAAAATTGGGGCCTAGGGGCATTGCAAGCCCAATATGCTGTCTTTTGGTCCAGCCGCTGAGAGGCCTTACTTGAGAACTGGGCTCACGTTGAGGGTCACAATGCATGTTTGTGACCGACTTGGTCCTCAAGCATCTGCAGGGCCTCATGGGCCACACTGGTTTCAACTACACTTTACGTTGGACAACATGCCAACCACAAGGTTTCTTGCCATGGGGAAGGAGTTCTGATTCCTGCATCATGTTCAACCCTGGGTGGTGACTGGAGATAAGGTTTAGGTTCTGAAGCCTGAAAACCGAGGTTGGAAAGAGATGATGACCTAAGGCCATGGCGGGTCCGATGTGCTCAGTGTGTGGCTAGCTGGGTGGGTGCGAGCCAGGAGGTTCAGTCTCAGGCTGTGCCAGAAAGGGCAGTAGTGCCCAGGGCAGCCTGTATAATTGGGGTCCAGTCAAGTGGCATGCAGGTTGATCCTCATTTGGGGAATCTGGGTAGCCCCAGAGGGCAAAGTTTTTCTTCCGAAAAGCAGGCAGAGTGCTGCCTTGTAGTTCTGGAATTGCCAAACTGGAGGGCTTGTGGGCCAGGAATGTGAGGATGGAAGTTGAGAACACAAACTAGACTTACGTTTCTGGGCAAGGGCACGGCAGGCACACTCTGCAGAGCTGAATCAAGATGTCCTGCATCTGAAGTCAGGGCGAGGATCAGACGATCGCTCAGGTTGGAGCTTCTGTCCCTGATGGCCCCTTCATGAAGCGCAGGGGGCGGGATCACGAGGCCATGGAGGTTTTCCCACGATGGGAGTTGTGAGATGCTCCAAACAGTAAAGATTCTTTTGCGGGACTATTGAGACCTGTTGGTTGGCTCCAGGACTTCCCATACAGCATAATTCTGAGAATGGTTCTAAGTATGGATGTCTGGGAAGCCTGCCTCTCATTCCAATCATCTCCTAGCGACAAGACGGGTTAGATCTGCTGGATCAGGGGGAGCAACTGAGGGGGCTGAGTTGAAATGGACTCTCCTGTGGATGGGTCCTAATGTGGGTGTGTCTCCATGGAGACCTTGGAATGAGGCGCTGGCACCGGGAACCTGAAATGTCCTTCTAACCAGAGGCTTTGAGAGAGCTCCAACATGCAAGTTTCCCATGTGTAAACAAGATTTGTTCTGATGGGTGCCTCAGGAAAAGCCCTCAGCTGGTATTGGAAACCAGGCTTTTGAAGAGACATGCCTGTAAACCAAAGCTATGTATCCCATTATGGCCTGGGGTCCTGTCTGGTCAATCTTCTTCTCTGGGGACATCCATCTATGGTATGAGTGGAGGTAGATGCTCAGCTGGTGTCAGACGGCCCTTTTTTGTCCCGGACAACCTACACCATTGGTATGGCCTCAGGGAATTTGGAGGTTTCTCCTAATTTGTATGGTTTTGGATAATGGAATGGGCAGAATTCCCATGGATTGGTAAGGCACAGTCCTAATGTGTGGTTCCAGGGGCCCAGCCTGGAGGGTGTGTGGCCCAGGACTTTGAGGACAGAACTCAAAAAACACAAACTCAGCTTCGGTTTGGGGACGTAGGTATGGCACGGCCGAACTACAAATCATGAGAAGAACTCTTCAGGATATGAAGAAAGAGCGAGTCTGAGGCGCTTGCTTAGGCTTTTGTCTCTGGATTTTGTATCAGCGATGGCCGTGGAATGTCAGGGAGGCCTCATGAGCCATGGACGAATCTTCCTCTCTGTGGATTTGGCCCTATCCCAATTCTTTTTCGTGAATCTGTGGAATGGGAGGACTCCTTTAAGGTTTGTTACCTGAGGTGTCCCACCAAAAGAGGAATTCCAAAGCAGAGCCCTGGGCAAGAGTGAAGGGACAACCCGAACTTGGTTAAAAATTGGGGTCTAGGGGCATGGCAAGCCCAATATGCTCTTTCTTCATGCAGCCACTGAGAGGCCTTGCCTGAGGACCGGGCTCAGGCTGAGGGTCACAATGTGTGTTTGAGACCAATGTGGCCCTCAAGCGTGGGCTGGGTCTCATGTGCCACACTGGTTTCAACTACAATGAAAGTTGGACAACATGCCAACCACGAGGTTTCTTGCCAAGGGAACGAGTTCGGATTTCTGCAACATTTTCAAACCTGGGCAGTGATTGGAGATAAGGTCAAGGTTCTGAAGCCTGAAAACCGAGGTTGGGTAGAGATGACGACCTATGGCCATGGAGGGTCCGATGTGCTCAGTGTGTGGCCAGCTGTCTGGGTGGGGCCAGGAGTTCCAGGCTCAGGCTGTGTCAGAATGGGCAATTGTGCCCACTTCAGCCTATATATTTGGTGTACAGCCAAATGGCGTGCAGGTTGATCCTCATTTGGGGTTTCTGGGTAGCCCCAGAGGGCAATGTTCTTCTTCCAGGGAGCAGGCAGAGTGCCGCATTGTACTTCTGGATTGCCAAACTGGAGGGCTTATGGGCCGGTAGTCTGAGGACGGAACTCCGAGAACACAAGCAAGGCTTAGGTTTTATGTGTGAGGACATGGCAGACCTGAATCGAGATCTCTTGCACCTGAAGTCAGGTTGAGCATCAGACGATGCCTCAGGTTTGACTTTCTGTCCTTGATGGCCCCTTCATAAAGGGGGGGAATCACGAGGCCGTGGGGGTTTTCCCACCATGGGAGTTGTGAGAAGCTCCAAACTGCAAAGATTCTACTGTGGGACAATTGAGACCAGTTGGTTGGCTCCAGGCCAACGATTCTGAGCAGGGTTCTAAGAATGGATGGCTGGGTAGCCCACCTCGCATTCCAATATTCTCCTAGCTACAAGACAGGCTAGATCTGTTGGATCTCGGGGAGCAACCGAGGAGGCTGAGTTTAAATGGACTCTCCTGTGGATGGGTCTTAATATGTTTTTGTGTCTATGGAGACTGTGGCATTAAGCGGTGGCACTAGGGCCCTGAAGGCTTCTCCTAAACAGAGGTTTGACACAGGTCCACCATGCAAGTTTCCCATGTGTAGAGGAGATTTGTTCTGATGGGTGAGTCAAGAAACAGCCATATTCTGGTATTGAAATCCAGGCCTCTGAGGAGAGATGCCTGGAAACCAAAGCAATGGATCCGATTAGTGCCTAGGGGCCTGTTGGTTTCTTTTTACCTCGGGCGACATCTATCTATGGGTCAGAGTGCAGGTAGGTGCTCAGATGAACTCAGATTGTCCGTGTTTGTCCTTGGAAGCCAACACTATGGGATGGCATCAGGGAATTTAAAGGTTTATACTTTTAGTTGCGTTGTCGCCATGGGAATGGGCTCACACAATTCCCTTGCGAGGGCAAGAACAGTCCTCAGGTTTGGCTTCAGGGGCCTGAGCCTATAGGGTGTGTAGGCCAGGGCTGTTTGGACAGTTGTCTGAAAACACAAACTCGACTTCTGTTTCGGGTCATAGGTAGGGCAGGACTGATCTACAGACCATGAGGAGAACATTTCGGTATATGAAAAAAGGGCGAGTGTGAGGCTATTGCTCATGTTTTTGTCTCTGCATATCATGTCACTCATGGTCGTGAAATTTCCGGGTGACTTCATGGGAAATGGATGAGTCTTACTCTCTGGGGATTTGGCCCCTTCCAAAGAGGTTGGGGTCATTCTGTGGGATGGAAGAAGTCGTTTTTTGTTGTTGTTGTTGCTTTGTTTTGTTTCATTTTTTAACCTCCGTTGTCCCACCACATGAGGAATTCCAGAGTAGAGCTCTGGGGAGGGGTGACTGAACAACCAGAAATCTGCTTAAAAATTGGGGCCTAGGGCTATGTCAAGCCCATTATGACATCTAGTGATCCAGGCTCTGAGAGGACTTACTAGAGGACAGGACTCACCCTGAGGGTCACAATGCATATTTATGCCCTCGTCGCACTCAAGAATAGGCGGGCCTCAGGGTGAATGCTAGTTTCTCCTACAATGAACGTTGGACAACATGCCAACCACAAGGTTTCTTGCCATGTGTAAGGAGAAGTTCTGATTTCTGCATCACACTCACCCCCAGGCAGAGATAAAGTCTAGTTTCTGAGGCCTGAAAACTGAGGTAGGGAAGAGATGAGGACCTAAGGCCATGGCGAGTCTGATGTGCTCAGTGTGCGGTCAGCTGTCTGGGTGTTGGTCAGGAAGTCCGGGCTCAGGTTGTGTCAAACAGTGCATTAGTGCCCAGGTTAGACTATATAATTCGGGCAAAGTCGAGTACCGTGTAGGTTTATCTTCATATAAGGTGCCTTGGCAGCTCTTTAGGCAATATTTTTTTTCCAGAAAGCAGGCCATGTGCTTAATTGTGGGACCGGATTTACCAATCATGAGGGCTTTGAGGCCAGGAGAGTGAGGTCGGAATTCTGAGAACAAAAGTTATACTTGGGCTCAGGGCAAGGGCACGGCAGGTACCCCCTGCAGATCTGAACCAATATCTCATCCATTTCAAGTCAGGGAGAGAATTAGACTTTGGCTTAGGTTGGAGTTTCTGTGCCTGACGGCTCCTTCATGAAGGGAGCGGAATCTCGTGTCCATGGAGTTTTTCCCACGTGGGAGTTGTGGGTTGCCCTCTTCAAGAATTCCTTCTGCGGGACAATTGAGACCTTTGGGCAGCTCCAGGACATCCCATATGGAGTGACTCCATAGCACCGTTCGAGGGAGGATGCCTGGGAAGCCAGCCTCGCATTCCAATTGTCTCCTAGCAACAAGCCAGTTTAGATCTGATGGCTCTGCGGGAGCAACCGGGGTGACTGACTTGAAATGGACTTTCCTCAGGATGGGCCCTAATGTGTCTTTGTGTCCATGGGGCCTTGGAATGGGGCCGTGGCACCGGGACCCTGAAGTATTCTCCTAAGCTTTTGACAGAGCTCGATGCACATGTTTCCTTGTGGAGACGAGATTTGTTCTGATTGCTACCTCAGGAAAACACCTATGCTGGTATTGGAATCCAGGCTTTTGAGGAGACATGCCTCTCACCAAAGCAATGGATCCGATTGGCCAGGGTCCTGTCTGGTTCAATCTTCTTCTCTGGGGACATCCATCTATGGTGTGAGTGGA
Organism: Mustela nivalis; assembly: GCF_964662115.1. Taxonomy (NCBI): domain Eukaryota; kingdom Metazoa; phylum Chordata; class Mammalia; order Carnivora; family Mustelidae; genus Mustela; species Mustela nivalis. Next base: position 468,032 of record NW_028136163.1, read on the forward strand.
GGTTGATGCTCAGCTGCTATCAGACCGCGCTTGTATGTCACGGGCGACATGCCCTATAGGGATGGCCTCAGGGATTTGGAGGGTTCTCCTAATTTTACGGTTTTGGACAATGGAATGGGCAGAGTTCCCATGGATTGGGTAGGCACAGTCCTTATGTGTGGCTCCAGGGACCGCAGCCTGGAGGGTGTGTGGCCCAGGACTTTGAGGACAGAAGTCTGAAAACATAAACTCAGCTTAGGTTTGGAGACGTAGGTATGGCAGGCCCGATCTACAAACCATGAGAAGAACTCTTCAGGATATGAAGAAAGAGCGAGTCTGAGGTGCTTGTTCAGTCTTTTGTCTCTAGATTCGGTATCAGCGATGGCCGTGGATTGTCTGGGAAACCTCATGGGCCATGGACGAATCTTCCTCTCTGTGGAATTGGACCGATCCCAATTCTTTTTCGTCAATCTGTGGAATGGGAGGTCTCCTTTCAGGTTGGTTACCTTAGGTGTCCCGCCAAAAGAGGAATTCCAAAGAAGAGCCCTGGGGAAAAGCGAAGGGACAACCCGAATTATGGGTAAAATTTGGGGCCTAGGGGCATGGCAAGCCCAATATGCTGTCTTTTCATCCAGCCACTGAGAGGCCTTACCTGAGGACTGGGATCAGGCTGAGGGTCACAATGTGTGTTTGTGACCAATGTGGCCCATAAACATGGGCGGGGCCTCATGGGCCACACTGGTTTCAACTACACTGAACATTGGAAAACATGCCAACCACATGGTTTCTAGCCACGGGGAAGGAGTTGTGATTTCTGCATCACTTACAAGCCTGGGCAGTGATTGGAGATAAGGTCTAGGTTCTGAGACTTGACAACCGAGGTTGGGAAGAGATGACGACCTAAGGACATGGCTCGTCCGGCGTGCTCAGTGTTCGACCAGCTTTCTGGGTGGGGCCAGGAAGTCCAGGCTCAGGCTGTGTCAGAAAGGGCAATAGTGCCTAGGTCATCCTATATATTTGGGGTACAGTCGAATGGCATGCAGGTTGATCCTCATTTGGAGTTTCTGGGTAGCCCCACAGGGCTATGTTTTTCTTCCTGAAGGCTGGCAGAGTGCTGCATTATAGTTCTGGTTTGCAAACTGGAGGGCTTGTGGGCCAGTAGTCTGAAGACGGAAATCTGATAACACAAGCTAGGCTTAGGTTTCTGGGTGAGGACAAGGCAGGAACAATCTACAGACCTGAATCGAGATCTCGTGCTTCTGAAGTCAAGGTGAGGATCAGAAGATCGCTCAGGTTGGTGTTTCTGTCCCTGATGGCCCCTTCATGAAGGGGCGGGGTCTCGAGTTCGTGGGGGTTTTCCCACGATGTTAGTTGTGAGAAGGTCCAAACTGCAAAGACTCTTGTGCAGGACAATTGAGACATGTTGGTTGGCTCCAGGGCAACGATTCCGAGCAGGGTTCTAAGGATGGATGCCTGGGTAGCCCACCTTGCATTCCAATTGTGTCCTAGCAACAAGACAGGTTATATCTGCTGGATCTGGGCGAGCAATCTGGATCTGGGTTGAAATGGACTCTCCTGTGGATGGATCCTAATATGTTTTTGTGTCTATGGAGACCTTGGAATGAAGCGGTGGCACTGGGGTCCTGAAGGGTTTTTTCAAACAGAGGCTTTGACACAGCTCCAACGTGCAAGTTTCCCATATGTAGATGAGATTTTTTATGACGGATGAGTCAGGAAACAGCCATATGCTGGTATTGAAATCCAGGCCTCTGAGGAGAGATGACTGGATACCACAGCTATGGATCCGAATAGGGCCTAGGGGCCTATTCGTACATTTTTACCTCTGGGGACATCAGTCTATGCGTCTGAGAGCATGTAGGTGCTCAGATGGGCTCAGATTGCCCCTGTTTGTCCTGGGAAGCCACCACTATTGGGATGGCCTTAGGGAGTTTGCAGGTTTATCCTATTAGTAGGTTGTGGCCATTGGAATGGGCACATACAATTCCCTTGTAGAGGGCAAGTACAATCCTCAGGTTTGGCTCCAGGGGCCTGAGCCTGTAGGGTGTGTAGGCAGAGCTGTTTGGACAGTCTGAAAACACAAACGCGGCTTATGTTTCAGGTCATAGGTATGGCAGGATTGATCTACAGACCATGAGGAGAACTCTTCGGGATATGGATAAGGGGCGAGTGTGAGGCTCGTGCTCAAGTTTTTGTCTCTGGATAATGTGTCACTCATGGTCGTGAAATTTCCTGGTGACTTCATGGGAAATGGATGAGTCTTACACTCTGGGGGTTTGGCCCCGTCCAAGGAGTTTTGGGTCATTCTGGGGATGGAAGAAGTCCGTTTTGTTGTTGTTGTTGATTTGCCTTGTTTTGTTTTTTAACCTCAGGTGTCCCTCCAAATGGGGGATTCCAGAGTAGAGCCCTGGGGAGGGCCGACCGGACAACAAGAAATGTGGTTAAAAATTGTGGCCTAGGGACATGTCAAGCCCATTATGACATCTAATGGTCGAGCCACTGAGAGGACTTACTAGAGCACAGGACTCACGCTGAGGGTCACAATGCGTGTTTAAGCCCACTTCGCAAACAAGAATGGGCAGGGCCTCATGGTGAATCCTGGTTTCTCGTACACTGAACGTTGGACAACATGCCAACCACAAGGTTTCTTGCCATGGGTAAGGAAGAGTTCTGATTTCTGCATCACAGGCACCACTGGGCAGTGATTGGAGATAAGGTCTAGGTTCTGAAGCCTAAAAACTGAGGTAGGGAAGAGATGATGACCTAAGGCCATGGCGGGTCTGATGTGCTCAGTGTGCGGTCAGCTGTCTGGGTGTTGGTCAGGAGATCTGGGCTCAAGTTGTGTCAGAGAGTGCATTAGTGCCCAGTTTAGACTATATACTTTGGGTACAGTCGAGTGCCATGTAGATTTATCCTCATAAATGTTGTCTGGGCAGCTCATTAGGCAAAATTTGTTTTCTAGAGGGCAGGCAGAGTGCTTAATTGTCGGTCCGGAATTTTAAACGTGAGGGATTCGTGTCCAGGAGTGTGAGGACGGAAGTCTGAGAACACAAGCTAGACTTGGGTTTCAGGGCGAGGACACGGCAGGTACCACTGTAGATCTGAACCTATATCTCATGCATCTGAAGTCAGGGCGAGGATCAGACGCTGGCTCAGGTTGGAGTTTCTGTGCATGACGGACCCTTCATGAAGGGAGCAGAATCTCAAGGCCATGGAGTTTTTCCCACGTTGGGAGTTGTGGGATGCCCACTTCAAGGATTCCTTCTGCGGGACAATTGAGACCTGTTGGGCAGCTTCAGGACATCCCATATGGAATGACTCCAGGGCACTGTTCGAGGTTGGATGCCTGGGAAGCCGGCCTCGCATTCCAATTGTCTCCCAGCAACAAGACAGTTTAGATCTGATGGCTCTGCGGGAGAAACCGGGTGGCTGACTTGAAATGGACTTTCCTGAGGATGGGTCCTAATGTGTGTTTGTGTCCATGAGGGCCTTAAAATGGGGCGGTGGCACCGAGACCCTGAAGTATTCTCCTAAGCTTTTGACATAGCTCGATGCACAAGGTTCCTTATAAAGACGAGATTTGTTTTGATGGGTGCCTCAGGAAAACCTCTATGCTGGTATTGGAATCCAGGCTTTTGAGGAGACATGCCTGTAATCCAAAGCAATGTATCCGATTATGGCCTAGGGTCCTGTCTGGTTCAATCTTCTTCTCAGGGGACATCCATCTATGGTATGAGTGGAGGTAGATGCTCAGCTGGTATCAGACCGCCCTTGTTTGTCCCGGGCGACCTGCACTATTGGGATGGCCTCAGCGATTTGTAGGGTTCTCCAAATTTTACTGTTTTGGACAATGGCATCGGCAGAATTCCCATGGATTGGGTAGGAACAGTCCTACTGTGTGACTCCAGGGGCCCCAGCCTGGAGGGTGTGTGGCCCAGGACTTTGAGGACAGAAGTCTGAAAACACAAACTCAGCTTAGGTTTGGGGACGTAGGTATGGCAGGCCTGATCTATAAACCATGAGAAGAACTCTTCCGGATATGAAGAAAGAGCGAGTCTGAGGGGCTTGCTCAGGCTTTTGTCTCTGGATTTTGTATCAGAGATGGCCGTGGAATGTTCGGGAGGCCTCATGGGCCATGGACGAATCTTCCTCTCTGTGGATTTGGCCCGATCCCAATTGTTTTTCGTCAATCTGTGGAATGGGAGGACTCCTTTCAGGTTTGTTACCTCAGGTGTCCCGCCAAAAGAGGAATTCCAAAGAAGAGCCCTGGGGAAAAGTGAAGGGAGAACCCGAACTATGGGTAAAATTTGGGGCCTAGAGTCATGGCATGCCCAATATGCTATCTCTTCATCCAGCCACTGAGAGGCCTTATTGAGGACTGGGATCAGGGTGAGGGTCACAATGTGTGGTTTTGACCAATGTGGCCCGCAAACATGAGCGGGGCCTCATGGGCCACCCTGGTTTCAACTACACTGAACGTTGGACAACATGCCAACCACATGGTTTCTTGCCACGGGGAAGGAGTTGTGATTTCTGCATCACTTTCAAGCCTGGGCAGTGATTGGAGATAAGGTCTAGGTTCTGAAACTTGACAACCGAGGTTGGGAAGAGATGACGACCTAAGACCATGGCGGGTCCGATGTGCTCAGTGAGCGGTCAGCTGTCTGGGTGTTGGTCAGGAGATCCGGGCTCAGGTTGTGTCAGAGAGTGCATTAGTGCCCAGTTTAGACTATATACTTTGGGTACAGTCGAGTGCCATGTAGATTTATCCTCATATAAATTGTCTGGGCAGCTCATTAGGCAAAATTTGTTTTCTAGAGGGCAGGCAGAGTGCTTAATTGTCGGTCCGGAATTTTAAACATGAGGGATTCGTGTCCAGGAGTGTGAGGACGGAAGTCTGAGAACACAAGCTAGACTTGGGTTTCAGGGCGAGGACACGGCAGGTACCACTGTAGATCTGAACCTATATCTCATGCATCTGAAGTCAGGGCGAGGATCAGACGCTGGCTCAGGTTGGAGTTTCTGTGCATGACGGACCCTTCATGAAGGGAGCAGAATCTCAAGGCCATGGAGTTTTTCCCACGTTGGGAGTTGTGGGATGCCCACTTCAAGGATTCCTTCTGCGGGACAATTGAGACCTGTTGGGCAGCTTCAGGACATCCCATATGGAATGACTCCAGGGCACTGTTCGAGGTTGGATGCCTGGGAAGCCGGCCTCGCATTCCAATTGTCTCCCAGCAACAAGACAGTTTAGATCTGATGGCTTAGCGGGAGAAACGTGGGTGGCTGACTTGAAATGGACTTTCCTGAGGATGGGTCCTAATGTGTGTTTGTGTCCATGAGGGCCTTAAAAAGGGGCGGTGGCACCGAGACCCTGAAGTATTCTCCTAAGCTTTTGACATAGCTCGATGCACAAGATTCCTTGTGGAGACGAGATTTGTTTTGATGGGTGCCTCAGGAAAACCTCTATGCTGGTATTGGAATCCAGGCTTTTGAGGAGACATGCCTGTAATCCAAAGCAATGTATCCGATTATGGCCTAGGGTCCTGTCTGGTTCAATCTTCTTCTCAGGGGACATCCATCTATGGTATGAGTGGAGGTAGATGCTCAGCTGGTATCAGACCGCCCTTGTTTGTCCCGGGCGACCTGCACTATTGGGATGGCCTCAGCGATCTGTAGGGTTCTCCAAATTTTACTGTTTTGGACAATGGCATTGGCAGAATTCCCATGGATTGGGTAGGCACAGTCCTACTGTGTGACTCCAGGGGCCCCAGCCTGGAGGGTGTGTGGCCCAGGACTTTGAGGACAGAAGTCTGAAAACACAAACTCAGCTTAGGTTTGGGGACGTAGGTATGGCAGGCCTGATCTATAAACCATGAGAAGAACTCTTCCGGATATGAAGAAAGAGCGAGTCTGAGGGGCTTGCTCAGGCTTTTGTCTCTGGATTTTGTATCAGAGATGGCCGTGGAATGTCGGGGAGGCCTCATGGGCCATGGACGAATCTTCCTCTCTGTGGATTTGGCCCGATCCCAATTGTTTTTCGTCAATCTGTGGAATGGGAGGACTCCTTTCAGGTTTGTTACCTCAGGTGTCCCGCCAAAAGAGGAATTCCAAAGAAGAGCCCTGGGGAAAAGTGAAGGGAGAACCCGAACTATGGGTAAAATTTGGGGCCTAGGGTCATGGCATGCCCAATATGCTATCTCTTCATCCAGCCACTGAGAGGCCTTATTGAGGACTGGGATCAGGGTGAGGGTCACAATGTGTGGTTTTGACCAATGTGGCCCGCAAACATGAGCGGGGCCTCATGGGCCACCCTGGTTTCAACTACACTGAACGTTGGACAACATGCCAACCACATGGTTTCTTGCCACGGGGAAGGAGTTGTGATTTCTGCATCACTTTCAAGCCTGGGCAGTGATTGGAGATAAGGTCTAGGTTCTGAAACTTGACAACCGAGGTTGGGAAGAGATGACGACCTAAGACCATGGCGGGTCCGATGTGCTCAGTGAGCGGCCAGCTTTCTGTGTGGGGCCAGGTAATCCAGGCTCAGGCTGTGTCAAAAAGGGCAATAGTGCCCAGGTCAGCCTATATATTTGGGGTACAGTCGTATGGCGTGCAGGTTGATCCTCTTTTGGAGTTTCTGGGTAGCCCCAGAGGGCAATGTTTTTCTTCCTGAGGGCAGGAAGAGTGCTGCATTATAGTTCTGGTTTGCAAACTGGAGGCTTGTGGGCCAGTAGTCTGAGGAAGGAAATCTGAGAACAAGCTAGGCTTAGGTTTCTGGGTGAGGACAAGGCAGGAACAATCTACAGACCTGAATCGAGATCTCGTGCTTATGATGTCAGGGCGAGGATCAGAAGATCGCTCAGGTTGGAGTTTCTGTCCCTGATGGCCCTTCATGAAGGGGTGGTGGGGTCATGAGGCCGTGGGGGTTTTCCCACGATGTTAGTTGTGAGAAGCTCCAAACTGCAAAGATTCTTCTGCAGGACAATTGAGACCTGTTGGTTGGCTCCAGGGCAACGATTCCGAGCAGGGTTCTAAGGATGGATGGCTGGGTAGCCCACCTCGCATTCCAATTGTGTCCTAGCAACAAGACAGGTTAGATCTGCTGGATCTGGGGGAGCAACCCAGGAGGCTGAGTTGAAATAAACTCTCCTGTGGATGGGTCCTAATGTCTTTTTGTGTCTATGGAGACCTTGGAATGTAGCGGTGGCACTGGGTTCCTGAAGGGTTTTTCCAAACAGAGGCTTTGACACAGCTCCAACTTGCAAGTTTCCCATATGGAGATGAGATGTTTTCTGATGGGTGAGTCAAGAAACAGCCATACGCTGGTATTGAAATCCAGGCCTCTGAGGAGAGATGACTGGATACCACAGCAATGGATCCGAATAGTGCCTAGGGGATTGTTCGTTCCTTTTTACCTCTGGGGACATCAGTCTATGCGTCTGAGTGCAGGTAGGTGCTCAGATGAGCTCAGATTGCCCCTGTTTGTCCTGGGAAGCCACCACTATTGGGATGGCCTCAGGCAGTTTGGAGGTTTATCCTATTAGTACGGTTGTGGCCATTGGAATGGGCACATACAATTCCCTTGGAGAGGGCAAGTACAGTCCTCAGGTTTGGCTCCAGGGGCCTGAGCCTGTAGGGTGTGTAGGCCAGAGCTGTTTGGACAGTTGTCTGAAAACACAAACGCGGCTTATGTTTCGGGTCATAGGTATGGCAGGACTGATCTACAGACCATGAGGAGAACTCTTCGGGATATGAAAAAAGGGCGAGTGTGAGGCGCGTGCTCAAGTTTTTGTCTCTGGATATCGTGTCACTCATGGTCGTGAAATTTCCGGGTGACTTCATGGGAAATGGACGAGTCTTACTCTCTGGGGTTTTGCCCCGTCCCAAGAGTTTTGGGTCATTCTGGGGATGGAAGAAGTCCGTTTTGTTGTTGTTGTTGTTGATTTGTTTTGTTTTGTTTTTTAACCTCAGGTGTCTCACCAAATGAGGTATTCCAGAGTAGAGCCCTGGGGAGGGCCGACCGGACAACCAGAAATCTGGTTAAAAATTGTGGCCTAGGGACATGTCAAGCCCATTATGACATCTAATGTTCGAGCCACTGAGAGGACTTACTAGAGCACAGGACTCACGCTGAGGGTCACAATGCGTGTTTATGCCCTCTTCGCACTCAAGAATTGGCGGGGCCTCCGGGTGAATGCTGGTTTCTCCTACACTGAACGTTGGACAACATGCCAACCACAAGGTTTCTTGCCATGGGTAAGGACAAGGTCTGATTTCTGCATCACAGGCACCCCTGGGCAGTGGTTGGAGATAAGGTCTAGGTTCTGAAGCCTGAAAAACCGCAGTTGGGAAAAGATGATGACCTAAGGCCATGGCGGTTCTGATGTGCTCAGTGTGCGGTCAGCTGTCTGGGTGTTGGTCAGGAGGTCCGAGCTCAGGTTGTGTCAGACAGTGCATTAGTGCCCAGGTTAGACTATATACTTTGGGTATAGTCGAATGCCATGTAGATTTATCCTCATATAAGGTGCCTGGGCAGCTCATTAGGCCAAATTTTTTTTCTAGAGGGCAGGCAGAGTGCTGCATTGTGGGTCTGGAATTGCGAAACTTCCGGGCTTCGGGGCCTGGAGTGTGAGGACGGAAGTCTGAGAACACAAGCTAGACTTGGGTGTCAGGGCCAGGGCACGGCAGGTACCCCTGTAGATCTGAACCTATATCTCATGCATCTGAAGTCAGGGCGAGGATCAGAAGTTGGCTCAGGTTGGAGTTTCTGTGCATGACGGCCCCTTCATGAAGGGAGCGGAATCTCGAGGCCATGGAGGTTTTCCCACGTTGGGAGTTGTGGGATGCCCCCTTCAAGGATTCCTTCTGCGGGTCAATTGAGACTTGTTGGGCAGCTCCAGGACATCCCATATGGAATGACTCCAGGTCACCGTTCGAGGATGGATGCCTGGGAAGCCGCCTCGCATTCCAATTGTCTCCTAGCAACAAGACAGTTTAGATCTGATGGCTTAGCGGGAGAAACGGGGGTGGCTGACTTGAAATGGACTTTCCTGAGGATGGGTCCTAATGTGTGTTTGTGTCCATGAGGGCCTTAAAAAGGGGCGGTGGCACCGAGACCCTGAAGTATTCTCCTAAGCTTTTGACATAGCTCGATGCACAAGATTCCTTGTGGAGACGAGATTTGTTTTGATGGGTGCCTCAGGAAAACCTCTATGCTGGTATTGGAATCCAGGCTTTTGAGGAGACATGCCTGTAATCCAAAGCAATGTATCCGATTATGGCCTAGGGTCCTGTCTGGTTCAATCTTCTTCTCAGGGGACATCCATCTATGGTATGAGTGGAGGTAGATGCTCAGCTGGTATCAGACCGCCCTTGTTTGTCCCGGGCGACCTGCACTATTGGGATGGCCTCAGCGATTTGTAGGGTTCTCCAAATTTTACTGTTTTGGACAATGGCATCGGCAGAATTCCCATGGATTGGGTAGGCACAGTCCTACTGTGTGACTCCAGGGGCCCCAGCCTGGAGGGTGTGTGGCCCAGGACTTTGAGGACAGAAGTCTGAAAACACAAACTCAGCTTAGGTTTGGGGACGTAGGTATGGCAGGCCTGATCTATAAACCATGAGAAGAACTCTTCCGGATATGAAGAAAGAGCGAGTCTGAGGGGCTTGCTCAGGCTTTTGTCTCTGGATTTTGTATCAGAGATGGCCGTGGAATGTCGGGGAGGCCTCATGGGCCATGGACGAATCTTCCTCTCTGTGGATTTGGCCCGATCCCAATTGTTTTTCGTCAATCTGTGGAATGGGAGGACTCCTTTCAGGTTTGTTACCTCAGGTGTCCCGCCAAAAGAGGAATTCCAAAGAAGAGCCCTGGGGAAAAGTGAAGGGAGAACCCTAACTATGGGTAAAATTTGGGGCCTAGGGGCATGGCAAGCCCAATATGCTATCTCTTCATCCAGCCACTGAGAGGCCTTATTGAGGACTGGGATCAGGGTGAGGGTCACAATGTGTGGTTTTGACCAATGTGGCCCGCAAACATGAGCGGGGCCTCATGAGCCACATTGGTTTCAACTACACTGAACGTTGGACAACATGCCAACCACATGGTTTCTTGCCACGGGGAAGGAGTTGTGTTTTCTGCATCACTTTCAAGCCTGGGCAGTGATTGGAGATAAGGTCTAGGTTCTGAAACTTGACAACCGAGGTTGGGAAGAGATGACGACCTAAGACCATGGCGGGTCCGATGTGCTCAGTGAGCGGCCAGCTTTCTGTGTGGGGCCAGGTAATCCAGGCTCAGGCTGTGTCAAAAAGGGCAATAGTGCCCAGGTCAGCCTATATATTTGGGGTACAGTCGTATGGCGTGCAGGTTGATCCTCTTTTGGAGTTTCTGGGTAGCCCCAGAGGGCAATGTTTTTCTTCCTGAGGGCAGGAAGAGTGCTGCATTATAGTTCTGGTTTGCAAACTGGAGGCTTGTGGGCCAGTAGTCTGAGGAAGGAAATCTGAGAACAAGCTAGGCTTAGGTTTCTGGGTGAGGACAAGGCAGGAACAATCTACAGACCTGAATCGAGATCTCGTGCTTATGATGTCAGGGCGAGGATCAGAAGATCGCTCAGGTTGGAGTTTCTGTCCCTGATGGCCCTTCATGAAGGGGTGGTGGGGTCATGAGGCCGTGGGGGTTTTCCCACGATGTTAGTTGTGAGAAGCTCCAAACTGCAAAGATTCTTCTGCAGGACAATTGAGACCTGTTGGTTGGCTCCAGGGCAACGATTCCGAGCAGGGTTCTAAGGATGGATGGCTGGGTAGCCCACCTCGCATTCCAATTGTGTCCTAGCAACAAGACAGGTTAGATCTGCTGGATCTGGGGGAGCAACCCAGGAGGCTGAGTTGAAATAAACTCTCCTGTGGATGGGTCCTAATGTCTTTTTGTGTCTATGGAGACCTTGGAATGTAGCGGTGGCACTGGGTTCCTGAAGGGTTTTTCCAAACAGAGGCTTTGACACAGCTCCAACTTGCAAGTTTCCCATATGGAGATGAGATGTTTTCTGATGGGTGAGTCAAGAAACAGCCATACGCTGGTATTGAAATCCAGGCCTCTGAGGAGAGATGACTGGATACCACAGCAATGGATCCGAATAGTGCCTAGGGGATTGTTCGTTCCTTTTTACCTCTGGGGACATCAGTCTATGCGTCTGAGTGCAGGTAGGTGCTCAGATGAGCTCAGATTGCCCCTGTTTGTCCTGGGAAGCCACCACTATTGGGATGGCCTCAGGCAGTTTGGAGGTTTATCCTATTAGTACGGTTGTGGCCATTGGAATGGGCACATACAATTCCCTTGGAGAGGGCAAGTACAGTCCTCAGGTTTGGCTCCAGGGGCCTGAGCCTGTAGGGTGTGTAGGCCAGAGCTGTTTGGACAGTTGTCTGAAAACACAAACGCGGCTTATGTTTCGGGTCATAGGTATGGCAGGACTGATCTACAGACCATGAGGAGAACTCTTCGGGATATGAAAAAAGGGCGAGTGTGAGGCGCGTGCTCAAGTTTTTGTCTCTGGATATCGTGTCACTCATGGTCGTGAAATTTCCGGGTGACTTCATGGGAAATGGACGAGTCTTACTCTCTGGGGTTTTGCCCCGTCCCAAGAGTTTTGGGTCATTCTGGGGATGGAAGAAGTCCGTTTTGTTGTTGTTGTTGTTGATTTGTTTTGTTTTGTTTTTTAACCTCAGGTGTCTCACCAAATGAGGTATTCCAGAGTAGAGCCCTGGGGAGGGCCGACCGGACAACCAGAAATCTGGTTAAAAATTGTGGCCTAGGGACATGTCAAGCCCATTATGACATCTAATGTTCGAGCCACTGAGAGGACTTACTAGAGCACAGGACTCACGCTGAGGGTCACAATGCGTGTTTATGCCCTCTTCGCACTCAAGAATTGGCGGGGCCTCCGGGTGAATGCTGGTTTCTCCTACACTGAACGTTGGACAACATGCCAACCACAAGGTTTCTTGCCATGGGTAAGGGCAAGGTCTGATTTCTGCATCACAGTCACCCCTGGGCAGTGGTTGGAGATAAGGTCTAGGTTCTGAAGCCTGAAAAACCGCAGTTGGGAAAAGATGATGACCTAAGGCCATGGCGGTTCTGATGTGTTCAGTGTGCGGTCAGCTGTCTGGGTGTTGGTCAGGAGGTCCGAGCTCAGGTTGTGTCAGACAGTGCATTAGTGCCCAGGTTAGACTATATACTTTGGGTATAGTCGAATGCCATGTAGATTTATCCTCATATAAGGTGCCTGGGCAGCTCATTAGGCCAAATTTTTTTTCTAGAGGGCAGGCAGAGTGCTGCATTGTGGGTCTGGAATTGCGAAACTTCCGGGCTTCGGGGCCTGGAGTGTGAGGACGGAAGTCTGAGAACACAAGCTAGACTTGGGTGTCAGGGCCAGGGCACGGCAGGTACCCCTGTAGATCTGAACCTATATCTCATGCATCTGAAGTCAGGGCGAGGATCAGAAGTTGGCTCAGGTTGGAGTTTCTGTGCATGACGGCCCCTTCATGAAGGGAGCGGAATCTCGAGGCCATGGAGGTTTTCCCACGTTGGGAGTTGTGGGATGCCCCCTTCAAGGATTCCTTCTGCGGGTCAATTGAGACTTGTTGGGCAGCTCCAGGACATCCCATATGGAATGACTCCAGGTCACCGTTCGAGGATGGATGCCTGGGAAGCCGCCTCGCATTCCAATTGTCTCCTAGCAACAAGACAGTTTAGATCTGATGGCTTAGCGGGAGAAACCGGGGTGGCTGACTTGAAATGGACTTTCCTGAGGATGGGTCCTAATGTGTGTTTGTGTCCATGAGGGCCTTAAAAAGGGGCGGTGGCACCGAGACCCTGAAGTATTCTCCTAAGCTTTTGACATAGCTCGATGCACAAGGTTCCTTGTGGAGACGAGATTTGTTTTGATGGGTGCCTCAGGAAAACCTCTATGCTGGTATTGGAATCCAGGCTTTTGAGGAGACATGCCTGTAATCCAAAGCAATGTATCCGATTATGGCCTAGGGTCCTGTCTGGTTCAATCTTCTTCTCAGGGGACATCCATCTATGGTATGAGTGGAGGTAGATGCTCAGCTGGTATCAGACCGCCCTTGTTTGTCCCGGGCGACCTGCACTATTGGGATGGCCTCAGCGATTTGTAGGGTTCTCCAAATTTTACTGTTTTGGACAATGGCATCGGCAGAATTCCCATGGATTGGGTAGGCACAGTCCTACTGTGTGACTCCAGGGGCCCCAGCCTGGAGGGTGTGTGGCCCAGGACTTTGAGGACAGAAGTCTGAAAACACAAACTCAGCTTAGGTTTGGGGACGTAGGTATGGCAGGCCTGATCTATAAACCATGAGAAGAACTCTTCCGGATATGAAGAAAGAGCGAGTCTGAGGGGCTTGCTCAGGCTTTTGTCTCTGGATTTTGTATCAGAGATGGCCGTGGAATGTCGGGGAGGCCTCATGGGCCATGGACGAATCTTCCTCTCTGTGGATTTGGCCCGATCCCAATTGTTTTTCGTCAATCTGTGGAATGGGAGGACTCCTTTCAGGTTTGTTACCTCAGGTGTCCCGCCAAAAGAGGAATTCCAAAGAAGAGCCCTGGGGAAAAGTGAAGGGAGAACCCTAACTATGGGTAAAATTTGGGGCCTAGGGGCATGGCAAGCCCAATATGCTATCTCTTCATCCAGCCACTGAGAGGCCTTATTGAGGACTGGGATCAGGGTGAGGGTCACAATGTGTGGTTTTGACCAATGTGGCCCGCAAACATGAGCGGGGCCTCATGAGCCACATTGGTTTCAACTACACTGAACGTTGGACAACATGCCAACCACATGGTTTCTTGCCACGGGGAAGGAGTTGTGTTTTCTGCATCACTTTCAAGCCTGGGCAGTGATTGGAGATAAGGTCTAGGTTCTGAAACTTGACAACCGAGGTTGGGAAGAGATGACGACCTAAGACCATGGCGGGTCCGATGTGCTCAGTGAGCGGCCAGCTTTCTGTGTGGGGCCAGGTAATCCAGGCTCAGGCTGTGTCAAAAAGGGCAATAGTGCCCAGGTCAGCCTATATATTTGGGGTACAGTCGTATGGCGTGCAGGTTGATCCTCTTTTGGAGTTTCTGGGTAGCCCCAGAGGGCAATGTTTTTCTTCCTGAGGGCAGGAAGAGTGCTGCATTATAGTTCTGGTTTGCAAACTGGAGGCTTGTGGGCCAGTAGTCTGAGGAAGGAAATCTGAGAACAAGCTAGGCTTAGGTTTCTGGGTGAGGACAAGGCAGGAACAATCTACAGACCTGAATCGAGATCTCGTGCTTATGATGTCAGGGCGAGGATCAGAAGATCGCTCAGGTTGGAGTTTCTGTCCCTGATGGCCCTTCATGAAGGGGTGGTGGGGTCATGAGGCCGTGGGGGTTTTCCCACGATGTTAGTTGTGAGAAGCTCCAAACTGCAAAGATTCTTCTGCAGGACAATTGAGACCTGTTGGTTGGCTCCAGGGCAACGATTCCGAGCAGGGTTCTAAGGATGGATGGCTGGGTAGCCCACCTCGCATTCCAATTGTGTCCTAGCAACAAGACAGGTTAGATCTGCTGGATCTGGGGGAGCAACCCAGGAGGCTGAGTTGAAATGGACTCTCCTGTGGATGGATCCTAATATGTTTTTGTGTCTATGGAGATCGTGGAATGAAGCGGTGGCACTGGGGCCCTGATGGGTTTTTTCAAACAGGCTTTGACACAGCTCCAACGTGCAAGTTTTCCATATGTAAATGAGATTTGTTCTGATGGATGAGTCAGGAAACAGCAATACGCTGGTATTGAAATCCAGGCCTCTGAGGAGAGATGACTGGATAGCACAACAATGAATCCAAATAGTGCCTAGGGGCCTGTTCGTACCTTTTTACCTCTGGGGACATCATTCTATGCATCTGAGTGCATGTAGGTGTCAGATGGGCTCAGATTGCTCCTGTTTGTCCTGGAGAGCCACCACTATTGGGATGACCTCAGGGAGTTTGGAGGTTTATCCTATTAGTAGGTTGTGGCCATTGGAATGGGCACATACAATTCCCTTGGAGAGGGCAAGTACAGTCCTCAGGTTTGGCTCCAGGGGCCTGAGCCTGTAGGGTGTGTAGGCAGAGCTGTTTGGACAGTTGTCTGAAAACACAAACGCGGCTTATGTTTCGGGTCATAGGTATGGCAGGACTGATCTACAGACCATGAGGAGAACTCTTCGGGATATGAAAAAAGGGCGAGTGTGAGGCGCGTGCTCAAGTTTTTGTCTCTGGATATCGTGTCACTCATGGTCGTGAAATTTCCGGGTGACTTCATGGGAAATGGACGAGTCTTACTCTCTGGGGTTTTGCCCCGTCCCAAGAGTTTTGGGTCATTCTGGGGATGGAAGAAGTCCGTTTTGTTGTTGTTGTGATTTGCCTTGTTTTGTTTTTTAACCTCAGGTGTCCCACCAAATGAGGTATTCCAGAGTAGAGCCCTGGGGAGGGCCGACTGGACAACCATAAATCTGGTTACAAATTTGGGCCTAGGGACATGTCAAGCCCATTATGACATCTAATGGTCGAGCGACTGAGAGGACTTACTAGAGGACAGGACTCACACTGAGGGTCACAATGCGTGTTTATGCCCACTTCGCAAACAAGAATGGGCGGGGCCTCATGGTGAATCCTGGTTTCTCCTACACTGAACGTTGGACAACCTGCCAATGACAAGATTTCTTGCCATGGGTAAGGAAGAGTTCTGATTTCTGCATCACAGTCACCCTTGGGCAGTGATTGGAGATAAGGTCTAGATTCTGAAGCCTGAAAACAGAGGTAGGGAAGAGATGATAACCTAAGGCCATGGCGGGTCTGATGTGCTCAGTGTGCGGTCAGCTGTCTGGGTGTTGGTCAGGAGGTCCGGGCTCAGGTTGTGTCAGACAGTGCATTAGTGCCCCCGTAGACTATATAATTTGGGTAAAGTCGAGTGCCATGTAGATTTATCCTCATATAAGTTGTCTGGGCAGCTCATTAGGCAAAATTTGTTTTCTAGAGGGCAGGCAGAGTGCTTCATTGTCGGTCCGGAATTGCCAAACTTGAGGGCTTCGTGTCCCGGAGTGTGAGGACGGAAGTCTGAGAACACAAGCTGGACTTGTGTATCAGGGCGAGGACACGGCAGGGACCACTGTAGATCTGAACCAATATCTCATGCATCTGAAGTCAGGGCGAGGATCAGACGTTGGCTCAGGTGGGAGTTTCTGTGCATGACGGCCCCTTCATGAAGGGAGCGGAATCTCGAGGCCATGTAGGTTTTCCCACGTTGGGTGTTGTGGGATGCCCCCTTCAAGGATACCTTCTGCGGGACAATTGAGACCTGTTGGGCAGCTTCAGGACATCCCATATGGAATGACTCCAGGGCACCATTCGAGAATGGATGACTGGGAAGCAGGCCTCGCATTCCAATTTTCTCCTAGCAACAAGAGAGTTTAGATCTGATGGCTCTGCGTGAGCAACAGGAGTGACTGACTTGAAATGGACTTTCCTGAGGATGGGTCCTAATGTGTGTTTGTGTCCATGAGGGCCTTAAAATGGGGCGGTGGCACCGGGACCCTGAAGTATTCTCCTAAGCTTTTGACATAGCTCGATGCACAAGGTTCCTTGTGGAGACGAGATTTGTTCTAATGGGTGCCTCAGAAAAACCCCTATGCTGGTATTGGAATCCAGGCTTTTGAGGAGACATGCCTGTAAACCAAAGCAATGTATCCGATTATGGCCTAGGGTCCTGTCTGGTTGAATCTGCTTCTCAGGGGATATCCATCTATGGTATGAGTAGAGGTAGATGCTCAGCTGGTATCAGACCGCCCTTGTTTGTCCCGGGCGACCTGCACTATTGGGATGGCCTCAGGGATTTGGAGGGTTCTCCTAATTTTACGGTTTTGGACCATGGAATGGGCAGAATTCCCATGGATTGGGTAGACACAGTCCTAATGTGTGACACCTGGGGTCCCAGCCTGGAAGGTGTGTGGCCCAGGATTATGGGGACAGAAGTCTGAAAACACAAACTCAGCTTAGCTTTGGGGAGGTAGGTATGGCAGGCCCGATCTATAAACCATGAGAAGAACTCTTACGGATATAAAGAAAGAGCGAGTCTGAGGCACTTGCTCAGGCTTTTGTCTCTGGATTTTGTATCAGAGATGGCCGTGGAATGTCGGGGAAGCCTCATGGGCCATGGACGAATCTTTCTCTCTGGGGATTTGGTCCGATCCCAATTGCTTTTCATCAATCTGTGGAATGGGAGGACTCCTTTCAGGTTTGTTACCTCAGGTGTCCCGCCAAAAGAGGAATTCCAAAGATGAGCCCTGGGGAAAAGTGAAGGGAGAACCCGAACTATGGGTAAAATTTGGGGCCTAGGGGCATGGCAAGCCGAATATGCTGACTCTTCATCCAGCCACTGAGAGGCCTTACCTGAGGCCTGGGATCAGGCTGAGGGACACAATGTGTGTTTGTGACCAATGTGTCCCATAAACATGGGCGGGGCATCATGGGCCACACTGGTTTCAACTACACTGAACGTTGGAAAAACATGCCAACCACTAGGTTTCTTGCCAAGGCGAAGGAGAAGTTCTGATTCTTGCATCACGTTCACTCCTGAGCAGTGAGTCGAGATAAGGTCTAGGTTCTGAAGGTGAAAACTGAGGTTGTGTAGAGTTGATGGCCTAAAGCCATTGTGGGTGTGATATGCTCTGTTTATGGCCAGCTGTCTGGGTGTTGGACTGGAGGTCTGCCCTCAGGCTGTTTCAGACAGGGCTTTAGTGCACAGGCTAGACTGTATAATTGGGGTATGGTCGAGTGGCATGCAGGTTGTTACTCATTTGGCGTTTCTGGTTAGGCCTATAGGGCAACATTTTTCTTCTGGAGGGCAGGCAGAGTGCTGCATTGTGTCTCCAGAATTGCCAAACTGGAGGGGTGTGGCCAGGATTGTGAGGAAGGAAGTCTGAAAACACAAGCTAGCACGAGTTTTGGGGCCAAGAGCATGGCAGGCCCACTCTGCAGAGGCTGAATCGAGATCTCCTGCAGGTGAGGTCAGGGCGAGTATCAGATGTTGCCTCAAGCTGGAGTTTGTGTCCATGACGGACCCTTCCTGAAAGGGGTGGGGGCGTCATGAGGCCAGGGAGGTTTCCCTACGCTGGGAGTTGTGAGCTGCTCCAAACTTCAAAGTTTCCTTCTTCAGGACAGTCGAGTACTATTGGATGGTTCCAGGATGCCCCATACAGAAAGACTCGAGAGCAGGGCCCTAAGCATGGATGCCGAGAAACGCCAACTCACCTTCCCATTGCCTGGTCGAGACAAGGCACGCTCAATCTGCGGGCTTTTGGGTGAGCTACCCAGAAGGCTGAGTTTAAATGGATTCTCCTGAGGATGAGTCATAATGTGGGTTGGTGGCCAAGGAGACCTTGGAATGTGGCAGTAGCTAAGGGACTCTGCAGGATTCTCCAACCCGAAGGGCTTGACACAACTCCAACATGAAGCTTCCCATGTGGAGATGAGAGGTCTTCTGTCTGGTGCCTCAGGAAAGCCCCGTATGCTGGTCTTCGAACCCAGGCCTCTGAGGAGTGATACCTGGACACCAAAGCAAGAGTTCATAATAGGGCCTAGGGGCCTGTCTGGTTCAATCTTCTTTCTCTGCGGATATCTGTCTGTGTGTCTGCATGGAGGTAGTAGTTGCTCATCTTGTGTCATAATGCCAGTATTTGTCCAGTGCGGCTTGTGGTAGTGGGATGTCCTTGGGGACCTTGAGGTTTCTACTATTTTGAAGAGTTGTGGCCAATGGAATGGGCAGTTTCTTAGGAGAGAGTAGGCACAGTTCTGTGGTGTGGCTCCAGAGACCCAAGCCTGGAGGCTGTGTGGGCCATGGCTGTGCAGACAGACATCCAAAAACCCTAACTCAGCTCAGGTTTGGGGCCGAGGTTACGGCAGGCCTGATCTACATTCCATGAGGGGAGCTCCTCTGGATATGAAAGAAGGGTGAGAGGGAGGCAGTCGCTCAGGCTTTTGTCTCTGGATGTTTTGTCCACAATGGCCGTTTAATGTAGGAGTTGCCTCATGGGTCGTAGAAGTCTCCCTCTCTGGTAGTTTGTCCAGCCCCCAAGAGTTTGGGGTCATTCTGTGGGAAGGGAAGTGTCCTGTTTTCTGCTTCATGTGTCCCCCCAGTAGAGGGATTCTAGAGCATAGCAGTGGGTACTGACAACTGGAATACTCGCCCTCTGGTTAAGCCTGGGGGCCTATGGATATGACAAGCCCCATATGCAGGATCTTGGTCCAGCCACTGAGAGGCGTTACTTTAATACGGGACTCACGCTGCAGGTCACAATGCATGTCTGTGCCCTAGGCGGCCCTCAAGCACTGGCGTGGCCTTTCGGACAATGCAGGTTTTCCCACATTGAACGTTGGACAACATGCCAACCACAAGGTTTCTGGCCATGGGGAAGGAGGAATTCTAATTTCTGCATCACGTTCACCCCTGGGCTGTGATTGGAGATAAGGTCTAGGTTCTGAAGCCTGAAAACCGAGGTTGGGAAGAGATGACGACCTACAGCCATAGCGTGTCCTATGTGTCCAGGTTGGGGGCAGCTGTCTGGGTATCGTTTGGGATGTCTTGTCTCAGGCTGTGCCTGACAGGGCATTAGTATACAGGGTAGGCTGTATAATTGCTTTACAATCAAGTGGCATGCATTAGAAAATCATTTGGGGTTTCTTATTAGCAGCATAGGGCAAAGTTTTTCTTCTGGAGGGCAGGCAGAGTGCTGCATTGTGGCATCGGAATTCCCAAACTGGAGGGCTTGTGGGCCAGGAGAGTGAGGACAGAAGTCTGAGAACACAAGCTAGGCTTAGGTTTCGGGGCAAGGACATGGCAGGCACACTCTGCAGAGCTGAATTGACATCTCATGCCTCTGAAGTCAGGTCGAGGATCAGACTTTGGCTCAGGTGTGAGTTTCTGTCCATGTTGGCCCCTTCAGGAATGGGGGACATTATGAGCCAATGGGGGTTTTCCCACTATTGGAGTTGTGAGATGCTCCAAACCGCAAGGATTCCTTCTGTGGGACAATTAAGATTTGTTGGATGGCTCCAGGACGTCTTATAAGGTATTTTTCCAGAACAGGGTTCTAAGTATGAATGCCTGGGCAGTCAGCCTCACATTCCAATTGTCTCCTAGCAACAAGAAACGTTTGATCTGCTGGCTTGGGGTAGCAACAGAGGGGGCTGAGTTGAAATGGACTTTCCTGAGGATGGTCTTAATGTTGGTTTGAGTCCATGGAGACCTTGGTATGGGGTAGTGGCACCAGGGCCCTGAAGGATTCTCCTAACCAGAGGTTATGACAAAGCTCCAATGAGCAAGTTTTCCATGGGGAGACGAGATTTGTTCTTATTGGTGCCTCAGGAAACCACCATATGCTGGTATTGGAAACGAGGCCTCTGAGGAGAGATGCCTGAAAACCAAAGCAATGGATCTGATTAGGGCCTAGGGGCCTGTCCGGTTCAATATTCTTCTCTGGGGACATCTGTTGTCTGAGTGGAGGTAGTTGCTCAGCTGGTTTGAGATCACCCCTGTTTGTCCTGGGCGGCCTACACTATTAAGATGGCCTCGGTGACTTTGGAGGTTTTTCCTCATTTGCAAGGTTGTGGCCAATGGAATGGGAAGAATTCCCTTGAAAGGGAAGCACAGTCCTGAGGTGTGGCTCCAGGGACCCAATTGTGGAGCGTGTTTGGTCCAGGGCTATTTGGACAAAAGTCTGAAAACACAAACTCCACTTAGGTTGGTGGATGTAGGTATGGCCGACCCGATCTATAGACCGTGAGGAGAACTCTTCGGGATATAAACAAAGGGCGAATGTGAGGTGCTGGCTCATGCTTTTTTTTTTTTCTGGAATTGTGTCACCGATTGCCATGGAATGTCGGGGTGTCCTCATGGGTCATTGATGAGGCTCCCTTTCTGGGGATTTGACCCGATCCCAAGAGTTTGGTGTCATTCTGTGGGAAGGGAGGAGGCCTTTCTGGTTTTTTTGTTTATTTTTTTAGTATTATTATTTTTTTTTTACCTAAGGTGGACCACCAAAAGAGGGATCCAAGAGCAGAGTCCTGGCGAGGAGCGACTGGACAACCAGACCTCTGGTTAACATTGGGACCTAAGAACATGGCAAGCCCCATATGTGGACTCTTGGTCCAGACACTGAGAGGCCTTCCTTGAGGATACGTCTCACACTGAGTTTCACTATGTGTTTTTGTGCCCAAGGAGCCCCTCAAGTCAGGGCGTGGCCTAATGTACCATGCTGGTTTCTCCTACACTGAACGTTGCACAATATGGCAACCACAAGTTTTCTGGCCATGGGGAAGAAGGAGTTCTAATTTCTGCAACACTTTCACTCCTGGACTGTGATTGGATTTAAGGTCTAGGTTCCGAAGCCTGAAAACTGAGGTTGGGAAGAGATGAAGGGTGTGTGTTTTCAGACAACTGTCCAAACAGCCCAGGCCTACACAACCTACAGGATCAGGCCCCTGGAGCCAAACCTGAGGACTGTACTTGCCCTCTCCAAGGGAATTGTGTGTGCCCATTCGAATGGCCACAACCCTTCTATTAGGATAAACCTCAAAAGTCCCAGATTCATCTCAGGGGTGGCTTCCCAGGAACAACAGGGGCAATCTGAGCCCAACTGAGCACCTACCTGCACTCAGACCCATAGACAGATGTCCCCAGAGGTAAAAAGGAAAGAACAGGCCCCTAGGCACTAATCAGATCCATTGCTTTGGTTTTCAGGCATCTCTCCTCAGAGGCCTGGATTTCAAAAGCAGCATATAGCTGTTTCTTGACCCACACATCAGAAAACATCTAATCTACACATGGGAAACTTGCACGTTGGGGCTGTGTCAAAGCCTCTGTTTAGGAGAACCCTTTAGGACCCCAGTGCCTCCGCTTCACTCCAAGGTCTCCATAGACACAAAAGCACGTTAGGACCCATCCCCAGGGGTGTCCATTTCAACTCAGCGTCCTCGGTTGCTCCCCACAGATCCAGGAGATCTAACCTGTCTTGTTGCTAGGAGACAATTGGAATGCGAGGTGGGCTACCCAGCCATCCATCCTTAGAACCCTGCTCAGAATCATTGGCCTGGAGCCAAACAACAGGTCTCAAATGTCCTGCAGAAGACTCTCTGCAGTTTGGAGCTTCTCACAACTCCCATCGTGGGAAGACCCCCATGGCCTCGTGATGCCCCCGCCCATTCATGAAGGGGCCATCAGGGACAGAAACTCCAACCTGAGCGATCGTCTGATCCTCGCCCTGACTTCAGATGCACGAGATCTCGATTCAGGTCTGTAGATTGTGCGTGCCATGGCCTCACCCAGAAACCTAAGCCTAGCTTGTGTTCTCAGACTTTTGTCGTCAGACTACTGGCCCACAAGCCCTCCAGTTTGGCAATCCAGAACTACAATGCAGCACTCTGCCGGCCCTCCAGAAGAAAAACATTGTCCTCTGGTGCTACCCAGTAATCCCAAATGAGGATCAACCTGCACCGACCTTGGCTGTACCCCAAATACATAGGCTGACCAGGGCACTAATGCCCTTTCTGACACAGCCTGAGCCTGGACCCCCTGGCCCCTCCCAGACAGCTGGCCGCACACTGAGCACATCGAGCCGCCATGGCCTTTGGTCGTCATCTCTTCCCAACATCAGTTTTCAGGTTTCAGAACCTAGACCTTATCTCCAATCACTGACCAGGGTTGAAGGTGATGCAGAAATCAGAACTCCTTCCCCATGGCAAGAAACCTTGTGGTTGGCATGTTGTCCAACGTTCAGTGTAGTTGAAACCAGTGAGGCCCATGAGGCCCTGCCCATGCTCGCGGGACACATTGGTCACAAACACACATTGTGACGCTCAGGCTGAGCCCAGTCCTCAAGTAAGGCCACTCAGTGGCTGGATGAAGAGATATCATATTGGGCTTGCCATGCCCCTAGGCCCCAATTTTTAACCATAGTTCGGGTTGTCTTTTCAGATTTTATTTATTTATCAGAGAGAGAGGGAGAGAGCGAGCAAGGCAGACAGAATGGGAGGCAGATGGAGAAGCAGGCTCCCTGCAGAGCAAGGAGCCCGATGTGGGACTCGATCCCACGACGCTGGGATCATGACCTGAGCTGAAGGCAGCTGCTTAGCCAACTGAGCCACCCAGGCGTCCCCTGAAGAGTTCTTCTCATGGTTTGTAGATCAGGCCTGCCATACCTACGTCCCCAAACCTAAGCTGAGTTTGTGTTTTCAGACTTCTGTCCTCAAAGTCTTGGGCCACACACCCTCCAGGCTGGGCCCCTGGAGCCACACAATAGGACTGTGACTACCAATCCATGGGAATTCTGCCCATTCCATGGTCCAAAATCGTACAAATTAGGAGAAACCTCCAAAGTCCCTGAGGCCATCCCAATAGTGTAGGTCGCCCGGAACAAACAAGGGCTGTCTGACACCAGCTGATAATCGACCTCCACTCATACCATAGATGGATGTCCCCAGAGAAGAAGATTGAACCAGACAGGACCCTAGGCCATAATAGGATCCATTGCTTTGGGTTACAGGCAGGTGTCCTCAAAAGCCTGATTCCAATACGAGCATAGGGGTTTTACTTAGGCACACATCAGAACTCATCTCGTCTCCACAAGGAAACCTGTGCATGGGAGCCATGTCCAAAGCTTAGGAGAGTACTTCAGGGTCCCGGTGCCACCGCCCCATTCCAAGGCCCTCATGGACACAAAATCGCATTAGGACCCATCCTCAGGAAAGTCCATTTCAACTCAGCCACCCCGGTTGCTCCCGCAGAGCCATCAGATCTAAACTGTCTTGTTGCTAGGAGACAACTGGAATGCGAGGCGGGCTTCCCAGGCATCCATCTGCGAACGGTGCTCTGGAGTCATTCCATATGGGATGTCCTGGAGCTGTCCAAGAGGTCTCAATTGTCCCGCAGAAGGAATCCATGAAGGGGGCATCCCACAACTCCCAACGAGGGAAAACCTCAATGGCCTCGAGATTCCGCTCCCTTCATGAAGCGGCCGTCATGCTCAGAAACTCCAACCTGAGCCAACGTCTGATCCTCGCCCTGACTTCAGATGCATGAGATATTGGTTCAGATCTGCAGGGGGTACCTGCCGTGCCCTCGCCCTGAAACCCAAATCTAGCTTGACTTCTCAGACTATCGTCCTCACACTCCTGGCCCCGAAGCCCTCAAGTTTGGCAATTCCGGACCCACAATGCAGCACTCTGCCTGCCCTCTAGAAAAAAAATTATTGCCTCATGAGCTGCCCAGGCACCTTAAATGAGGGTAAACCTACACAGCACTCGACTTTACCCAAATTATATAGTCTAACCTGGGCACTAATGCACTGTCGAACACAACCTGAGCCCGGACCTCCTGACCAACACCCAGAATGCTGACCGCACACTGAGCACATAAAACCCGCCATGGCCTTAGGTCATCATCTCTTCCCTGCCTCAGTTTTCAGGCTTCAGAACCGAGACCTTATCTCCAATCACTTCCCAGGGGTGAGTGTGATGCAGAAATCAGAACTCCTCCTTACCCATGGCAAGAAACCTGTGGTTGGCACGTTGTCCAACGTTCAGTGTAGGAGAAACCAGCATTCACCCTGAGGCCCCGCCCATTCTTGAGTGCGACGAGGGCATACACACGCATTGTGACCCTCAGCATGAGTCCTGTCCTATAGTAAGTCCTCTCAGTTTCTGGACCATTAGATGTCATAATGGGCTTGACATGTCCCTAGGACCCAATTTTTAACCAAATTTCTGATGGTCCAGTCGCCCCTCCCCAGGGCTCTACTCTGGAATCCCTCATTTGGTGGGACACCTGAGGATGAAAAAGAAAAAAACAAGAATAAAAAAAAAAAAAGGACTTCTTCCAGCCCACAGAATGACCGCAAACTCTTTGGAGGGGGCCAAACCACCAGAGAGTAAGACTCGTCCATTTCCCATGAAGTCACCCAGAAATTCCACGACCATGAGTGACACGATATCCAGAGACAAAAACTTGAGCAGGAGCCTCACACTCGCCCTTCTTTCAAATCCCGAAGAGTTCTCCTCATGGTCTGTAGATCAGTCCTGCCATACCTATGACATGAAACATAAGCCGAGTTTGTGTATTCAGTCAACTGTCCAAACAGCCCTGGCCTACACACCCTACAGGCTCAGGCCCCTGGAGCCAAACCTGAGGACTGTACTTGCCCTCTCCAAGGGAATTGTGTGTGCCCATTCCAATGGCCACAACCCTTCTAATAGGATAAACCTCCAAAGTCCCTGATCCATCTCAATAGTGGTGGCTTCCCAGGAACAACAGGGGCAATCTGAGCCCAACTGAGCACCTACCTGCACTCAGACCCATAGACAGATGTCCCCAGAGGTAAAAAGGAAAGAACAGGCCCCTAGGCACTAATCAGATCCATTGCTTTGGTTTCCAGGCATCTCTCCTCAGAGGCCTGGATTTCAAAAGCAGCATATAGCTGTTTCTTGACTCACCCATCAGAAAACATCTCATCTACACATGGGAAACTTGCACGTTGGAGCTGTGTCAAAGCCTCTGTTTAGGAGAACCCTTTAGGGCCCCAGTGCCACCGCTTCATTCCAAGGTCTCCATAGACACAAAAGCACGTTAGGACCCATCCCCAGGGGTGTCCATTTCAACTCAGCGTCCTCGGTTGCTCCCCACACATCCAGGAGATCTAACCTGTCTTGTTGCTAGGAGACAATTGGAATGCGAGGTGGGCTACCCAGCCATCCATCCTTAGAACCCTGCTCAGAATCATTGGCCTGGAGCCAAACAACAGGTCTCAATTGTCCTGCAGAAGACTCTCTGCAGTTTGGAGCTTCTCACAACTCCCATCGTGGGAAAACCCCCATGGCCTCGTGATGCCCCCGCCCATTCATGAAGGGGCCATCAGGGACAGAAACTCCAACCTGAGCGATCGTCTGATCCTCGCCCTGACTTCAGATGCACGAGATCTCGATTCAGGTCTGTAGATTGTGCGTGCCATGGCCTCACCCAGAAACCTAAGCCTAGCTTGTGTTCTCAGACTTTTGTCGTCAGACTACTGGCCCACAAGCCCTCCAGTTTGGCAATCCAGAACTACAATGCAGCACTCTGCCTGCCCTCAAGAAGAAAAACATTGTCCTCTGGTGCTACCCAGTAATCCCAAATGAGGATCAACCTGCACCGACCTTGGCTGTACCCCAAATACATAGGCTGACCAGGGCACTAATGCCCTTTCTGACACAGCCTGAGCCTGGACCCCCTGGCCCCTCCCAGACAGCTGGCCGCACACTGAGCACATCGAGCCGCCATGGCCATAGGTCGTCATCTCTTCCCAACATCAGTTTTCAGGTTTCAGAACCTAGATCTTATATCCAATCACGGCCCAGGGTTGAAGGTGATGCAGAAATCAGAACTCCTTCCCCATGGCAAGAAACCTTGTGGTTGGCATGTTGTCCAACGTTCAGTGTAGTTGAAACCATTGTGGCCCATGAGGCCCCGCCCATGCTCGCGGGCCACATTGGTCACAAACACACATTGTGACGCTCAGGCTGAGCCCAGTCCTCAAGTAAGGCCACTCAGTGACTGGATGAAGAGATATCATATTGGGCTTGCCAAGACCCTAGGCCACAATTTTAAACCATAGTTCGGGTTGTCCCTTCAGTCTTCCCCACGGCTTGGCTTTGGAATTCCTCTTTTGGTGGGCCACCTGAGGTAACAAACCTGAAATGAGTCCTCCCATCCCACAGATTGACGAAAAGCAATTGGGAATCGGGCCAAATCCTCAGAGAGGAAGATTCGTCCATGCCCCATGAGGCGTCCCCGACATTCCACGGCCATCGCTGATATTAAATCCAGAGACAAAAGCCTGAGCAAGAGCCTCAGACTCGCACTTTCTTCATATCCTGAAGAGTTCTTCTCATGGTTTGTAGATCGGGCCTGCCATACCTACGTCCCCAACCCTAAGCTGAGTTTGTGTTTTCAGACTTCTGTCCTCAAAGTCTTGGGCCACACACCCTCCAGGCTGGGCCCCTGGAGCCACACATTAGGACTGTGCCTACCAATCCATGGGAATTCTGCCCATTCCAGGGTCCAAAATCGTACAAATTAGGAGAAATCTCCAAAGTCCCTGAGGCCATCCCAATAGTGTAGGTCGCCCGGAACAAACAAGGGCTGTCTGACACCAGCTGATAATCGACCTCCACTCATACCATAGATGGATGTCCCCAGAGAAGAAGATTGAACCAGACAGGACCCTAGGCCATAATAGGATCCATTGCTTTGGGTTACAGGCATGTGTCCTCAAAAGCCTGATTCCAATACGAGCATAGGGGTTTTCCTGAGGCACCCATCAGAACTCATCTCGTCTCCACAAGGAAACCTGTGCATGGTAGCCATGTCCAAAGCTTAGGAGAGTACTTCAGGGTCCCGGTGCCACCGCCCCATTCCAAGGCCCTCATGGACACAAAAACACATTAGGACCCATCCTCAGGAAAGTCCATTTCAACTCAGCCACCCCGGTTGCTCCCGCAGAGCCATCAGATGTAAACTGTCTTGTTGTTAGGAGACAATTGGAATGCGAGGCGGGCTTCCCGGGCATCCATCCGCGAACGGTGCTCTGGAGTCATTCCATATGGGATGCCCTGGAGCTGTCCAACAGGTCTCAATTGTCCCTCAGAAGGAATCCATGAAGGGGGCATGCCACAACTCCCAACGTGGGAAAACCTCAATGGCCTCGAGTTTCCGCTCCCTTCATGAAGCGGCCGTCATGCTCAGAAACTCCAACCTGAGCCAACGTCTGGTCCTCGCCCTGACTTCAGATGCATGAGATATTGGTTCAGATTTGCAGGGGGTACCTGCCGTGCCCTCGCCCTGAAACCCAAGTCTAGCTTGTCTTCTCAGACTTCCGTCCTCACACTCCTGGCCCCGAAGCCCTCAAGTTTGGCAATTCCGGACCCACAATGCAGCACTCTGCCTGCCCTCTAAAAAAAAATGATTGCCTCATGAGCTGCCCAGGCACCTTAAATGAGGGTAAACCTACACAGCACTCGACTTTACCCAAATTATATAGTCTAACCTGGGCACTAATGCACTGTCGAACACAACCTTAGCCCGGACCTCCTGACCAACACCCAGAAAGCTGACCGCACACTGAGCACATAAAACCCGCCATGGCCTTAGGTCATCATCTCTTCCCTACCTCAGTTTTCAGGCTTCAGAACCGAGACCTTATCTCCAATCACTGCCCAAGGGTGAGTGTGATGCAGAAATCATAACTCCTCCTTACCAATGGCAAGGACCCTGTGGTTGGCACGTTGTCCAACGTTCAGTGTAGGAGAAACCAGCATTCACCCTGAGGCCCCGCCCATTCTTGAGTGCGACGAGGGCATACACACGCATTGTGACCCTCAGCATGAGTCCTGTCCTCTAGTAAGTCCTCTCAGTTGCTGGACCATTAGGTGTCATAATGGGCTTGACATGTCCCGAGGCCCCAATTTTTAACCAGATTTCTGATTGTCCAGTCGCCCCTCCCCAGGGCTCTACTCTGGAATCCCTCATTTGGAGGTTAAAAAATAAAAAAATAACAACAACAACCAAAAAAAAACGGACTTCTTCCAGCCCACAGAATGACCCCAAACTCTTTGGACGGGGCCAAACCACCAGAGAGTAAGACTCGTCCATTTCCCATGAAGTCACCCAGAAATTCCACGACCATGAGTGACACGATATCCAGAGACAAAAACTTGAGCAGGAGCCTCACACTCGCCCTTCCTTCAAATCCCAAAGAGTTCTCCTCATGGTCTGTAGATCAGTCCTGCCATACCTATGACCCGAAACATAAGCCGAGTTTGTGTTTTCAGACAACTGTCCAAACAGCCCTGGCCTACACAACCTACAGGCTCAGGCCCCTGGAGCCAAACCTGAGGACTGTACTTGCCCTCTCCAAGGGAATTGTGTGTGCCCATTCCAATGGCCACAACCCTTCTAATAGGATAAACCTCCAAAGTCCCTGATCCATCTCAATAGTGGTGGCTTCCCAGGAACAACAGGGGCAATCTGAGCCCAACTGAGCACCTACCTGCACTCAGACCCATAGACAGATGTCCCCAGGGGTATGAAGGCAAGAACAGGCCCCTAGGCACTAATCAAATCCATTGCTTTGGTTTCCAGGCATCTCTCCTCAGAGGCCTGGATTTCAAAAGCAGCATATAGCTGTTTCTTGACTCACCCATCAGAAAACATCTCATCTACACATGGGAAACTTGCACGTTGGAGCTGTGTCAAAGCCTCTGTTTAGGAGAACCCTTTAGGGCCCCAGTGCCACCGCTTCAGTCCAAGGGCTCCATAGACACAAAAGCACGTTAGGACCCATCCCCAGGGGTGTCCATTTCAACTCAGCGTCCTCGGTTGCTCCCCACAGATCCAGGAGATCTAACCTGTCTTGTTGCTAGGAGACAATTGGAATGCGAGGTGGGCTACCCAGCCATCCATCCTTAGAACCCTGTTCAGAATCATTGGCCTGGAGCCAAACAACAGGTCTCAAATGTCCTGCAGAAGACTCTATGCAGTTTGGAGCTTCTCACAACTCCCATCGTGGGAAAACCCCCATGGCCTCGTGATGCCCCCGCCCATTCATGAAAGGGCCATCAGGGACAGAATCTCCAACCGAGCGATCGTCTGATCCTCGCCCTGACTTCAGATGCACGAGATCTCGATTCAGGTCTGTAGATTGTGCGTGCCATGGCCTCACCCAGAAACCTAAGCCTAGCTTGTGTTCTCAGACTTTTGTCGTCAGACTACTGGCCCACAAGCCCTCCAGTTTGGCAATCCAGAACTACAATGCAGCACTCTGCCGGCCCTCCAGAAGAAAAACATTGTCCTCTGGTGCTACCCAGTAATCCCAAATGAGAATCAACCTGCACCGACCTTGGCTGTACCCCAAATACATAGGCTGACCAGGGTACTAATGCCCTTTCTGACACAGCCTGAGCCTGGACCCCCTGGCCCCTCCCAGACAGCTGGCCGCACACTGAGCAAATCGAGCCGCCATGGCCTTAGGTCGTCATCTCTTCCCAACATCAGTTTTCAGGTTTCAGAACCTAGACCTTATATCCAATCACTGCCCAGGGTTGAAGGTGATGCAGAAATCAGAACTCCTTCCCCATGGCAAGAAACCTTGTGGTTGGCATGTTGTCCAACGTTCAGTGTAGTTGAAACCAGTGTGGCCCATGAGGCCCCGCCCATGCTCGCGGGCCACATTGGTCACAAACACACATTGTGACGCTCAGGCTGAGCCCAGTCCTCAAGTAAGGCCACTCAGTGGCTGGATGAAGAGATATCATATTGGGCTTGCCATGCCCCTAGGCCCCAATTTTTAACCATAGTTCGGGTTGTCCCTTCAGTCTTCCCCACGGCTTGGCTTTGGAATTCCTCTTTTGGTGGTACACCTGAGGTAACAAAACTGAAATAGGTCCTACCATCCCACAGATTGACGAAAAGCAATTGGGAATCGGGCCAAATCCTCAGAGAGGAATATTCGTCTATGGTCCATGCGGCGTCCCAGACATTCCACGGCCATCACTGATACAAAATCCAGAGACAAAAGCCTGAGCAAGAGCCTCAGACTCACACATTCTTCATATCCTGAAGAGTTCTTCTCATGGTTTGTAGATCGGGCCTGCCATACCTACGTCCCCAAACCTAAGCTGAGTTTGTGTTTTCAGACTTCTGTCCTCAAAGTCTTGGGCCACACACCCTCCAGGCTGGGCCCCTGGAGCCACACATTAGGACTGTGCCTACCAATCCATGGGAATTCTGCCGATTCCATGGTCCAAAATCGTACAAATTAGGAGAAATCTCCAAAGTCCCTGAGGCCATCCCAATAGTGTAGGTCGCCCGGAACAAACATGGCCTGTCTGACACAAGCTGATAATCGAACTCCACTCATACCATAGATGGATGTCCCCAGAGAAGAAGATTGAACAAGACAGGACCCTAGGCCATAATAGGATCCATTGCTTTGGGTTACGGGCATGTGTCCTCAAAAGCCTGATTCCAATACGAGCATAGGGGTTTTCCTGAGGCACCCATCAGAACTCATCTCGTCTCCACAAGGAAACCTGTGCATGGGAGCCATGTCCAAAGCTTAGGAGAGTACTTCAGGGTCCCGGTGCCAACGCCCCATTCCAAGGCCCTCATGGACACAAAAACACATTAGGACCCATCCTCAGGAAAGTCCATTTCAACTCTGCCACCCCGGTTGCTCCCGCAGAGCCATCAGATGTAAACTGTCTTGTTGCTAGGAGACAATTGGAATGCGAGGCGGGCTTCCCGGGCATCCATCCGCGAACGGTGCTCTGGAGTCATTCCATATGGGATGCCCTGGAGCTGTCCAACAGGTCTCAATTGTTCCGCAGAAGGAATCCATGAAGGGGGCATCCCACAACTCCCAACGTGGGAAAACCTCAATGGCCTCGAGTTTCCACTCCCTTCATGAAGCGGCCGTCATGCTCAGAAACTCCAACCTGAGCCAACATCTGATCCTCGCCCTGACTTCAGATGCATGAGATATTGGTTCAGATTTGCAGGGGGTACCTCCCGTGCCCTCGCCCTGAATCCCAAGTCTAGCTTGTCTTCTCAGACTTCCGTCCTCACACTCCTGGCCCCGAAGCCCTCAAGTTTGGCAATTCCGGACCCACAATGCAGCACTCTGCCTGCCCTCTAGAAAAAAAATGATTACCTCATGAGCTGCCCAGGCACCTTAAATGAGGGTAAACCTACACAGCACTCGACTTTACCCAAATTATATAGTCTAACCTGGGCACTAATGCACTGTCGAACACAACCTGAGCCCGGACCTCCTGACCAACACCCAGAGAGCTGACCGCACACTGAGCACATAAAACCCGCCATGGCCTTAGGTCATCATCTCTTCCCTACCTCAGTTTCAGGCTTCAGAACCGAGACCTTATCTCCAATCACTGCCCAAGGGTGAGTGTGATGCAGAAATCATAACTCCTCCTTACCCATGGCAAGAACCCTGTGGTTGGCACGTTGTCCAACGTTCAGTGTAGGAGAAACCAGCATTCACCCTGAGGCTCCGCCCATTCTTGAGTGCGACGAGGGCATACACACGCATTGTGACCCTCAGCATGAGTCCTGTCCTCTAGTAAGTCCTCTCAGTTGCTGGACCATTAGGTGTCATAATGGGCTTGACATGTCCCGAGGCCCCAATTTTTAACCAGATTTCTGATTGTCCAGTCGCCCCTCCACAGGGCTCTACTCTGGAATCCCTCATTTTGTGGGACACCGGAGGTTAAAAAAGAAAAAAACAAGAATAAAAAGAAAAACGGACTTCTTCCAGCCCACAGAATGACTCCAAACTCTTTGGACGGGGCCAAACCACCAGAGAGTAAGACTCGTCCATTTCCCATGAAGTCACACAGAAATTCCACGACCATGAGTGACACGATATCCAGAGACAAAAACTTGAGCTTGAGCCTCACACTCGCCCTTCTTTCAAATCCCGAAGAGTTCTCCTCATGGTCTGTAGGTCAGTCCTGCCATACCTATGACCCGAAACATAAGCCGAGTTTGTGTTTTCAGACAACTGTCCAAACAGCCCTGGCCTACACAACCTACAGGCTCAGGCCCCTGGAGCCAAACCTGAGGACTGTACTTGCCCTCTCCAAGGGAATTGTGTGTGCCCATTCCAATGGCCACAACCCTTCTAATAGGATAAATCTCCAAATTCCCTGATCCATCTCAATAGTGGTGGCTTCCCAGGAACAACAGGGGCAATCTGAGCCCAACTGAGCACCTACCTGCACTCAGACCCATAGACAGATGTCCCCAGAGGTAAAAAGGAAAGAACAGGCCCCTAGGCACTAATCAGATCCATTGCTTTGGTTTCCAGGCATCTCTCCTCAGAGGCCTGGATTTCAAAAGCAGCATATAGCTGTTTCTTGACTCACCCATCAGAAAACATCTCATCTACACATGGGAAACTTGCACGTTGGAGCTGTGTCAAAGCCTCTGTTTAGGAGAACCCTTTTGGGCCCCAGTGCCACCGCTTCATTCCAAGGGCTCCATAGACACAAAAGCACGTTAGGACCCATCCCCAGGGGTGTCCATTTCAACTCAGCGTCCTCGGTTGCTCCCCACAGATCCAGGAGATCTAACCTGTCTTGTCGCTAGGAGACAATTGGAATGCGAGGTGGGCTACTCAGCCATCCATCCTTAGAACCCTGCTCAGAATCATTGGCCTGGAGCCAAACAACAGGTCTCAAATGTCCTGCAGAAGACTCTCTGCAGTTTGGAGCTTCTCACAACTCCCATCGTGGGAAAACCCCCATGGCCTCGTGATGCCCCCGCCCATTCATGAAGGGGCCATCAGGGACAGAAACTCCAACCTGAGCGATCGTCTGATCCTCGCCCTGACTTCAGATGCACGAGATCTCGATTCAGGTCTATAGATTGTGCGTGCCATGGCCTCACCCAGAAACCTAAGCCTAGCTTGTGTTCTCAGACTTTTGTCGTCAGACTACTGGCCCACAAGCCCTCCAGTTTGGCAATCCAGAACTACAATGCAGCACTCTGCCGGCCCTCCAGAAGAAAAACATTGTCCTCTGGTGCTACCCAGTAATCCCAAATGAGGATCAACCTGCACCGACCTTGGCTGTACCCCAAATACATAGGCTGATCATGGTACTAATGCCCTTTCTGACACATCCTGAGCCTGGACTCCCTGGCCCCTCCCAGACAGCTGGCCGCACACTGAGCAAATCGAGCCGCCATGGTTTTCGCTCGTCATCTCTTCCCAACAACAGTTTTCAGGTTTCAGAACCTAGACCTTATCTCCAATCACTGCCCAGGGTTGAAGGTGATGCAGAAATCAGAACTCCTTCCCCATGGCAAGAAACCTTGTGGTTGGCATGTTGTCCAACGTTCAGTGTAGTTGAAACCAGTGTGGCCCATGAGGCCCCGCCCATGCTCGCGGGCCACATTGGTCACAAACACACATTGTGAGGATCAGGCTGAGCCCAGTCCTCAAGTAAGGCCACTCAGTGGCTGGATGAAGAGATAGCATATTGGGCTTGCCATGCCCCTAGGCCCCAATTTTTAACCATAGTTCGGGTTGTCCCTTCAGTCTTCCCCACGGCTTGGCTTTGGAATTCCTCTTTTGGTGGGACCCCTACGTAACAAAACTGAAATGAGTCCTCCCATCCCACAGATTGACGAAAAGCAATTGGGAATCGGGCCAAATCCTCAGAGAGGAAGATTCGTCCATGGCCCATGAGGCGTCCCCGACATTCCACGGCCATCGCTGATACAAAATCCAGAGACAAAAGCCTGAGCAAGCGCCTCAGACTCGCACTTTCTTCATATCCTGAAGAGTTCTTCTCATGGTTTGTAGATCGGGCCTGCCATACCTACGTCCCCAAACCTATGCTGAGTTTGTGTCTTCAGACTTCTGTCCTCAAATTCTTGGGCCACACACCCTCCAGGCTGGGCCCCTGGAGCCACACATTAGGACTGTGCCTAACAATCCATGGGAATTCTGCCCATTCCATGGTCCAAAATCGTACAAATTAGGAGAAACCTCCAAAGTCCCTGAGGCCATCCCAATAGTGTAGGTCGCCCGGAACAAACAAGGGCTGTCTGACTTCAGCTGATAATCGACCTCCACTCATACCATAGATGGATGTCCCCAGAGAAGAAGATTGAACCAGACAGGACCCTAGGCCATAATAGGATCCATTGCTTTGGGTCACAGGCATGTGTCCTCAAAATTCTGATTCCAATACGAGCATAGGTGTTTTCCTGAGGCACCCATCAGAACTCATCTCGTCTCCACAAGGAAACCTGTGCATGGGAGCCATGTCCAAAGCTTAGGAGAGTACTTCAGGGTCCCGGTGCCACCGCCCCATTCCAAGGCCCTCATGGACACAAAAACACATTAGGACCCATCCTCAGGAAAGTCCATTTCAACTCAGCCACCCCGGTTGCTCCCGCAGAGCCATGACATCTAAACTGTCTTGTAGCTAGGAGACAATTGGAATGCGAGGCGGGCTTCCCAGGCATCCATCCGTGAACGGTGCTCTGGAGTCATTCCATATGGGATGTCCTGGAGCTGTCCAACAGGTCTCAATTGTCACGCACAAGGAATCCTTGAAGGGGGCATCCCACAACTCCCAACGTGGGAAAACCTCAATGGCCTCGAGATTCCGCTCCCTTCATGAAGCGGCCGTCATGCTCAGAAACTCCAACCTGAGCCAACGTCTGATCCTCGCCCTGACTTCAGATGCATGAGATATTGGTTCAGATCTGCAGGGGGTACCTGCCGTGCCCTCGCCCTGAAACCCAAGTCTAGCTTGTCTTCTCAGACTTCCGTCTCACACTCCTGGCCCCGAAGCCCTCAAGTTTGGCAATTCCGGACCCACAATGCAGCACTCTGCCTGCCCTCTAGAAAAAAAATGATTGCCTCATGAGCTGCCCAGGCACCTTAAATGAGGGTAAACCTACACAGCACTCGACTTTACCCAAATTATATAGTCTAACCTGGGCACTAATGCACTGTCGAACACAACCTGAGCCCGGACCTCCTGACCAACACCCAGAAAGCTGACCGCACACTGAGCACCTAAAACCCGCCATGGCCTTAGGTCATCATCTCTTCCCTACCTCAGTTTTCAGGCTTCAGAACCGAGACCTTATCTCCAATCACTGCCCAGGGGTGAGTGTGATGCAGAAATCAGAACTACTCCTTACCCATGGCAAGAACCCTGTGGTTGGCACGTTGTCCAACGTTCAGTGTAGGAGAAACCAGCATTCACCCTGAGGCCCCGCCCATTCTTGAGTGCGACAAGGGCATACACACGCATTTTGACCCTCAGCATGAGTCCTGTCCTCTAGTAAGTCCTCTCAGTTGCTGGACCATTAGGTGTCATAATGGGCTTGACATGTCCCGAGGCCCCAATTTTTAACCAGATTTCTGATTGTCCAGTCGCCCCTCCCCAGGGCTCTACTAGGGAATCCCTCATTTGGTGGGACACCTGAGGTTAAAAAAGAAAACAACAACAACAACAAAAAAAAAACGGACTTCTTCCAGCCCACAGAATGACCCCAAACTCTTTGGACGGGGCCAAACCACCAGAGAGTAAGACTCGTCCATTTCCCATGAAGTCACACAGAAATTCCACGACCATGAGTGACACGATATCCAGAGACAAAAACTTGAGCTTGAGCCTCACACTCGCCCTTCTTTCAAATCCCGAAGAGTTCTCCTCATGGTCTGTAGGTCAGTCCTGCCATACCTATGACCCGAAACATAAGCCGAGTTTGTGTTTTCAGACAACTGTCCAAACAGCCCTGGCCTACACAACCTACAGGCTCAGGCCCCTGGAGCCAAACCTGAGGACTGTACTTGCCCTCTCCAAGGGAATTGTGTGTGCCCATTCCAATGGCCACAACCCTTCTAATAGGATAAATCTCCAAATTCCCTGATCCATCTCAATAGTGGTGGCTTCCCAGGAACAACAGGGGCAATCTGAGCCCAACTGAGCACCTACCTGCACTCAGACCCATAGACAGATGTCCCCAGAGGTAAAAAGGAAAGAACAGGCCCCTAGGCACTAATCAGATCCATTGCTTTGGTTTCCAGGCATCTCTCCTCAGAGGCCTGGATTTCAAAAGCAGCATATAGCTGTTTCTTGACTCACCCATCAGAAAACATCTCATCTACACATGGGAAACTTGCACGTTGGAGCTGTGTCAAAGCCTCTGTTTAGGAGAACCCTTTAGGGCCCCAGTGCCACCGCTTCATTCCAAGGGCTCCATAGACACAAAAGCACGTTAGGACCCATCCCCAGGGGTGTCCATTTCAACTCAGCGTCCTCGGTTGCTCCCCACAGATCCAGGAGATCTAACCTGTCTTGTTGCTAGGAGACAATTGGAATGCGAGGTGGGCTACCCAGCCATCCATCCTTAGAACCCTGCTCAGAATCATTGGCCTGGAGCCAAACAACAGGTCTAAATGTCCTGCAGAGACTCTCTGCAGTTTGGAGCTTTTCACAACTCCCATCGTGGGAAAACCCCCATGGCCTCGTGATGCCCCCGCCCATTCATGAAGGGGCCATCAGGGACAGAAACTCCAACCTGAGCGATCGTCTGATCCTCGCCCTGACTTCAGATGCACGAGATCTCGATTCAGGTCTGTAGATTGTGCGTGCCATGGCCTCACCCAGAAACCTAAGCCTAGCTTGTGTTCTCAGACTTTTGTCGTCAGACTACTGGCCCACAAGCCCTCCAGTTTGCAATCCAGAACTACAATGCAGCACTCTGCCGGCCCTCCAGAAGAAAAACATTGTCTTCTGGGGCTACCCAGTAACCCCAAATGAGGATCAACCTGCACCGACCTTGGCTGTACCCCAAATACATAGGCTGACCAGGGCACTAATGCCCTTTCTGACACTGCCTGAGCCTGGACCCCCTGGCCCCTCCCAGACAGCTGGCCGCACACTGAGCACATCGAGCCGCCATGGCCTTAGGTCGTCATTTCTTCCCAACATCAGTTTTCAGGTTTCAGAACCTAGACCTTATCTCCAATCACTGCCCAGGGTTGAAGGTGATGCAGAAATCAGAACCCCTTCCCCATGGCAAGAAACATTGTGGTTGGCATGTTGTCCAACGTTCAGTGTAGTTGAAACCAGTGTGGCCCATGAGGCCCCGCCCATGCTCGCGGGCCACATTGGTCACAAACATACATTGTGACGCTCAGGCTGAGCCCAGTCCTCAAGTAAGGCCACTCAGTGGCTGGATGAAGAGATAGCATATTGGGCTTGCCATGCCCCTAGGCCCCAATTTTTAACCATAGTTCGGGTTGTCCCTTCAGTCTTCCCCACGGCTTGGCTTTGGAATTCCTCTTTTGGTGGGACACCTGACGTAACAAAACTGAAATGAGTCCTCCCATCCCACAGATTGACGAAAAGCAATTGGGAATCGGGCCAAATCCTCAGAGAGGAAGATTCGTCCATGGCCCATGAGGCGTCCCCAACATTCCACGGCCATCGCTGATACAAAATCCAGAGACAAAAGCCTGAGCAAGCGCCTCAGACTCGCACTTTTTCATATCCTGAAGAGTTCTTCTCATGGTTTGTAGATCGGGCCTGCCATACCTACGTCCCCAAACCTATGCTGAGTTTGTGTCTTCAGACTTCTGTCCTCAAATTCTTGGGCCACACACCCTCCAGGCTGGGCCCCTGGAGCCACACATTAGGACTGTGCCTAACAATCCATGGGAATTCTGCCCATTCCATGGTCCAAAATCGTACAAATTAGGAGAAACCTCCAAAGTCCCTGAGGCCATCCCAATAGTGTAGGTCGCCCGGAACAAACAAGGGCTGTCTGACTTCAGCTGATAATCGACCTCCACTCATACCATAGATGGATGTCCCCAGAGAAGAAGATTGAACCAGACAGGACCCTAGGCCATAATAGGATCCATTGCTTTGGGTCACAGGCATGTGTCCTCAAAATTCTGATTCCAAAACGAGCCTAGGTGTTTTCCTGAGGCACCCATCAGAAATCATCTCGTCTCCACAAGGAAACCTGTGCATGGGAGCCATGTCCAAAGCTTAGGAGAGTACTTCAGGGTCCCGGTGCCACCGCCCCATTCCAAGGCCCTCATGGACACAAAAACACATTAGGACCCATCCTCAGGAAAGTCCATTTCAACTCAGCCACCCCGGTTGCTCCCGCAGAGCCATGAGATCTAAACTGTCTTGTAGCTAGGAGACAATTGGAATGCGAGGCGGGCTTCCCAGGCATCCATCCGCGAACGGTGCTCTGGAGTCATTCCATATGGGATGTCCTGGAGCTGTCCAACAGGTCTCAATTGTCACGCACAAGGAATCCTTGAAGGGGGCATCCAACAACTCCCAACGTGGGAAAACCTCAATGGCCTCGAGATTCCGCTCCCTTCATGAAGCGGCCGTCATGCTCAGAAACTCCAACCTGAGCCAACGTCTGATCCTCGCCCTGACTTCAGATGCATGAGATATTGGTTCAGATCTGCAGGGGGTACCTGCCGTGCCCTCGCCCTGAAACCCAAGTCTAGCTTGTCTTCTCAGACTTCCGTCCTCACACTCCTGGCCCCGAAGCCCTCAAGTTTGGCAATTCCGGACCCACAATGCAGCACTCTGCCTGCCCTCTAGAAAAAAAATGATTGCCTCATGAGCTGCCCAGGCACCTTAAATGAGGGTAAACCTACACAGCACTCGACTTTACCCAAATTATATAGTCTAACCTGGGCACTAATGCACTGTCGAACACAACCTGAGCCCGGACCTCCTGACCAACACCCAGAAAGCTGACCGCACACTGAGCACATAAAACCCGCCATGGCCTTAGGTCATCATCTCTTCCCTACCTCAGTTTTCAGGCTTCAGAACCGAGACCTTATCTCCAATCATTGCCCAGGGGTGAGTGTGATGCAGAAATCAGAACTACTCCTTACCCATGGCAAGAACCCTGTGGTTGGCACGTTGTCCAACGTTCAGTGTAGGAGAAACCAGCATTCACCCTGAGGCCCCGCCCATTCTTGAGTGCGACGTGGGCATACACACACATTGTGACCCTCAGCATGAGTCCTGTCCTCTAGTAAGTCCTCTCAGTTGCTGGACCATTAGATGTCATAATGGGCTTGACATGTCCCTAGGCCCCAATTTTTAACCAAATTTCTGATGGTCCAGTCGCCCCTCCCCAGGGCTCTACTCTTGAATCCCTCATTTGGTGGGACACCTGAGGATAAAAAAGAAAAAAACAAGAATAAAAAAAAAAAAACGGACTTCTTCCAGCCCACAGAATGACCCCAAACTCTTTGGACGGGGCCAAACCACCAGAGAGTAAGACTCGTCCATTTCCCATGAAGACACCCAGAAATTCCACGACCATGAGTGACACGATATCCAGAGACAAAAACTTGAGATTGAGCCTCACACTCGCCCTTCTTTCAAATCCCGAAGAGTTCTCCTCATGGTCTGTAGGTCCATCCTGCCATACCTATGACCCGAAACATAAGCCGAGTTTGTGTTTTCAGACAACTGTCCAAACAGCCCTGGCCTACACAACCTACAGGCTCAGGCCCCTGGAGCCAAACCTGAGGACTGTACTTGCCCTCTCCAAGGGAATTGTGTGTGCCCATTCCAATGGCCACAACCCTTCTAATAGGATAAATCTCCAAATTCCCTGATCCATCTCAATAGTGGTGGCTTCCCAGGAACAACAGGAGCAATCTGAGCCCAACTGAGCACCTACCTGCACTCAGACCCATAGACAGATGTCCCCAGAGGTAAAAAGGAAAGAACAGGCCCCTAGGCACTAATCAGATCCATTGCTTTGGTTTCCAGGCATCTCTCCTCAGAGGCCTGGATTTCAAAAGCAGCATATAGCTGTTTCTTGACTCACCCATCAGAAAACATCTCATCTACACATGGGAAACTTGCACGTTGGAGCTGTGTCAAAGCCTCTGTTTAGGAGAACCCTTTAGGGCCCCAGTGCCACCGCTTCATTCCAAGGTCTCCATAGACACAAAAGCACGTTAGGACCCATCCCCAGGGGTGTCCATTTCAACTCAGCGGCCTCGGTTGCTCCCCACAGATCCAGGAGATCTAACCTGTCTTGTTGCTAGGAGACAATTGGAATGCGAGGTGGGCTACCCAGCCATCCATCCTTAGAACCCTGCTCAGAATCATTGGCCTGGAGCCAAACAACAGGTCTCAATTGTCCTGCAGAAGACTCTATGCAGTTTGGAGCTTCTCACAACTCCCATCGTGGGAAAACACCCATGGCCTCGTGATGCCCCGCCCATTCATGAAGGGGCCATCAGGGTCATAAACTCCAACCTGAGCGATCGTCTGTTCCTCGCCCTGACTTCAGATGCACGAGACCTCGATTCAGGTCTGTAGATTGTGCGTGCCATGGCCTCACCCAGAAACCTAAGCCTAGCTTGTGTTCTCAGACTTTTGTCGTCAGACTACTGGCCCACAAGCCCTCCAGTTTGGCAATCCAGAACTACAATGCAGCACTCTGCCGGCCCTCCAGAAGAAAATCATTGTCTTCTGGGGCTACCCAGTAACCCCAAATGAGGATCAACCTGCACCGACCTTGGCTGTACCCCAAATACATAGGCTGACCAGGGCACTAATGCCCTTTCTGACACAGCCTGAGCCTGGACCCCCTGGCCCCTCCCAGACAGCTGGCCGCACACTGAGCACATCGAGCTGCCATGTCCTTAGGTCATCATTTCTTCCCAACCTTGGTTTTCAGGTTTCAGAACCTAGACCTTATCTCCAATCACTGCCCAGGGTTGAAGGTGATGCAGAAATCAGAACCCATTCCCCATGGCAAGAAACCTTGTGGTTGGCATGTTGTACAACGTTCAGTGTCCTTGAAACCAGTGTGGCCCATGAGGCCCCGCCCATGCTCACGGGCCACATTCGTCACAAACACACATTGTGACGCTCAGGCTGAGCCCAGTCCTCAAGTAAGGCCACTCAGTGACTAGATGAAGAGATAGCATATTGGGCTTGCCATGCCCCTAGGCCCCAATTTTTAACCATAGTTCGGGTTGTCCCTTCAGTCTTCCCCACGGCTTGGCTTTGGAATTCCTCTTTTGGTGGGACACCTGACGTAACAAAACTGAAATGAGTCCTCCCATCCCACAGATTGACGAAAAGCAATTGGGAATCGGGCCAAATCCTCAGAGAGGAAGATTCGTCCATGGCCCATGAGGCGTCCCCGACATTCCACGGCCATCGCTGATACAAAATCCAGAGACAAAAGCCTGAGCAAGCGCCTCAGACTCGCACTTTCTTCATATCCTGTAGAGTTCTTCTCATGGTTTGTAGATCGGGCCTGCCATACCTACGTCCCCAAACCTATGCTGAGTTTGTGTCTTCAGACTTCTGTCCTCAAATTCTTGGGCCACACACCCTCCAGGCTGGGCCCCTGGAGCCACACATTAGGACTGTGCCTACCAATCCTATGGAATTCTGCCCATTCCATGGTCCAAAATCGTACAAATTAGGAGAAACCTCCAAAGTCCCTGAGGCCATCCCAATAGTGTAGGTCGCCCGGAACAAACAAGGGCTGTCTGACACCAGCTGATAATCGACCTCCACTCATACCATAGATGGATGTCCCCAGAGAAGAAGATTGAACCAGACAGGACACTAGGCCATAATAGGATCCATTGCTTTGGGTTACAGGCATGTGTCCTCAAAAGCCTGATTCCAAAACGAGCATAGGTGTTTTCCTGAGGCACCTATTAGAACTCATCTCATCTCCACAAGGAAACCTGTGCATGGGAGCTATGTCCAAAGCTTAGGAGAGTACTTCAGGGTCCCGGTGCCACCGCCCCATTCCAAGGCTCTCATGGACACAAAAACACATTAGGACCCATCCTCAGGAAAGTCCATTTCAACTCAGCCACCCCGGTTGCTCCGGCAGAGCCATCAGATCTAAACTGTCTTGTTGCTAGGAGACAATTGGAATGCAAGGCGGGCTTCCCAGGCATCCATCCGCGAACGGGGCTCTGGAGTCATTCCATATGGGATGTCCTGGAGCTGTCCAACAGGTCTCAATTGTCCCGCAGAAGGAATCCTTGAAGGGGGCATCCCACAACTCCCAACGTGGGAAAACATCAATGGCCTCGAGATTCCGCTCCCTTCATGAAGCGGCCGTCATGCTCAGAAACTCCAACCTGAGTCAACGTCTGATCCTCGCCCTGACTTCAGATGCATGAGATATTTGTTAAGATCTGCAGGGGGTACCTGCCGTGCCCTCGCCCTGAAACCCAAGTCTAGCTTGTCTTCTCAGACTTCCGTCCTCACACTCCTGGCCTCGAAGCCCTCAAGTTTGGCAATTCCGGACCCACAATGCAGCACTCTGCCTGCCCTCTAGAAAAAAAATGATTGCCTCATGAGCTGCCCAGGCACCTTAAATGAGGGTAAACCTACACAGCACTCGACTTTACCCAAATATTTATATTCTAACCTGGGCACTAATGCACTGTCGAAACAACTTGAGCCCAGACCTCCTGACCAACACCCAGAAAGCTGACCACACACTGAGCACATAAAATCCGCCATGGCCTTATGTCATCATCTCTTCCCTACCTCAGTTTTCAGGCTTCAGAACCGAGACCTTATC
The DNA here is from genome assembly GCF_964662115.1 of Mustela nivalis. Lineage (NCBI taxonomy): Eukaryota > Metazoa > Chordata > Mammalia > Carnivora > Mustelidae > Mustela > Mustela nivalis. The sequence continues at coordinate 511,305 of NW_028136163.1, forward strand.
TCCAATCACTGCCCAGGGGTGAGTGTGATGCAGAAATCATAACTCCTCCTTACCCATGGCAAGAACCCTTGTGGATGGCACGTTGTCCAACGTTCAGTGTAGGAGAAACCAGCATTCACCCTGAGGCCCCGCCCATCCTTGAGTGCGACGAGGGCATACACACGCATTGTGACCCTCAGCATGAGTACTGTCCTCTAGTAAGTCCTCTCAGTGGCTGGACCATTAGATGTCATAATGGGCTTGACATGTCTCTAGGCCCCAATTTTTAACCAGATTTCTGATTGTCCAGTCGCCCCTCCCCAGGGCTCTACTCTTGAAACCCTCATTTGGAGGGACACCTGAGGTTAAAAAAGAAAAAAACAACAACAACAACAAAAACAAAAAAAAAAAAAACGGACTTCTTCCAGCCCTCAGAATGACCCCAATTTCTTTGGACGGGGCCAAACCACCAGAGAGTAAGACTCGTCCGTTTCCCATGAAGACACCCAGAAATTCGACGACCGTGAGTGACACGATATCCAGAGACAAAAACTTGAGCAGGAGCCTCACACTCGCCCTTCTTTCAAATCCCGAAGAGTTCTCCTCATGGTCTGTAGATCAGTCCTGCCATACCTATGACCCGAAACATAAGCCGAGTTTGTGTTTTCAGACAACTGTCCAAACAGCCCTGGCCTACACAACCTACAGGCTCAGGACCCTGGAGCCAAACCTGAGGACTGTACTTGCCCTCTCCAAGGGAATTGTGTGTGCCCATTCCAATGGCCACAACCCTTCTAATAGGATAAACCTCCAAAGTCCCTGATCCATCTCAATAGTGGTGGCTTCCCAGGAAAAACAGGGGCAATCTGAGCCCAACTGAGCACCTACCTGCACTCAGACCCATAGACAGATGTCCCCAGAGGTAAAAAGGAAAGAACAGGCCCCTAGGCACTAATCAGATCCATTGTTGGTTTCCAGGCATCTCTCCTCAGAGGCCTGGATTTCAAAAGCAGCATATAGCTGTTTCTTGACTCACCCATCAGAAAACATCTCATCTACACATGGGAAACTTGCACGTTGGAGCTGTGTCAAAGCCTCTGTTTAGGAGAACCCTTTAGGGCCCCAGTGCCACCGCTTCATTCCAAGGTCAAAATAGACACAAAAGCACGTTAGGACCCATCCCCAGGGGTGTCCATTTCAACTCAGCGGCCTCGGTTGCTCCCCACAGATCCAGGAGATCTAACCTGTCTTGTTGCTAGGAGACAATTGGAATGCGAGGTGGGCTACCCAGCCATCCGTACTTAGAACCCTGCTCACAATCATTGGCCTGGAGCCAAACAACAGGTCTCAATTGTCCTGCAGAAGACTCTCTGCAGTTTGGAGCTTCTGACAACTCCCATCGTGGGAAAACCCCCATGGCCTCGTGATTCCCCCCCCCCATTCATGAAGGAGCCATCAGGGACAGAAACTCCAACCTGAGTGATCGTCTGATCCTCGCGCTGACTTCAGATGCACGAGACCTCGATTCAGGTCTGTAGATTGTGCGTGCCATGGCCTCACCCAGAAACCTAAGCTTAGCTTGTGTTCTCAGACTTTTGTCGTCAGACTACTGGCCCACAAGCCCTCCAGTTTGGCAATCCAGAACTACAATGCAGCACTCTGCCGGCCCTCCAGAAGAAAAACATTGTCTTCTGGGGCTACCCAGTAACCCCAAATGAGGATCAACCTGCACCGACCTTGGCTGTACCCCAAATACATAGGCTGACCAGGGCACTAATGCCCTTTCTGACACTGCCTGAGCCTGGACCCCCTGGCCCCTCCCAGACAGCTGGCCGCACACTGAGCAAATCGAGCCCCCATGGCCTTAGGTCGTCATTTCTTCCCAACATCAGTTTTCAGGTTTCAGAACCTAGACCTTATCTCCAATCACTGCCCAGGGTTGAAGGTGATGCAGAAATCAGAACCCCTTCCTCATGGCAAGAAACCTTGTGGTTGGCATGTTGTCCAACGTTCAGTGTAGTTGAAACCAGTGTGGCCCATGAGGCCCCGCCCATGCTCGCGGGCCACATTGGTCACAAACATACATTGTGACGCTCAGGCTGAGCCCAGTCCTCAAGTAAGGCCACTCAGTGGCTGGATGAAGAGATATCATATTGGGCTTGCCATGCCCCTAGGCCCCAATTTTTAACCATAGTTCGGGTTGTCCCTTCAGTCTTCCCCACGGCTTGGCTTTGGAATTCCTCTTTTGGTGGGACACCTGACGTAACAAAACTGAAATGAGTCCTCCCATCCCACAGATTGACGAAAAGCAATTGGGAATCGGGCCAAATCCTCAGAGAGGAAGATTCGTCCATGGCCCATGAGGCGTCCCCGACATTCCACGGCCATCGCTGATACAAAATCCAGAGACAAAAGCCTGAGCAAGCGCCTCAGACTCGCACTTTCTTCATATCCTGAAGAGTTCTTCTCATGGTTTGTAGATCGGGCCTGCCATACCTACGTCCCCAAACCTATGCTGAGTTTGTGTCTTCAGACTTCTGTCCTCAAATTCTTGGGCCACACACCCTCCAGGCTGGGCCCCTGGAGCCACACATTAGGACTGTGCCTAACAATCCATGGGAATTCTGCCCATTCCATAGTCCAAAATCGTACAAATTAGGAGAAACCTCCAAAGTCCCTGAGGCCATCCCAATAGTGTAGGTCGCCCGGAACAAACAAGGGCTGTCTGACTTCAGCTGATAATCGACCTCCACTCATACCATAGATGGATGTCCCCAGAGAAGAAGATTGAACCAGACAGGACCCTAGGCCATAATAGGATCCATTGCTTTGGGTCACAGGCATGTGTCCTCAAAATTCTGATTCCAATACGAGCCTAGGTGTTTTCCTGAGGCACCCATCAGAACTCATCTCGTCTCCACAAGGAAACCTGTGCATGGGAGCCATGTCCAAAGCTTAGGAGAGTACTTCAGGGTCCCGGTGCCACCGCCCCATTCCAAGGCCCTCATGGACACAAAAACACATTAGGACCCATCCTCAGGAAAGTCCATTTCAAATCAGCCACCCCGGTTGCTCCCGCAGAGCCATGAGATCTAAACTGTCTTGTAGCTAGGAGACAATTGGAATGGAGGCGGGCTTCCCAGGCATCCATCCGCGAACGGTGCTCTGGAGTCATTCCATATGGGATGTCCTGGAGCTGTCCAACTGGTCTCAATTGTCACGCACAAGGAATCCTTGAAGGGGGCATCCCACAACTCCCAACGTGGGAAAACCTCAATGGCCTCGAGATTCCGCTCCCTTCATGAAGCGGCCGTCATGCTCAGAAACTCCAACCTGAGCCAACGTCTGATCCTCGCCCTGACTTCAGATGCATGAGATATTGGTTCAGATCTGCAGGGGGTACCTGCCGTGCCCTCGCCCTGAAACCCAAGTCTAGCTTGTCTTCTCAGACTTCCGTCCTCACACTCCTGGCCCCGAAGCCCTCAAGTTTGGCAATTCCGGACCCACAATGCAGCACTCTGCCTGCCCTCTAGAAAAAAAATGATTGCCTCATGAGCTGCCCAGGCACCTTAAATGAGGGTAAACCTACACAGCACTCGACTTTACCCAAATTATATAGTCTAACCTGGGCACTAATGCACTGTCGAACACAACCTGAGCCCGGACCTCCTGACCAACACCCAGAAAGCTGACCGCACACTGAGCACCTAAAACCCGCCATGGCCTTAGGTCATCATCTCTTCCCTACCTCAGTTTTCAGGCTTCAGAACCGAGACCTTATCTCCAATCACTGCCCAGGGGTGAGTGTGATGCAGAAATCAGAACTACTCCTTACCCATGGCAAGAACCCTGTGGTTGGCACGTTGTCCAACGTTCAGTGTAGGAGAAACCAGCATTCACCCTGAGGCCCATTCTTGAGTGCGATGTGGGCATACACACACATTGTGACCCTCAGCATGAGTCCTGTCCTCTAGTAAGTCCTCTCAGTTGCTGGACCATTAGATGTCATAATGGGCTTGACATGTCCCTAGGCCCCAATTTTTAACCAAATTTCTGATGGTCCAGTCGCCCCTCCCCAGGGCTCTACTCTTGAATCCCTCATTTGGTGGGACACCTGAGGATAAAAAAGAAAAAAACAAGAATAAAAAAAAAAAAAACGGACTTCTTCCAGCCCACAGAATGACCCCAAACTCTTTGGACGGGGCCAAACCACCAGAGAGTAAGACTCGTCCATTTCCCATGAAGACACCCAGAAATTCCACGACCATGAGTGACACGATATCCAGAGACAAAAACTTGAGCAGGAGCCTCACACTCGCCCTTCTTTCAAATCCCGAAGAGTTCTCCTCATGGTCTGTAGATCAGTCCTGCCATACCTATGACCCGAAACATAAGCCGAGTTTGTGTTTTCAGACAACTGTCCAAACAGCCCTGGCCTACACAACCTACAGGCTCAGGCCCCTGGAGCCAAACCTGAGGACTGTACTTGCCCTCTCCAAGGGAATTGTGTGTGCCCATTCCAATGGCCACAACCCTTCTAATAGGATAAACCTCCAAAGTCCCTGATCCATCTCAATAGTGGTGGCTTCCCAGGAAAAACAGGGGCAATCTGAGCCCAACTGAGCACCTACCTGCACTCAGACCCATAGACAGATGTCCCCAGAGGTAAAAAGGAAAGAACAGGCCCCTAGGCACTAATCAGATCCATTGCTTTGGTTTCCAGGCATCTCTCCTCAGAGGCCTGGATTTCAAAAGCAGCATATAGCTGTTTCTTGACTCACCCATCAGAAAACATCTCATCTACACATGGGAAACTTGCACGTTGGAGCTGTGTCAAAGCCTCTGTTTAGGAGAACCCTTTAGGGCCCCAGTGCCACCGCTTCATTCCAAGGTCTCCATAGACACAAAAGCACGTTAGGACCCATCCCCAGGGGTGTCCATTTCAACTCAGCGGCCTCGGTTGCTCCCCACAGATCCAGGAGATCTAACCTGTCATGTTGCTAGGAGACAATTGGAATGCGAGGTGGGCTACCCAGCCATCCGTACTTAGAACCCTGCTCAGAATCATTGGCCTGGAGCCAAACAACAGGTCTCAATTGTCCTGCAGAAGACTCTCTGCAGTTTGGAGCTTCTCACAACTCCCATCGTGGGAAAACACCCATGGCCTCGTGATGCCCCCCCCCCCCCATTCATGAAGGAGCCATCAGGGACAGAAACTCCAACCTGAGCGATCGTCTGATCCTCGCGCTGACTTCAGATGCACGAGACCTCGATTCAGGTCTGTAGATTGTGCGTGCCATGGCCTCACCCAGAAACCTAAGCTTAGCTTGTGTTCTCAGACTTTTGTCGTCAGACTACTGGCCCACAAGCCCTCCAGTTTGGCAATCCAGAACTACAATGCAGCACTCTGCCGGCCCTCCAGAAGAAAAACATTGTCTTCTGGGGCTACCCAGTAACCCCAAATGAGGATCAACCTGCACCGACCTTGGCTGTACCCCAAATACATAGGCTGACCAGGGCACTAATGCCCTTTCTGACACTGCCTGAGCCTGGACCCCCTGGCCCCTCCCAGACAGCTGGCCGCACACTGAGCACATCGAGCCGCCATGGCCTTAGGTCGTCATTTCTTCCCAACATCAGTTTTCAGGTTTCAGAACCTAGACCTTATCTCCAATCACTGCCCAGGGTTGAAGGTGATGCAGAAATCAGAACCCCTTCCCCATGGCAAGAAACCTTGTGGTTGGCATGTTGTCCAACGTTCAGTGTAGTTGAAACCAGTGTGGCCCATGAGGCCCCGCCCATGCTCGCGGGCCACATTGGTCACAAACATACATTGTGATGCTCAGGCTGAGCCCAGTCCTCAAGTAAGGCCACTCAGTGGCTGGATGAAGAGATAGCATATTGGGCTTGCCATGCCCCTAGGCCCCAATTTTTAACCATAGTTCGGGTTGTCCCTTCAGTCTTCCCCACGGCTTGGCTTTGGAATTCCTCCTTTGGTGGGACACCTGACGTAACAAAACTGAAATGAGTCCTCCCATCCCACAGATTGACGAAAAGCAATTGGGAATCGGGCCAAATCCTCAGAGAGGAAGATTCGTCCATGGCCCATGAGGCGTCCCCGACATTCCACGGCCATCGCTGATACAAAATCCAGAGACAAAAGCCTGAGCAAGCGCCTCAGACTCGCACTTTCTTCATATCCTGAAGAGTTCTTCTCATGGTTTGTAGATCGGGCCTGCCATACCTACGTCCCCAAACCTATGCTGAGTTTGTGTCTTCAGACTTCTGTCCTCAAATTCTTGGGCCACACACCCTCCAGGCTGGGCCCCTGGAGCCACACATTAGGACTGTGCCTAACAATCCATGGGACTTCTGCCCATTCCATGGTCCAAAATCGTACAAATTAGGAGAAACCTCCAAAGTCCCTGAGGCCATCCCAATAGTGTAGGTCGCCCGGAACAAACAAGGGCTGTCTGACTTCAGCTGATAATCGACCTCCACTCATACCACAGATGGATGTCCCCAGAGAAGAAGATTGAACCAGACAGGACCCTAGGCCATAATAGGATCCATTGCTTTGGGTCACAGGCATGTGTCCTGAAAATTCTGATTCCAATACGAGCATAGGTGTTTTCCTGAGGCACCCATCAGAACTCATCTCGTCTCCACAAGGAAACCTGTGCATGGGAGCCATGTCCAAAGCTTAGGAGAGTACTTCAGGGTCCCGGTGCCACCGCCCCATTCCAAGGCCCTCATGGACACAAAAACACATTAGGACCCATCCTCAGGAAAGTCCATTTCAACTCAGCCACCCCGGTTGCTCCCGCAGAGCCATGAGATCTAAACTGTCTTGTAGCTAGGAGACAATTGGAATGGAGGCGGGCTTCCCAGGCATCCATCCGCGAACGGTGCTCTGGAGTCATTCCATATGGGATGTCCTGGAGCTGTCCAACAGGTCTCAATTGTCACGCACAAGGAATCCTTGAAGGGGGCATCCCACAACTCCCAACGTGGGAAAACCTCAATGGCCTCGAGATTCCGCTCCCTTCATGAAGCGGCCGTCATGCTCAGAAACTCCAACCTGAGCCAACGTCTGATCCTCGCCCTGACTTCAGATGCATGAGATATTGGTTCAGATCTGCAGGGGGTACCTGCCGTGCCCTCGCCCTGAAACCCAAGTCTAGCTTGTCTTCTCAGACTTCCGTCCTCACACTCCTGGCCCCGAAGCCCTCAAGTTTGGCAATTCCGGACCCACAATGCAGCACTCTGCCTGCCCTCTAGAAAAAAAATGATTGCCTCATGAGCTGCCCAGGCACCTTAAATGAGGGTAAACCTACACAGCACTCGACTTTACCCAAATTATATAGTCTAACCTGGGCACTAATGCACTGTCGAACACAGCCTGAGCCCGGACCTTCTGACCAACACCCAGAAAGCTGACCGCACACTGAGCACCTAAAACCCGCCATGGCCTTAGGTCATCATCTCTTCCCTACCTCAGTTTTCAGGCTTCAGAACCGAGACCTTATCTCCAATCACTGCCCAGGGGTGAGTGTGATGCAGAAATCAGAACTACTCCTTACCCATGGCAAGAACCCTGTGGTTGGCACGTTGTCCAACGTTCAGTGTAGGAGAAACCAGCATTCACCCTGAGGCCCCGCCCATTCTTGAGTGCGATGTGGGCATACACACACATTGTGACCCTCAGCATGAGTCCTGTCCTCTAGTAAGTCCTCTCAGTTGCTGGACCATTAGATGTCATAATGGGCTTGACATGTCCCTAGGCCCCAATTTTTAACCAAATTTCTGATGGTCCAGTCGCCCCTCCCCAGGGCTCTACTCTTGAATCCCTCATTTGGTGGGACACCTGAGGATAAAAAAGAAAAAAACAAGAATAAAAAAAAAAAAAACGGACTTCTTCCAGCCCACAGAATGACCCCAAACTCTTTGGACGGGGCCAAACCACCAGAGAGTAAGACTCGTCCATTTCCCATGAAGACACCCAGAAATTCCACGACCATGAGTGACACGATATCCAGAGACAAAAACTTGAGCAGGAGCCTCACACTCGCCCTTCTTTCAAATCCCGAAGAGTTCTCCTCATGGTCTGTAGATCAGTCCTGCCATACCTATGACCCGAAACATAAGCCGAGTTTGTGTTTTCAGACAACTGTCCAAACAGCCCTGGCCTACACAACCTACAGGCTCAGGACCCTGGAGCCAAACCTGAGGACTGTACTTGCCCTCTCCAAGGGAATTGTGTGTGCCCATTCCAATGGCCACAACCCTTCTAATAGGATAAACCTCCAAAGTCCCTGATCCATCTCAATAGTGGTGGCTTCCCAGGAAAAACAGGGGCAATCTGAGCCCAACTGAGCACCTACCTGCACTCAGACCCATAGACAGATGTCCCCAGAGGTAAAAAGGAAAGAACAGGCCCCTAGGCACTAATCAGATCCATTGCTTTGGTTTCCAGGCATCTCTCCTCAGAGGCCTGGATTTCAAAAGCAGCATATAGCTGTTTCTTGACTCACCCATCAGAAAACATCTCATCTACACATGGGAAACTTGCACGTTGGAGCTGTGTCAAAGCCTCTGTTTAGGAGAACCCTTTAGGGCCCCAGTGCCACCGCTTCATTCCAAGGTCTCCATAGACACAAAAGCACGTTAGGACCCATCCCCAGGGGTGTCCATTTCAACTCAGCGGCCTCGGTTGCTCCCCACAGATCCAGGAGATCTAACCTGTCATGTTGCTAGGAGACAATTGGAATGCGAGGTGGGCTACCCAGCCATCCGTACTTAGAACCCTGCTCAGAATCATTGGCCTGGAGCCAAACAACAGGTCTCAATTGTCCTGCAGAAGACTCTCTGCAGTTTGGAGCTTCTCACAACTCCCATCGTGGGAAAACACCCATGGCCTCGTGATGCCCCCCCCCCCATTCATGAAGGAGCCATCAGGGACAGAAACTCCAACCTGAGCGATCGTCTGATCCTCGCGCTGACTTCAGATGCACGAGACCTCGATTCAGGTCTGTAGATTGTGCGTGCCATGGCCTCACCCAGAAACCTAAGCTTAGCTTGTGTTCTCAGACTTTTGTCGTCAGACTACTGGCCCACAAGCCCTCCAGTTTGGCAATCCAGAACTACAATGCAGCACTCTGCCGGCCCTCCAGAAGAAAAACATTGTCTTCTGGGGCTACCCAGTAACCCCAAATGAGGATCAACCTGCACCGACCTTGGCTGTACCCCAAATACATAGGCTGACCAGGGCACTAATGCCCTTTCTGACACTGCCTGAGCCTGGACCCCCTGGCCCCTCCCAGACAGCTGGCCGCACACTGAGCACATCGAGCCGCCATGGCCTTAGGTCGTCATTTCTTCCCAACATCAGTTTTCAGGTTTCAGAACCTAGACCTTATCTCCAATCACTGCCCAGGGTTGAAGGTGATGCAGAAATCAGAACCCCTTCCCCATGGCAAGAAACCTTGTGGTTGGCATGTTGTCCAACGTTCAGTGTAGTTGAAACCAGTGTGGCCCATGAGGCCCCGCCCATGCTCGCGGGCCACATTGGTCACAAACATACATTGTGACGCTCAGGCTGAGCCCAGTCCTCAAGTAAGGCCACTCAGTGGCTGGATGAAGAGATAGCATATTGGGCTTGCCATGCCCCTAGGCCCCAATTTTTAACCATAGTTCGGGTTGTCCCTTCAGTCTTCCCCACGGCTTGGCTTTGGAATTCCTCCTTTGGTGGGACACCTGATGTAACAAAACTGAAATGAGTCCTCCCATCCCACAGATTGACGAAAAGCAATTGGGAATCGGGCCAAATCCTCAGAGAGGAAGATTCGTCCATGGCCCATGAGGCGTCCCCGACATTCCACGGCCATCGCTGATACAAAATCCAGAGACAAAAGCCTGAGCAAGCGCCTCAGACTCGCACTTTCTTCATATCCTGAAGAGTTCTTCTCATGGTTTGTAGATCGGGCCTGCCATACCTACGTCCCCAAACCTATGCTGAGTTTGTGTCTTCAGACTTCTGTCCTCAAATTCTTGGGCCACACACCCTCCAGGCTGGGCCCCTGGAGCCACACATTAGGACTGTGCCTAACAATCCATGGGACTTCTGCCCATTCCATGGTCCAAAATCGTACAAATTAGGAGAAACCTCCAAAGTCCCTGAGGCCATCCCAATAGTGTAGGTCGCCCGGAACAAACAAGGGCTGTCTGACTTCAGCTGATAATCGACCTCCACTCATACCACAGATGGATGTCCCCAGAGAAGAAGATTGAACCAGACAGGACCCTAGGCCATAATAGGATCCATTGCTTTGGGTCACAGGCATGTGTCCTGAAAATTCTGATTCCAATACGAGCATAGGTGTTTTCCTGAGGCACCCATCAGAACTCATCTCGTCTCCACAAGGAAACCTGTGCATGGGAGCCATGTCCAAAGCTTAGGAGAGTACTTCAGGGTCCCGGTGCCACCGCCCCATTCCAAGGCCCTCATGGACACAAAAACACATTAGGACCCATCCTCAGGAAAGTCCATTTCAACTCAGCCACCCCGGTTGCTCCCGCAGAGCCATGAGATCTAAACTGTCTTGTAGCTAGGAGACAATTGGAATGGAGGCGGGCTTCCCAGGCATCCATCCGCGAACGGTGCTCTGGAGTCATTCCATATGGGATGTCCTGGAGCTGTCCAACAGGTCTCAATTGTCACGCAGAAGGAATCCTTGAAGGGGGCATCCCACAACTCCCAACGTGGGAAAACCTCAATGGCCTCGAGATTCCGCTCCCTTCATGAAGCGGCCGTCATGCTCAGAAACTCCAACCTGAGCCAACGTCTGATCCTCGCCCTGACTTCAGATGCATGAGATATTGGTTCAGATCTGCAGGGGGTACCTGCCGTGCCCTCGCCCTGAAACCCAAGTCTAGCTTGTCTTCTCAGACTTCCGTCCTCACACTCCTGGCCCCGAAGCCCTCAAGTTTGGCAATTCCGGACCCACAATGCAGCACTCTGCCTGCCCTCTAGAAAAAAAATGATTGCCTCATGAGCTGCCCAGGCACCTTAAATGAGGGTAAACCTACACAGCACTCGACTTTACCCAAATTATATAGTCTAACCTGGGCACTAATGCACTGTCGAACACAGCCTGAGCCCGGACCTTCTGACCAACACCCAGAAAGCTGACCGCACACTGAGCACCTAAAACCCGCCATGGCCTTAGGTCATCATCTCTTCCCTACCTCAGTTTTCAGGCTTCAGAACCGAGACCTTATCTCCAATCACTGCCCAGGGGTGAGTGTGATGCAGAAATCAGAACTACTCCTTACCCATGGCAAGAACCCTGTGGTTGGCACGTTGTCCAACGTTCAGTGTAGGAGAAACCAGCATTCACCCTGAGGCCCCGCCCATTCTTGAGTGCGATGTGGGCATACACACACATTGTGACCCTCAGCATGAGTCCTGTCCTCTAGTAAGTCCTCTCAGTTGCTGGACCATTAGATGTCATAATGGGCTTGACATGTCCCTAGGCCCCAATTTTTAACCAAATTTCTGATGGTCCAGTCGCCCCTCCCCAGGGCTCTACTCTTGAATCCCTCATTTGGTGGGACACCTGAGGATAAAAAAGAAAAAAACAAGAATAAAAAAAAAAAAAAAACGGACTTCTTCCAGCCCACAGAATGACCCCAAACTCTTTGGACGGGGCCAAACCACCAGAGAGTAAGACTCGTCCATTTCCCATGAAGACACCCAGAAATTCCACGACCATGAGTGACACGATATCCAGAGACAAAAACTTGAGCAGGAGCCTCACACTCGCCCTTCTTTCAAATCCCGAAGAGTTCTCCTCATGGTCTGTAGATCAGTCCTGCCATACCTATGACCCGAAACATAAGCCGAGTTTGTGTTTTCAGACAACTGTCCAAACAGCCCTGGCCTACACAACCTACAGGCTCAGGCCCCTGGAGCCAAACCTGAGGACTGTACTTGCCCTCTCCAAGGGAATTGTGTGTGCCCATTCCAATGGCCACAACCCTTCTAATAGGATAAACCTCCAAAGTCCCTGATCCATCTCAATAGTGGTGGCTTCCCAGGAAAAACAGGGGCAATCTGAGCCCAACTGAGCACCTACCTGCACTCAGACCCATAGACAGATGTCCCCAGAGGTAAAAAGGAAAGAACAGGCCCCTAGGCACTAATCAGATCCATTGCTTTGGTTTCCAGGCATCTCTCCTCAGAGGCCTGGATTTCAAAAGCAGCATATAGCTGTTTCTTGACTCACCCATCAGAAAACATCTCATCTACACATGGGAAACTTGCACGTTGGAGCTGTGTCAAAGCCTCTGTTTAGGAGAACCCTTTAGGGCCCCAGTGCCACCGCTTTATTCCAAGGTCTCCATAGACACAAAAGCACGTTAGGACCCATCCCCAGGGGTGTCCATTTCAACTCAGCGGCCTCGGTTGCTCCCCACAGATCCAGGAGATCTAACCTGTCATGTTGCTAGGAGACAATTGGAATGCGAGGTGGGCTACCCAGCCATCCGTACTTAGAACCCTGCTCAGAATCATTGGCCTGGAGCCAAACAACAGGTCTCAATTGTCCTGCAGAAGACTCTCTGCAGTTTGGAGCTTCTCACAACTCCCATCGTGGGAAAACACCCATGGCCTCGTGATGCCCCCCCCCCCATTCATGAAGGAGCCATCAGGGACAGAAACTCCAACCTGAGCGATCGTCTGATCCTCGCGCTGACTTCAGATGCACGAGACCTCGATTCAGGTCTGTAGATTGTGCGTGCCATGGCCTCACCCAGAAACCTAAGCTTAGCTTGTGTTCTCAGACTTTTGTCGTCAGACTACTGGCCCACAAGCCCTCCAGTTTGGCAATCCAGAACTACAATGCAGCACTCTGCCGGCCCTCCAGAAGAAAAACATTGTCTTCTGGGGCTACCCAGTAACCCCAAATGAGGATCAACCTGCACCGACCTTGGCTGTACCCCAAATACATAGGCTGACCAGGGCACTAATGCCCTTTCTGACACTGCCTGAGCCTGGACCCCCTGGCCCCTCCCAGACAGCTGGCCGCACACTGAGCACATCGAGCCGCCATGGCCTTAGGTCGTCATTTCTTCCCAACATCAGTTTTCAGGTTTCAGAACCTAGACCTTATCTCCAATCACTGCCCAGGGTTGAAGGTGATGCAGAAATCAGAACCCCTTCCCCATGGCAAGAAACCTTGTGGTTGGCATGTTGTCCAACGTTCAGTGTAGTTGAAACCAGTGTGGCCCATGAGGCCCCGCCCATGCTCGCGGGCCACATTGGTCACAAACATACATTGTGACGCTCAGGCTGAGCCCAGTCCTCAAGTAAGGCCACTCAGTGGCTGGATGAAGAGATAGCATATTGGGCTTGCCATGCCCCTAGGCCCCAATTTTTAACCATAGTTCGGGTTGTCCCTTCAGTCTTCCCCACGGCTTGGCTTTGGAATTCCTCCTTTGGTGGGACACCTGATGTAACAAAACTGAAATGAGTCCTCCCATCCCACAGATTGACGAAAAGCAATTGGGAATCGGGCCAAATCCTCAGAGAGGAAGATTCGTCCATGGCCCATGAGGCGTCCCCGACATTCCACGGCCATCGCTGATACAAAATCCAGAGACAAAAGCCTGAGCAAGCGCCTCAGACTCGCACTTTCTTCATATCCTGAAGAGTTCTTCTCATGGTTTGTAGATCGGGCCTGCCATACCTACGTCCCCAAACCTATGCTGAGTTTGTGTCTTCAGACTTCTGTCCTCAAATTCTTGGGCCACACACCCTCCAGGCTGGGCCCCTGGAGCCACACATTAGGACTGTGCCTAACAATCCATGGGACTTCTGCCCATTCCATGGTCCAAAATCGTACAAATTAGGAGAAACCTCCAAAGTCCCTGAGGCCATCCCAATAGTGTAGGTCGCCCGGAACAAACAAGGGCTGTCTGACTTCAGCTGATAATCGACCTCCACTCATACCACAGATGGATGTCCCCAGAGAAGAAGATTGAACCAGACAGGACCCTAGGCCATAATAGGATCCATTGCTTTGGGTCACAGGCATGTGTCCTGAAAATTCTGATTCCAATACGAGCATAGGTGTTTTCCTGAGGCACCCATCAGAACTCATCTCGTCTCCACAAGGAAACCTGTGCATGGGAGCCATGTCCAAAGCTTAGGAGAGTACTTCAGGGTCCCGGTGCCACCGCCCCATTCCAAGGCCCTCATGGACACAAAAACACATTAGGACCCATCCTCAGGAAAGTCCATTTCAACTCAGCCACCCCGGTTGCTCCCGCAGAGCCATGAGATCTAAACTGTCTTGTAGCTAGGAGACAATTGGAATGGAGGCGGGCTTCCCAGGCATCCATCCGCGAACGGTGCTCTGGAGTCATTCCATATGGGATGTCCTGGAGCTGTCCAACAGGTCTCAATTGTCACGCAGAAGGAATCCTTGAAGGGGGCATCCCACAACTCCCAACGTGGGAAAACCTCAATGGCCTCGAGATTCCGCTCCCTTCATGAAGCGGCCGTCATGCTCAGAAACTCCAACCTGAGCCAACGTCTGATCCTCGCCCTGACTTCAGATGCATGAGATATTGGTTCAGATCTGCAGGGGGTACCTGCCGTGCCCTCGCCCTGAAACCCAAGTCTAGCTTGTCTTCTCAGACTTCCGTCCTCACACTCCTGGCCCCGAAGCCCTCAAGTTTGGCAATTCCGGACCCACAATGCAGCACTCTGCCTGCCCTCTAGAAAAAAAATGATTGCCTCATGAGCTGCCCAGGCACCTTAAATGAGGGTAAACCTACACAGCACTCGACTTTACCCAAATTATATAGTCTAACCTGGGCACTAATGCACTGTCGAACACAGCCTGAGCCCGGACCTTCTGACCAACACCCAGAAAGCTGACCGCACACTGAGCACCTAAAACCCGCCATGGCCTTAGGTCATCATCTCTTCCCTACCTCAGTTTTCAGGCTTCAGAACCGAGACCTTATCTCCAATCACTGCCCAGGGGTGAGTGTGATGCAGAAATCAGAACTACTCCTTACCCATGGCAAGAACCCTGTGGTTGGCACGTTGTCCAACGTTCAGTGTAGGAGAAACCAGCATTCACCCTGAGGCCCCGCCCATTCTTGAGTGCGATGTGGGCATACACACACATTGTGACCCTCAGCATGAGTCCTGTCCTCTAGTAAGTCCTCTCAGTTGCTGGACCATTAGATGTCATAATGGGCTTGACATGTCCCTAGGCCCCAATTTTTAACCAAATTTCTGATGGTCCAGTCGCCCCTCCCCAGGGCTCTACTCTTGAATCCCTCATTTGGTGGGACACCTGAGGATAAAAAAGAAAAAAAACAAGAATAAAAAAAAAAAAAACGGACTTCTTCCAGCCCACAGAATGACCCCAAACTCTTTGGACGGGGCCAAACCACCAGAGAGTAAGACTCGTCCATTTCCCATGAAGACACCCAGAAATTCCACGACCATGAGTGACACGATATCCAGAGACAAAAACTTGAGCAGGAGCCTCACACTCGCCCTTCTTTCAAATCCCGAAGAGTTCTCCTCATGGTCTGTAGATCAGTCCTGCCATACCTATGACCCGAAACATAAGCCGAGTTTGTGTTTTCAGACAACTGTCCAAACAGCCCTGGCCTACACAACCTACAGGCTCAGGCCCCTGGAGCCAAACCTGAGGACTGTACTTGCCCTCTCCAAGGGAATTGTGTGTGCCCATTCCAATGGCCACAACCCTTCTAATAGGATAAACCTCCAAAGTCCCTGATCCATCTCAATAGTGGTGGCTTCCCAGGAAAAACAGGGGCAATCTGAGCCCAACTGAGCACCTACCTGCACTCAGACCCATAGACAGATGTCCCCAGAGGTAAAAAGGAAAGAACAGGCCCCTAGGCACTAATCAGATCCATTGCTTTGGTTTCCAGGCATCTCTCCTCAGAGGCCTGGATTTCAAAAGCAGCATATAGCTGTTTCTTGACTCACCCATCAGAAAACATCTCATCTACACATGGGAAACTTGCACGTTGGAGCTGTGTCAAAGCCTCTGTTTAGGAGAACCCTTTAGGGCCCCAGTGCCACCGCTTCATTCCAAGGTCTCCATAGACACAAAAGCACGTTAGGACCCATCCCCAGGGGTGTCCATTTCAACTCAGCGGCCTCGGTTGCTCCCCACAGATCCAGGAGATCTAACCTGTCATGTTGCTAGGAGACAATTGGAATGCGAGGTGGGCTACCCAGCCATCCGTACTTAGAACCCTGCTCAGAATCATTGGCCTGGAGCCAAACAACAGGTCTCAATTGTCCTGCAGAAGACTCTCTGCAGTTTGGAGCTTCTCACAACTCCCATCGTGGGAAAACACCCATGGCCTCGTGATGGCCCCCCCCCCATTCATGAAGGAGCCATCAGGGACAGAAACTCCAACCTGAGCGATCGTCTGATCCTCGCGCTGACTTCAGATGCACGAGACCTCGATTCAGGTCTGTAGATTGTGCGTGCCATGGCCTCACCCAGAAACCTAAGCTTAGCTTGTGTTCTCAGACTTTTGTCGTCAGACTACTGGCCCACAAGCCCTCCAGTTTGGCAATCCAGAACTACAATGCAGCACTCTGCCGGCCCTCCAGAAGAAAAACATTGTCTTCTGGGGCTACCCAGTAACCCCAAATGAGGATCAACCTGCACCGACCTTGGCTGTACCCCAAATACATAGGCTGACCAGGGCACTAATGCCCTTTCTGACACTGCCTGAGCCTGGACCCCCTGGCCCCTCCCAGACAGCTGGCCGCACACTGAGCACATCGAGCCGCCATGGCCTTAGGTCGTCATTTCTTCCCAACATCAGTTTTCAGGTTTCAGAACCTAGACCTTATCTCCAATCACTGCCCAGGGTTGAAGGTGATGCAGAAATCAGAACCCCTTCCCCATGGCAAGAAACCTTGTGGTTGGCATGTTGTCCAACGTTCAGTGTAGTTGAAACCAGTGTGGCCCATGAGGCCCCGCCCATGCTCGCGGGCCACATTGGTCACAAACATACATTGTGACGCTCAGGCTGAGCCCAGTCCTCAAGTAAGGCCACTCAGTGGCTGGATGAAGAGATAGCATATTGGGCTTGCCATGCCCCTAGGCCCCAATTTTTAACCATAGTTCGGGTTGTCCCTTCAGTCTTCCCCACGGCTTGGCTTTGGAATTCCTCCTTTGGTGGGACACCTGATGTAACAAAACTGAAATGAGTCCTCCCATCCCACAGATTGACGAAAAGCAATTGGGAATCGGGCCAAATCCTCAGAGAGGAAGATTCGTCCATGGCCCATGAGGCGTCCCCGACATTCCACGGCCATCGCTGATACAAAATCCAGAGACAAAAGCCTGAGCAAGCGCCTCAGACTCGCACTTTCTTCATATCCTGAAGAGTTCTTCTCATGGTTTGTAGATCGGGCCTGCCATACCTACGTCCCCAAACCTATGCTGAGTTTGTGTCTTCAGACTTCTGTCCTCAAATTCTTGGGCCACACACCCTCCAGGCTGGGCCCCTGGAGCCACACATTAGGACTGTGCCTAACAATCCATGGGACTTCTGCCCATTCCATGGTCCAAAATCGTACAAATTAGGAGAAACCTCCAAAGTCCCTGAGGCCATCCCAATAGTGTAGGTCGCCCGGAACAAACAAGGGCTGTCTGACTTCAGCTGATAATCGACCTCCACTCATACCACAGATGGATGTCCCCAGAGAAGAAGATTGAACCAGACAGGACCCTAGGCCATAATAGGATCCATTGCTTTGGGTCACAGGCATGTGTCCTGAAAATTCTGATTCCAATACGAGCATAGGTGTTTTCCTGAGGCACCCATCAGAACTCATCTCGTCTCCACAAGGAAACCTGTGCATGGGAGCCATGTCCAAAGCTTAGGAGAGTACTTCAGGGTCCCGGTGCCACCGCCCCATTCCAAGGCCCTCATGGACACAAAAACACATTAGGACCCATCCTCAGGAAAGTCCATTTCAACTCAGCCACCCCGGTTGCTCCCGCAGAGCCATGAGATCTAAACTGTCTTGTAGCTAGGAGACAATTGGAATGGAGGCGGGCTTCCCAGGCATCCATCCGCGAACGGTGCTCTGGAGTCATTCCATATGGGATGTCCTGGAGCTGTCCAACAGGTCTCAATTGTCACGCAGAAGGAATCCTTGAAGGGGGCATCCCACAACTCCCAACGTGGGAAAACCTCAATGGCCTCGAGATTCCGCTCCCTTCATGAAGCGGCCGTCATGCTCAGAAACTCCAACCTGAGCCAACGTCTGATCCTCGCCCTGACTTCAGATGCATGAGATATTGGTTCAGATCTGCAGGGGGTACCTGCCGTGCCCTCGCCCTGAAACCCAAGTCTAGCTTGTCTTCTCAGACTTCCGTCCTCACACTCCTGGCCCCGAAGCCCTCAAGTTTGGCAATTCCGGACCCACAATGCAGCACTCTGCCTGCCCTCTAGAAAAAAAATGATTGCCTCATGAGCTGCCCAGGCACCTTAAATGAGGGTAAACCTACACAGCACTCGACTTTACCCAAATTATATAGTCTAACCTGGGCACTAATGCACTGTCGAACACAGCCTGAGCCCGGACCTTCTGACCAACACCCAGAAAGCTGACCGCACACTGAGCACCTAAAACCCGCCATGGCCTTAGGTCATCATCTCTTCCCTACCTCAGTTTTCAGGCTTCAGAACCGAGACCTTATCTCCAATCACTGCCCAGGGGTGAGTGTGATGCAGAAATCAGAACTACTCCTTACCCATGGCAAGAACCCTGTGGTTGGCACGTTGTCCAACGTTCAGTGTAGGAGAAACCAGCATTCACCCTGAGGCCCCGCCCATTCTTGAGTGCGACGTGGGCATACACACACATTGTGACCCTCAGCATGAGTCCTGTCCTCTAGTAAGTCCTCTCAGTTGCTGGACCATTAGATGTCATAATGGGCTTGACATGTCCCTAGGCCCCAATTTTTAACCAAATTTCTGATGGTCCAGTCGCCCCTCCCCAGGGCTCTACTCTTGAATCCCTCATTTGGTGGGACACCTGAGGATAAAAAAGAAAAAAAACAAGAATAAAAAAAAAAAAAAACGGACTTCTTCCAGCCCACAGAATGACCCCAAACTCTTTGGACGGGGCCAAACCACCAGAGAGTAAGACTCGTCCATTTCCCATGAAGACACCCAGAAATTCCACGACCATGAGTGACACGATATCCAGAGACAAAAACTTGAGCAGGAGCCTCACACTCGCCCTTCTTTCAAATCCCGAAGAGTTCTCCTCATGGTCTGTAGATCAGTCCTGCCATACCTATGACCCGAAACATAAGCCGAGTTTGTGTTTTCAGACAACTGTCCAAACAGCCCTGGCCTACACAACCTACAGGCTCAGGCCCCTGGAGCCAAACCTGAGGACTGTACTTGCCCTCTCCAAGGGAATTGTGTGTGCCCATTCCAATGGCCACAACCCTTCTAATAGGATAAACCTCCAAAGTCCCTGATCCATCTCAATAGTGGTGGCTTCCCAGGAAAAACAGGGGCAATCTGAGCCCAACTGAGCACCTACCTGCACTCAGACCCATAGACAGATGTCCCCAGAGGTAAAAAGGAAAGAACAGGCCCCTAGGCACTAATCAGATCCATTGCTTTGGTTTCCAGGCATCTCTCCTCAGAGGCCTGGATTTCAAAAGCAGCATATAGCTGTTTCTTGACTCACCCATCAGAAAACATCTCATCTACACATGGGAAACTTGCACGTTGGAGCTGTGTCAAAGCCTCTGTTTAGGAGAACCCTTTAGGGCCCCAGTGCCACCGCTTCATTCCAAGGTCTCCATAGACACAAAAGCACGTTAGGACCCATCCCCAGGGGTGTCCATTTCAACTCAGCGGCCTCGGTTGCTCCCCACAGATCCAGGAGATCTAACCTGTCATGTTGCTAGGAGACAATTGGAATGCGAGGTGGGCTACCCAGCCATCCGTACTTAGAACCCTGCTCAGAATCATTGGCCTGGAGCCAAACAACAGGTCTCAATTGTCCTGCAGAAGACTCTCTGCAGTTTGGAGCTTCTCACAACTCCCATCGTGGGAAAACACCCATGGCCTCGTGATGCCCCCCCCCCCATTCATGAAGGAGCCATCAGGGACAGAAACTCCAACCTGAGCGATCGTCTGATCCTCGCGCTGACTTCAGATGCACGAGACCTCGATTCAGGTCTGTAGATTGTGCGTGCCATGGCCTCACCCAGAAACCTAAGCTTAGCTTGTGTTCTCAGACTTTTGTCGTCAGACTACTGGCCCACAAGCCCTCCAGTTTGGCAATCCAGAACTACAATGCAGCACTCTGCTGGCCCTCCAGAAGAAAAACATTGTCTTCTGGGGCTACCCAGTAACCCCAAATGAGGATCAACCTGCACCGACCTTGGCTGTACCCCAAATACATAGGCTGACCAGGGCACTAATGCCCTTTCTGACACTGCCTGAGCCTGGACCCCCTGGCCCCTCCCAGACAGCTGGCCGCACACTGAGCACATCCAGCCGCCATGGCCTTAGGTCGTCATTTCTTCCCAACATCAGTTTTCAGGTTTCAGAACCTAGACCTTATCTCCAATCACTGCCCAGGGTTGAAGGTGATGCAGAAATCAGAACCCCTTCCCCATGGCAAGAAACCTTGTGGTTGGCATGTTGTCCAACGTTCAGTGTAGTTGAAACCAGTGTGGCCCATGAGGCCCCGCCCATGCTCGCGGGCCACATTGGTCACAAACACACATTGTGACGCTCAGGCTGAGCCCAGTCCTCAAGTAAGGCCACTCAGTGGCTGGATGAAGAGATAGCATATTGGGCTTGCCATGCCCCTAGGCCCCAATTTTTAACCATAGTTCGGGTTGTCCCTTCAGTCTTCCCCACGGCTTGGCTTTGGAATTCCTCCTTTGGTGGGACACCTGATGTAACAAAACTGAAATGAGTCCTCCCATCCCACAGATTGACGAAAAGCAATTGGGAATCAGGCCAAATCCTCAGAGAGGAAGATTCGTCCATGGCCCATGAGGCGTCCCCGACATTCCACGGCCATCGCTGATACAAAATCCAGAGACAAAAGCCTGAGCAAGCGCCTCAGACTCGCACTTTCTTCATATCCTGAAGAGTTCTTCTCATGGTTTGTAGATCGGGCCTGCCATACCTACGTCCCCAAACCTATGCTGAGTTTGTGTCTTCAGACTTCTGTCCTCAAATTCTTGGGCCACACACCCTCCAGGCTGGGCCCCTGGAGCCACACATTAGGACTGTGCCTAACAATCCATGGGACTTCTGCCCATTCCATGGTCCAAAATCGTACAAATTAGGAGAAACCTCCAAAGTCCCTGAGGCCATCCCAATAGTGTAGGTCGCCCGGAACAAACAAGGGCTGTCTGACTTCAGCTGATAATCGACCTCCACTCATACCACAGATGGATGTCCCCAGAGAAGAAGATTGAATCAGACAGGACCCTAGGCCATAATAGGATCCATTGCTTTGGGTCACAGGCATGTGTCCTGAAAATTCTGATTCTAATACGAGCATAGGTGTTTTCCTGAGGCACCCATCAGAACTCATCTCGTCTCCACAAGGAAACCTGTGCATGGGAGCCATGTCCAAAGCTTAGGAGAGTACTTCAGGGTCCCGGTGCCACCGCCCCATTCCAAGGCCCTCATGGACACAAAAACACATTAGGACCCATCCTCAGGAAAGTCCATTTCAACTCAGCCACCCCGGTTGCTCCCGCAGAGCCATGAGATCTAAACTGTCTTGTAGCTAGGAGACAATTGGAATGGAGGCGGGCTTCCCAGGCATCCATCCGCGAACGGTGCTCTGGAGTCATTCCATATGGGATGTCCTGGAGCTGTCCAACAGGTCTCAATTGTCACGCAGAAGGAATCCTTGAAGGGGGCATCCCACAACTCCCAACGTGGGAAAACCTCAATGGCCTCGAGATTCCGCTCCCTTCATGAAGCGGCCGTCATGCTCAGAAACTCCAACCTGAGCCAACGTCTGATCCTCGCCCTGACTTCAGATGCATGATATATTGGTTCAGATCTGCAGGGGTACCTGCCGTGCCCTCGCCCTGAAACCCAAGTCTAGCTTGTCTTCTCAGACTTCCGTCCTCACACTCCTGGCCCCGAAGCCCTCAAGTTTGGCAATTCCGGACCCACAATGCAGCACTCTGCCTGCCCTCTAGAAAAAAAATGATTGCCTCATGAGCTGCCCAGGCACCTTAAATGAGGGTAAACCTACACAGCACTCGACTTTACCCAAATTATATAGTCTAACCTGGGCACTAATGCACTGTCGAACACAGCCTGAGCCCGGACCTTCTGACCAACACCCAGAAAGCTGACCGCACACTGAGCACCTAAAACCCGCCATGGCCTTAGGTCATCATCTCTTCCCTACCTCAGTTTTCAGGCTTCAGAACCGAGACCTTATCTCCAATCACTGCCCAGGGGTGAGTGTGATGCAGAAATCAGAACTACTCCTTACCCATGGCAAGAACCCTGTGGTTGGCACGTTGTCCAACGTTCAGTGTAGGAGAAACCAGCATTCACCCTGAGGCCCCGCCCATTCTTGAGTGCGACGTGGGCATACACACACATTGTGACCCTCAGCATGAGTCCTGTCCTCTAGTAAGTCCTCTCAGTTGCTGGACCATTAGATGTCATAATGGGCTTGACATGTCCCTAGGCCCCAATTTTTAACCAAATTTCTGATGGTCCAGTCGCCCCTCCCCAGGGCTCTACTCTTGAATCCCTCATTTGGTGGGACACCTGAGGATAAAAAAGAAAAAAAACAAGAATAAAAAAAAAAAAAAACGGACTTCTTCCAGCCCACAGAATGACCCCAAACTCTTTGGACGGGGCCAAACCACCAGAGAGTAAGACTCGTCCATTTCCCATGAAGACACCCAGAAATTCCACGACCATGAGTGACACGATATCCAGAGACAAAAACTTGAGCAGGAGCCTCACACTCGCCCTTCTTTCAAATCCCGAAGAGTTCTCCTCATGGTCTGTAGATCAGTCCTGCCATACCTATGACCCGAAACATAAGCCGAGTTTGTGTTTTCAGACAACTGTCCAAACAGCCCTGGCCTACACAACCTACAGGCTCAGGCCCCTGGAGCCAAACCTGAGGACTGTACTTGCCCTCTCCAAGGGAATTGTGTGTGCCCATTCCAATGGCCACAACCCTTCTAATAGGATAAACCTCCAAAGTCCCTGATCCATCTCAATAGTGGTGGCTTCCCAGGAAAAACAGGGGCAATCTGAGCCCAACTGAGCACCTACCTGCACTCAGACCCATAGACAGATGTCCCCAGAGGTAAAAAGGAAAGAACAGGCCCCTAGGCACTAATCAGATCCATTGCTTTGGTTTCCAGGCATCTCTCCTCAGAGGCCTGGATTTCAAAAGCAGCATATAGCTGTTTCTTGACTCACCCATCAGAAAACATCTCATCTACACATGGGAAACTTGCACGTTGGAGCTGTGTCAAAGCCTCTGTTTAGGAGAACCCTTTAGGGCCCCAGTGCCACCGCTTCATTCCAAGGTCTCCATAGACACAAAAGCACGTTAGGACCCATCCCCAGGGGTGTCCATTTCAACTCAGCGGCCTCGGTTGCTCCCCACAGATCCAGGAGATCTAACCTGTCATGTTGCTAGGAGACAATTGGAATGCGAGGTGGGCTACCCAGCCATCCGTACTTAGAACCCTGCTCAGAATCATTGGCCTGGAGCCAAACAACAGGTCTCAATTGTCCTGCAGAAGACTCTCTGCAGTTTGGAGCTTCTCACAACTCCCATCGTGGGAAAACACCCATGGCCTCGTGATGCCCCCCCCCATTCATGAAGGAGCCATCAGGGACAGAAACTCCAACCTGAGCGATCGTCTGATCCTCGCGCTGACTTCAGATGCACGAGACCTCGATTCAGGTCTGTAGATTGTGCGTGCCATGGCCTCACCCAGAAACCTAAGCTTAGCTTGTGTTCTCAGACTTTTGTCGTCAGACTACTGGCCCACAAGCCCTCCAGTTTGGCAATCCAGAACTACAATGCAGCACTCTGCCGGCCCTCCAGAAGAAAAACATTGTCTTCTGGGGCTACCCAGTAACCCCAAATGAGGATCAACCTGCACCGACCTTGGCTGTACCCCAAATACATAGGCTGACCAGGGCACTAATGCCCTTTCTGACACTGCCTGAGCCTGGACCCCCTGGCCCCTCCCAGACAGCTGGCCGCACACTGAGCACATCGAGCCGCCATGGCCTTAGGTCGTCATTTCTTCCCAACATCAGTTTTCAGGTTTCAGAACCTAGACCTTATCTCCAATCACTGCCCAGGGTTGAAGGTGATGCAGAAATCAGAACCCCTTCCCCATGGCAAGAAACCTTGTGGTTGGCATGTTGTCCAACGTTCAGTGTAGTTGAAACCAGTGTGGCCCATGAGGCCCCGCCCATGCTCGCGGGCCACATTGGTCACAAACATACATTGTGACGCTCAGGCTGAGCCCAGTCCTCAAGTAAGGCCACTCAGTGGCTGGATGAAGAGATAGCATATTGGGCTTGCCATGCACCTAGGCCCCAATTTTTAACCATAGTTCGGGTTGTCCCTTCAGTCTTCCCCACAGCTTGGCTTTGGAATTCCTCCTTTGGTGGGACACCTGACGTAACAAAACTGAAATGAGTCCTCCCATCCCACAGATTGACGAAAAGCAATTGGGAATCGGGCCAAATCCTCAGAGAGGAAGATTCGTCCATGGCCCATGAGGCGTCCCCGACATTCCACGGCCATCGCTGATACAAAATCCAGAGACAAAAGCCTGAGCAAGCGCCTCAGACTCGCACTTTCTTCATATCCTGAAGAGTTCTTCTCATGGTTTGTAGATCGGGCCTGCCATACCTACGTCCCCAAACCTATGCTGAGTTTGTGTCTTCAGACTTCTGTCCTCAAATTCTTGGGCCACACACCCTCCAGGCTGGGCCCCTGGAGCCACACATTAGGACTGTGCCTAACAATCCATGGGACTTCTGCCCATTCCATGGTCCAAAATCGTACAAATTAGGAGAAACCTCCAAAGTCCCTGAGGCCATCCCAATAGTGTAGGTCGCCCGGAACAAACAAGGGCTGTCTGACTTCAGCTGATAATCGACCTCCACTCATACCATAGATGGATGTCCCCAGAGAAGAAGATTGAACCAGACAGGACCCTAGGCCATAATAGGATCCATTGCTTTGGGTCACAGGCATGTGTCCTGAAAATTCTGATTCCAATACGAGCATAGGTGTTTTCCTGAGGCACCCATCAGAACTCATCTCGTCTCCACAAGGAAACCTGTGCATGGGAGCCATGTCCAAAGCTTAGGAGAGTACTTCAGGGTCCCGGTGCCACCGCCCCATTCCAAGGCCCTCATGGACACAAAAACACATTAGGACCCATCCTCAGGAAAGTCCATTTCAACTCAGCCACCCCGGTTGCTCCCGCAGAGCCATGAGATCTAAACTGTCTTGTAGCTAGGAGACAATTGGAATGGAGGCGGGCTTCCCAGGCATCCATCCGCGAACGGTGCTCTGGAGTCATTCCATATGGGATGTCCTGGAGCTGTCCAACAGGTCTCAATTGTCACGCAGAAGGAATCCTTGTAGGGGGCATCCCACAACTCCCAACGTGGGAAAACCTCAATGGCCTCGAGATTCCGCTCCCTTCATGAAGCGGCCGTCATGCTCAGAAACTCCAACCTGAGCCAACGTCTGATCCTCGCCCTGACTTCAGATGCATGAGATATTGGTTCAGATCTGCAGGGGGTACCTGCCGTGCCCTCGCCCTGAAACCCAAGTCTAGCTTGTCTTCTCAGACTTCCGTCCTCACACTCCTGGCCCCGAAGCCCTCAAGTTTGGCAATTCCGGACCCACAATGCAGCACTCTGCCTGCCCTCTAGAAAAAAAATGATTGCCTCATGAGCTGCCCAGGCACCTTAAATGAGGGTAAACCTACACAGCACTCGACTTTACCCAAATTATATAGTCTAACCTGGGCACTAATGCACTGTCGAACACAACCTGAGCCCGGACCTCCTGACCAACACCCAGAAAGCTGACCGCACACTGAGCACCTAAAACCCGCCATGGCCTTAGGTCATCATCTCTTCCCTACCTCAGTTTTCAGGCTTCAGAACCGAGACCTTATCTCCAATCACTGCCCAGGGGTGAGTGTGATGCAGAAATCAGAACTACTCCTTACCCATGGCAAGAACCCTGTGGTTGGCACGTTGTCCAACGTTCAGTGTAGGAGAAACCAGCATTCACCCTGAGGCCCCGCCCATTCTTGAGTGCGACGTGGGCATACACACACATTGTGACCCTCAGCATGAGTCCTGTCCTCTAGTAAGTCCTCTCAGTTGCTGGACCATTAGATGTCATAATGGGCTTGACATGTCCCTAGGCCCCAATTTTTAACCAAATTTCTGATGGTCCAGTCGCCCCTCCCCAGGGCTCTACTCTTGAATCCCTCATTTGGTGGGACACCTGAGGATAAAAAAGAAAAAAACAAGAATAAAAAAAAAAAAAAACGGACTTCTTCCAGCCCACAGAATGACCCCAAACTCTTTGGACGGGGCCAAACCACCAGAGAGTAAGACTCGTCCATTTCCCATGAAGACACCCAGAAATTCCACGACCATGAGTGACACGATATCCAGAGACAAAAACTTGAGCAGGAGCCTCACACTCGCCCTTCTTTCAAATCCCGAAGAGTTCTCCTCATGGTCTGTAGATCAGTCCTGCCATACCTATGACCCGAAACATAAGCCGAGTTTGTGTTTTCAGACAACTGTCCAAACAGCCCTGGCCTACACAACCTACAGGCTCAGGCCCCTGGAGCCAAACCTGAGGACTGTACTTGCCCTCTCCAAGGGAATTGTGTGTGCCCATTCCAATGGCCACAAGCCTTCTAATAGGATAAACCTCCAAAGTCCCTGATCCATCTCAATAGTGGTGGCTTCCCAGGAAAAACAGGGGCAATCTGAGCCCAACTGAGCACCTACCTGCACTCAGACCCATAGACAGATGTCCCCAGAGGTAAAAAGGAAAGAACAGGCCCCTAGGCACTAATCAGATCCATTGCTTTGGTTTCCAGGCATCTCTCCTCAGAGGCCTGGATTTCAAAAGCAGCATATAGCTGTTTCTTGACTCACCCATCAGAAAACATCTCATCTACACATGGGAAACTTGCACGTTGGAGCTGTGTCAAAGCCTCTGTTTAGGAGAACCCTTTAGGGCCCCAGTGCCACCGCTTCATTCCAAGGTCTCCATAGACACAAAAGCACGTTAGGACCCATCCCCAGGGGTGTCCATTTCAACTCAGCGGCCTCGGTTGCTCCCCACAGATCCAGGAGATCTAACCTGTCATGTTGCTAGGAGACAATTGGAATGCGAGGTGGGCTACCCAGCCATCCGTACTTAGAACCCTGCTCAGAATCATTGGCCTGGAGCCAAACAACAGGTCTCAATTGTCCTGCAGAAGACTCTCTGCAGTTTGGAGCTTCTCACAACTCCCATCGTGGGAAAACACCCATGGCCTCGTGATGCCCCCCCCCCCATTCATGAAGGAGCCATCAGGGACAGAAACTCCAACCTGAGCGATCGTCTGATCCTCGCACTGACTTCAGATGCACGAGACCTCGATTCAGGTCTGTAGATTGTGTGTGCCATGGCCTCACCCAGAAACCTAAGCTTAGCTTGTGTTCTCAGACTTTTGTCGTCAGACTACTGGCCCACAAGCCCTCCAGTTTGGCAATCCAGAACTACAATGCAGCACTCTGCCGGCCCTCCAGAAGAAAAACATTGTCTTCTGGGGCTACCCAGTAACCCCAAATGAGGATCAACCTGCACCGACCTTGGCTGTACCCCAAATACATAGGCTGACCAGGGCACTAATGCCCTTTCTGACACTGCCTGAGCCTGGACCCCCTGGCCCCTCCCAGACAGCTGGCCGCACACTGAGCACATCGAGCCGCCATGGCCTTAGGTCGTCATTTCTTCCCAACATCAGTTTTCAGGTTTCAGAACCTAGACCTTATCTCCAATCACTGCCCAGGGTTGAAGGTGATGCAGAAATCAGAACCCCTTCCCCATGGCAAGAAACCTTGTGGTTGGCATGTTGTCCAACGTTCAGTGTAGTTGAAACCAGTGTGGCCCATGAGGCCCCGCCCATGCTCGCGGGCCACATTGGTCACAAACATACATTGTGACGCTCAGGCTGAGCCCAGTCCTCAAGTAAGGCCACTCAGTGGCTGGATAAAGAGATAGCATATTGGGCTTGCCATGCCCCTAGGCCCCAATTTTTAACCATAGTTCGGGTTGTCCCTTCAGTCTTCCCCACGGCTTGGCTTTGGAATTCCTCTTTTGGTGGGACACCTGACGTAACAAAACTGAAATGAGTCCTCCCATCCCACAGATTGACGAAAAGCAATTGGGAATCGGGCCAAATCCTCAGAGAGGAAGATTCGTCCATGGCCCATGAGGCGTCCCCGACATTCCACGGCCATCGCTGATACAAAATCCAGAGACAAAAGCCTGAGCAAGCGCCTCAGACTCGCACTTTCTTCATATCCTGAAGAGTTCTTCTCATGGTTTGTAGATCGGGCCTGCCATACCTACGTCCCCAAACCTATGCTGAGTTTGTGTCTTCAGACTTCTGTCCTCAAATTCTTGGGCCACACACCCTCCAGGCTGGGCCCCTGGAGCCACACATTAGGACTGTGCCTAACAATCCATGGGAATTCTGCCCATTCCATGGTCCAAAATCGTACAAATTAGGAGAAACCTCCAAAGTCCCTGAGGCCATCCCAATAGTGTAGGTCGCCCGGAACAAACAAGGGCTGTCTGACTTCAGCTGATAATCGACCTCCACTCATACCATAGATGGATGTCCCCAGAGAAGAAGATTGAACCAGACAGGACCCTAGGCCATAATAGGATCCATTGCTTTGGGTCACAGGCATGTGTCCTCAAAATTCTGATTCCAATACGAGCATAGGTGTTTTCCTGAGGCGCCCATCAGAACTCATCTCGTCTCCACAAGGAAACCTGTGCATGGGAGCCATGTCCAAAGCTTAGGAGAGTACTTCAGGGTCCCGGTGCCACCGCCCCATTCCAAGGCCCTCATGGACACAAAAACACATTAGGACCCATCCTCAGGAAAGTCCATTTCAACTCAGCCACCCCGGTTGCTCCCGCAGAGCCATGAGATCTAAACTGTCTTGTAGCTAGGAGACAATTGGAATGGAGGCGGGCTTCCCAGGCATCCATCCGCGAACGGTGCTCTGGAGTCATTCCATATGGGATGTCCTGGAGCTGTCCAACAGGTCTCAATTGTCACGCAGAAGGAATCCTTGTAGGGGGCATCCCACAACTCCCAACGTGGGAAAACCTCAATGGCCTCGAGATTCCACTCCCTTCATGAAGCGGCCGTCATGCTCAGAAACTCCAACCTGAGCCAACGTCTGATCCTCGCCCTGACTTCAGATGCATGAGATATTGGTTCAGATCTGCAGGGGGTACCTGCCGTGCCCTCGCCCTGAAACCCAAGTCTAGCTTGTCTTCTCAGACTTCCGTCCTCACACTCCTGGCCCCGAAGCCCTCAAGTTTGGCAATTCCGGACCCACAATGCAGCACTCTGCCTGCCCTCTAGAAAAAAAATGATTGCCTCATGAGCTGCCCAGGCACCTTAAATGAGGGTAAACCTACACAGCACTCGACTTTACCCAAATTATATAGTCTAACCTGGGCACTAATGCACTGTCGAACACAACCTGAGCCCGGACCTCCTGACCAACACCCAGAAAGCTGACCGCACACTGAGCACATAAAACCCGCCATGGCCTTAGGTCATCATCTCTTCCCTACCTCAGTTTTCAGGCTTCAGAACCGAGACCTTATCTCCAATCACTGCCCAGGGGTGAGTGTGATGCAGAAATCAGAACTACTCCTTACCCATGGCAAGAACCCTGTGGTTGGCACGTTGTCCAACGTTCAGTGTAGGAGAAACCAGCATTCACCCTGAGGCCCCGCCCATTCTTGAGTGCGACGTGGGCATACACACACATTGTGACCCTCAGCATGAGTCCTGTCCTCTAGTAAGTCCTCTCAGTTGCTGGACCATTAGATGTCATAATGGGCTTGACATGTCCCTAGGCCCCAATTTTTAACCAAATTTCTGATGGTCCAGTCGCCCCTCCCCAGGGCTCTACTCTTGAATCCCTCATTTGGTGGGACACCTGAGGATAAAAAAGAAAAAAACAAGAATAAAAAAAAAAAAAAAACGGACTTCTTCCAGCCCACAGAATGACCCCAAACTCTTTGGACGGGGCCAAACCACCAGAGAGTAAGACTCGTCCATTTCCCATGAAGACACCCAGAAATTCCACGACCATGAGTGACACGATATCCAGAGACAAAAACTTGAGCAGGAGCCTCACACTCGCCCTTCTTTCAAATCCCGAAGAGTTCTCCTCATGGTCTGTAGATCAGTCCTGCCATACCTATGACCCGAAACATAAGCCGAGTTTGTGTTTTCAGACAACTGTCCAAACAGCCCTGGCCTACACAACCTACAGGCTCAGGCCCCTGGAGCCAAACCTGAGGACTGTACTTGCCCTCTCCAAGGGAATTGTGTGTGCCCATTCCAATGGCCACAACCCTTCTAATAGGATAAACCTCCAAAGTCCCTGATCCATCTCAATAGTGGTGGCTTCCCAGGAAAAACAGGGGCAATCTGAGCCCAACTGAGCACCTACCTGCACTCAGACCCATAGACAGATGTCCCCAGAGGTAAAAAGGAAAGAACAGGCCCCTAGGCACTAATCAGATCCATTGCTTTGGTTTCCAGGCATCTCTCCTCAGAGGCCTGGATTTCAAAAGCAGCATATAGCTGTTTCTTGACTCACCCATCAGAAAACATCTCATCTACACATGGGAAACTTGCACGTTGGAGCTGTGTCAAAGCCTCTGTTTAGGAGAACCCTTTAGGGCCCCAGTGCCACCGCTTCATTCCAAGGTCTCCATAGACACAAAAGCACGTTAGGACCCATCCCCAGGGGTGTCCATTTCAACTCAGCGGCCTCGGTTGCTCCCCACAGATCCAGGAGATCTAACCTGTCATGTTGCTAGGAGACAATTGGAATGCGAGGTGGGCTACCCAGCCATCCGTACTTAGAACCCTGCTCAGAATCATTGGCCTGGAGCCAAACAACAGGTCTCAATTGTCCTGCAGAAGACTCTCTGCAGTTTGGAGCTTCTCACAACTCCCATCGTGGGAAAACACCCATGGCCTCGTGATGCCCCCCCCCCCATTCATGAAGGAGCCATCAGGGACAGAAACTCCAACCTGAGCGATCGTCTGATCCTCGCGCTGACTTCAGATGCACGAGACCTCGATTCAGGTCTGTAGATTGTGCGTGCCATGGCCTCACCCAGAAACCTAAGCTTAGCTTGTGTTCTCAGACTTTTGTCGTCAGACTACTGGCCCACAAGCCCTCCAGTTTGGCAATCCAGAACTACAATGCAGCACTCTGCCGGCCCTCCAGAAGAAAAACATTGTCTTCTGGGGCTACCCAGTAACCCCAAATGAGGATCAACCTGCACCGACCTTGGCTGTACCCCAAATACATAGGCTGACCAGGGCACTAATGCCCTTTCTGACACTGCCTGAGCCTGGACCCCCTGGCCCCTCCCAGACAGCTGGCCGCACACTGAGCACATCGAGCCGCCATGGCCTTAGGTCGTCATTTCTTCCCAACATCAGTTTTCAGGTTTCAGAACCTAGACCTTATCTCCAATCACTGCCCAGGGTTGAAGGTGATGCAGAAATCAGAACCCCTTCCCCATGGCAAGAAACCTTGTGGTTGGCATGTTGTCCAACGTTCAGTGTAGTTGAAACCAGTGTGGCCCATGAGGCCCCGCCCATGCTCGCGGGCCACATTGGTCACAAACATACATTGTGACGCTCAGGCTGAGCCCAGTCCTCAAGTAAGGCCACTCAGTGGCTGGATGAAGAGATAGCATATTGGGCTTGCCATGCCCCTAGGCCCCAATTTTTAACCATAGTTCGGGTTGTCCCTTCAGTCTTCCCCACGGCTTGGCTTTGGAATTCCTCTTTTGGTGGGACACCTGACGTAACAAAACTGAAATGAGTCCTCCCATCCCACAGATTGACGAAAAGCAATTGGGAATCGGGCCAAATCCTCAGAGAGGAAGATTCGTCCATGGCCCATGAGGCGTCCCCGACATTCCACGGCCATCGCTGATACAAAATCCAGAGACAAAAGCCTGAGCAAGCGCCTCAGACTCGCACTTTCTTCATATCCTGAAGAGTTCTTCTCATGGTTTGTAGATCGGGCCTGCCATACCTACGTCCCCAAACCTATGCTGAGTTTGTGTCTTCAGACTTCTGTCCTCAAATTCTTGGGCCACACACCCTCCAGGCTGGGCCCCTGGAGCCACACATTAGGACTGTGCCTAACAATCCATGGGAATTCTGCCCATTCCATGGTCCAAAATCGTACAAATTAGGAGAAACCTCCAAAGTCCCTGAGGCCATCCCAATAGTGTAGGTCGCCCGGAACAAACAAGGGCTGTCTGACTTCAGCTGATAATCGACCTCCACTCATACCATAGATGGATGTCCCCAGAGAAGAAGATTGAACCAGACAGGACCCTAGGCCATAATAGGATCCATTGCTTTGGGTCACAGGCATGTGTCCTCAAAATTCTGATTCCAATACGAGCATAGGGGTTTTCCTGAGGCACCCATCAGAACTCATCTCGTCTCCACAAGGAAACCTGTGCATGGGAGCCATGTCCAAAGCTTAGGAGAGTACTTCAGGGTCCCGGTGCCACCGCCCCATTCCAAGGCCCTCATGGACACAAAAACACATTAGGACCCATCCTCAGGAAAGTCCATTTCAACTCAGCCACCCCGGTTGCTCCCGCAGAGCCATGAGATCTAAACTGTCTTGTAGCTAGGAGACAATTGGAATGGAGGCGGGCTTCCCAGGCATCCATCCGCGAACGGTGCTCTGGAGTCATTCCATATGGGATGTCCTGGAGCTGTCCAACAGGTCTCAATTGTCACGCAGAAGGAATCCTTGAAGGGGGCATCCCACAACTCCCAACGTGGGAAAACCTCAATGGCCTCGAGATTCCGCTCCCTTCATGAAGCGGCCGTCATGCTCAGAAACTCCAACCTGAGCCAACGTCTGATCCTCGCCCTGACTTCAGATGCATGAGATATTGGTTCAGATCTGCAGGGGGTACCTGCCGTGCCCTCGCCCTGAAACCCAAGTCTAGCTTGTCTTCTCAGACTTCCGTCCTCACACTCCTGGCCCCGAAGCCCTCAAGTTTGGCAATTCCGGACCCACAATGCAGCACTCTGCCTGCCCTCTAGAAAAAAAATGATTGCCTCATGAGCTGCCCAGGCACCTTAAATGAGGGTAAACCTACACAGCACTCGACTTTACCCAAATTATATAGTCTAACCTGGGCACTAATGCACTGTCGAACACGACCTGAGCCCGGACCTCCTGACCAACACCCAGAAAGCTGACCGCACACTGAGCACATAAAACCCGCCATGGCCTTAGGTCATCATCTCTTCCCTACCTCAGTTTTCAGGCTTCAGAACCGAGACCTTATCTCCAATCACTGCCCAGGGGTGAGTGTGATGCAGAAATCAGAACTACTCCTTACCCATGGCAAGAACCCTGTGGTTGGCACGTTGTCCAACGTTCAGTGTAGGAGAAACCAGCATTCACCCTGAGGCCCCGCCCATTCTTGAGTGCGACGTGGGCATACACACACATTGTGACCCTCAGCATGAGTCCTGTCCTCTAGTAAGTCCTCTCAGTTGCTGGACCATTAGATGTCATAATGGGCTTGACATGTCCCTAGGCCCCAATTTTTAACCAAATTTCTGATGGTCCAGTCGCCCCTCCCCAGGGCTCTACTCTTGAATCCCTCATTTGGTGGGACACCTGAGGATAAAAAAGAAAAAAACAAGAATAAAAAAAAAAAAAAACGGACTTCTTCCAGCCCACAGAATGACCCCAAACTCTTTGGACGGGGCCAAACCACCAGAGAGTAAGACTCGTCCATTTCCCATGAAGACACCCAGAAATTCCACGACCATGAGTGACACGATATCCAGAGACAAAAACTTGAGCAGGAGCCTCACACTCGCCCTTCTTTCAAATCCCGAAGAGTTCTCCTCATGGTCTGTAGATCAGTCCTGCCATACCTATGACCCGAAACATAAGCCGAGTTTGTGTTTTCAGACAACTGTCCAAACAGCCCTGGCCTACACAACCTACAGGCTCAGGCCCCTGGAGCCAAACCTGAGGACTGTACTTGCCCTCTCCAAGGGAATTGTGTGTGCCCATTCCAATGGCCACAACCCTTCTAATAGGATAAACCTCCAAAGTCCCTGATCCATCTCAATAGTGGTGGCTTCCCAGGAAAAACAGGGGCAATCTGAGCCCAACTGAGCACCTACCTGCACTCAGACCCATAGACAGATGTCCCCAGAGGTAAAAAGGAAAGAACAGGCCCCTAGGCACTAATCAGATCCATTGCTTTGGTTTCCAGGCATCTCTCCTCAGAGGCCTGGATTTCAAAAGCAGCATATAGCTGTTTCTTGACTCACCCATCAGAAAACATCTCATCTACACATGGGAAACTTGCACGTTGGAGCTGTGTCAAAGCCTCTGTTTAGGAGAACCCTTTAGGGCCCCAGTGCCACCGCTTCATTCCAAGGTCTCCATAGACACAAAAGCACGTTAGGACCCATCCCCAGGGGTGTCCATTTCAACTCAGCGGCCTCGGTTGCTCCCCACAGATCCAGGAGATCTAACCTGTCATGTTGCTAGGAGACAATTGGAATGCGAGGTGGGCTACCCAGCCATCCGTACTTAGAACCCTGCTCAGAATCATTGGCCTGGAGCCAAACAACAGGTCTCAATTGTCCTGCAGAAGACTCTCTGCAGTTTGGAGCTTCTCACAACTCCCATCGTGGGAAAACACCCATGGCCTCGTGATGCCCCCCCCCCATTCATGAAGGAGCCATCAGGGACAGAAACTCCAACCTGAGCGATCGTCTGATCCTCGCGCTGAATTCAGATGCAAGAGACCTCGATTCAGGTCTGTAGATTGTGCGTGCCATGGCCTCACCCAGAAACCTAAGCTTAGCTTGTGTTCTCAGACTTTTGTCGTCAGACTACTGGCCCACAAGCCCTCCAGTTTGGCAATCCAGAACTACAATGCAGCACTCTGCCGGCCCTCCAGAAGAAAAACATTGTCTTCTGGGGCTACCCAGTAACCCCAAATGAGGATCAACCTGCACCGACCTTGGCTGTACCCCAAATACATAGGCTGACCAGGGCACTAATGCCCTTTCTGACACTGCCTGAGCCTGGACCCCCTGGCCCCTCCCAGACAGCTGGCCGCACACTGAGCACATCGAGCCGCCATGGCCTTTGGTCGTCATTTCTTCCCAACATCAGTTTTCAGGTTTCAGAACCTAGACCTTATCTCCAATCACTGCCCAGGGTTGAAGGTGATGCAGAAATCAGAACCCCTTCCCCATGGCAAGAAACCTTGTGGTTGGCATGTTGTCCAACGTTCAGTGTAGTTGAAACCAGTGTGGCCCATGAGGCCCCGCCCATGCTCGCGGGCCACATTGGTCACAAACATACATTGTGACGCTCAGGCTGAGCCCAGTCCTCAAGTAAGGCCACTCAGTGGCTGGATGAAGAGATAGCATATTGGGCTTGCCATGCCCCTAGGCCCCAATTTTTAACCATAGTTCGGGTTGTCCCTTCAGTCTTCCCCACGGCTTGGCTTTGGAATTCCTCTTTTGGTGGGACACCTGACGTAACAAAACTGAAATGAGTCCTCCCATCCCACAGATTGACGAAAAGCAATTGGGAATCTGGCCAAATCCTCAGAGAGGAAGATTCGTCCATGGCCCATGAGGCGTCCCCGACATTCCACGGCCATCGCTGATACAAAATCCAGAGACAAAAGCCTGAGCAAGCGCCTCAGACTCGCACTTTCTTCATATCCTGAAGAGTTCTTCTCATGGTTTGTAGATCGGGCCTGCCATACCTACGTCCCCAAACCTATGCTGAGTTTGTGTCTTCAGACTTCTGTCCTCAAATTCTTGGGCCACACACCCTCCAGGCTGGGCCCCTGGAGCCACACATTAGGACTGTGCCTAACAATCCATGGGAATTCTGCCCATTCCATGGTCCAAAATCGTACAAATTAGGAGAAACCTCCAAAGTCCCTGAGGCCATCCCAATAGTGTAGGTCGCCCGGAACAAACAAGGGCTGTCTGACTTCAGCTGATAATCGACCTCCACTCATACCATAGATGGATGTCCCCAGAGAAGAAGATTGAACCAGACAGGACCCTAGGCCATAATAGGATCCATTGCTTTGGGTCACAGGCATGTGTCCTCAAAATTCTGATTCCAATACGAGCATAGGGGTTTTCCTGAGGCACCCATCAGAACTCATCTCGTCTCCACAAGGAAACCTGTGCATGGGAGCCATGTCCAAAGCTTAGGAGAGTACTTCAGGGTCCCGGTGCCACCGCCCCATTCCAAGGCCCTCATGGACACAAAAACACATTAGGACCCATCCTCAGGAAAGTCCATTTCAACTCAGCCACCCCGGTTGCTCCCGCAGAGCCATGAGATCTAAACTGTCTTGTAGCTAGGAGACAATTGGAATGGAGGCGGGCTTCCCAGGCATCCATCCGCGAACGGTGCTCTGGAGTCATTCCATATGGGATGTCCTGGAGCTGTCCAACAGGTCTCAATTGTCACGCAGAAGGAATCCTTGTAGGGGGCATCCCACAACTCCCAACGTGGGAAAACCTCAATGGCCTCGAGATTCCGCTCCCTTCATGAAGCGGCCGTCATGCTCAGAAACTCCAACCTGAGCCAACGTCTGATCCTCGCCCTGACTTCAGATGCATGAGATATTGGTTCAGATCTGCAGGGGGTACCTGCCGTGCCCTCGCCCTGAAACCCAAGTCTAGCTTGTCTTCTCAGACTTCCGTCCTCACACTCCTGGCCCCGAAGCCCTCAAGTTTGGCAATTCCGGACCCACAATGCAGCACTCTGCCTGCCCTCTAGAAAAAAAATGATTGCCTCATGAGCTGCCCAGGCACCTTAAATGAGGGTAAACCTACACAGCACTCGACTTTACCCAAATTATATAGTCTAACCTGGGCACTAATGCACTGTCGAACACGACCTGAGCCCGGACCTCCTGACCAACACCCAGAAAGCTGACCGCACA
The DNA here is from genome assembly GCF_964662115.1 of Mustela nivalis. NCBI lineage: Eukaryota > Metazoa > Chordata > Mammalia > Carnivora > Mustelidae > Mustela > Mustela nivalis. The sequence goes on from NW_028136163.1 coordinate 548,746, forward strand.
CTGAGCACATAAAACCCGCCATGGCCTTAGGTCATCATCTCTTCCCTACCTCAGTTTTCAGGCTTCAGAACCGAGACCTTATCTCCAATCACTGCCCAGGGGTGAGTGTGATGCAGAAATCAGAACTACTCCTTACCCATGGCAAGAACCCTGTGGTTGGCACGTTGTCCAACGTTCAGTGTAGGAGAAACCAGCATTCACCCTGAGGCCCCGCCCATTCTTGAGTGCGACGTGGGCATACACACACATTGTGACCCTCAGCATGAGTCCTGTCCTCTAGTAAGTCCTCTCAGTTGCTGGACCATTAGATGTCATAATGGGCTTGACATGTCCCTAGGCCCCAATTTTTAACCAAATTTCTGATGGTCCAGTCGCCCCTCCCCAGGGCTCTACTCTTGAATCCCTCATTTGGTGGGACACCTGAGGATAAAAAAGAAAAAAACAAGAATAAAAAAAAAAAAAAAACGGACTTCTTCCAGCCCACAGAATGACCCCAAACTCTTTGGACGGGGCCAAACCACCAGAGAGTAAGACTCGTCCATTTCCCATGAAGACACCCAGAAATTCCACGACCATGAGTGACACGATATCCAGAGACAAAAACTTGAGCAGGAGCCTCACACTCGCCCTTCTTTCAAATCCCGAAGAGTTCTCCTCATGGTCTGTAGATCAGTCCTGCCATACCTATGACCCGAAACATAAGCCGAGTTTGTGTTTTCTGACAACTGTCCAAACAGCCCTGGCCTACACAACCTACAGGCTCAGGCCCCTGGAGCCAAACCTGAGGACTGTACTTGCCCTCTCCAAGGGAATTGTGTGTGCCCATTCCAATGGCCACAAGCCTTCTAATAGGATAAACCTCCAAAGTCCCTGATCCATCTCAATAGTGGTGGCTTCCCAGGAAAAACAGGGGCAATCTGAGCCCAACTGAGCACCTACCTGCACTCAGACCCATAGACAGATGTCCCCATAGGTAAAAAGGAAAGAACAGGCCCCTAGGCACTAATCAGATCCATTGCTTTGGTTTCCAGGCATCTCTCCTCAGAGGCCTGGATTTCAAAAGCAGCATATAGCTGTTTCTTGACTCACCCATCAGAAAACATCTCATCTACACATGGGAAACTTGCACGTTGGAGCTGTGTCAAAGCCTCTGTTTAGGAGAACCCTTTAGGGCCCCAGTGCCACCGCTTCATTCCAAGGTCTCCATAGACACAAAAGCACGTTAGGACCCATCCCCAGGGGTGTCCATTTCAACTCAGCGGCCTCGGTTGCTCCCCACAGATCCAGGAGATCTAACCTGTCATGTTGCTAGGAGACAATTGGAATGCGAGGTGGGCTACCCAGCCATCCGTACTTAGAACCCTGCTCAGAATCATTGGCCTGGAGCCAAACAACAGGTCTCAATTGTCCTGCAGAAGACTCTCTGCAGTTTGGAGCTTCTCACAACTCCCATCGTGGGAAAACACCCATGGCCTCGTGATGCCCCCCCCCCCATTCATGAAGGAGCCATCAGGGACAGAAACTCCAACCTGAGCGATCGTCTGATCCTCGCGCTGACTTCAGATGCACGAGACCTCGATTCAGGTCTGTAGATTGTGCGTGCCATGGCCTCACCCAGAAACCTAAGCTTAGCTTGTGTTCTCAGACTTTTGTCGTCAGACTACTGGCCCACAAGCCCTCCAGTTTGGCAATCCAGAACTACAATGCAGCACTCTGCCGGCCCTCCAGAAGAAAAACATTGTCTTCTGGGGCTACCCAGTAACCCCAAATGAGGATCAACCTGCACCGACCTTGGCTGTACCCCAAATACATAGGCTGACCAGGGCACTAATGCCCTTTCTGACACTGCCTGAGCCTGGACCCCCTGGCCCCTCCCAGACAGCTGGCCGCACACTGAGCACATCGAGCCGCCATGGCCTTAGGTCGTCATTTCTTCCCAACATCAGTTTTCAGGTTTCAGAACCTAGACCTTATCTCCAATCACTGCCCAGGGTTGAAGGTGATGCAGAAATCAGAACCCCTTCCCCATGGCAAGAAACCTTGTGGTTGGCATGTTGTCCAACGTTCAGTGTAGTTGAAACCAGTGTGGCCCATGAGGCCCCGCCCATGCTCGCGGGCCACATTGGTCACAAACATACATTGTGACGCTCAGGCTGAGCCCAGTCCTCAAGTAAGGCCACTCAGTGGCTGGATGAAGAGATAGCATATTGGGCTTGCCATGCCCCTAGGCCCCAATTTTTAACCATAGTTCGGGTTGTCCCTTCAGTCTTCCCCACGGCTTGGCTTTGGAATTCCTCTTTTGGTGGGACACCTGACGTAACAAAACTGAAATGAGTCCTCCCATCCCACAGATTGACGAAAAGCAATTGGGAATCGGGCCAAATCCTCAGAGAGGAAGATTCGTCCATGGCCCATGAGGCGTCCCCGACATTCCACGGCCATTGCTGATACAAAATCCAGAGACAAAAGCCTGAGCAAGCGCCTCAGACTCGCACTTTCTTCATATCCTGAAGAGTTCTTCTCATGGTTTGTAGATCGGGCCTGCCATACCTACGTCCCCAAACCTATGCTGAGTTTGTGTCTTCAGACTTCTGTCCTCAAATTCTTGGGCCACACACCCTCCAGGCTGGGCCCCTGGAGCCACACATTAGGACTGTGCCTAACAATCCATGGGAATTCTGCCCATTCCATGGTCCAAAATCGTACAAATTAGGAGAAACCTCCAAAGTCCCTGAGGCCATCCCAATAGTGTAGGTCGCCCGGAACAAACAAGGGCTGTCTGACTTCAGCTGATAATCGACCTCCACTCATACCATAGATGGATGTCCCCAGAGAAGAAGATTGAACCAGACAGGACCCTAGGCCATAATAGGATCCATTGCTTTGGGTCACAGGCATGTGTCCTCAAAATTCTGATTCCAATACGAGCATAGGGGTTTTCCTGAGGCACCCATCAGAACTCATCTCGTCTCCACAAGGAAACCTGTGCATGGGAGCCATGTCCAAAGCTTAGGAGAGTACTTCAGGGTCCCGGTGCCACCGCCCCTTTCCAAGGCCCTCATGGACACAAAAACACATTAGGACCCATCCTCAGGAAAGTCCATTTCAACTCAGCCATCCCGGTTGCTCCCGCAGAGCCATGAGATCTAAACTGTCTTGTAGCTAGGAGACAATTGGAATGGAGGCGGGCTTCCCAGGCATCCATCCGCGAACGGTGCTCTGGAGTCATTCCATATGGGATGTCCTGGAGCTGTCCAACAGGTCTCAATTGTCACGCAGAAGGAATCCTTGTAGGGGGCATCCCACAACTCCCAACGTGGGAAAACCTCAATGGCCTCGAGATTCCGCTCCCTTCATGAAGCGGCCGTCATGCTCAGAAACTCCAACCTGAGCCAACGTCTGATCCTCGCCCTGACTTCAGATGCATGAGATATTGGTTCAGATCTGCAGGGGGTACCTGCCGTGCCCTCGCCCTGAAACCCAAGTCTAGCTTGTCTTCTCAGACTTCCGTCCTCACACTCCTGGCCCCGAAGCCCTCAAGTTTGGCAATTCCGGACCCACAATGCAGCACTCTGCCTGCCCTCTAGAAAAAAAATGATTGCCTCATGAGCTGCCCAGGCACCTTAAATGAGGGTAAACCTACACAGCACTCGACTTTACCCAAATTATATAGTCTAACCTGGGCACTAATGCACTGTCGAACACAACCTGAGCCCGGACCTCCTGACCAACACCCAGAAAGCTGACCGCACACTGAGCACATAAAACCCGCCATGGCCTTAGGTCATCATCTCTTCCCTACCTCAGTTTTCAGGCTTCAGAACCGAGACCTTATCTCCAATCACTGCCCAGGGGTGAGTGTGATGCAGAAATCAGAACTCCTCCTTACCCATGGCAAGAACCCTGTGGTTGGCACGTTGTCCAACGTTCAGTGTAGGAGAAACCAGCATTCACCCTGAGGCCCCGCCCATTCTTGAGTGCGACGTGGGCATACACACACATTGTGACCCTCAGCATGAGTCCTGTCCTCTAGTAAGTCCTCTCAGTTGCTGGACCATTAGATGTCATAATGGGCTTGACATGTCCCTAGGCCCCAATTTTTAACCAGATTTCTGATGGTCCAGTCGCCCCTCCCCAGGGCTCTACTCTTGAATCGCTCATTTGGTGGGACACCTGAGGATAAAAAAGAAAAAAACAAGAATAAAAAAAAAAAAAAACGGACTTCTTCCAGCCCACAGAATGACCCCAAACTCTTTGGACGGGGCCAAACCACCAGAGAGTAAGACTCGTCCATTTCCCATGAAGACACCCAGAAATTCCACGACCATGAGTGACACGATATCCAGAGACAAAAACTTGAGCAGGAGCCTCACACTCGCCCTTCTTTCAAATCCCGAAGAGTTCTCCTCATGGTCTGTAGATCAGTCCTGCCATACCTATGACCCGAAACATAAGCCGAGTTTGTGTTTTCAGACAACTGTCCAAACAGCCCTGGCCTACACAACCTACAGGCTCAGGCCCATTGGAGCCAAACCTGAGGACTGTACTTGCCCTCTCCAAGGGAATTGTGTGTGCCCATTCCAATGGCCACAACCCTTCTAATAGGATAAACCTCCAAATCCCTGATCAATCTCAATAGTGGTGGCTTCCCAGGAAAAACAGGGGCATTCTGAGCCCAACTGAGCACCTACCTGCACTCAGACCCATAGACAGATGTCCCCATAGGTAAAAAGGAAAGAACAGGCCCCTAGGCACTAATCCGATCCATTGCTTTGGTTTCCAGGCATCTCTCCTCAGAGGCCTGGATTTCAAAAGCAGCATATAGCTGTTTCTTGACTCACCCATCAGAAAACATCTCATCTACACATGGGAAACTTGCACGTTGGAGCTGTGTCAAAGCCTCTGTTTAGGAGAACCCTTTAGGGCCCCAGTGCCACCGCTTCATTCCAAGGTCTCCATAGACACAAAAGCACGTTAGGACCCATCCCCAGGGGTGTCCATTTCAACTCAGCGGCCTCGGTTGCTCCCCACAGATCCAGGAGATCTAACCTGTCATGTTGCTAGGAGACAATTGGAATGCGAGGTGGGCTACCCAGCCATCCGTACTTAGAACCCTGCTCAGAATCATTGGCCTGGAGCCAAACAACAGGTCTCAATTGTCCTGCAGAAGACTCTCTGCAGTTTGGAGCTTCTCACAACTCCCATCGTGGGAAAACCCCCATGGCCTCGTGATGCCCCCCCCATTCATGAAGGAGCCATCAGGGACAGAAACTCCAACCTGAGCGATCGTCTGATCCTCGCGCTGACTTCAGATGCACGAGACCTCGATTCAGGTCTGTAGATTGTGCGTGCCATGGCCTCACCTAGAAACCTAAGCTTAGCTTGTGTTCTCAGACTTTTGTCGTCAGACTACTGGCCCACAAGCCCTCCAGTTTGGCAATCCAGAACTACAATGCAGCACTCTGCCGGCCCTCCAGAAGAAAAACATTGTCTTCTGGGGCTACCCAGTAACCCCAAATGAGGATCAACCTGCACCGACCTTGGCTGTACCCCAAATACATAGGCTGACCAGGGCACTAATGCCCTTTCTGACACTGCCTGAGCCTGGACCCCCTGGCCCCTCCCAGACAGCTGGCCGCACACTGAGCACATCGAGCCGCCATGGCCCTAGGTCGTCATTTCTTCCCAACATCAGTTTTCAGGTTTCAGAACCTAGACCTTATCTCCAATCACTGCCCAGGGTTGAAGGTGATGCAGAAATCAGAACCCCTTCCCCATGGCAAGAAACCTTGTGGTTGGCATGTTGTCCAACGTTCAGTGTAGTTGAAACCAGTGTGGCCCATGAGGCCCCGCCCATGCTCGCGGGCCACATTGGTCACAAACATACATTGTGATGCTCAGGCTGAGCCCAGTCCTCAAGTAAAGCCACTCAGTGGCTGGATGAAGAGATAGCATATTGGGCTTGCCATGCCCCTAGGCCCCAATTTTTAACCATAGTTCGGGTTGTCCCTTCAGTCTTCCCCACGGCTTGGCTTTGGAATTCCTCTTTTGGTGGGACACCTGACATAACAAAACTGAAATGAGTCCTCCCATCCCACAGATTGATGAAAAGCAATTGGGAATCGGGCCAAATCCTCAGAGAGGAAGATTCGTCCATGGCCCATGAGGCGTCCCCGACATTCCACGGCCATCGCTGTTACAAAATCCAGAGACAAAAGCCTGAGCAAGCGCCTCAGACTCGCACTTTCTTCATATCCTGAAGAGTTCTTCTCATGGTTTGTAGATCGGGCCTGCCATACCTACGTCCCCAAACCTATGCTGAGTTTGTGTCTTCAGACTTCTGTCCTCAAATTCTTGGGCCACACACCCTCCAGGCTGGGCCCCTGGAGCCACACATTAGGACTGTGCCTAACAATCCATGGGAATTGTGCCCATTCCATGGTCCAAAATCGTACAAATTAGGAGAAACCTCCAAAGTCCCTGAGGCCATCCCAATAGTGTAGGTCGCCCGGAACAAACAAGGGCTGTCTGACTTCAGCTGATAATCGACCTCCACTCATACCATAGATGGATGTCCCCAGAGAAGAAGATTGAACCAGACAGGACCTAGGCCATAATAGGATCCATTGCTTTGGGTCACGGGCATGTGTCCTCAAAATTCTGATTCCAATACGAGCATAGGTGTTTTCCTGAGGCACCCATCAGAACTCATCTCGTCTCCACAAGGAAACCTGTGCATGGGAGCCATGTCCAAAGCTTAGGAGAGTACTTCAGGGTCCCGGTGCCACCGCCCCATTCCAAGGCCCTCATGGACACAAAAACACATTAGGACCCATCCTCAGGAAAGTCCATTTCAACTCAGCCACCCCGGTTGCTCCCACAGAGCCATGAGATCTAAACTGTCTTGTAGCTAGGAGACAATTGGAATGGAGGCGGGCTTCCAGGGCATCCATTCGCGAACGGTGCTCTGGAGTCATTCCATATGGGATGTCCTGGAGCTGTCCAACAGGTCTCAATTGTCCCGCAGAAAGAATCCTTGAAGGGGGCATCCCACAACTCCCAACGTGGGAAAACCTCAATGGCCTCGAGATTCCGCTCCCTTCATGAAGCGGCCGTCATGCTCAGAAACTCCAACCTTAGCCAAAGTCTGATCCTCGCCCTGACTTCAGATGCATGAGATATTGGTTCAGATCTGCAGGGGGTACATGCCGTGCCCTCGCAATGAAACCCAAGTCTAGCTTGTCTTCTCAGACTTCCGTCCTCACACTCCTGGCCCCGAAGCCCTCAAGTTTGGCAATTCCGGACCCACAATGCAGCACTCTGCCTGCCCTCTAGAAAAAAAATGATTGCCTCATGAGCTGCCCAGGCACCTTAAATGAGGGTAAACCTACACAGCACTCGACTTTACCCAAATTATATAGTCTAACCTGGGCACTCATGCACTGTCGAACACAACCTGAGCCCGAACGTCCTGATCAACACCCAGAAAGCTGACCGCACACTGAGCACATAAAACCCGCCATGGCCTTAGGTCATCATCTCTTCCCTACCTCAGTTTTCAGGCTTCAGAACCGAGACCTTATCTCCAATCACTGCCCAGGGGTGAGTGTGATGCAGAAATCAGAACTACTCCTTACCCATGGCAAGAACCCTGTGGTTGGTACGTTGTCCAACGTTCAGTGTAGGAGAAACCAGCATTCACCCTGAGGCCCCGCCCATTCTTGAGTGCGACGTGGGCATACACACACATTGTGACCCTCAGCATGAGTCCTGTCCTCTAGTAAGTCCTCTCAGTTGCTGGACCATTAGATGTCATAATGGGCTTGACATGTCCCTAGGCCCCAATTTTTAACCAAATTTCTGATGGTCCAGTCGCCCCTCCCCAGGGCTCTACTCTTGAATCCCTCATTTGGTGGGACACCTGAGGATAAAAAAGAAAAAAACAAGAATAAAAAATAAACGGACTTCTTCCAGCCCACAGAATGACCCCAAACTCTTTGGACGGGGCCAAACCACCAGAGAGTAAGACTCGTCCATTTCCCATGAAGACACCCAGAAATTCCACGACCATGAGTGACACGATATCCAGAGACAAAAACTTGAGCAGGAGCCTCACACTCGCCCTTCTTTCAAATCCCGAAGTGTTCTCCTCATGGTCTGTAGGTCAGTCATGCCATACCTATGACCCGAAACATAAGCCGAGTTTGTGTTTTCAGACAACTGTCCAAACAGCCCTGGCCTACACAACCTACAGGCTCAGGCCCCTGGAGCCAAACCTGAGGACTGTACTTGCCCTCTCCAAGGGAATTGTGTGTGCCCATTCCAATGGCCACAACCCTTCTAATAGGATAAACCTCCAAAGTCCCTGATCCATCTCAATAGTGGTGGCTTCCCAGGAAAAACAGGGGCAATCTGAGCCCAACTGAGCACCTACCTGCACTCAGACCCATAGACAGATGTCCCCAGAGGTAAAAAGGAAAGAACAGGCCCCTAGGCACTAATCAGATCCATTGCTTTGGTTTCCAGGCATCTCTCCTCAGAGGCCTGGATTTCAAAAGCAGCATATAGCTGTTTCTTGACTCACCCATCAGAAAACATCTCATCTACACATGGGAAACTTGCACGTTGGAGCTGTGTCAAAGCCTCTGTTTAGGAGAACCCTTTAGGGCCCCAGTGCCACCGCTTCATTCCAAGGGCTCCATAGACACAAAAGCACGTTAGGACCCATCCCCAGCGGTGTCCATTTCAACTCAGCGTCCTCGGTTGCTCCCCACAGATCCAGGAGATCTAACCTGTCTTGTTGCTAGGAGACAATTGGTATGCGAGGTGGGCTATCCAGCCATCCATCCTTAGAACCCTGCTCAGAATCATTGGCCTGGAGCCAAACAACAGGTCTCAAATGTCCTGCAGAAGACTCTCTGCAGTTTGGAGCTTCTCACAACTCCCATCGTGGGAAAACCCCCATGGCCTCCTGATGCCCCCGCCCATTCATGAAGGGGCCATCAGGGACAGAAACTCCAACCTGAGCGATCGTCTGATCCTCGCCCTGACTTCAGATGCACGAGATCTCGATTCAGGTCTGTAGATTGTGCGTGCCATTGCCTCACCCAGAAACCTAAGCTTAGCTTGTGTTCTCAGACTTTTGTCGTCAGACTACTGGCCCACAAGCCCTCCAGTTTGGCAATCCAGAACTACAATGCAGCACTCTGCCGGCCCTCCAGAAGAAAAACATTGTCCTCTGGTGCTACCCAGTAATCCCAAATGAGGATCAACCTGCACCGACCTTGGCTGTACCCCAAATACATAGGCTGACCAGGGTACTAATGCCCTTTCTGACACAGCCTGAGCCTGGACTCCCTGGCCCCTCCCAGACAGCTGGCCGCACACTGAGCACATCGAGCCGCCATGGCCTTAGGTCGTCATCTCTTCCCAACATCAGTTTTCAGGTTTCAGAACCTAGACCTTATATCCAATCACTGACCAGGGTTGAAGGTGATGCAGAAATCAGAACTCCTTCCCCATGGCAAGAAACCTTGTGGTTGGCATATTGTCCAATGTTCAGTGTAGTTGAAACCAGTGTGGCCCAAGAGGCCCCGCCCATGCTCGCGGGCCACATTGGTCACAAACACACATTGTGACGCTCAGGCTGAGCCCAGTCCTCAAGTAAGGCCACTCAGTGGCTGGATGAAGAGATATCATATTGGGCTTGCCATGCCCCTAGGCCCCAATTTTTAACCATAGTTCGGGTTGTCCCTTCAGTCTTCCCCACGGCTTGTCTTTGGAATTCCTCTTTTGGTGGTACACCTGAGGTAACAAAATTGAAATGAGTCCTCCCATCCCACAGATTGACGAAAAGCAATTGGGAATCGGGCCAAATCCTCAGAGAGGAAGATTCGTCTATGTTCCACGAGGCGTCCCCGACATTCCACGGCCATCGCTGATACAAAATCCAGAGACAAAAGCCTGAGCAAGAGCCTCAGACTCACACATTCTTCATATCCTGAAGAGTTCTTCTCATGGTTTGTAGATCTGGCCTGCCATACCTACGTCCCCAAACCTAAGCTGAGTTTGTGTTTTCAGACTTCTGTCCTCAAAGTCTTGGTCCACACACCCTCCAGGCTGGGCCCCTGGAGCTACACATCAGGACTGTGCCTACCAATCCATGGGAATTCTGCCCATTCCATGGTCCAAAATCGTACAAATTAGGAGAAATCTCCAAAGTCCCTGAGGCCATCCCAAATGTGTAGTTCGCCCGGAACAAACATGGGCTGTCTGACACAAGCTGATAATCGACCTCCACTCATATCATAGATGGATGTCCCCAGAGAAGAAGATTGAACCAGACAGGACCCTAGGCCATAATAGGATCCATTGCTTTGGGTTACGGGCATGTGTCCTCAAAAGCCTGATTCCAATACGAGCATAGGGGTTTTCCTGAGGCACCCATCAGAACTCATCTCGTCTCCACAAGGAAACCTGTGCATGGGAGCCATGTCCAAAGCTTAGGAGAGTACTTCAGGGTCCCGGTGCCACCGCCCCATTCCAAGGCCCTCATGGACACAAAAACACATTAGGACCCATCCTCAGGAAAGTCCATTTCAACTCAGCCACCCCGGTTGCTCCCGCAGAGCCATCAGATCTAAACTGTCTTGTTGCTAGGAGACAATTGGAATGCGAGGCGGGCTTCCTGGGCATCCATCCGCGAACGGTGCTCTGGAGTCATTCCATATGGGATGCCCTGGAGCTGTCCAACAGGTCTCAATTGTCCCGCAGAAGGAATCCATGAAGGGGGCATCCCACAACTCCCAACGTGGGAAAACCTCAATGGCCTCGAGTTTCCGCTCCCTTCATGAAGCGGCCGTCATGCTCAGAAACTCCAACCTGAGCCAACGTCTGATCCTCGCCCTGACTTCTGATGCATGAGATATTGGTTCAGATCTGCAGGGGGTACCTGCCGTGCCCTCGCCCTGAAACCCAAGTCTAGCTTGTCTTCTCAGACTTCCGTCCTCACACTCCTGGCCCCGAAGACCTCAAGTTTGGCAATTTCGGACCCACAATGCAGCACTCTGCCTGCCCTCTGAAAAAAAATTATTGCCTCATGAGCTGCCCAGGCACCTTAAATGAGGGTAAACCTACACAGCACTCGACTTTACCCAAATTATATAGTCTAACCTGGGTTCTAATTCACTGTTGAACACAACCTGAGCCCGGATATCCTGACCAACACCCAGAAAGCTGACCTCACACTGAGCACATAAAACCCGCCATGGCCTTAGGTCATCACCTCTTCCCTACCTCAGTTTCAGGCTTCAGAACCGAGACCTTATCTCCAATCACTTCCCAGGGGAGAGTGTGATGCAGAAATCAGAACTCCTCCTTACCCATGGCAAGAACCCTTGTGGTTGGCACGTTGTCCAACGTTCAGTGTAGGAGAAACCAGCATTCACCCTGAGGCCCCGCCCATTCTTGAGTGCGACGAGGGCATACACACGCATTATGACCCTCTTCATGAGTCCTGTCCTCTAGTAAGTTTTCTCAGTTGCTGGACCATTAGGTGTCATAATGGGCTTGACATGTCCCGAGGCCCCAATTTTTAACCAGATTTCTGATGGTCCAGTCGCCCCTCCCCAGGGCTCTACTCTGGAATCCGTCATTTGGTGGGACACCTGAGGATAAAAAAGAAAAAAACAACAACAACAACCAAAAAAAAACGGACTTCTTCCAGCCCACAGAATGACCCCAAACTCTTTGGACGGGGCCAAACAACCAGAGAGTAAGACTCGTCCATTTCCCATGAAGTCACACAGAAATTCCACGACCATGAGTGACACGATATCCAGAAACAAAAACTTGAGCAGGAGCCTCACACTCGCCCTTCCTTCAAATCCCAAAGTGTTCTCCTCATGGTCTGTAGATCAGTCCTGCCATACCTATGACCCGAAACATAAGCCGAGTTTGTGTTTTCTGACAACTGTCCAAACAGCCCTGGCCTACACAACCTACAGGCTCAGGCCCTCGGAGCCAAACCTGAGGACTGTACTGGCCCTCTCAAAGGGAATTGTGTGTGCCCATTCCAATGGCCACAACCCTTCTAATAGGATAAACCTCCAAAGTCCCTGATCCATCTCAATAGTGGTGGCTTCCCAGGAAAAACAGGGGCAATCTGAGCCCAACTGAGCACCTACCTGCACTCAGACCCATAGACAGATGTCCCCAGAGGTAAAAAGGAAAGAACAGGCCCCTAGGCACTAATCAGATCCATTGCTTTGGTTTCCAGGCATCTCTCCTCAGAGGCCTGGATTTCAAAAGCAGCATATAGCTGTTTCTTGACTCACCCATCAGAAAACATCTCATCTACACATGAGAAACTTGCACGTTGGAGCTGTGTCAAAGCCTCTGTTTAGGAGAACCCTTTAGGGCCCCAGTGTCACCGCTTCATTCCAAGGTCTCCATAGACAAAAAAGCACGTTAGGACCCATCCCCAGGGGTGTCCATTTCAACTCAGCGGCCTCGGTTGCTCCCCACATATCCAGGAGATCTAACCTGTCATGTTGCTAGGAGACAATTGGAATGCGAGGTGGGCTACCCAGCCATCCGTACTTAGAACCCTGCTCAGAATCATTGGCCTGGAGCCAAACAACAGGTCTCAATTGTCCTGCAGAAGACTCTCTGCAGTTTGGAGCTTCTCACAACTCCCATCGTGGGAAAACACCCATGGCCTCGTGATGCCCCCCCCCCATTCATGAAGGAGCCATCAGGGACAGAAACTCCAACCTGAGCGATCGTCTGATCCTCGCGCTGACTTCAAATGCACGAGACCTCGATTCAGGTCTGTAGATTGTGCGTGCCATGGCCTCACCCAGAAACCTAAGCTTAGGTTGTGTTCTCAGACTTTTGTCGTCAGACTACTGGCCCACAAGCCCTCCAGTTTGGCAATCCAGAACTACAATGCAGCACTCTGCCGGCCCTCCAGAAGAAAAACATTGTCTTCTGGGGCTACCCAGTAACCCCAAATGAGGATCAACCTGCACCGACCTTGGCTGTACCCCAAATACATAGGCTGACCAGGGCACTAATGCCCTTTCTGAAACTGCCTGAGCCTGGACCCCCTGGCCCCTCCCAGATAGCTGGCCGTACACTGAGCACATCGAGCCGCCATGGCCTTAGGTCGTCATTTCTTCCCAACATCAGTTTTCAGGTTTCAGAACCTAGACCTTATCTCCAATCACTGCCCAGGGTTGAAGGTGATGCAGAAATCAGAACCCCTTCCCCATGGCAAGAAACCTTGTGGTTGGCATGTTGTCCAACGTTCAGTGTAGTTGAAACCAGTGTGGCCCATGAGGCCCCGCCCATGCTCGCGCGCCACATTGGTCACAAACATACATTGTGACGCTCAGGCTGAGCCCAGTCCTCAAGTAAGGCCACTCAGTGGCTGGATGAAGAGATAGCATATTGGGCTTGCCATGCCCCTAGGCCCCAATTTTTAACCATAGTTCGGGTTGTCCCTTCAGTCTTCCCCACGGCTTGGCTTTGGAATTCCTCTTTTGGTGGGACACCTGACGTAACAAAACTGAAATGAGTCCTCCCATCCCACAGATTGACGAAAAGCAATTGGGAATCGGGCCAAATCCTCAGAGAGGAAGATTCGTCCATGGCCCATGAGGCGTCCCCGACATTCCACGGCCATCGCTGATACAAAATCCAGAGACAAAAGCCTGAGCAAGCGCCTCAGCCTCGCACTTCTTCATATCCTGAAGAGTTCTTCTCATGGTTTGTAGATCGGGCCTGCCATACCTACGTCCCCAAACCTATGCTGAGTTTGTGTCTTCAGACTTCTGTCCTCAAATTCTTGGGCCACACACCCTCCAGGCTGGGCCCCTGGAGCCACACATTAGGACTGTGCCTAACAATCCATGGGAATTCTGCCCATTCCATGGTCCAAAATCGTACAAATTAGGAGAAACCTCCAAAGTCCCTGAGGCCATCCCAATAGTGTAGGTCGCCCGGAACAAACAAGGGCTGTCTGACTTCAGCTGATAATCGACCTCCACTCATACCATAGATGGATGTCCCCAGAGAAGAAGATTGAACCAGACAGGACCCTAGGCCATAATAGGATCCATTGCTTTGGGTCACGGGCATGTGTCCTCAAAATTCTGATTCCAATACGAGCATAGGTGTTTTCCTGAGGCACCCATCAGAACTCATCTCGTCTCCACAAGGAAACCTGTGCATGGGAGCCATGTCCAAAGCTTAGGAGAGTACTTCAGGGTCCCGGTGCCACCGCCCCATTCCAAGGACCTCATGGACACAAAAACACATTAGGACCCATCCTCAGGAAAGTCCATTTCAACTCAGCCACCCCGGTTGCTCCCGCAGAGCCATGAGATCTAAACTGTCTTGTAGCTAGGAGACAATTGGAATGGATGCGGGCTTCCCGGGCATCCATCCGCGAAAGGTTCTCTGGAGTCATTCCATATGGGATGTCCTGGAGCTGTCCAACAGGTCTCAATTGTCACGCAGAAGGAATCCTTGAAGGGGGCATCCCACAACTCCCAACGTGGGAAAACCTCAATGGCCTCGAGATTCCGCTCCCTTCATGAAGCGGCCGTCATGCTCAGAAACTCCAACCTGAGCCAACGTCTGATCCTCGCCCTGACTTCAGATGCATGAGATATTGGTTCAGATCTGCAGGGGGTACCTGCCGTGCCCTCGCCCTGAAACCCAAATCTAGCTTGTCTTCTCAGACTTCCGTCCTCACACTCCTGGCCCCGAAGACCTCAAGTTTGGCAATTCCGGACCCACAATGCAGCACTCTGCCTGCCCTCTAGAAAAAAAATGATTGCCTCATGAGCTGCCCAGGCACCTTAAATGAGGGTAAACCTACACAGCACTCGACTTTACCCAAATTATATAGTCTAACCTGGGCACTAATGCACTGTCGAACACAACCTGAGCCCGGACCTCCTGACCAACACCCAGAAAGCTGACCGCACACTGAGCACATAAAACCCGCCATGGCCTTAGGTCATCATCTCTTCCCTACCTCAGTTTTCAGGCTTCAGAACCGAGACCTTATCTCCAATCACTGCCCAGGGGTGAGTGTGATGCAGAAATCAGAACTACTCCTTACCCATGGCAAGAACCCTGTGGTTGGCACGTTGTCCAACGTTCAGTGTAGGAGAAACCAGCATTCACCCTGAGGCCCCGCCCATTCTTGAGTGCGACGTGGGCATACACACACATTGTGACCCTCAGCATGAGTCCTGTCCTCTAGTAAGTCATCTCAGTTGCTGGACCATTAGATGTCATAATGGGCTTGACATGTCCCTAGGCCCCAATTTTTAACCAAATTTCTGATGGTCCAGTCGCCCCTCCCCAGGGCTCTACTCTTGAATCCCTCATTTGGTGGGACACCTGAGGATAAAAAAGAAAAAAAAAGAATAAAAAAAAAACGGACTTTTTCCAGCCCACAGAATGACCCAAACTCTTTGGACGGGGCCAAACCACCAGAGAGTAAGACTCGTCCATTTCCCATGAAGACACCCAGAAATTCCACGACCATGAGTGACACGATATCCAGAGACAAAAACTTGAGCAGGAGCCTCACACTCGCCCTTCTTTCAAATCCCGAAGAGTTCTCCTCATGGTCTGTAGATCAGTCCTGCCATACCTATGACCGGAAACATAAGCCGAGTTTGTGTTTTCAGACAACTGTCCAAACAGCCCTGGCCTACACAACCTACAGGCTCAGGCCCCTGGAGCCAAATCTGAGGACTGTACTTGCCCTCTCCAAGGGAATTGTGTGTGCCCATTCCAATGGCCACAACCCTTCTAATAGGATAAACCTCCAAAGTCCCTGATCTATCTCAATAGAGGTGGCTTCCCAGGAAAAACAGGGGCAATCTGAGCCCAACTGAGCACCTACCTGCACTCAGACCCATAGACAGATGTCCCCAGAGGTAAAAAGGAAAGAACAGGCCCCTAGGCACTAATCAGATCCATTGCTTTGGTTTCCAGGCATCTCTCCTCAGAGGCCTGGATTTCAAAAGCAGCATATAGCTGTTTCTTGACTCACCCATCAGAAAACATCTCATCTACACATGGGAAACTTGCACGTTGGAGCTGTGTCAAAGCCTCTGTTTAGGAGAACCCTTTAGGGCCCCCGTGCCACCGCTGCATTCCAAGGGCTCCATAGACACAAAAGCACGTTAGGACCCATCCCCAGCGGTGTCCATTTCAACTCAGCGTCCTCGGTTGCTCCCCACAGATCCAGGAGATCTAACCTGTCTTGTTGCTAGGAGACAATTGGAATGCGAGGTGGGCTACCCAGCCATCCATCCTTAGAACCCTGCTCAGAATCATTGGCCTGGAGCCAAACAACAGGTCTCAAATGTCCTGCAGAAGACTCTCTGCAGTTTGGAGCTTCTCACAACTCCCATCGTGGGAAAACACCCATGGCCTCGTGATGCCCCCGCCCATTCATGAAGGGGCCATCAGGGACAGAAACTCCAACCTGAGCGATCGTTTGATCCTCGCCCTGACTTCAGATGCACGAGACCTCGATTCAGGTCTGTAGATTGTGCGTGCCATGGCCTCACCCAGAAACCTAAGCCTAGCTTGTGTTCTCAGACTTTTGTCGTCAGACTACTGGCCCACAAGCCCTCCAGTTTGGCAATCCAGAAGTACAATGCAGCACTCTGCCGGCCCTCCAGAAGAAAAACATTGTCCTCTGGGGCTACCCAGTAATCCCAAATGAGGATCAACCTGCACCGACCTTGGCTGTACCCCAAATACATAGCCTGACCAGGGTACTAATGCCCTTTCTGACACAGCCTGAGCCTGGACTCCCTGGCCCCTCCCAGACAGCTGGCCGCACACTGAGTAAATCGAGCCGCCATGGCTTTAGGTCGTCATCTCTTCCCAACATCAGTTTTCAGGTTTCAGAACCTAGACCTTATCTCCAATCACTGCCCAGGGTTGAAGGTGATGCAGAAATCAGAACTCCTTCCCCATGGCAAGAAACCTTGTGGTTGGCATGTTGTCCAATGTTCAGTGTAGTTAAAACCAGTGTGGCCCATGAGGCCCCGCCCATGCTCGCGGGCCACATTGGTCACAAACACACATTGTGACGCTCAGGCTGAGCCCAGTCCTCAAGTAAGGCCACTCAGTGGCTGGATGAAGAGATATCATATTGGGCTTGCCATGCCCCTAGGCCCCAATTTTTAACCATAGTTCGGGTTGTCCCTTCAGTCTTCCCCACGGCTTGGCTTTGGAATTCCTCTTTTGGTGGTACACCTGAGGTAACAAAACTGACATGAGTCCAACCATCCCACAGATTGACGAAAAGCAATTGGGAATCGGGCCAAATCCTCAGACAGGAAGATTCGTCTATGGTCCACGAGGCGTCCCCGACATTCCACGGCCATCGCTGATACAAAATCCAGAGACAAAAGCCTGAGCAAGAGCCTCAGACTCACACATTCTTCATATCCTGAAGAGTTCTTCTCATGGTTTGTAGATCGGGCCTGCCATACCTACGTCCCCAAACCTAAGCTGAGTTTGTGTTTTCAGACTTCTGTCCTCAAAGTCTTGGGCCACACGCCCTCCAGGCTGGGCCCCTGGAGCCACACATTAGGACTGTGCCTACCAATCCATGGGAATTCTGCCCATTCCATGGTCCAAAATCGTACAAATTAGGAGAAATCTCCAAAGTCCCTGAGGCCATCCCAATAGTGTAGGTCGCCCGGAACAAACATGGGCTGTCTGACACAAGCTGATAATCGACCTCCACTCATACCATAGATGGATGTCCCCAGAGAAGAAGATTGAACCAGACAGGACCCTAGGCCATAATAGGATCCATTGCTTTGGGTTACGGGCATGTGTCCTCAAAAGCCTGATTCCAATACGAGCATAGGGGTTTTCCTGAGGCACCCATCAGAACTCATCTCGTCTCCACAAGGAAACCTGTGCATGGGAGCCATGTCCAAAGCTTAGGAGAGTACTTCAGGGTCCCAGTGCCACCGCCCCATTCCAAGGCCCTCATGGACACAAAAACACATTAGGACCCATCCTCAGGAAAGTCCATTTCAACTCAGCCACCCCGGTTGCTCCCGCAGAGCCATGAGATCTAAACTGTCTTGTTGCTAGGAGACAATTGGAATGCGAGGCGTGCTTCCCGGGCATCCATCCGCGAACGGTGCTCTGGAGTCATTCCATATGGGATGCCCTGGAGCTGTCCAACAGGTCTCAATTGTCCCGCAGAAGGAATCCATGAAGGGGGCATCCCACAACTCCCAACGTGGGAAAACCTCAATGGCCTCGAGTTTCCGCTCCCTTCATGAAGCGGCCGTCATGCTCAGAAACTCCAACCTGAGCCAACGTCTGATCCTCGCCCTGACTTCAGATGCATGAGATATTGGTTCAGATCTGCAGGGGGTACCTGCCGTGCCCTCGCCCTGAAACCCAAGTCTAGCTTGTCTTCTCAAACTTCCGTCCTCACACTCCTGGCCCCGAAGCCCTCAAGTTTGGCAATTCCGGACCCACAATGCAGCACTCTGCCTGCCCTCTAGAAAAAAAATTATTGCCTCATGAGCTGCCCAGGCCCCTTAAATGAGGGTAAACCTACACAGCACTCGACTTTACCCAAATTATATAGTCTAACCTGGGCACTAATGCACTGTCGAACACAACCTGAGCCCGGACCTCCTGACCAACACCCAGAAAGCTGACCGCACACTGAGCACATAAATCCCGCCATGGCCTTAGTCATCATCTCTTCCCTACCTCAGTTTTCAGGCTTCAGAACCGAGACCTTATCTCCAATCACTGCCCACGGTTGAGTGTGATGCAGAAATCATAACTCCTCCTTACCCATGGCAAGAACCCTGTGGTTGGCACGTTGTCCAACGTTCAGTGTAGGAGAAACCAGCATTCACCCTGAGGCCCCGCCAATTCTTGAGTGCGTCGAGGGCATACACACGCATTGTGACCCTCAGCATGAGTCCTGTCCTCTAGTAAGTTTTCTCAGTTGCTGGACCATTAGGTGTCATAATGGGCTTGACATGTCCCGAGGCCCCAATTTTTAACCAGATTTCTGATTGTCCAGTCGCCCCTCCCCAGGGCTCTACTCTGGAATCCCTCATTTGGTGGGACACCTGAGGATAAAAAAGAAAAAAACAACAACAACAACCAAAAAAAAACGGACTTCTTCCAGCCCACAGAATGACCCCAAACTCTTTGGACGGGGCCAAACCACCAGAGAGTAAGACTCGTCCATTTCCCATAAAGTCACACAGAAATTCCACGACCATGAGTGACACGATATCCAGAAACAAAAACTTGAGCAGGAGCCTCACACTCGCCCTTCCTTCAAATCCCAAAGAGTTCTCCTCATGGTCTGTAGATCAGTCCTGCCATACCTATGACCCGAAACATAAGCCGAGTTTGTGTTTTCAGACAACTGTCCAAACAGCCCTGGCCTACACAACCTACAGGCTCAGGCCCCTGGAGCCAAACCTGAGGACTGTACTTGCCCTCTCCAAGGGAATTGTGTGTGCCCATTCCAATGGCCACAACCCTTCTAATAGGATAAACCTCCAAAGTCCCTGATCCATCTCAATAGTGGTGGCTTCCCAGGAAAAACAGGGGCAATCTGAGCCCAACTGAGCACCTACCTGCACTCAGACCCATAGACAGATGTCCCCAGAGGTAAAAAGGAAAGAACAGGCCCCTAGGCACTAATCAGATCCATTGCTTTGGTTTCCAGGCATCTCTCCTCAGAGGCCTGGATTTCAAAAGCAGCATATATCTGTTTCTTGACTCACCCATCAGAAAACATCTCATCTACACATGGGAAACTTGCACGTTGGAGCTGTGTCAAAGCCTCTGTTTAGGAGAACCCTTTAGGTCCCCAGTGCCACCGCTTCATTCCAAGGTCTCCATAGACACAAAAGCACGTTAGGACCCATCCCCAGGGGTGTCCATTTCAACTCAGCGGCCTCGGTTGCTCCCCACAGATCCAGGAGATCTAACCTGTCATGTTGCTAGGAGACAATTGGAATGCGAGGTGGGCTACCCAGCCATCCGTACTTAGAACCCTGCTCAGAATCATTGGCCTGGAGCCAAATAACAGGTCTCAATTGTCCTGCAGAAGACTCTCTGCAGTTTGGAGCTTCTCACAACTCCCATCGTGGGAAAACACCCATGGCCTCGTGATGCCCCCCCCCATTCATGAAGGAGCCATCAGGGACAGAAACTCCAACCTGAGCGATCGTCTGATCCTCGCGCTGACTTCAGATGCACGAGACCTCGATTCAGGTCTGTAGATTGTGCGTGCCATGGCCTCACCCAGAAACCTAAGCTTAGCTTGTGTTCTCAGACTTTTGTCGTCAGACTACTGGCCCACAAGCCCTCCAGTTTGGCAATCCAGAACTACAATGCAGCACTCTGCCGGCCCTCCAGAAGAAAAACATTGTCTTCTGTGGCTACCCGGTAACCCCAAATGAGGATCAACCTGCACCGACCTTGGCTGTACCCCAAATACATAGGCTGACCAGGGCACTAATGCCCTTTCTGACACAGCCTGAGCCTGGACCCCCTGGCCCCTCCCAGACAGCTGGCCGCACACTGAGCACATCGAGCCGCCATGGCCTTAGGTCGTCATTTCTTCCCAACATCAGTTTTCAGGTTTCAGAACCTAGACCTTATCTCCAATCACTGCCCAGGGTTGAAGGTGATGCAGAAATCAGAACTCCTTCCCCATGGCAAGAAACGTTGTGGTTGGCATGTTGTCCAACGTTCAGTGTAGTTGAAACCAGTGTGGCCCATGAGGCCCCGCCCATGCTCGCGCGCCACATTGGTCACAAACATACATTGTGACGCTCAGGCTGAGCCCAGTCCTCAAGTAAGGCCACTCAGTGGCTGGATGAAGAGATAGCATATTGGGCTTGCCATGCCCCTAGGCCACAATTTTTAACCATAGTTCGGGTTGTCCCTTCAGTCTTCCCCACGGCTTGGCTTTGGAATTCCTCTTTTGGTGGGACACCTGACGTAACAAAACTGAAATGAGTCCTCTCATCCCACAGATTGACGAAAAGCAATTGGGAATCGGGCCAAATACTCAGAGAGGAAGATTCGTCCATGGCCCATGAGGCGTCCCCGACATTCCACGGCCATCGCTGATACAAAATCCAGAGACATAAGCCTGAGCAAGCGCCTCAGACTCGCACTTTCTTCATATCCTGAAGAGTTCTTCTCATGGTTTGTAGATCGGGCCTGCCATACCTACGTCCCCAAACCTATGCTGAGTTTGTGTCTTCAGACTTCTGTCCTCAAATTCTTGGGCCACACACCCTCCAGGCTGGGCCCCTGGAGCCACACATTAGGACTGTGCCTAACAATCCATGGGAATTCTGCCCATTCCATGGTCCAAAATCGTACAAATTAGGAGAAACCTCCAAAGTCCCTGAGGCCATCCCAATAGTGTAGGTCGCCCGGAACAAACAAGGGCTGTCTGACTTCAGCTGATAATCGACCTCCACTCATACCATAGATGGATGTCCCCAGAGAAGAAGATTGAACCAGACAGGACCCTAGGCCATAATAGGATCCATTGCTTTGGGTCACAGGCATGTGTCCTCAAAATTCTGATTCCAATACGAGCATAGGTGTTTTCCTGAGGCGCCCATCAGAACTCATCTCGTCTCCACAAGGAAACCTGTGCATGGGAGCCATGTCCAAAGCTTAGGAGAGTACTTCAGGGTCCCGGTGCCACCGCCCCATTCCAAGGCCCTCATGGACACAAAAACACATTAGGACCCATCCTCAGGAAAGTCCATTTCAACTCAGCCACCCCGGTTGCTCCCGCAGAGCCATGAGATCTAAACTGTCTTGTAGCTAGGAGACAATTGGAATGCGAGGCGGGCTTCCCAGGCATCCATCCGCGAACGGTGCTCTGGAGTCATTCCATATGGGATGTCCTGGAGCTGTCCAACAGGTCTCAATTGTCACGCAGAAGGAATCCTTGAAGGGGGCATCCCACAACTCCCAACGTGGGAAAACCTCAATGGCCTCGAGATTCCGCTCCCTTCATGAAGCGGCCGTCATGCTCAGAAACTCCAACCTGAGCCAACGTCTGATCCTCGCCCTGACTACAGATGCATGAGATATTGGTTCAGATCTGCAGGGGGTACCTGCCGTGCCCTCGCCCTGAAACCCAAGTCTAGCTTGTCTTCTCAGACTTCCGTCCTCACACTCCTGGCCCCGAAGCCCTCAAGTTTGGCAATTCCGGACCCACAATGCAGCACTCTGCCTGCACTCTAGAAAAAAAAATTATTGCCTCATGAGCTGCCCAGGCACCTTAAATGAGGGTAAACCTACACAGCACTCGACTTTACCCAAATTATATAGTCAAACCTGGGCACTAATGCACTGTCGAACACAACCTGAGCCTGGACCTCCTGACCAACACCCAGAAAGCTGACCGCACACTGAGCACATAAAACCCGCCATGGCCTTAGGTCATCATCTCTTCCCTACCTCAGTTTTCAGGCTTCAGAACCGAGACCTTATCCCAATCACTGCCCAGAGGTGATTGTGATGCAGAAATCAGAACTCCTCCTTACCCATGTCAAGAACCCTTGTGGTTGGCACGTTGTCCAACGTTCAAGGAGAAACCAGCATTCACCCTGAGGCCCCGCCCATTCTTGAGTGCGACGAGGGCATACACACGCATTGTGACCCTCATCATGAGTCCTGTCCTCTACTAAGTCCTCTCAGTGGCTGGACCATTAGATGTCATAATGGGCTTGACATGTCCCTAGGCCCCAATTTTTAACCAGATTTCTGATAGTCCAGTCGCCCCAACCCAGGGCTCTACTCTGGAATCCCTCATTTGGTGGGACACCTGAGGTTAAAAAAGAAAAAAACAAGAATAAAAAGAAAAACGGACTTCTTCCAGCCCACAGAATGACCCCAAACTCTTTGGACGGGGCCAAACCACCAGAGAGTAAGACTCGTCCATTTCCCATGAAGTCACCCAGAAATTCCACGACCATGAGTGACACGATATCCAGAGACAAAAACTTGAGCTTGAGCCTCACACTCGCCCTTCTTTCAAATCCCGAAGTGTTCTCCTCATGGTCTGTAGGTCAGTCATGCCATACCTATGACCCGAAACATAAGCCGAGTTTGTGTTTTCAGACAACTGTCCAAACAGCCCTGGCCTACACAACCTACAGGCTCAGGCCCCTGGAGCCACATCTGAGGACTGTACTTGCCCTCTCCAAGGGAATTGTGTGTGCCCATTCCAATGGCCACAACCCTTCTAATAGGATAAACCTCCAAAGTCCCTGATCCATCTCAATAGTGGTGGCTTCCCAGGAAAAACAGGGGCAATCTGAGCCCAACTGAGCACCTACCTGCACTCAGACCCATAGACAGATGTCCCCAGAGGTAAAAAGGAAAGAACAGGCTCCTAGGCACTAATCAGATCCATTGCTTTGGTTTCCAGGCATCTCTCCTCAGAGGCCTGGATTTCAAAAGCAGCATATAGCTGTTTCTTGACTCACCCATCAGAAAACATCTCATCTACACATGGGAAACTTGCACGTTGGAGCTGTGTCAAAGCCTCTGTTTAGGAGAACCCTTTAGGGCCCCAGTGCCACCGCTTCATTCCAAGGGCTCCATAGACACAAAAGCACGTTAGGACCCATCCCCAGCGGTGTCCATTTCAACTCAGCGTCCTCGGTTGCTCCCCACAGATCCAGGAGATCTAACCTGTCTTGTTGCTAGGAGACAATTGGAATGCGTGGTGGGCTACCCAGCCATCCATCCTTAGAACCCTGCTCAGAATCATTGGCCTGGAGCCAAACAACAGGTCTCAAATGTCCTGCAGAAGACTCTCTGCAGTTTGGAGCTTCTCACAACTCCCATCGTGGGAAAACCCCCATGGCCTCGTGATGCCCCCGCCCATTCATGAAGGGGCCATCAGGGACAGAAACTCCAACCTGAGCGATCGTCTGATCCTCGCCCTGACTTCAGATGCACGAGATCTCGATTCAGGTCTGTAGATTATGCGTGCCATGGCCTCACCCAGAAACCTAAGCCTAGCTTGTGTTCTCAGACTTTTGTCGTCAGACTACTGGCCCACAAGCCCTCCAGTTTGGCAATCCAGAAGTACAATGCAGCACTCTGCCGGCCCTCCAGAAGAAAAACATTGTCCTCTGGTTCTACCCAGTAATCCCAAATGAGGATCAACCTGCACCGACCTTGGCTGTACCCCAAATACATAGGCTGACCAGGGTACTAATGCCCTTTCCGACACAGCCTGAGCCTGGACTCACTGGCCCCTCCCAGACAGCTGGCCGCACACTGAGCAAATCGAGCCGCCATGGCCTTAGGTCGTCATTTCTTCCCAACATCAGTTTTCAGGTTTCAGAACCTAGACCTTATATCCCATCACTGCCCAGGGTTGAAGGTGATGCAGAAATCAGAACTCCTTCCCCATGGCAAGAAACCTTGTGGTTGGCATGTTGTCCAATGTTCAGTGTAGTTGAAACCAGTTTGGCCCATGAGGCCCCGCCCATGCTCGCGGGCCACATTGGTCACAAACACACATTGTGACGCTCAGGCTGAGCCCAGTCCTCAAGTAAGGCCACTCAGTGACTGGATGAAGAGATAGCATATTGGGCTTGCCATGCCCCTAGGCCACAATTTTTAACCATAGTTCGGGTTGTCCCTTCAGTCTTCCCCACGGCTTGGCTTTGGAATTCCTCTTTTGGTGGTACACCTGAGGTCACAAAACTGAAATGAGTCCTCCCATGCCACAGATTGACGAAAAGCATTTGGGAATCGGGCCAAATCCTCAGAGAGGAAGATTCGTCCATGGCCCATGAGGCCTCCCCGACATTCCACGGCCATCGCTGATACAAAATCCAGAGACAAAAGCCTGAGCAAGCGCCTCAGACTCGCACTTTCTTCATATCCTGAAGAGTTCTTCTCATGGTTTGTAGATCGGGCCTGCCATACCTACGTCCCCAAACCTAAGCTGAGTTTGTGTTTTCAGACTTCTGTCCCCAAAGTCTTGGGCCACACACCCTCCAGGCTGGGCCCCTGGAGCCACACATTAGGACTGTGCCTAACAATCCATGGGAATTCTGCCCATTCCATGGTCCAAAATCGTACAAATTAGGAGAAACCTCCAAAGTCCCTGAGGCCATCCCAATAGTGTAGGTCGCCCGGAACAAACATGGGCTGTCTGACACAAGCTGATAATCGACCTCCACTCATACCATAGATGGATGTCCCCAGAGAAGAAGATTGAACCAGACAGGACCCTAGGCCATAATAGGATCCATTGCTTTGGGTTACAGGCATGTGTCCTCAAAAGCCTGATTCCAATACGAGCAGAGGTGTTTTCCTGAGGCACCCATTAGAACTCATCTCATCTCCACAAGGAAACCTGTGCATGGGAGCCATGTCCAAAGCTTATGAGATTACTTCAGGGTCCCGGTGCCACCGCCCCATTCCAAGGCTCTCATGGACACAAAAACACATTAGGACCCATCCTCAGGAAAGTCCATTTCAACTCAGCCACCCCGGTTGCTCCCGCAGAGCCATCAGATCTAAACTGTCTTGTTGCTAGGAGACAATTGGAATGCGAGGCGGGCTTCCCAGGCATCCATCCGCGAACGGGGCTCTGGAGTCATTCCATATGGGATGTCCTGGAGCTGTCCAACAGGTCTCAATTGTCACGCAGAAGGAATCCTTGAAGGGGGCATCCCACAACTCCCAACGTGGGAAAACCTCAATGGCCTCGAGATTCCGCTCCCTTCATGAAGCGGCCGTCATGCTCAGAAACTCCAACCTGAGTCAACGTCTGATCCTCGCCCTGACTTCAGATGCATGAGATATTTGTAAAGATCTGCAGGGGGTACCTGCCGTGCCCTCGCCCTGAAACCCAAGTCTAGCCTGTCTTCTCAGACTTCCGTCCTCACACTCCTGTCCTCGAAGCCCTCAAGTTTGGCAATTCCGGACCCACAATGCAGCACTCTGCCTGCCCTCTAGAAAAAAAATGATTGCCTCATGAGCTGCCCAGGCACCTTAAATGAGGGTAAACCTACACAGCACTCGACTTTACCCAAATTATATAGTCTAACCTGGGCACTAATGCACTGTCGAACACAACCTGAGCCCGGACCTCCTGACCAACACCCAGAAAGCTGACCACACACTGAGCACATAAAACCCGCCATGGCCTTAGGTCATCATCTCTTCCCTACCTCAGTTTTCAGGCTTCAGAACCGAGACCTTATCTCCAATCACTGCCCAGGGGTGAGTGTGATGCAGAAATCAGAACTCCTCCTTACCCATGGCAAGAACCCTTGTGGTTGGCACGTTGTCCAACGTTCAGTGTAGGAGAAACCAGCATTCACCCTGAGGCCCCGCCCATCCTTGAGTGCGACGAGGGCATACACACGCATTGTGACCCTCAGCATGAGTACTGTCCTCTAGTAAGTCCTCTCAGTGGCTGGACCATTAGATGTCATAATGGGCTTGACATGTCCCTAGGCCCCAATTTTTAACCAGATTTCTGATTGTCCAGTCGCCCCTCCCCAGGGCTCTACTAGGGAATCCCTCATTTGGTGGGACACCTGAGGTTAAAAAAGAAAACAACAACAACAACAAAAAAAAACGGACTTCTTCCAGCCCACAGAATGACCCAAAACTCTTTGGACGGGGCCAAACCACCAGAGAGTAAGACTTGTCCATTTTCCATGAAGTCACCCAGAAATTCCACGAGCATGAGTGACACGATATCCAGAGACAAAAACTTGAGCAGGAGCCTCACACTAGCCCTTCTTTCAAATCCCGAAGAGTTCTCCTCATGGTCTGTAGATCAGTCCTGCCATACCTATGACCCGAAACATAATCGAGTTTGTGTTTTCTGACAACTGTCCAAAAAGCCCTGGCCTACACAACCTACAGGCTCAGGCCCTCAGAGCCAAACCTGAGGACTGTACTGGCCCTCTCCAAGGGAATTGTGTGTGCCCATTCCAATGGCCACAACCCTTCTAATAGGATAAACCTCCAAAGTCCCTGATCCATCTCAATAGTGGTGGCTTCCCAGTAAAAACAGGGGCAATCTGAGCCCAACTGAGCACCTACCTGCACTCAGACCCATAGACAGATGTCCCCAGAGGTAAAAAGGAAAGAACAGGCCCCTAGGCACTAATCAGATCCATTGCTTTGGTTTCCAGGCATCTCTCCTCAGAGGCCTGGATTTCAAAAGCAGCATATAGCTGTTTCTTGACTCACCCATCAGAAAACATCTCATCTACACATGGGAAACTTGCACGTTGGAGCTGTGTCAAAGCCTCTGTTTAGGAGAACCCTTTAGGGCCCCAGTGCCACCGCTTCATTCCAAGGGCTCCATAGACACAAAAGCACGTTAGGACCCATCCCCAGGGGTGTCCTTTTCAACTCAGCATACTCGGTTGCTCCCCACAGATCCAGGAGATCTAACCTGTCTTGTTGCTGGGAGACAATTGGAATGCGAGGTGGGCTACCCAGCCATCCATCCTTAGAACCCTGCTCAGAATCATTGGCCTGGAGCCAAACAACAGGTCTCAATTGTCCTGCAGAAGACTCTCTGCAGTTTGGAGCTTCTCACAATTCCCATCGTGGGAAAACACCCATGGCCTCGTGATGCCCCCCCCATTCATGAAGGGGCCATCAGGGTCAGAAACTCCAACCTGAGCGATCGTCTGATCCTCGCCCTGACTTCAAATGCACGAGATCTCGATTCAGGTCTGTAGATTGTGCCTGCCATGGCCTCACCCAGAAACCTAAGCCTAGCTTGTGTTCTCAGACTTTTGTTGTCAGACTACTGGCCCAAAGCCCTCCAGTTTGGCAATCCAGAACTACAATGCAGCACTCTGCCGGCCCTCCAGAAGAAAAACATTGTCCTCTGGGGCTACCCAGTAACCCCAAATGAGGATCAACCTGCACCGACCTTGGCTGTACCCCAAATACATAGGCTGACCAGGGCACTAATGCCCTTTCTGACACAGCCTGAGCCTGGACCCCCTGGCCCCTCCCAGACAGCTGGACGCACACTGAGCATATCGAGCCGCCATGGCCTTAGGTCGTCATTTCTTCGCAACATCAGTTTTCAGGTTTCAGAACCTAGGCCATATCTCCAATCACTGCCCAGGGTTGAAGGTGATGCAGAAATCAGAACTCCTTCCGCATGGCAAGAAACCTTGTGGTTGGCATGTTGTCCAACGTTCAGTGTAGTTGAAACCAGTGTGGCCCATGAGGCCCCGCCCATGCTCGCGAGCCACATTGGTCACAAACATACATTGTGACGCTCAGGCTGAGCCCAGTCCTCAAGTAAGGCCACTCAGTGGCTGGATGAAGAGATAGCATATTGGGCTTGCCATGCCCCTAGGCCCCAAATTTTAACCATAGTTCGGGTTGTCCCTTCAGTCTTCCCCACGGCTTGGCTTTGGAATTCCTCTTTTGGTGGGACACCTGACGTATCAAAACTGAAATGAGTCCTCCCATCCCACAGATTGACGAAAAGCAATTGGGAATCGGGCCAAATCCTCAGAGAGGAAGATACGTCCATGGCCCATGAGGCGTCCCCGACATTCCACGGCCATCGCTGATACAAAATCCAGAGAGAAAAGCCTGAGCAAGCGCCTCAGACTCGCACTTTCTTCATATCCTGAAGAGTTCTTCTCATGGTTTGTAGATCGGGCCTGCCATACCTACGTCCCCAAACCTAAGCTGAGTTTGTGTCTTCAGACTTCTGTCCTCAAATTCTTGGGCCACACACCCTCCAGGCTGGGCCCCTGGAGCCACACAAAGGACTGTGCCTAACAATCCATGGGAATTCTGCCCATTCCATGGTCCAAAATCGTACAAATTAGGAGAAACCTCCAAAGTCCCTGAGGCCATCCCAATAGTGTAGGTCTCCCGGAACAAACAAGGGCTGTCTGACTTCAGCTGATAATCGACCTCCACTCATACCATAGATGGATGTCCCCAGAGAAGAAGATTGAACCAGACAGGACCCTAGGCCATAATAGGATCCATTGCTTTGGGTCACAGGCATGTGTCCTCAAAATTCTGATTCCAATACGAGCATAGGTGTTTTCCTGAGGCACCCATCAGAACTCATCTCGTCTCCACAAGGAAACCTGTGCATGGGAGCCAGGTCCAAAGCTTAGGAGAGTACTTCAGGGTCCCGGTGCCATCGCCCCATTCCAAGGCCCTCATGGACACAAAAACACATTAGGACCCATCCTCAGGAAAGTCCATTTCAACTCAGCCACCCCGGTTGCTCCCGCAGAGCCATCAGATCCAAACTGTCTTGTTGCTAGGAGACAATTGGAATGGAGGCGGGCTTCCCAGGCATCCATCCGCGAACGGTGCTCTGGAGTCATTCCATATGGGATGTCCTGGAGCTGTCCAACAGGACTCAATTGTCCCGCAGAAGGAATCCTTGAAGGGGGCATCCCACAACTCCCAACGTGGGAAAACCTAATTGGCCTCGAGATTCCGCTCCCTTCATGAAGCGGCCGTCATGCTCAGAAACTCCAACCTGAGCCAACGTCTGATCCTCGCCCTGACTTCAGTTGCATGAGATATTGGTTCAGATCTGCAGGGGGTACCTGCCGTGCCCTCGCCCTGAAACCCAAGTCTAGCTTGTCTTCTCAGACTTCCGTCCTCACACTCCTGGACCCGAAGCCCTCAAGTTTGGCAATTCCGGACCCACAATGCATCACTCTGCCTGCACTCTAGAAAAAAAAAATTATTGCCTCATGAGCTGCCCAGGCACCTTAAATGAGGGTAAACCTACACAGCACTCGACTTTATCCAAATTATATAGTCTAACCTGGGCACTAATGCACTGTCGAACACAACCTGAGCCCGGACCTCCTGACCAACACCCAGAAAGCTGACCGCACACTGAGCACATAAAACCCGCCATGGCCTTAGGTCATCATCTCTTCCCTACCTCAGTTTTCAGGCTTCAGAACCGAGACCTTATCCCAATCACTGCCCAGGGGTGAGTGTGATGCAGAAATCAGAACTCCTCCTTACCCATGGCAAGAACCATTGTGGTTGGCACGTTGTCCAATGTTCAGAGTAGAAGAAACCAGCATTCACCCTGAGGCCCCGCCCATTCTTGAGTGCGACGAGGGCATACACAAACATTGTGACCCTCAGCTTGAGTTCTTTAGTCTAGTAAGTCCTCTCAGTGGCTGGACCATTAGATGTCATAATGGGCTTGACATGTCCCTAGGCCCCAATTTTTAACCAGATTTCTGATTGTCCAGTCGCCCCTCCCCAGGGCTCTACTCTGGAATCCCTCATTTGGTGGGACACCGGAGGTTAAAAAAGAAAACAACAACAACAAAAAAAAAAAAAAACGGACTTCTTCCAGCCCACAGAATGACCCCAAACTCTTTGGACGGGGCCAAACCACCAGAGAGTAAGACTCGTCCATTTTCCATGAAGTCACCCAGAAATTCCACGACCATGAGTGACATGATATCCAGAGACAAAAACTTGAGCAGGAGCCTCACACTAGCCCTTCTTTCAACTCCCGAAGAGTTCTCCTCATCGTCTGTAGATCAGTCCTGCCATACCTATGACCCGAAACATAAGCCGAGTTTGTGTTTTCTGACAACTGTCCAAACAGCCCTGGCCTACACAACCTACAGGCTCAGGCCCCTGGAGCCAAACCTGAGGACAGTACTGGCCCTCTCCAAGGGAATTGTGTGTGCCCATTCCAATGGCCAAAACCCTTCTAATAGGATAAACCTCCAAAGTCCCTGATCCATCTCAATAGTGGTGGCTTCCCAGGAAAAACATGGGCAATCCGAGCCCAACTGAGCACCTACCTGCACTCAGACCCATAGACAGATGTCCCCAGAGGTAAAAAGGAAAGAACAGGCCCCTAGGCACTAATCAGATCCATTGCTTTGGTTTCCAGGCATCTCTCCTCAGAGGTCTGGATTTCAAAAGCAGCATATAGCTGTTTCTTGACTCACCCATCAGAAAACATCTCATCTACACATGGGAAACTTGCACGTTGGAGCTGTGTCAAAGCCTCTGTTTAGGAGAACCCTTTAGGGCCCCAGTGCCACCGCTTCATTCCAAGGTCTCCATAGACACAAAAGCACGTTAGGACCCATCCCCAGGGGTGTCCATTTCAACTCAGCGGCCTCGGTTGCTCCCCACAGAACCAGGAGATCTAACCTGTCTTTTTGCTAGGAGACAATTGGAATGCGAGGTGGGCTACCCAGCCATCCATCCTTAGAACCCTGCTCAGAATCATTGGCCTTGAGCCAAACAACAGGTCTCAATTGTCCTGCAGATGACTCTCTGCAGTTTGGAGCTTCTCACAACTCCCATCGTGGGAAAACACCCATGGCCTCGTGATGCCTCCCACATTCATGAAGGGGCCATCAGGGTCAGAAACTCCAACCTGAGCGATCGTCTGATCCTCGCCCTGACTTCAATGCACGAGATCTCGATTCAGGTCTGTAGATTGTGCCTGCCATGGCCTCACCCAGAAACCTAAGCCTAGCTTGTGTTCTCAGATTTTGTTGTCAGACTACTGGCCCACAAGCCCTCCAGTTTGGCAATCCAGAACTACAATGCAGCACTCTGCTGGCCCTCCAGAAGAAAAACATTGTCCTCTGGGGCTACCCAGTAACCCCAAATGAGGATCAACCTGCACCGACCTTGGTGTACCCCAAATACATAGGCTGACCAGGGCATTAATGCCCTTCCTGACACAGCCTGAGCCTGGACCCCTGGACTCTCCCAGACAGCTGGCCGCACACTGAGCACATCGAGCCGCCATGGCCTTAGGTCGTCATCTCTTCCCAACCTCGGTTTAAGGTTTCAGAACCTAGGCCATATCTCCAATCACTGCCCAGGGTTGAAGGTGATGCAGAAATCAGAACTCCTTCCCCATGGCAAGAAACCTTGTGGTTGGCATGTTGTCCAACGTTCAGTGTAGTTGAAACCAGTGTGTCCCATGAGGCCCCGCCCATGCTAATGGGCCACATTGGTCACAAACACACATTGTGACACTCAGGCTGAGACCAGTCCTCAAGTAAGGCCACTCAGTGACTGGATGAAGAGATAGCATATTGGGCTTGCCATGCCCCTAGGCCCCAATTTTTAACCATAGTTCGGGTTGTCCCTTCAGTCTTCCCCACGGCTTGGCTTTGGAATTCCTCTTTTGGTGGGACACCTGACGTAACAAAACTGAAATGAGTCCTCCCATCCCACAGATTGACGAAAAGCAATTGGGAATCGGGCCAAATCCTCAGAGAGGAAGATTCGTCCATGGCCCATGAGGCCTCCCTGACATTCCACGGCCATCGCTGATACAAAATCCAGAGACAAAAGCCTGAGCAAGCGCCTCAGACTCGCACTTTCTTCATATCCTGAAGAGTTCTTCTCATGGTTTGTAGATCGGGCCTGCCATACCTACGTCCCCAAACCTAAGCTGAGTTTGTGTTTTCAGACTTCTTTCTTCAAAGTCTTGGGCCCCACACCCTCCAGGCTCGGCCCCTGGAGCCACACATTAGGACTTTGCCTACCAATCCATGGGAATTCTGCCCATTCCATGGTCCAAAATCGTACAAATTAGGAGAAACCTCCAAAGTCCCTGAGGCCTTCCCAATAGTGTAGGTCGCCCGGAACAAACAAGGGCTGTCAGACACCAGCTGATAATCGACCTCCACTCATACCATAGATGGATGTCCCCAGAGAAGAAGATTGAACCAGACAGGACCCTAGGCAATAATAGGATCCATTGCGTTGGGTTACAGGCATGTGTCCTCAAAAGCCTGATTCCAATACGAGCATAGGTGTTTTCCTGAGGCACCCATCAGAACTCATCTCGTCTCCACAAGGAAATCTGTGCATGGGAGCCATGTCCAAAGCTTAAGAGAGTATTTCAGGGTCCTGGTGCCACCGCCCCATTCCAAGGCCCTCATGGACACAAAAACACATTAGGACCCATCCTCAGGAAAGTCCATTTCAACTCAGCCACCCCGGTTGCTCCCGAAGAGCCATCAGATCTAAACTCTCTTGTTGCTAGGAGACAATTGGAATGCGAGGCGGGCTTACCAGGCATCCATCCGCGAACGGTGCTCTGGAGTCATTCCATATGGGATGTCCTGGAGCTGTCCAACAGGTCTCAATTGTCCCGCAGAAGGAATCCTTGAAGGGGGCATCCCACAACTCCCAACGTGGAAAAACCTCAATGGCCTCGAGATTCCGCTCCCTTCATGAAGCGGCCGTCATGCTCAGAAACTCCAACCTGAGCCAACGTCTGATCCTCGCCCTGACTTCAGATGCATGAGATATTGGTTCAGATCTGCAGAGGGTACCTGCCGTGCCCTCGCCCTGAAACCCAAGTCTAGCTTGTCTTCTCAGACTTCCATCCTCACACTCCTGGCCCCGAAGCCCTCAAGTTTGGCAATTCCGGACCCACAATGCAGCACTCTGCCTGCCCTCTAGAAAAAAAATTATTGTCTCAGGAGCTGCCCAGGCACCTTAAATGAGGGTAAACCTACACAGCACTCGACTTTATCCAAATTATATAGTCTAACCTGGGCACTAATGCACTGTCGAACACAACCTGACCCGGACCTCCTGACCAACACCCAGAAAGCTGACCGTACACTGAGCACATAAAACCCGCCATGGCCTTAGGTCATCATCACTTCCCTACCTCAGTTTTCAGGCTTCAGAACCGAGACCTTATCTCCAATCACTGCCCAGGGGTGAGTGTGATGCAGAAATCAGAACTCCTCCTTACCCATGGCAAGAACCCTTGTGGTTGGCATGCTGTCCAACGTTCAGTGTAGGAGAAACCAGCATTCACCCTGAGGCCCCGCCCATTCTTGAGTGCGACAAGGACATACACACGCATTGTGACCCTCAGCACGAATTCTGTCCTCTAGTAAGTCCTCTCAGTGGCTGGACCATTAGATGTCATAAGCCCTCAAGTTTGGCAATTCCGGACCCACAATGCATCACTCTGCCTGCCCTCTAGAAAAAAAATTATTGCCTCAGGAGCGGCCCAGGCACCTTAAATGAGGGTAAACCTACACAGCACTCGACTTTACCCAAATTATATAGTCTAACCTGGGCACTAATGCACTGTCGAACACAACCTGAGCCCGGACCTCCTGACCAACACCCAGAAAGCTGACTGCACACTGAGCACAAAAAACCCGCCATGGCCTTAGGTCATCATCTCTTCCTTACCTCAGTTTTCAGGCTTCAGAACCGAGACCTTATCTCCAATCACAGCCCAGGGATGAGTGTGAGGTAGAAATCAGAACTCCTCTTTACCCATGGCAAGAACCCTTGTGGTTGGCACGTTGTCCAATGTTCAGAGTAGAAGAAACCAGCATTCACCCTGAGGCCCCGCCCATTCTTGAGTGCGACGAGGGCATACACAAACATTGTGACCCTCAGCTTGAGTTCTTTAGTCTAGTAAGTCCTCTCAGTGGCTGGACCATTAGATGTCATAATGGGCTTGACATGTCCCTAGGCCCCAATTTTTAACCAGATTTCTGATTGTCCAGTCGCCCCTCCCCAGGGCTCTACTCTGGAATCCCTCATTTGGTGGGACACCGGAGGTTAAAAAAGAAAAAAAACAACAACAACAACAAAAAAAAACAGACTTCTTCCAGCCCAAAGAATGACCCCAAACTCTTTGGACGGGGCCAAACCACCAAAAAGTAAGACTCGTCCATTTCCCATGAAGTCACCCAGAAATTCCACGACCATGAGTGACATGATATCCAGAGACAAAAACTTGAGCAGGAGCCTCACACTAGCCCTTCTTTCAACTCCCGAAGAGTTCTCCTCATGGTCTGTAGATCAGTCCTGCCATACCTATGACCCGAAACATAAGCCGAGTTTGTGTTTTCTGACAACAGTCCAAACAGCCCTGGCCTACACAACCTACAGGCTCAGGCCCCTGGACACAAAACTGAGGACTGTACTTGCCCTCTCCAAGGGAATTGTGTGTGCCCATTCCAATGGCCACAACCCTTCTAATAGGATAAACCTCCAAAGTCCCTGATCCATCTCAATAGTGGTGGCTTCCCAGGAAAAACAGGGGCAATCTGAGCCCAACTGAGCACCTACCTGCACTCAGACCCATAGCAGATGTCCCCAGAGGTAAAAAGAAAAGAACAGGCCCCTAGGCACTAATCAGATCCATTGCTTTGGTGTCCAGGCATCTCTCCTCAGAGGCCTGGATTTCAAAAGCAGCATATAGCTGTTTCGTGACTCACCCATCAGAGAACATCTCATCTACACATGGGAAACTTGCACGTT
Source organism: Mustela nivalis (assembly GCF_964662115.1). Taxonomy (NCBI): domain Eukaryota; kingdom Metazoa; phylum Chordata; class Mammalia; order Carnivora; family Mustelidae; genus Mustela; species Mustela nivalis. The sequence goes on from NW_028136163.1 coordinate 584,143, forward strand.
GGAGCTGTGTCAAAGCCTCTGTTTAGGAGAACCCTTTAGGGCCCCAGTGCCACCGCTTCATTCTAAGGTCTCCATAGACACAAAAGCACGTTAGGACCCATCCCCAGGGGTGTCCATTTCAACTCAGCATCCTCGGTTGCTCCCCACAGATCCAGGAGATCTAACCTGTCTTGTTGCTAGGAGACAATTGGAATGCGAGGTGGGCTACCCAGCCATCCATCCTTAGAACCCTGCTCAGAATCATTGGCCTCGAGCCAAACAACAGGTCTCAATTGTCCTGCAGAAGACTCTCTGCAGTTTGGAGCTTCTCACAACTCCCATCGTGGGAAAACACCCATGGCCTCGTGATGACCCCCCATTTATGAAGGGGCCATCAGGGACAGAAATTCCTACCTGAGCGATCGTCTGATCCTCGCTCTGACTTCAGATGTACGAGATCTCGATTCAGGTTTGTAGATTGTGCCTGCCATGGCCTCACCCAGAAACCTAAGCCTAGCTTGTGTTCTCAGACTTTTGTCGTCAGACTACTGGCCCACAAGCCCTCCAGTTTGGCAATCCAGAACTACAATGCAGCACTCTGCCGGCCCTCCAGAAGAAAAACATTGTCCTCTGGGGCTACCCAGTAACCACAAATGAGGATCAACCTGCACCGACCTTGGCTGTACCCCAAATACACAGGCTGACCAGGGCTCTAATGCCCTTTCTGGTACAGCCTGAGCCTGGACCCCCTGGCCCCTCCTAGACAGCTGGCCGCAAACTGAGCACATTGAGCCACCATGGCCTTAGGTCGTCATCTCTTCCCAACATCAATTTTCAGGTTTCTGAACCTAGACCTTATATCCAATCACTGCCCAGTGTTGAAGGTGATGCAGAAATCAGAACTCCTTCCCCATGGCAAGAAACCTTGTGGTTGGCATGTTGTCCAACGTTCAGTGTAGTTGAAACCAGTGTGGCCCATGAGGCCCCGCCCATGCTCGTGGGCCACATTGGTCACAAACACACATTGTGACGCTCAGGCTGAGCCCAGTCCTCAAGTAAGGCCACTAAGTGGCTGGATGAAGAGATAGCATATTGGGCTTGCCATGCCCCTAGGCCCCAATTTTTAACCATAGTTCGGGTTGTCCCTTCAGTCTTCCCCACGGCTTTGCTTTGGAATTCCTCTTTTGGTGGGACACCTGAGGTAACAAAACTGAAATGAGTCCTCCCATCCCAAAGATTGACGAAAAGCAATTGGGAATCGGGCCAAATCCTCAGAGAGGAAGATTCGTCCGTGGCCCATGAGGCCTCCCCGACATTCCACGGCCATCGCTGATACAAAATCCAGAGACAAAAGCCTGAGCAAGCGCCTCAGACTCGCACTTTCTTCATATCCTGAAGAGTTCTTCTCATGGTTTGTAGATCGGGCCTGCCATACCTACGTCCCCAAACCTAAGCTGAGTTTGTGTTTTCAGACTTCTGTCCTCAAAGTCTTGGGCCACCCACCCTCCAGGCTGGGCCCCTGGAGCCACACATTCGGACTGTGCCTACCAATCCATGGGAATTCTGCCCATTCCATGGTCCAAAATCGTACAAATTAGGAGAAACCTCCAAAGTCCCTGAGGCCATCCCAATAGTGTAGGTCGCCCAGAACAAACAAGGGCTGTCTGACACCAGCTGATAATCGACCTATACTCATAACAGAGATGGTTGTCCCCAGAGAAGAAGATTGAACCAGACAGGACCCTAGGCCATAATAGGATCCATTGCTTTGGGTTACAGGCATGTGTCCTCAAAAGCCTGATTCCAATACGAGCATAGGGGTTTTCCTGAGGCACCCATCAGAACTCATCTCTTCTCCACAAGGAAACCTATGCATGGGAGCCATGTCCAAAGCTTAGGAGAGTACTTCAGGGTCCCGGTGCCACCGCCCCATTTAAAGGCCCTCATGGACACAAAAGCACATTAGGACCCATCCTCAGGAAAGTCCATTTCAACTCAGCCACCCTGGTTGCTCCCGCAGAGCCATCAGATCTAAACTGTCTTGTTGCTAGGAGACAATTGGAATGCGAGGCGGGCTTCCCAGGCATCCATCCGCGAACGGTGGTCTGGAGTCATTCCATATGGGATGTCCTGGAGCTGTCCTACAAGTCTTAATTGTCCCGCAGACGGAATCCTTGAAGGGGGCATCCCACAACTCCCAACGTGGGAAAACCTCAATGACCTCGAGATTCCGCTGCCTTCAAGAAGCAGCCGCCATGCTCAGATTCTCCAACCTGAGCCAAAGTCTGATCCTCGCCCTGACTTCAGATGGATGAGATATTTTTTCAGATCTGCAGGGGGTACATGCCGTGCCCTCGCCCTGAAACCCAAGTCTAGCTTGTCTTCTCAGACTTCCGTCCTCACACTCCTGGCCCCGAAGCCCTCAAGTTTGGCAATTCCGGACCCACAATGCAGCACTCTGCCTGCCCTCTAGAAAAAAAAATTATTGCCTCATGAGCTGCCCAGGCACCTTAAATGAGGGTAAACCTACACAGCACTCGACTTTACCCAAATTATATAGTCTAACCTGGGCACTAATGCACTGTCGAACACAACCTGAGCCCGGACCTCCTGACCAACACCCAGAAAGCTGACTGCACACTGAGCACAAAAAACCCGCCATGGCCTTAGGTCATCATCTCTTCCTTACCTCAGTTTTCAGGCTTCAGAACCGAGACCTTATCTCCAATCACAGCCCAGGGGTGAGTGTGAGGTAGAAATCAGAACTCCTCTTTACCCATGGCAAGAACCCTTGTGGTTGGCACGTTGTCCAATGTTCAGAGTAGAAGAAACCAGCATTCACCCTGAGGCCCCGCCCATTCTTGAGTGCGACGAGGGCATACACAAACATTGTGACCCTCAGCTTGAGTTCTTTAGTCTAGTAAGTCCTCTCAGTGGCTGGACCATTAGATGTCATAATGGGCTTGACATGTCCCTAGGCCCCAATTTTTAACCAGATTTCTGATTGTCCAGTCGCCCCTCCCCAGGGCTCTACTCTGGAATCCCTCATTTGGTGGGACACCGGAGGTTAAAAAAGAAAAAAAAACAACAACAACAACAAAAAAAAACAGACTTCTTCCAGCCCAAAGAATGACCCCAAACTCTTTGGACGGGGCCAAACCACCAAAAAGTAAGACTCGTCCATTTCCCATGAAGTCACCCAGAAATTCCACGACCATGAGTGACATGATATCCAGAGACAAAAACTTGAGCAGGAGCCTCACACTAGCCCTTCTTTCAACTCCCGAAGAGTTCTCCTCATGGTCTGTAGATCAGTCCTGCCATACCTATGACCCGAAACATAAGCCGAGTTTGTGTTTTCTGACAACTGTCCAAACAGCCCTGGCCTACACAACCTACAGGCTCAGGCCCCTGGACACAAAACTGAGGACTGTACTTGCCCTCTCCAAGGGAATTGTGTGTGCCCATTCCAATGGCCACAACCCTTCTAATAGGATAAACCTCCAAAGTCCCTGATCCATCTCAATAGTGGTGGCTTCCCAGGAAAAACAGGGGCAATCTGAGCCCAACTGAGCACCTACCTGCACTCAGACCCATAGCAGATGTCCCCAGAGGTAAAAAGAAAAGAACAGGCCCCTAGGCACTAATCAGATCCATTGCTTTGGTGTCCAGGCATCTCTCCTCAGAGGCCTGGATTTCAAAAGCAGCATATAGCTGTTTCGTGACTCACCCATCAGAGAACATCTCATCTACACATGGGAAACTTGCACGTTGGAGCTGTGTCAAAGCCTCTGTTTAGGAGAACCCTTTAGGGCCCCAGTGCCACCGCTTCATTCCAAGGTCTCCATAGACACAAAAGCACGTTAGGACCCATCCCCAGGGGTGTCCATTTCAACTCAGCATCCTCGGTTGCTCCCCACAGATCCAGGAGATCTAACCTGTCTTGTTGCTAGGAGACAATTGGAATGCGAGGTGGGCTACCCAGCCATCCATCCTTAGAACCCTGCTCAGAATCATTGGCCTCGAGCCAAACAACAGGTCTCAATTGTCCTGCAGAAGACTCTCTGCAGTTTGGAGCTTCTCACAACTCCCATCGTGGGAAAACACCCATGGCCTCGTGATGACCCCCCATTTATGAAGGGGCCATCAGGGACAGAAACTCCTACCTGAGCGATCGTCTGATCCTCGCTCTGACTTCAGATGCACGAGATCTCGATTCAGGTTTGTAGATTGTGCCTGCCATGGCCTCACCCAGAAACCTAAGCCTAGCTTGTGTTCTCAGACTTTTGTCGTCAGACTACTGGCCCACAAGCCCTCCAGTTTGGCAATCCAGAACTACAATGCAGCACTCTGCCGGCCCTCCAGAAGAAAAACATTGTCCTCTGGGGCTACCCAGTAACCCCAAATGAGGATCAACCTGCACCGACCTTGGCTGTACCCCAAATACACAGGCTGACCAGGGCTCTAATGCCCTTTCTGGTACAGCCTGAGCCTGGAACCCCTGGCCCCTCCTAGACAGCTGGCCGCAAACTGAGCACATTGAGCCACCATGGCCTTAGGTCGTCATCTCTTCCCAACATCAATTTTCAGGTTTCTGAACCTAGACCTTATATCCAATCACTGCCCAGTGTTGAAGGTGATGCAGAAATCAGAACTCCTTCCCCATGGCAAGAAACCTTGTGGTTGGCATGTTGTCCAACGTTCAGTGTAGTTGAAACCAGTGTGGCCCATGAGGCCCCGCCCATGCTCGTGGGCCACATTGGTCACAAACACACATTGTGACGCTCAGGCTGAGCCCAGTCCTCAAGTAAGGCCACTAAGTGGCTGGATGAAGAGATAGCATATTGGGCTTGCCATGCCCCTAGGCCCCAATTTTTAACCATAGTTCGGGTTGTCCCTTCAGTCTTCCCCACGGCTTTGCTTTGGAATTCCTCTTTTGGTGGGACACCTGACGTAACAAAACTGAAATGAGTCCTCCCATCCCAAAGATTGACGAAAAGCAATTGGGAATCGGGCCAAATCCTCAGAGAGGAAGATTCGTCCGTGGCCCATGAGGCCTCCCCGACATTCCACGGCCATCGCTGATACAAAATCCAGAGACAAAAGCCTGAGCAAGCGCCTCAGACTCGCACTTTCTTCATATCCTGAAGAGTTCTTCTCATGGTTTGTAGATCGGGCCTGCCATACCTACGTCCCCAAACCTAAGCTGAGTTTGTGTTTTCAGACTTCTGTCCTCAAAGTCTTGGGCCACCCACCCTCCAGGCTGGGCCCCTGGAGCCACACATTCGGACTGTGCCTACCAATCCATGGGAATTCTGCCCATTCCATGGTCCAAAATCGTACAAATTAGGAGAAACCTCCAAAGTCCCTGAGGCCATCCCAATAGTGTAGGTCGCCCAGAACAAACAAGGGCTGTCTGACACCAGCTGATAATCGACCTATACTCATAACAGAGATGGTTGTCCCCAGAGAAGAAGATTGAACCAGACAGGACCCTAGGCCATAATAGGATCCATTGCTTTGGGTTACAGGCATGTGTCCTCAAAAGCCTGATTCCAATACGAGCATAGGGGTTTTCCTGAGGCACCCATCAGAACTCATCTCTTCTCCACAAGGAAACCTGTGCATGGGAGCCATGTCCAAAGCTTAGGAGAGTACTTCAGGGTCCCGGTGCCACCGCCCCATTTAAAGGACCTCATGGACACAAAAGCACATTAGGACCCATCCTCAGGAAAGTCCATTTCAACTCAGCCACCCCGGTTGCTCCCGCAGAGCCATCAGATCTAAACTGTCTTGTTGCTAGGAGACAATTGGAATGCGAGGCGGGCTTCCCAGGCATCCATCCGCGAACGGTGGTCTGGAGTCATTCCATATGGGATGTCCTGGAGCTGTCCAACAGGTCTCAATTGTCCCGCAGAAGGAATCCTTGAAGGGGGCATCCCACAACTCCCAACGTGGGAAAACCTCAATGGCCTCGAGATTCCGCTCCCTTCATGAAGCGGCCGTCATGCTCAGAAACTCCAACCTGAGCCAACGTCTGATCCTCGCCCTGACTTCAGATGCATGAGATATTGGTTCAGATCTGCAGAGGGTACCTGCCGTGCCCTCGCCCTGAAACCCAAGTCTAGCTTGTCTTCTCAGACTTCCATCCTCACACTCCTGGCCCCGAAGCCCTCAAGTTTGGCAATTCCGGACCCACAATGCAGCACTCTGCCTGCCCTCTAGAAAAAAAAATTATTGCCTCAGGAGCTGCCCAGGCACCTTAAATGAGGGTAAACCTACACAGCACTCGACTTTACCCAAATTATATAGTCTAACCTGGGCACTAATGCACTGTCGAACACAACCTGAGCCCGGACCTCCTGACCAACACCCAGAAAGCTGACTGCACACTGAGCACAAAAAACCCGCCATGGCCTTAGGTCATCATCTCTTCCTTACCTCAGTTTTCAGGCTTCAGAACCGAGACCTTATCTCCAATCACAGCCCAGGGATGAGTGTGAGGTAGAAATCAGAACTCCTCTTTACCCATGGCAAGAACCCTTGTGGTTGGCACGTTGTCCAATGTTCAGAGTAGAAGAAACCAGCATTCACCCTGAGGCCCCGCCCATTCTTGAGTGCGACGAGGGCATACACAAACATTGTGACCCTCAGCTTGAGTTCTTTAGTCTAGTAAGTCCTCTCAGTGGCTGGACCATTAGATGTCATAATGGGCTTGACATGTCCCTAGGCCCCAATTTTTAACCAGATTTCTGATTGTCCAGTCGCCCCTCCCCAGGGCTCTACTCTGGAATCCCTCGTTTGGTGGGACACCGGAGGTTAAAAAAGAAAAAAAACAACAACAACAAAAAAAAAAAACAGACTTCTTCCAGCCCAAAGAATGACCCCAAACTCTTTGGACGGGGCCAAACCACCAAAAAGTAAGACTCGTCCATTTCCCATGAAGTCACCCAGAAATTCCACGACCATGAGTGACATGATATCCAGAGACAAAAACTTGAGCAGGAGCCTCACACTAGCCCTTCTTTCAACTCCCGAAGAGTTCTCCTCATGGTCTGTAGATCAGTCCTGCCATACCTATGACCCGAAACATAAGCCGAGTTTGTGTTTTCTGACAACTGTCCAAACAGCCCTGGCCTACACAACCTACAGGCTCAGGCCCCTGGACACAAAACTGAGGACTGTACTTGCCCTCTCCAAGGGAATTGTGTGTGCCCATTCCAATGGCCACAACCCTTCTAATAGGATAAACCTCCAAAGTCCCTGATCCATCTCAATAGTGGTGGCTTCCCAGGAAAAACAGGGGCAATCTGAGCCCAACTGAGCACCTACCTGCACTCAGACCCATAGCAGATGTCCCCAGAGGTAAAAAGAAAAGAACAGGCCCCTAGGCACTAATCAGATCCATTGCTTTGGTGTCCAGGCATCTCTCCTCAGAGGCCTGGATTTCAAAAGCAGCATATAGCTGTTTCGTGACTCACCCATCAGAGAACATCTCATCTACACATGGGAAACTTGCACGTTGGAGCTGTGTCAAAGCCTCTGTTTAGGAGAACCCTTTAGGGCCCCAGTGCCACCGCTTCATTCCAAGGTCTCCATAGACACAAAAGCACGTTAGGACCCATCCCCAGGGGTGTCCATTTCAACTCAGCATCCTCGGTTGCTCCCCACAGATCCAGGAGATCTAACCTGTCTTGTTGCTAGGAGACAATTGGAATGCGAGGTGGGCTACCCAGCCATCCATCCTTAGAACCCTGCTCAGAATCATTGGCCTCGAGCCAAACAACAGGTCTCAATTGTCCTGCAGAAGACTCTCTGCAGTTTGGAGCTTCTCACAACTCCCATCGTGGGAAAACACCCATGGCCTCGTGATGACCCCCCATTTATGAAGGGGCCATCAGGGACAGAAACTCCTACCTGAGCGATCGTCTGATCCTCGCTCTGACTTCAGATGCACGAGATCTCGATTCAGGTTTGTAGATTGTGCCTGCCATGGCCTCACCCAGAAACCTAAGCCTAGCTTGTGTTCTCAGACTTTTGTCGTCAGACTACTGGCCCACAAGCCCTCCAGTTTGGCAATCCAGAACTACAATGCAGCACTCTGCCGGCCCTCCAGAAGAAAAACATTGTCCTCTGGGGCTACCCAGTAACCCCAAATGAGGATCAACCTGCACCGACCTTGGCTGTACCCCAAATACACAGGCTGACCAGGGCTCTAATGCCCTTTCTGGTACAGCCTGAGCCTGGACCCCCTGGCCCCTCCTAGACAGCTGGCCGCAAACTGAGCACATTGAGCCACCATGGCCTTAGGTCGTCATCTCTTCCCAACATCAATTTTCAGGTTTCTGAACCTAGACCTTATATCCAATCACTGCCCAGTGTTGAAGGTGATGCAGAAATCAGAACTCCTTCCCCATGGCAAGAAACCTTGTGGTTGGCATGTTGTCCAACGTTCAGTGTAGTTGAAACCAGTGTGGCCCATGAGGCCCCGCCCATGCTCGTGGGCCACATTGGTCACAAACACACATTGTGACGCTCAGGCTGAGCCCAGTCCTCAAGTAAGGCCACTAAGTGGCTGGATGAAGAGATAGCATATTGGGCTTGCCATGCCCCTAGGCCCCAATTTTTAACCATAGTTCGGGTTGTCCCTTCAGTCTTCCCCACGGCTTTGCTTTGGAATTCCTCTTTTGGTGGGACACCTGACGTAACAAAACTGAAATGAGTCCTCCCATCCCAAAGATTGACGAAAAGCAATTGGGAATCGGGCCAAATCCTCAGAGAGGAAGATTCGTCCGTGGCCCATGAGGCCTCCCCGACATTCCACGGCCATCGCTGATACAAAATCCAGAGACAAAAGCCTGAGCAAGCGCCTCAGACTCGCACTTTCTTCATATCCTGAAGAGTTCTTCTCATGGTTTGTAGATCGGGCCTGCCATACCTACGTCCCCAAACCTAAGCTGAGTTTGTGTTTTCAGACTTCTGTCCTCAAAGTCTTGGGCCACCCACCCTCCAGGCTGGGCCCCTGGAGCCACACATTCGGACTGTGCCTACCAATCCATGGGAATTCTGCCCATTCCATGGTCCAAAATCGTACAAATTAGGAGAAACCTCCAAAGTCCCTGAGGCCATCCCAATAGTGTAGGTCGCCCAGAACAAACAAGGGCTGTCTGACACCAGCTGATAATCGACCTATACTCATAACAGAGATGGTTGTCCCCAGAGAAGAAGATTGAACCAGACAGGACCCTAGGCCATAATAGGATCCATTGCTTTGGGTTACAGGCATGTGTCCTCAAAAGCCTGATTCCAATACGAGCATAGGGGTTTTCCTGAGGCACCCATCAGAACTCATCTCTTCTCCACAAGGAAACCTGTGCATGGGAGCCATGTCCAAAGCTTAGGAGAGTACTTCAGGGTCCCGGTGCCACCGCCCCATTTAAAGGCCCTCATGGACACAAAAGCACATTAGGACCCATCCTCAGGAAAGTCCATTTCAACTCAGCCACCCCGGTTGCTCCCGCAGAGCCATCAGATCTAAACTGTCTTGTTGCTAGGAGACAATTGGAATGCGAGGCGGGCTTCCCAGGCATCCATCCGCGAACGGTGGTCTGGAGTCATTCCATATGGGATGTCCTGGAGCTGTCCTACAAGTCTTAATTGTCCCGCAGACGGAATCCTTGAAGGGGGCATCCCACAACTCCCAACGTGGGAAAACCTCAATGACCTCGAGATTCCGCTGCCTTCAAGAAGCAGCCGCCATGCTCAGATTCTCCAACCTGAGCCAAAGTCTGATCCTTGCCCTGACTTCAGATGGATGAGATATTTTTTCAGATCTGCAGGGGGTACATGCCGTGCCCTCGCCCTGAAACCCAAGTCTAGCTTGTCTTCTCAGACTTCCGTCCTCACACTCCTGGCCCCGAAGCCCTCAAGTTTGGCAATTCCGGACCCACAATGCAGCACTCTGCCTGCCCTCTAGAAAAAAAAATTATTGCCTCATGAGCTGCCCAGGCACCTTAAATGAGGGTAAACCTACACAGCACTCAACTTTACCCAAATTATATAGTCTAACCTGGGCACTAATGCACTGTCGAACACAACCTGAGCCCGGACCTCCTGACCAACACCCAGAAAGCTGACTGCACACTGAGCACAAAAAACCCGCCATGGCCTTAGGTCATCATCTCTTCCTTACCTCAGTTTTCAGGCTTCAGAACCGAGACCTTATCTCCAATCACAGCCCAGGGGTGAGTGTGAGGTAGAAATCAGAACTCCTCTTTACCCATGGCAAGAACCCTTGTGGTTGGCACGTTGTCCAATGTTCAGAGTAGAAGAAACCAGCATTCACCCTGAGGCCCCGCCCATTCTTGAGTGCGACGAGGGCATACACAAACATTGTGACCCTCAGCTTGAGTTCTTTAGTCTAGTAAGTCCTCTCAGTGGCTGGACCATTAGATGTCATAATGGGCTTGACATGTCCCTAGGCCCCAATTTTTAACCAGATTTCTGATTGTCCAGTCGCCCCTCCCCAGGGCTCTACTCTGGAATCCCTCATTTGGTGGGACACCGGAGGTTAAAAAAGAAAAAAAACAACAACAACAACAAAAAAAAACAGACTTCTTCCAGCCCAAAGAATGACCCCAAACTCTTTGGACGGGGCCAAACCACCAAAAAGTAAGACTCGTCCATTTCCCATGAAGTCACCCAGAAATTCCACGACCATGAGTGACATGATATCCAGAGACAAAAACTTGAGCAGGAGCCTCACACTAGCCCTTCTTTCAACTCCCGAAGAGTTCTCCTCATGGTCTGTAGATCAGTCCTGCCATACCTATGACCCGAAACATAAGCCGAGTTTGTGTTTTCTGACAACTGTCCAAACAGCCCTGGCCTACACAACCTACAGGCTCAGGCCCCTGGACACAAAACTGAGGACTGTACTTGCCCTCTCCAAGGGAATTGTGTGTGCCCATTCCAATGGCCACAACCCTTCTAATAGGATAAACCTCCAAAGTCCCTGATCCATCTCAATAGTGGTGGCTTCCCAGGAAAAGCAGGGGCAATCTGAGCCCAACTGAGCACCTACCTGCACTCAGACCCATAGCAGATGTCCCCAGAGGTAAAAAGAAAAGAACAGGCCCCTAGGCACTAATCAGATCCATTGCTTTGGTGTCCAGGCATCTCTCCTCAGAGGCCTGGATTTCAAAAGCAGCATATAGCTGTTTCGTGACTCACCCATCAGAGAACATCTCATCTACACATGGGAAACTTGCACGTTGGAGCTGTGTCAAAGCCTCTGTTTAGGAGAACCCTTTAGGGCCCCAGTGCCACCGCTTCATTCCAAGGTCTCCATAGACACAAAAGCACGTTAGGACCCATCCCCAGGGGTGTCCATTTCAACTCAGCATCCTCGGTTGCTCCCCACAGATCCAGGAGATCTAACCTGTCTTGTTGCTAGGAGACAATTGGAATGCGAGGTGGGCTACCCAGCCATCCATCCTTAGAACCCTGCTCAGAATCATTGGCCTCGAGCCAAACAACAGGTCTCAATTGTCCTGCAGAAGACTCTCTTCAGTTTGGAGCTTCTCACAACTCCCATCGTGGGAAAACACCCATGGCCTCGTGATGACCCCCCATTTATGAAGGGGCCATCAGGGACAGAAACTCCTACCTGAGCGATCGTCTGATCCTCGCTCTGACTTCAGATGCACGAGATCTCGATTCAGGTTTGTAGATTGTGCCTGCCATGGCCTCACCCAGAAACCTAAGCCTAGCTTGTGTTCTCAGACTTTTGTCGTCAGACTACTGGCCCACAAGCCCTCCAGTTTGGCAATCCAGAACTACAATGCAGCACTCTGCCGGCCCTCCAGAAGAAAAACATTGTCCTCTGGGGCTACCCAGTAACCCCAAATGAGGATCAACCTGCACCGACCTTGGCTGTACCCCAAATACACAGGCTGACCAGGGCTCTAATGCCCTTTCTGGTACAGCCTGAGCCTGGACCCCCTGGCCCCTCCTAGACAGCTGGCCGCAAACTGAGCACATTGAGCCACCATGGCCTTAGGTCGTCATCTCTTCCCAACATCAATTTTCAGGTTTCTGAACCTAGACCTTATATCCAATCACTGCCCAGTGTTGAAGGTGATGCAGAAATCAGAACTCCTTCCCCATGGCAAGAAACCTTGTGGTTGGCATGTTGTCCAACGTTCAGTGTAGTTGAAACCAGTGTGGCCCATGAGGCCCCGCCCATGCTCGTGGGCCACATTGGTCACAAACACACATTGTGACGCTCAGGCTGAGCCCAGTCCTCAAGTAAGGCCACTAAGTGGCTGGATGAAGAGATAGCATATTGGGCTTGCCATGCCCCTAGGCCCCAATTTTTAACCATAGTTCGGGTTGTCCCTTCAGTCTTCCCCACGGCTTTGCTTTGGAATTCCTCTTTTGGTGGGACACCTGACGTAACAAAACTGAAATGAGTCCTCCCATCCCAAAGATTGACGAAAAGCAATTGGGAATCGGGCCAAATCCTCAGAGAGGAAGATTCGTCCGTGGCCCATGAGGCCTCCCCGACATTCCACGGCCATCGCTGATACAAAATCCAGAGACAAAAGCCTGAGCAAGCGCCTCAGACTCGCACTTTCTTCATATCCTGAAGAGTTCTTCTCATGGTTTGTAGATCGGGCCTGCCATACCTACGTCCCCAAACCTAAGCTGAGTTTGTGTTTTCAGACTTCTGTCCTCAAAGTCTTGGGCCACCCACCCTCCAGGCTGGGCCCCTGGAGCCACACATTCGGACTGTGCCTACCAATCCATGGGAATTCTGCCCATTCCATGGTCCAAAATCGTACAAATTAGGAGAAACCTCCAAAGTCCCTGAGGCCATCCCAATAGTGTAGGTCGCCCAGAACAAACAAGGGCTGTCTGACACCAGCTGATAATCGACCTATACTCATAACAGAGATGGTTGTCCCCAGAGAAGAAGATTGAACCAGACAGGACCCTAGGCCATAATAGGATCCATTGCTTTGGGTTACAGGCATGTGTCCTCAAAAGCCTGATTCCAATACGAGCATAGGGGTTTTCCTGAGGCACCCATCAGAACTCATCTCTTCTCCACAAGGAAACCTGTGCATGGGAGCCATGTCCAAAGCTTAGGAGAGTACTTCAGGGTCCCGGTGCCACCGCCGCATTTAAAGGCCCTCATGGACACAAAAGCACATTAGGACCCATCCTCAGGAAAGTCCATTTCAACTCAGCCACCCCGGTTGCTCCCGCAGAGCCATCAGATCTAAACTGTCTTGTTGCTAGGAGACAATTGGAATGCGAGGCGGGCTTCCCAGGCATCCATCCGCGAACGGTGGTCTGGAGTCATTCCATATGGGATGTCCTGGAGCTGTCCTACAAGTCTTAATTGTCCCGCAGACGGAATCCTTGAAGGGGGCATCCCACAACTCCCAACGTGGGAAAACCTCAATGACCTCGAGATTCCGCTGCCTTCAAGAAGCAGCCGCCATGCTCAGATTCTCCAACCTGAGCCAAAGTCTGATCCTTGCCCTGACTTCAGATGGATGAGATATTTTTTCAGATCTGCAGGGGGTACATGCCGTGCCCTCGCCCTGAAACCCAAGTCTAGCTTGTCTTCTCAGACTTCCGTCCTCACACTCCTGGCCCCGAAGCCCTCAAGTTTGGCAATTCCGGACCCACAATGCAGCACTCTGCCTGCCCTCTAGAAAAAAAAATTATTGCCTCATGAGCTGCCCAGGCACCTTAAATGAGGGTAAACCTACACAGCACTCAACTTTACCCAAATTATATAGTCTAACCTGGGCACTAATGCACTGTCGAACACAACCTGAGCCCGGACCTCCTGACCAACACCCAGAAAGCTGACTGCACACTGAGCACAAAAAACCCGCCATGGCCTTAGGTCATCATCTCTTCCTTACCTCAGTTTTCAGGCTTCAGAACCGAGACCTTATCTCCAATCACAGCCCAGGGGTGAGTGTGAGGTAGAAATCAGAACTCCTCTTTACCCATGGCAAGAACCCTTGTGGTTGGCACGTTGTCCAATGTTCAGAGTAGAAGAAACCAGCATTCACCCTGAGGCCCCGCCCATTCTTGAGTGCGACGAGGGCATACACAAACATTGTGACCCTCAGCTTGAGTTCTTTAGTCTAGTAAGTCCTCTCAGTGGCTGGACCATTAGATGTCATAATGGGCTTGACATGTCCCTAGGCCCCAATTTTTAACCAGATTTCTGATTGTCCAGTCGCCCCTCCCCAGGGCTCTACTCTGGAATCCCTCATTTGGTGGGACACCGGAGGTTAAAAAAGAAAAAAAACAACAACAACAACAAAAAAAAACAGACTTCTTCCAGCCCAAAGAATGACCCCAAACTCTTTGGACGGGGCCAAACCACCAAAAAGTAAGACTCGTCCATTTCCCATGAAGTCACCCAGAAATTCCACGACCATGAGTGACATGATATCCAGAGACAAAAACTTGAGCAGGAGCCTCACACTAGCCCTTCTTTCAACTCCCGAAGAGTTCTCCTCATGGTCTGTAGATCAGTCCTGCCATACCTATGACCCGAAACATAAGCCGAGTTTGTGTTTTCTGACAACTGTCCAAACAGCCCTGGCCTACACAACCTACAGGCTCAGGCCCCTGGACACAAAACTGAGGACTGTACTTGCCCTCTCCAAGGGAATTGTGTGTGCCCATTCCAATGGCCACAACCCTTCTAATAGGATAAACCTCCAAAGTCCCTGATCCATCTCAATAGTGGTGGCTTCCCAGGAAAAGCAGGGGCAATCTGAGCCCAACTGAGCACCTACCTGCACTCAGACCCATAGCAGATGTCCCCAGAGGTAAAAAGAAAAGAACAGGCCCCTAGGCACTAATCAGATCCATTGCTTTGGTGTCCAGGCATCTCTCCTCAGAGGCCTGGATTTCAAAAGCAGCATATAGCTGTTTCGTGACTCACCCATCAGAGAACATCTCATCTACACATGGGAAACTTGCACGTTGGAGCTGTGTCAAAGCCTCTGTTTAGGAGAACCCTTTAGGGCCCCAGTGCCACCGCTTCATTCCAAGGTCTCCATAGACACAAAAGCACGTTAGGACCCATCCCCAGGGGTGTCCATTTCAACTCAGCATCCTCGGTTGCTCCCCACAGATCCAGGAGATCTAACCTGTCTTGTTGCTAGGAGACAATTGGAATGCGAGGTGGGCTACCCAGCCATCCATCCTTAGAACCCTGCTCAGAATCATTGGCCTCGAGCCAAACAACAGGTCTCAATTGTCCTGCAGAAGACTCTCTTCAGTTTGGAGCTTCTCACAACTCCCATCGTGGGAAAACACCCATGGCCTCGTGATGACCCCCCATTTATGAAGGGGCCATCAGGGACAGAAACTCCTACCTGAGCGATCGTCTGATCCTCGCTCTGACTTCAGATGCACGAGATCTCGATTCAGGTTTGTAGATTGTGCCTGCCATGGCCTCACCCAGAAACCTAAGCCTAGCTTGTGTTCTCAGACTTTTGTCGTCAGACTACTGGCCCACAAGCCCTCCAGTTTGGCAATCCAGAACTACAATGCAGCACTCTGCCGGCCCTCCAGAAGAAAAACATTGTCCTCTGGGGCTACCCAGTAACCCCAAATGAGGATCAACCTGCACCGACCTTGGCTGTACCCCAAATACACAGGCTGACCAGGGCTCTAATGCCCTTTCTGGTACAGCCTGAGCCTGGACCCCCTGGCCCCTCCTAGACAGCTGGCCGCAAACTGAGCACATTGAGCCACCATGGCCTTAGGTCGTCATCTCTTCCCAACATCAATTTTCAGGTTTCTGAACCTAGACCTTATATCCAATCACTGCCCAGTGTTGAAGGTGATGCAGAAATCAGAACTCCTTCCCCATGGCAAGAAACCTTGTGGTTGGCATGTTGTCCAACGTTCAGTGTAGTTGAAACCAGTGTGGCCCATGAGGCCCCGCCCATGCTCGTGGGCCACATTGGTCACAAACACACATTGTGACGCTCAGGCTGAGCCCAGTCCTCAAGTAAGGCCACTAAGTGGCTGGATGAAGAGATAGCATATTGGGCTTGCCATGCCCCTAGGCCCCAATTTTTAACCATAGTTCGGGTTGTCCCTTCAGTCTTCCCCACGGCTTTGCTTTGGAATTCCTCTTTTGGTGGGACACCTGACGTAACAAAACTGAAATGAGTCCTCCCATCCCAAAGATTGACGAAAAGCAATTGGGAATCGGGCCAAATCCTCAGAGAGGAAGATTCGTCCGTGGCCCATGAGGCCTCCCCAACATTCCACGGCCATCGCTGATACAAAATCCAGAGACAAAAGCCTGAGCAAGCGCCTCAGACTCGCACTTTCTTCATATCCTGAAGAGTTCTTCTCATGGTTTGTAGATCGGGCCTGCCATACCTACGTCCCCAAACCTAAGCTGAGTTTGTGTTTTCAGACTTCTGTCCTCAAAGTCTTGGGCCACCCACCCTCCAGGCTGGGCCCCTGGAGCCACACATTCGGACTGTGCCTACCAATCCATGGGAATTCTGCCCATTCCATGGTCCAAAATCGTACAAATTAGGAGAAACCTCCAAAGTCCCTGAGGCCATCCCAATAGTGTAGGTCGCCCAGAACAAACAAGGGCTGTCTGACACCAGCTGATAATCGACCTATACTCATAACAGAGATGGTTGTCCCCAGAGAAGAAGATTGAACCAGACAGGACCCTAGGCCATAATAGGATCCATTGCTTTGGGTTACAGGCATGTGTCCTCAAAAGCCTGATTCCAATACGAGCATAGGGGTTTTCCTGAGGCACCCATCAGAACTCATCTCTTCTCCACAAGGAAACCTGTGCATGGGAGCCATGTCCAAAGCTTAGGAGAGTACTTCAGGGTCCCGGTGCCACCGCCGCATTTAAAGGCCCTCATGGACACAAAAGCACATTAGGACCCATCCTCAGGAAAGTCCATTTCAACTCAGCCACCCCGGTTGCTCCCGCAGAGCCATCAGATCTAAACTGTCTTGTTGCTAGGAGACAATTGGAATGCGAGGCGGGCTTCCCAGGCATCCATCCGCGAACGGTGGTCTGGAGTCATTCCATATGGGATGTCCTGGAGCTGTCCTACAAGTCTTAATTGTCCCGCAGACGGAATCCTTGAAGGGGGCATCCCACAACTCCCAACGTGGGAAAACCTCAATGACCTCGAGATTCCGCTGCCTTCAAGAAGCAGCCGCCATGCTCAGATTCTCCAACCTGAGCCAAAGTCTGATCCTTGCCCTGACTTCAGATGGATGAGATATTTTTTCAGATCTGCAGGGGGTACATGCCGTGCCCTCGCCCTGAAACCCAAGTCTAGCTTGTCTTCTCAGACTTCCGTCCTCACACTCCTGGCCCCGAAGCCCTCAAGTTTGGCAATTCCGGACCCACAATGCAGCACTCTGCCTGCCCTCTAGAAAAAAAAATTATTGCCTCATGAGCTGCCCAGGCACCTTAAATGAGGGTAAACCTACACAGCACTCAACTTTACCCAAATTATATAGTCTAACCTGGGCACTAATGCACTGTCGAACACAACCTGAGCCCGGACCTCCTGACCAACACCCAGAAAGCTGACTGCACACTGAGCACAAAAAACCCGCCATGGCCTTAGGTCATCATCTCTTCCTTACCTCAGTTTTCAGGCTTCAGAACCGAGACCTTATCTCCAATCACAGCCCAGGGGTGAGTGTGAGGTAGAAATCAGAACTCCTCTTTACCCATGGCAAGAACCCTTGTGGTTGGCACGTTGTCCAATGTTCAGAGTAGAAGAAACCAGCATTCACCCTGAGGCCCCGCCCATTCTTGAGTGCGACGAGGGCATACACAAACATTGTGACCCTCAGCTTGAGTTCTTTAGTCTAGTAAGTCCTCTCAGTGGCTGGACCATTAGATGTCATAATGGGCTTGACATGTCCCTAGGCCCCAATTTTTAACCAGATTTCTGATTGTCCAGTCGCCCCTCCCCAGGGCTCTACTCTGGAATCCCTCATTTGGTGGGACACCGGAGGTTAAAAAAGAAAAAAAACAACAACAACAACAAAAAAAAACAGACTTCTTCCAGCCCAAAGAATGACCCCAAACTCTTTGGACGGGGCCAAACCACCAAAAAGTAAGACTCGTCCATTTCCCATGAAGTCACCCAGAAATTCCACGACCATGAGTGACATGATATCCAGAGACAAAAACTTGAGCAGGAGCCTCACACTAGCCCTTCTTTCAACTCCCGAAGAGTTCTCCTCATGGTCTGTAGATCAGTCCTGCCATACCTATGACCCGAAACATAAGCCGAGTTTGTGTTTTCTGACAACTGTCCAAACAGCCCTGGCCTACACAACCTACAGGCTCAGGCCCCTGGACACAAAACTGAGGACTGTACTTGCCCTCTCCAAGGGAATTGTGTGTGCCCATTCCAATGGCCACAACCCTTCTAATAGGATAAACCTCCAAAGTCCCTGATCCATCTCAATAGTGGTGGCTTCCCAGGAAAAACAGGGGCAATCTGAGCCCAACTGAGCACCTACCTGCACTCAGACCCATAGCAGATGTCCCCAGAGGTAAAAAGAAAAGAACAGGCCCCTAGGCACTAATCAGATCCATTGCTTTGGTGTCCAGGCATCTCTCCTCAGAGGCCTGGATTTCAAAAGCAGCATATAGCTGTTTCGTGACTCACCCATCAGAGAACATCTCATCTACACATGGGAAACTTGCACGTTGGAGCTGTGTCAAAGCCTCTGTTTAGGAGAACCCTTTAGGGCCCCAGTGCCACCGCTTCATTCCAAGGTCTCCATAGACACAAAAGCACGTTAGGACCCATCCCCAGGGGTGTCCATTTCAACTCAGCATCCTCGGTTGCTCCCCACAGATCCAGGAGATCTAACCTGTCTTGTTGCTAGGAGACAATTGGAATGCGAGGTGGGCTACCCAGCCATCCATCCTTAGAACCCTGCTCAGAATCATTGGCCTCGAGCCAAACAACAGGTCTCAATTGTCCTGCAGAAGACTCTCTGCAGTTTGGAGCTTCTCACAACTCCCATCGTGGGAAAACACCCATGGCCTCGTGATGACCCCCCATTTATGAAGGGGCCATCAGGGACAGAAACTCCTACCTGAGCGATCGTCTGATCCTCGCTCTGACTTCAGATGCACGAGATCTCGATTCAGGTTTGTAGATTGTGCCTGCCATGGCCTCACCCAGAAACCTAAGCCTAGCTTGTGTTCTCAGACTTTTGTCGTCAGACTACTGGCCCACAAGCCCTCCAGTTTGGCAATCCAGAACTACAATGCAGCACTCTGCCGGCCCTCCAGAAGAAAAACATTGTCCTCTGGGGCTACCCAGTAACCCCAAATGAGGATCAACCTGCACCGACCTTGGCTGTACCCCAAATACACAGGCTGACCAGGGCTCTAATGCCCTTTCTGGTACAGCCTGAGCCTGGACCCCCTGGCCCCTCCTAGACAGCTGGCCGCAAACTGAGCACATTGAGCCACCATGGCCTTAGGTCGTCATCTCTTCCCAACATCAATTTTCAGGTTTCTGAACCTAGACCTTATATCCAATCACTGCCCAGTGTTGAAGGTGATGCAGAAATCAGAACTCCTTCCCCATGGCAAGAAACCTTGTGGTTGGCATGTTGTCCAACGTTCAGTGTAGTTGAAACCAGTGTGGCCCATGAGGCCCCGCCCATGCTCGTGGGCCACATTGGTCACAAACACACATTGTGACGCTCAGGCTGAGCCCAGTCCTCAAGTAAGGCCACTAAGTGGCTGGATGAAGAGATAGCATATTGGGCTTGCCATGCCCCTAGGCCCCAATTTTTAACCATAGTTCGGGTTGTCCCTTCAGTCTTCCCCACGGCTTTGCTTTGGAATTCCTCTTTTGGTGGGACACCTGACGTAACAAAACTGAAATGAGTCCTCCCATCCCAAAGATTGACGAAAAGCAATTGGGAATCGGGCCAAATCCTCAGAGAGGAAGATTCGTCCGTGGCCCATGAGGCCTCCCCGACATTCCACGGCCATCGCTGATACAAAATCCAGAGACAAAAGCCTGAGCAAGCGCCTCAGACTCGCACTTTCTTCATATCCTGAAGAGTTCTTCTCATGGTTTGTAGATCGGGCCTGCCATACCTACGTCCCCAAACCTAAGCTGAGTTTGTGTTTTCAGACTTCTGTCCTCAAAGTCTTGGGCCACCCACCCTCCAGGCTGGGCCCCTGGAGCCACACATTCGGACTGTGCCTACCAATCCATGGGAATTCTGCCCATTCCATGGTCCAAAATCGTACAAATTAGGAGAAACCTCCAAAGTCCCTGAGGCCATCCCAATAGTGTAGGTCGCCCAGAACAAACAAGGGCTGTCTGACACCAGCTGATAATCGACCTATACTCATAACAGAGATGGTTGTCCCCAGAGAAGAAGATTGAACCAGACAGGACCCTAGGCCATAATAGGATCCATTGCTTTGGGTTACAGGCATGTGTCCTCAAAAGCCTGATTCCAATACGAGCATAGGGGTTTTCCTGAGGCACCCATCAGAACTCATCTCTTCTCCACAAGGAAACCTGTGCATGGGAGCCATGTCCAAAGCTTAGGAGAGTACTTCAGGGTCCCGGTGCCACCGCCGCATTTAAAGGCCCTCATGGACACAAAAGCACATTAGGACCCATCCTCAGGAAAGTCCATTTCAACTCAGCCACCCCGGTTGCTCCCGCAGAGCCATCAGATCTAAACTGTCTTGTTGCTAGGAGACAATTGGAATGCGAGGCGGGCTTCCCAGGCATCCATCCGCGAACGGTGGTCTGGAGTCATTCCATATGGGATGTCCTGGAGCTGTCCTACAAGTCTTAATTGTCCCGCAGACGGAATCCTTGAAGGGGGCATCCCACAACTCCCAACGTGGGAAAACCTCAATGACCTCGAGATTCCGCTGCCTTCAAGAAGCAGCCGCCATGCTCAGATTCTCCAACCTGAGCCAAAGTCTGATCCTTGCCCTGACTTCAGATGGATGAGATATTTTTTCAGATCTGCAGGGGGTACATGCCGTGCCCTCGCCCTGAAACCCAAGTCTAGCTTGTCTTCTCAGACTTCCGTCCTCACACTCCTGGCCCCGAAGCCCTCAAGTTTGGCAATTCCGGACCCACAATGCAGCACTCTGCCTGCCCTCTAGAAAAAAAAATTATTGCCTCATGAGCTGCCCAGGCACCTTAAATGAGGGTAAACCTACACAGCACTCAACTTTACCCAAATTATATAGTCTAACCTGGGCACTAATGCACTGTCGAACACAACCTGAGCCCGGACCTCCTGACCAACACCCAGAAAGCTGACTGCACACTGAGCACAAAAAACCCGCCATGGCCTTAGGTCATCATCTCTTCCTTACCTCAGTTTTCAGGCTTCAGAACCGAGACCTTATCTCCAATCACAGCCCAGGGGTGAGTGTGAGGTAGAAATCAGAACTCCTCTTTACCCATGGCAAGAACCCTTGTGGTTGGCACGTTGTCCAATGTTCAGAGTAGAAGAAACCAGCATTCACCCTGAGGCCCCGCCCATTCTTGAGTGCGACGAGGGCATACACAAACATTGTGACCCTCAGCTTGAGTTCTTTAGTCTAGTAAGTCCTCTCAGTGGCTGGACCATTAGATGTCATAATGGGCTTGACATGTCCCTAGGCCCCAATTTTTAACCAGATTTCTGATTGTCCAGTCGCCCCTCCCCAGGGCTCTACTCTGGAATCCCTCATTTGGTGGGACACCGGAGGTTAAAAAAGAAAAAAAACAACAACAACAAAAAAAAAAACAGACTTCTTCCAGCCCAAAGAATGACCCCAAACTCTTTGGACGGGGCCAAACCACCAAAAAGTAAGACTCGTCCATTTCCCATGAAGTCACCCAGAAATTCCACGACCATGAGTGACATGATATCCAGAGACAAAAACTTTAGCAGGAGCCTCACACTAGCCCTTCTTTCAACTCCCGAAGAGTTCTCCTCATGGTCTGTAGATCAGTCCTGCCATACCTATGACCCGAAACATAAGCCGAGTTTGTGTTTTCTGACAACTGTCCAAACAGCCCTGGCCTACACAACCTACAGGCTCAGGCCCCTGGACACAAAACTGAGGACTGTACTTGCCCTCTCCAAGGGAATTGTGTGTGCCCATTCCAATGGCCACAACCCTTCTAATAGGATAAACCTCCAAAGTCCCTGATCCATCTCAATAGTGGTGGCTTCCCAGGAAAAACAGGGGCAATCTGAGCCCAACTGAGCACCTACCTGCACTCAGACCCATAGCAGATGTCCCCAGAGGTAAAAAGAAAAGAACAGGCCCCTAGGCACTAATCAGATCCATTGCTTTGGTGTCCAGGCATCTCTCCTCAGAGGCCTGGATTTCAAAAGCAGCATATAGCTGTTTCGTGACTCACCCATCAGAGAACATCTCATCTACACATGGGAAACTTGCACGTTGGAGCTGTGTCAAAGCCTCTGTTTAGGAGAACCCTTTAGGGCCCCAGTGCCACCGCTTCATTCCAAGGTCTCCATAGACACAAAAGCACGTTAGGACCCATCCCCAGGGGTGTCCATTTCAACTCAGCATCCTCGGTTGCTCCCCACAGATCCAGGAGATCTAACCTGTCTTGTTGCTAGGAGACAATTGGAATGCGAAGTGGGCTACCCAGCCATCCATCCTTAGAACCCTGCTCAGAATCATTGGCCTCGAGCCAAACAACAGGTCTCAATTGTCCTGCAGAAGACTCTCTGCAGTTTGGAGCTTCTCACAACTCCCATCGTGGGAAAACACCCATGGCCTCGTGATGACCCCCCATTTATGAAGGGGCCATCAGGGACAGAAACTCCTACCTGAGCGATCGTCTGATCCTCGCTCTGACTT